>NW_024881279.1:21094742-21694742 GCF_018691265.1 Tyto alba
CACCAAGAGCCAGAAATACTCAAGTTTGTCATGGGTAACACATCCGCAGCGGGACACGGGAACCTGGTGGGGTCCAAATGCAAAGCTCCCCAGATCTACGGGAGGCTGCAGATGGGTCCCCCCAGGAGCCACGGGTGCACTGTCCCTAGCAGCCGGCCTCAGACCGTCACTCAGGGCTGGGGTACCCCTGCTGGGGTACTGGCATCCCCAGATTTAGTGCTCCCACTGCTCTGAGTGTTTTTACTGGGAGAGGCCAGGCAGGGAGAGCCTTCCCCTCCATCAGCACCCGGGCTGGTGTACTGTGGGGTGGCAGGGTCCATGCCGGCGCGGTGGGAGTGGGTCTGGCTCCTCTGGTTGTGCTGCTCCGGGGCTCGAGGGCAGGCTGGTATTGCCTGTCAGGGAGATTGGTGGGATCTGAGCTGCCAAACTTCCCGAGTCATTTACAAAGCGCTATTTGCCCACCCCTGCTCCGTGGTGATGAATGGAGTTATTATATCTGTACAATCTTATCCTGCCCCCCAGCAAAACTCAGTGGTGAATTGAATGTTGCTGGGGAAGGCTAGTGAAGCATACAGAGCAGTGATCACATTTGTCTTGCGAGGAGAGGAAGAATTGAGGGCTGCAATAAGCATCATTAAATAGCCAAGCGTGCTGGATTACAGCTCGGCAGCTCTCTGCCTGCTGCCGTCTTCCAGCAGGTTTCCATTGCCTTCTCATCAGCTTGGGCATCCTGGTGACTGGGAGCAGTCACTGGGGCCCTCCTCCCATCTTCTCTCACACCTCTTGTGCATCTTGGGTGGGAAAATCAGCTTGGGTGTTCCTGGTCTGCAAAGTCATCTGGCAGGAAGGACTCTCTCCTGTTTGGGTTGACCGGTGGACACTATTCCCAGGCTCTTTTCTCTCCACCCCACCACTTTCCTGCTTTGAGAGTGTTGCCTCCACAGGAAAGATAATGTGTATGGGCATGTGGTGGAAATGACCTTTCCTGCATGCATACTATAACACTCGGTTGCATGCTGACCAGATGGGGCTAATTAATGAGTATGAATTAGTTAATACTCCTAAAGCACTTAGAAACAATGAATTGTCATTTGTGGAACCCCTATGCCCAGTATTCCCTCTGCAGCCCTAGTCAGGATGGACATTTTTGGGGCAGAGGAGTCACCCCCAGTTAGCATGAGGGTGCAAGTCTGGAGAAGGGCTTGCAGAAACTGGTCTGGACCCCCAAGTGCTGGCGCATGAGCTCCCGTGCTCCTCCAGTGTCTGCATGGAGGGGCTGCACGGTGCTGCGTGTGGTGGTACGGGTGATGCGCAGGTCAGGACTGCGACTGTCGTCGTGTGTTTATGGGCAGAGGAATGTTAATCGGGGCGTGATGTGTTTGCCAGAAGAGCAATCAGCCGGAGGTACCGATCCCCTTACAGGTGTGCACACATGTGTGCATCAGCGTGCAGCGCTGTGGAAGCTGAGGACCGGTGCACGCTGGTGTCGAGGTGGTAATGAAGTGGGCGGGCAGAGTTCCATCAGCATGTTTTGGGGAGGATGGGAGATAGAGGGTATATTGAACAGGAATGTGGACACTCTTGCTGGAAAGTACATACGCTCTGCACGCATCTCATCCCACCCCAAGAGAGCCGCGGGGCTGGCTGCTAGCACAGCATCCGCAGTCGGGGTGCGGACCCGAGCCGGGGCCAGCAAGAGTGGCGGCAGGGGTCTGTCATGATTTGTGGCTCCCAGGGGGCTGCGTTTGGGGGGGCTGCCCCTCCTCATCCCCGGGGCGGGCTGTGGGAACCGCCGGCCTCCCTGCCCGTCCGCGGGGGCGGCGAGCGGCGGCAGCCCGGGCCCCGCACACGGGGTCACGGGTCGGTGCGATGCTCCGCGGAGCAACGCTCGGTCCCGACGGAGGGCGAGTGTGGGAAGAACTGCTGGGAAAGTCACAGCCACGTCCCCCTCCCGGGAGCAGAGCGGCAAATAAAGGACAAGCCCCCCGGGAATAGCAAAGCAGGAATTAACTCTGTGCATGCTGCGTGAGGCTGGGGTTTGGCGGTGCAGGACGTGCTTCTGCGCCTGCCCCTACCCGTGCACGGAGCGCTGTGGACACCCTTGCTCACAGGAGCATCCTTGCAGCCATACCACCAACATCAGCTTTGCCCACTCATTAAAACCTCTGAGAGACTGGTTGGCAAATCCCAGAGCGGGGTGGAAGAGGCCCTTGCTATCGCATCGAGGTAGGATCAGAGGTTGGAAAATGAACAAGGCAGTTCCTCTTCATGTAAAACCACCCCAGGCCCCTGTACCTCTCCCGGCAGTGCAACGGTGGCGCGGACTGACAGCTTTGCCAGGGCACTGTCGCAGATTTTCTATGCAGTATTAGAGGAGTGGGGAGAAATCTCAGGGAATTTGCATTAAAAGTGGTCACGTTGGCATTTGCTTCTTGCTGAACATTTCTTCTCTTCAAAGAACCACATATTTTCACAGGAAAAAGGAGAGTAAGGAGCAGACTGTCCCAGGTATCAGGCTGATGCTTTTGTCCTGAGCAATTTTCATCTTAAGAATAAAAGAACTGCATAAAGGAAAATACTGCTGAGCACACTCAGTTTGCAATTTTCCAGCCTTTAAAGGCTGGTCCCATCACTTTTCTCCCAGTGCGGCTTGTTCTCTGGCCCCTGAGGACACTGTTTCCTTGCCAGATACTAATTTTCAAACCTCAGCTCTTTCAGCCCGTTCCAATAAACATCACAAGAATGTTTCTAAATAGGGAATGTTCATTTTTTTGTTCTTCTTAGGCCTTAAGAAGGAGGAAAAGATTTTGCAAAATGTTAAAAAAGGATTATTGGGCAAGGAGGCACTGTTTGCCCGAGAGGTGGAGGTCTGGAGGGGTAATGAAGGGTTGAACCTACTGAAGCTGGGTAGGTGACCCTGGTTGGGGCTGTAAAGTCAAGGATTGTTACCCTGGTAGTGGGGGTGAAATTAGAAGGCTGCCTGCTTGTGTGCAGGCAGGGGTCATGGGTATCATGCCCCTCTGTACCCACTTTGGCTGGCTCTTTGCAAGGATGGACACCTGATGGGATGCTGAAGCTTGAATCTGAAAATGAGCATTATCATCAGGTTGTTTCAGGCAGTCTGAAGTCGTGTCTCTTGCATGTCCTTTCCTTTACTCCAACATCCCTGGTAAATCACGACTGAGCCAAGGCAACAGATTTAGACACTGGGAGCAGGCAATCCTCTGCAACTGCATGAAGAATTCTACTAAACTGCCAGGCTTATTAGTGATTATTTTAATTAAGAGGAAGCTTATAAATGGCTCTGTAAACAAAGAAGCTGCTGGAAAGCTCCCTGCCTCCCAGCTGCACCGTGGCAGGCACTTTTGGGTTTGCTGAGGTGACCATCTCTGGCATCACCTCCTGCTTCCTTGGTGGCTGGGGGAAGCCCAGCTTCGTTGGCCACGGCTCAGCGGCCCTAGGAGGGCCCAGGCTGGATGCTATGGCAGCTCTGCAGGTGAGAAAACTGCCAGAAAGGTCCACTACAGAGTTCAGCATGCAACCCCAAAAGGAAACAGAAATCAAAAAAACCTCGAGCAGGAGATGCTGCAAAAGCGTAGCCCTTTACCTTCTCAACGGGGAGAGTGAGAGGTGCGTTGATTGCAGTGTGTAAATGCCTGCCCTGATGTCTGCAAGTCAAAGACAGACAAATGAATTGTACAAGATTGATGCTTTTCTGGATCATGTGCTTTAGCCAGGTATAAATTACCAGCTTGTTTCCAGAATGTGGAAATTCAGGTTTTCCTATCTGATCTGATGAGATTTCCTGGCTTGAAGGCTGTCCTCTGAATCCTTAGAAATGATGGGAAGGGAGAAGTGCTAATCTACAGATAACACCTGCATGAAGGGTTACAATAACCTGCCAAATTTCATGCAACACCATGTGTAACACAGTAAATGATTTAATATGCTTGCATACCTAAAGAAAGTACAGGTACCCATAGACTGTCTTCAATGAAAAAGAGAAATGTAGGCATTTTGATCATTAACGTATCTGTCCATTCTAGCAGATTCCAGAGCCTGGAAAATGTTTTCGCTCCTGACTTCCCCATTACAATGTTGAACCTCATTTAACTTACTCAGTTTTGTTGTTGTTGTTGTTTGTTTGCTGGTTTGTTTGTTTGTTTGTTTGTTTGTTTTTTCTTCCTGGCGATCCTCTGTTTGCAATTTTAGCCAGCCAGCCCTTGCCACACATAGAGGCATCCCTTTAACTTCCTTTCCTAGATGTAATTTCTTAGAATTTTTGTGAAATCCATCTGCATGGATCCCAGTGCATACAAATCCAATGACACTATTATAATCAGGCTTAAATGCTGCGGCAGCCCGCTACCATTTAAGCTAATAGCTCCCAGCAGGCAAAGGTTGTTATCCTTTATGGACCAGCCCTCTGGGGAGCCACATGGAACAGCTTGTAACAACGGGTTATGCATTTGGAAGTTGCCAAACTTTACTTACTGCCTCACAGGTCCTTGGGATTTGGTGATTTTTAAATTTTTTAAAATTGTGTTTTCTTCTCTAGTTGCACAGCAAAGGCTTCTGAGACTTGGTTTGCTTGTGTAATATGGACCTTTCACTTAATAATTGCTTTCTCAAATTCCTTGGATTATTGGTACTCACTTGTGTGTGCGTCTGGAAGTGCGTGTGCTGAAAAAAGAGAGCTTTGATTTTTTCTTTTTTTCCAGGCAACAAGCAGATGAATGAACCTGAGGGACCTCCAGCCTGAGAAATCACAGCAAGTCCTGAGGATAAACACAGGGGTCTCCAGGTGGGGAGGTCTGAGGCAAAATCATTGGGAAATGTCAAGGGTTAGCTAACACGTTTGCAAATGGAGATGCTTTTGTTTAAAAGAATTGATATTTATTAGGCATGCCAGTAGAATAAAAACAACCACAGATGGAAAATAAATCTTCCTGAACAGCCAGTGCAGTACTCCTTGATCATTCAATAAACATCGTATTTTAGCACCTTTAGTCCTTCCAAGGCAGCTCTGTACCTGTTACAAGAGGGGCTTGCTGAAGATAAGATTAGTTGACAGATCCCATTCAGCCACTGCCTTTTCCATTTGCTTTTAATTTTTTCAGGCTGCTTCTCTGACACTGAGATTTTTCCACATCAGTCTCTGCTAAAAGGGCAAGCTAGTAACTAGTAGAGGTATTTTGAATGAAAGGAAAATATTTCTTTATGTCATCAGAAGTCTTGTTCATGAATACCTTGGAGACAGTCAGAAACAGATATTTCATGTTACATTTAGTGTATACGACATGCCAAATGCAAAAGCTAATTGGTGCAGCAGTGGGTGCATATTTAAAACTAACAGATTCAAATGTGAGTGGTATGTTGGTTGCTCACTTATGGAACCCTGTGCATATCTGGACACATCACTTGAACAGTCTGGGTGGAGATGTCTTTCCATGTTGCCTTGTATGTCCTGGACACCCAGAGACTGCACTTCAGCTGCCTCTAATTGAAGAAAAGCTCTGGTAGTGGTGGCTGGAAACCCAGAGTTTTACACTCTGCAGAGGATTTGAAATGTAGCCGTGGCTCAGTATATAAGCCCAGCTGTTGAAGACTACATTTACTTCAGCTCTTTCCAGAGCTGAGGGGGGGAAAAGAAAGAAAATAGGACATTTTAACCAAAATCCTTCCTGACTACAGATTAATGCAGGACAGAGAAGAAAAAATCTAAGCATTTCACCTCTAAAAGCAAGTCCTGAAGCCATGGATTTTGTTGATGTTTGGTTTTACTGATGGGAGTGTACAAGGAGCCATGCAAAGCAACCAAGCTCCCTCAGGAGCCAGGAGAAGCATCAGCAAAGCTGTCCCCTTCACTGAACAAACTAGTCTTATTTCAGATCCCTCTCCTGCTCTGCATTTGTGTTGGAAAGCAAGCACTGGCCATGCAGCGGGTGCTCCTGCCACCTGTCTGGGTGCTCAAAGGGTCCCCTTCTCGAGGACCTCAAGGAGCAGAGGGCTCTGGGCTCAGCTGCTCACAATGGCTAGAGGACTGCTACAGTGATGAGCTGCCTGGGTGCCTAAGAGGGACATTTTTGGGTCCACGGGGGTCAAAGACAGAACCCCCTTGCAGTCATCTGGCAGCATCCACCCTTACTTAAGCAGAGGTTTGTCTGCTTGCATTCCTCATGAGCCCTGACATTTAAGTGGCCTCCAGACTCAGCCTTGGTAAGAAGGAGTTATGCTAACTCCACTTTAGAGGACAAAGGTGTGTGATAATGATGAGATTTCTGACCACTGGAAGGAAATTGTTTTGGTGGGATTGGTGTGCAGCTGTTCTCGCCCCCACCGCAGCTCTGCGCTGCCTCATCTATTCCAGGAACAGTTGATCTCTGGCAAGGATGGCTGGTCCCCACAAGCTTGTTCCTTTGCTCCCTGGTGAATGGTTGTTGCTTAACAAAGACTAGAGCTCTTGAAGTAACTACACAGAAAAACACAGCACTTAAAAAAGCAGTACTTAAAAAACCCAGCACTTTAAAAAAACAGAACAATACATAGGTTGCAAACTGATCACCAGCAAGGTGGGATGCAGACCAATTAGGGTGTTTTGCAAAGCTTTAATGCAGCCCCTGTGTGCCTGCACCACACCACAGCTTCTGCTTACAAACACGTACTGCTTCTGTAAGACACAGCCTGACCCTGTGCTGGGATGAATGGCATACATTTAACGAACCATTTCTCAATACCTCACTTTAGCTTTATTGTTTGGTATGGCCCCTTGTCTTATATGCTGCTTGCTATACAAATCTTCTTCTGGGGACAGAATTATTCATCTCCTTGGCCTAGATAACATTAATGGGACGCAAACTAATGGACTGATTTTTCACAACACTCTCTGAGATGAATGGGCTTCTTAATCCTCATTTTATCAGTGAAGAGTTGAAGCATAGAGCATTTAAGGTCCAAAGATTCCTCTATACATGGTTGTGCAATCTAAGACTCCAAGGACCTGTTTTAGGTGGTGCTTAGTATTCGATGGACAGATTACTTAGCATTAGATGAACTAATTCCCCAACTTGTAGTAGCAGCTGCAGGTTGTGAGATCTCCAGGCATTCAGCTGGAGCACCTCAGAAGGGCAAGCAGATGGTGCCAGTGGCTCCTCCGTGAGCTCTGGACATCACTGCTGCCTTCCCCACCAGCAGCCAGGAAAGAGCTCATCAGAAGCATGCAGAAGAGCAGAATAATCCCTAATTATTGATTGCAATTGCTCCTGGTTGTTTATTGTGTCCCTCTGTCCCAGGATCCACGTACAAGGACTGTTCCAACCTCAGCATCAGATCTCAGCTGCCCAGTGAAGGAGATTTAGCTGTGGTGCTGTGTTTGTCATAGAAATGGAAAAACGTTCGTCATAGGAAGAGGAGGACAGCGCTGGTAGCTTCTTATATCACTACATGGATTTTGTTGCATAGCGGTAAGTTGCCTACTTGGTCCTGAAAGGAGGCAGATGTAGATCTACAAATGTCACTATGTTCCTGGGTGGTGTTTAACGGTCAATGTACAGGTTTCCCACAGGGCCCAGTGAGGTTTTGGCATGTGATGGGGTTATACACCGCCTCTGAGAACAGCTGGCTGTCCACCCTGTGCACCTGCAGATCTTCTCTCAAAAAGACGATGGTGATCTACAGGATGCTGGACCTGAACCTGCTGAACCAGAGCATCTGTCCCCCACAATCAGCTCTGTTTGCTCCTCTGCTTATCTGGAGATCCCTGTGGTGGTGAAAACTCTCATGGGGGTTCTTTTCCCCTAAAATCCATTTACCAAGGTACTGTTATTCACCTGGTCCTAATGCCCCTTTTACATCTGACCCAGTGCATTGGTCACCTGCACCTTGTCATCTACCTGCCCCCAAGGTTAGCCCTCTTTGCCCCTGAATTTCTGCTCCAAAAGCCCTGGCTCCAAACCTTTACTGGCCTTTTGGTTTTCTAAGGCCAGAGGCTCCTCTTCCATATATGCACACATGCTTTCTCTTTCTATCTCATCCAGTTCTAGCTTTCAGTCTCCTAAACCACGGTGAACTTTCATTTTGCCATCAGCTGCTTCTCCCAACAGCTGCAGTTACAGGTAAGTAGTGTCAGAGACTCCAGGAAATTAATTAGAACAGGATAAAATGTTCATCTCCTTGTTGTATATCACAGCTCCCTGAATTAACCTGGGAGGCAGGGAAATATTTTTAAAAGAGCAAACACTTCAGTCTTCCTGCTTCTCAAAACACATGGTTTGACCTCTTCTCTGCAACCAATCTGTACACCCACAGACTTATTTCTTCATAAGTGCCTTGTCATATTGTACTCTACAAATCAAACATATTCACTTCTGTGCCCACCTAAACTGTTTATTTTCATTATATGCCCTCTGTTCTTGGATGCTCTGGGAAGGGAAATAATGCATAATGCTTATATACGTAACCCCATGCTTTGCATTTCATCTTTCTTTCCCTCGTTCCCAACATCTTCCCTTTTGTGACTAAACTGTGAGCTGACCTCGTGTCTTCTCTGAACTATCTTCCAGGATCCTAGAGATTTCTTCCTTCCTCTCTGGGAAATTACAGCTAATTCAGTGCCCATCCATGCATGCAAAAATTTAAATAATAAATCGTCTCTCCCTGCCAGCAAACATCCATGCACATGAATGCAAAGCTCCACTTCTTTCTATCAAAGTGGGGCTCTGTCTCAGTCTGAGACAGCCTTGCCATTATTTTTGTGAAATTACTGGGAATTGCGGACTGTGGCTGCTTCCCACCTTCACAAAACCCCCCATGTCCCTGTTTGTTTTGGCTCTGCTCAGAAGGAAACAATTGCTTTGGGATACTCCAAATGACAGGGAGAGGAAGAAGGGAAGCACAGAGGAGCTGATACGGGGTCAGGGCCAAAGGGAAGACACTATGAAGAAATGGGAGTAGAGAACAGAATGTGGGGTGTGGGAAACTAAAAGAGTTGGTGTGTGACCCACGTGCACAGAGCCAGTGTGCTAAATTCTCTTCTACAGCAACGTAAAAGGTTTTTATCCTTTAACTAACACAGTGGTGAGAGGTTTATTCAACTAGAAAATTTTTAATTGCATTCTCTTGTAGTCAAATATTAATGGAAGGACCTTGTACAAATAAAAGTGAATAATGCAACAGCTTAGCTGACAACATTGTTTCACATTCATTGCAGATTGTGAACCTTCATTAAAATGGATTATTTTTGCTTTGGAGATTTAACCAGCAACATGACTTTCCCCTCTCACTGGCCCTGTTATGCCTGAGCCCACAGAGAGCTCAGTCCAAGGAGGAGCTTGCAAAATTAATTCTGAAATAAGAGGCTGAAACTTCCAGGACGTGAATTCTTCTCATCCCCTTGGCTCAGAGGAGAGCTCAGCATGGAAATCATTAGGCAATGAGTTTAAACAGACCCCTACAACAGAGGAGGGCTCAGAGGAGATGGGCATGGCAATGCGCGCGAGAAGCGCGGGGAAGAATATAGGCAGTAAGGAAAGCTGAGCTTATCCCAAAAGCAAGGAGGCTTTCACTTTAGATCAATGGCTCTACCAGTTGGGTGGATCGACTGGTCTTTCTGATCCATCCAGACAAGTGCCGGGGGGGTTACATCTGTGTGGCACAGCCCAGCACAGAGCAACCAGCAAAATGAACTTTAAAGAGAGCGACCGGGCTGGAGCTGGCTTCAATCCGTGTGTTCCTTCTTGGTGAGTGGGGACGGAGAGCACAGGGACACCAGTGGCAGGCACTGGGTCACTGAAGGATTTGCCTCCCCAGACCACCTCAGCCCATCTCAGGACCCTGAGCAGGATCACACTGGGACGTGCCGATGCTCCCCTGCAAATGCCTTGTCTGCGGCCCCACGTTGCTGTTGACCACCCTCTGCCCTGCTTGTAGATACCTGAAAGCATCCTTAGAGAGGGGTTGTCAGCCCTCTGCCCTGTTCCCGTGCCATCACCGGGGTCTGCCCCACTTCCAGCTCTCCGCACTGCCCTGCTTGTGGTCTCCTGAAGCTTCGGTGCCTCCATGCATCATGCAGTGGCTGTGATCCTCATGCAACCCTGGGTCCCATCCCCCAGCCCAGCTCCACGCTGCCACCTCCAAATGAGCCCAGGCAGCTCCAACGAGGAGACCAAAGCCCATTGGCAGGAGGGGATCCAAGAACCACAGTAGCTGTTTAAAACCACTTCAATATTTTCGTCCAAGCAGTGGGGGCAGCCTCACGTGGGAAGCACGTGGCAGGAGCAGGATGCAGCTCTGATGTCCAAAACATCACTTTTTTTACTGAGAAACACACAGGTTAAGCCACAGGGATGCAGCACAGGTGCTCAGGTAGCCATGTGGTTAGGGTCACAGCGTTTCGGTGTTTGTGGTCACAAATGAGCTCAAAGTAATTTTCAAATAAATTTCTCAGCATTATCTGCATATTGCTGGGATGGGAAGTTAAAGCTGTTTCAGAGCATTCACTACAAATCTCTCCAGCTGCACATTTTCATTCTGCCTAACCCAGGATTAATTGGGTTTGTAGTTGCGGCTGTGGGAAAGCTCTGATGTGCTCCACTACAGTTTTACTCTCAAGTTTCTTCACAACTCTAATTCATCACTTACATTTTGAACAGCAATTCCTTGTTATTTTTAGTCCTAAAACAGAAACATAGAGGAAACAAGACACCTACAGAAGTTGCCCCTGTGCAAAATTATGAATGATTCAAAAGTGCTGTTGCAATTGCCAACCTCTCCTTCTCTAGAAAGCTTTGTAATATTAACAGTATGGGGTTGGTTGCCTCCCAGACAGTGCAAAACACTGGAGAGAAATTAATTGCTTATCCTTGAATTTGCCCCCAGTGAATCAGACAGAAAAGCACTGAGATTGGGGTATGATAAGGAAAACCTACCCTATACCCTGTGCTCTGCTTCAAAAGGGTCCTCCTGTGCTCCTGCCTCAGTTCCCCCCCCCAGCATCGCTCTGGGGCTTGGGAAAGCAGAAATGTTGTCACCAAGGGAGTCCTGTATCTTCCAATGCTCAGCCTAGCAGCTTTAAAGGATTGGATCAATTAATTTGCTGCTGGTGGCTCATAACACAGGTATTCAGCTTCCCGTGTGCTTCTAAGTCAGTGTGAGGACACTCGCTGTAGCTGTTGCACGGAGGAGCCTCTGAAGAGCTGTTCAGTGACTGAGGGATTTATATTTGTACAATGGCCTCACTGTAGAGTTAGACGAGCTACTGACATGGCAGTACTTATAGTCTATAAAACAGCAATTATGCTTGTTATTAGATCATCCCATTTACAGCCTGAATCCTTTGCCTATGGTGCATGCAAAGCAACCCAGTGACTCTCCGAATGCTGGGCTAATCTGTACTAATCCATTATGTAAATCACCAGGACAATAACCAGAGACAAATGTTAAATGTCTTACAAGCACCCGGCCTTCCTTAACGAAATTTGACCCACAAAAAATATGGTTTGGTCTGCAAATCGCTGGGAGTGGGAAGAACATCTGCACTTTACAATTTGTAGATGCAGTCTGAACCCCCAGGGCACCTCCTAATCTCAGCCTTTTCAGGGGGCTGCTGCTGAATGGGTCCCTGTACATATAGAAAAGCGCCTGGACTCTTTGAAACGGGACCTCTGTCCCCAAACAAGGTCATTTTGAAGCAGCTGTGGTAGCCTTGGGGCCACGCTCTATACACTGAGTCCTTCCAAAATGTGGTCTTTGTGACTAAGACCCTAGGGAAATCTCAGGGACAATAAAACTTTACTAGTACTGCTGTAGGTCATAAGAGAGTGTGTGTATTTTTCTTACTTAAAGCCACTCATGATGTCTCTGGGTAGCAGCAGCAAGTGGAGGCAGTGACGGAGATCCTGAAAGGCAAGGAGAGCACGCAGGGGATCCGGGCAAGGCACCAGACCGCAGGAAGAGCGGGTCTGATGGTCCAGGCAGGAGGGTCGCACCCGTGAGTCTGTCCTGCCCCTGGGCACAGCACATCTGGCTTGAACATCTCGAAGGCTGCCCGGGTGACTCTGCGGGTATCACTAAAGGGGTCCACCCCCCCTGCCTGGCTCCTTGTTGCAGCTTTTAATAGGAGTACGGGTATTCCTTACAGATTCCTTATCATGAATTCATCATTATTGATTCCTTATCCCGGAACTCCTTGTTACAGATATTGAAGACACAACTGCGAGATGACACTCTCTTCTCTGCCATGAGGTCTGGCTATGATCCAGGAAGATCTGGGGTGTCCGTTGGTTTTATGACTTGTTCTCCTATTGCAGCAGGGAGAGACAAAGCCACAAGGGGATGCCAGATAGACTCTCGTCTCTGCCTGGATTTCTGCTCCTCAGGAGAGAATCTGGGCTGTGGCAATGAATATTTTAAAATGTGGGGCTTAGGAATCTCAATGGCAACATGTTTTAGCAGCACGCTTCAAAGCAAATACAGATATGGCTGTGTGTCTGTGCTCTTAACTGTCTATCGGCATTTCCAAGCTCTGCTAGCAGAGCTGCTAGACTTTGCATGATCTGCAAGATATAGATGAGTTCTTCCTCCCCCCTACCATCTTTTTATTCAAATAAACCTTAGGATAATTACATGCAAAAATCCTGTGCTACTGCAATGTTGATATTGCACATTTAGAAATCATTGCAGAGGGGATGCATGTAGGCAGAGCCATAAGGACGGTGGCAGCTGGCTGCCAGGCTGGCACGTAGCGATTCGCCGCCAGTCACAGTGGAGCCTCAACGGGTCCAGACGCTTCCCACAGTCTCACACTTTGCTCGAACACCAAATTTGCTTCCGTGTTTGAGGTACCCGCATGTGCTTAGCCCCTCCACGCAGCTCAGAGGAGAGGCATCCGCGAGTGGATCAGCAGCAGCGCTGGGAGTTATTTTAAGCGAACGCTTTTGACTTTGCTCTGGAGCAGATGCGAAGCACTCAGGCAGACAGCAGCAGGGGCTGGGATGCCATTCAGGATTAAGCCACCCACCTTGTGCAGTGCAGCCGTAGGTGTCCGGGGGTGCTGGCCGCCTCCGAGCCAAACAGCAGGGCTGGCCAGCTCACATCTGCTTCAGGGGGGGCTGTCCCCCAACTTTCCAGGCTGGCATTACTGATACGGAAGGGTCTAGAGCCTGATAAAAAAGTCCCTGGCACCCATGGTGTTTGCATGGAGGCAGAAAAACAGGAGACCGTGCCTTCTGAAGCTGTAGCTGGAGACCAGGGCATCTCCAACAGCTCCAGACCCACTTGTGAGAGCGCCTGCAATGCAGGGCTGGACCAGTGCCAGCTGTGGGGAGAGCCCAGCCCCCCAGCTCACAGCGGGCACGCCGACATTTAGGTGCCTGCAAGCACCTAGCCCAGGCTGGGAACCGACAGTGGTAAGGACATCTTTCCTAAGCCATGTCAGTGGCCCACGTCCACTACTCCTCATCCTCATGTGTCCTGTGTTGAGTGAGTGGTGGAGTTTTTCAGTGGCAGGGGAGGGGGCTATCGGGGCGGCCCCCTGGGAGAAGCTTCTCGAAGCTCCCCCAGCTCCACGTCAGCTCCATTTCTGTTTGGGAAATTGAGCCAATCGGCTGCGCCTCTGCGATAACGTATTTAAGAAGGGACGTGGTGATGGGCAGTCAGACTTGTGAGGAGGAGTTGCTGCAGCTGCGTGAACACCAAGGTCAGTGGAGGAACGGAGGAAGAAAGGAGGGGGGAAGTGTGCCGGAGCAGAGACCCCCCTGTATCCTGTGGGGAGATGGCAGGGCGGCCCCCCCCGCCACCCATGAAGATCTACAGTGGAGCAGACATTGATTTATGGCCTGTTGCTCCTGCTCGGATGATCAAGGTTCTGTGCACGAAGAAGGCCGGGGTCTCATGGGAAAAGGCAGCCCCGCTGCTGTAATTCAGTGCTGGGAGGATTGCAGCATGCGGGGGAGTCCCACGCCGGAGCAGCTCGGGAAGGGCTGCAGCCGTGGGAGGGAATCCAGTCGGAGGAAGTTAGTGACCCATGACGGAGCAGTGTGGGGAACGCTGCGGCCCATGGGAGGAATTCAAGTCGGAGAAAGTTTGTGGAGGACTGTCTCCTGTGAGAGGGGGACCACGATGGAGCAGGAGGAACAAGTTCCGGACACTCCCCTCACTGAAGATGAAGGAAGTGACAGCGCTGACTGCACCCCCCATTCCCTGCCCCTGCGCCACTGTGGGAGGAGGTAGAGATATCGGGAGCAGAGCTGAGCCCGGGAAGAAGGGAGGGGTGGGGGGAAGGTGTTCTCAAGATGTGGCAATGCTTCTCACTGTCCTATTCTGTTATGTGTTGTTAGTGTCTGTAATAAATGTATGTTCTTTTTTTCTTCCCCTAACGAGTCTGCCTTTCGCTCGTGATCATAAAGGGGGATTTTTTTTCCCCATCCCAGTCCTATCTTGAACCCCAAGCCTGGCTCTCTGTCCCTTCTCATTGCCGGAGGGGAAGGGAGAGAGAGCTGCTGCATTGTGGTTGGCTGCCAACCAGGCCTAAACCACGACATCATGCCACCAGAGTGCACATCCCACTGCAGCCAGAGCACCTGTGGCTGAGTGGGCACTTTTATTTATGCTCTGTGGGTGCAATGTGGAAGGAGGCAGGCAGGACAAGATCACCTGCAGCCCCACTTTCGGCTCCATGCAGGGTGGTTGTCATCATATCTGAGTTTGATTTTGCCAGTAAAAGTAACTTTCATGCCAGACAGGGCTTCTGAGATTTTGTTTTTTTTTTTCCCCTGGCCAAATTTTCAAATATTTCTCTTAATAAAAAAGAAAAGAAGGGAACAAAACACGAAGGCATCTTAGAAATAATGCTGGAGGCTTTGTAGTTTTGCACAAAAGAGTTTTTCTTCAAAAAAACCCACAAAACAAACACGCAACCTAGGACTCAGTTTTAAAATCTATACATGGTTTCTTGCAGAATCCTGCAATTTTGTGCCCAAATAATTTTTTTTTTTGTTTTAAATTAAACCTGTAACATTTATTTTCTCACAAAAAACCCCAAAAGATTCAAAAGAAATTATGAAAAATCATCCTCTAAAATTTCTGGAAATAAGTATTTGCTATTTGCTGACTGGTTCTGTACTACCATCCACCAGGAAAACAGGCAGATTTTCCTAGGACATCTGCACTGACCTAGCTCCACGCAGCTTGCAGCCAATCCAGGTTGTTCTGTCTGTGGGTGATGAAATCATTAGGAAGCCCCCCAAATCGGCATTCAGACCACGATGCAGCTGCACTAACATCGCCTCAACTCCCTTCCCTTTGCTGGGATTTTTTCCGGCGGTACTAGTGTTGTTTGCTTGCTTGCACCTTTATCAAAAGCATGTGAAATTACTTTCCAAAAAAACAAGCCCAAATGTTACTTCGAGCATTTTTAATAGCAAAATGAACTCAACTGTGATTTTTTTTTTTTTTTTTTTTTTGGCATCTTGAAGACTTCCTCTTCCACAAATAACCCATAGGTAGGGGGGTGGGAGGAGGAATAACCAGAAAGGGAGACAAGCTGTGGGGTGCATCGTTCCCATTGTGGTAACTGGAGCTGGTAGGTGTCTGATGTCTTGTCCTACCCATTTCCCTAGCCCTCCTCCCCGTGGGGCAGGAATTTGCGCTCTTTGCAGTATTATGTCAGTGACGACAGCACCGCTGCCGGGTGCAGGCTGGAAACCCCACGATGCCACCCTGCCCATCCCCAGGCCCCCTGTCCTTCCCTACACCCCGCTCCCGACCGCTGCTCCCAGAGGCTGGATGACACCTTCTAGCTCCTTGTTCTGTACGAAGCTCCTCGTTTATAGCACAGCTAGGCAGACGGAGAAATCGCACTGCAAAGGAAGGCAAGCTGTAGATTTGAGGGGATCATACAGTTGCTGGAAGAAGAAGTGGGACAAGCATGGGGGAAACCAAGAAAGGGGTTGTGGGGGTGGACTTGCCAAGTGTGGGGTCAACGCGGCAGTGACCCAAGAGCTCATGCCTGATGCTCCAGGCTCCTGCAAACAGCCCCGGGGTATCTCTGCTTCGTGCAGTGAGCAAGGTCTGCAGAGAAAGCCCAGGCTGTGGACGTACGCTCTCTCAGTGCCCTTAGAGAACACCTCCTGATGCTGAACAACTGAATATGGGTTTGGGACTTTGATCAGTGCTTAAAGAAGTGTGTGTGAGCACACATATATTATTATGATGATCACTTTTCAGCTGTTCTGGGCAGATTTTGAGTTTCGTTGTACCTGCTTGTAACTTACTTGAAGTCTTGCGTGTGGTTATGTATTTGTTGCTGTTCAATTAGCTATAAGAAGATAAGACAGCTATCACTAACATTTGAACGGAGTAGAAGAAAACAGCAATTTGCATAAATTAATTAAGAGACTGACCTTGTTCCCCAGTACTCATCAGAGAGCAAGTGAAAAAAACCCAGTTTATTAAGTCAATACTTAGTTTGACACCTGAATCAAGCTTTACCCAAATCAAATGACAAAATTAATCCACAGCAAAATGCACCATAAGTCCCTTCACTTCAGTCATTTATTTTTCAAGCTATCCCAGCAATTTATTTTTAAACATATCAGTACGTTATGTTCCATGACATTTCACATCTACAAAAACACCATATGTATTGGCAAGTGATTACTCATTGAAAGTGCCATATCATGGATGCAAGTATATCTGGCAGCCTGGGTTTTCCCCACCTCTTTTGGGTCTATGCCCTTATTGTTTCATGGACACTTTCGTATCGGGAAAATTGGCTGAGAGTCTATTTTATCCCATGCTAAAGACATATTTAAATTTTTCATGGACATTGTGAGACCACACCTTCGTTTTGTGAGCCATGGAGGGTGGCGGATATGGTCTACTAAAATTCAGAGCAGCACTTTGTTGCTGGAAAAGTCACTGGAAGGTGATGCTGTCCCACCTGGCCCCAAAATGCAAACAGCAGGTCCTCTCCGGCCCGTGCCATACCCCTGCCGTACTTTCCGTAGCGACATTACAGCTACTCCACTGAGCACAGCTTCACTGCATCAGTGGCTTTAGTGCAGCTTGAGGACATTATTCACTGTAACTTAGCGATTATTTCAGAGCCATCCCTCGATGCTCACAACCCACAGGCAGTAACTTTAATAACAGAGCTGCAAACCTCCACCACTAGCTGTCTCATGGCTGAGTTGACGAGAGCAAATTGGTCTGAAATATCCAGGTTGTAGGGAGACAGAAAGAAAACGGCTTTGCTACTAGCGGGGGCTGCCTAGCTGCATGTGGGATTACTGGAGCTGGGCTAAGTTTATTCTGCATTGAGCTCTCCTTTCTCTTCGGGAAGCTGATGTGATCCATTTTCTCTCTGCAAATCATTTATCCAAGGAAGTCCCTAGGCAAATTATTCCAAAGATGAATCTGGAAATGGTCGTGGAATTGGCCCCCACACCGGGAAGTACCTGAGCAAGAAATGTCCTCACATATTGCACAACTTTGACACCTCCCCATTTATATCGCTGGCCCAGCTGTTGAAAGGGAATAGCAGAAAACAGAAGTAAGGCACTGCTTAGCAGATCATCATGAATAATAGACAGTATGAAAAAATGAATCCAGGTGCTTGAAGACAGAGTATAAACCGTAATTAAAACCTACCAGTGCTGCTATGACAGATGGTACAATACATACTCTGAAAATTGTCCATGAACATTTATTTAATATCTGAGAACATTAACTGCTAGCAGGCTGTGGTGCTATTACTGGATCATCACTTTATTGGTGACATCCAGGAAGAAATTCTCAGGATTGTATGATTCCCGTAAAACCCACAGACCATCATGTAATCTGATGCAAAGAAGACCAAGTTCATCAAGGATATATTGACGTAGATGCAGATAGAATACCCAAGGCAACATACTTATCAAAAATATTAAAAATTAGCATGCAAATGTGTCCATAAAAATCACAATAAGGTGTTTTGTTTTGTTGTGGGAACTTGTTCTGGTATTTTGAAGTGGGATTTGCAGTCCTGGAGCGGGACAGTGTTCTGCAGCACTGACATGAAAAGGTTGCTTAACCTGTTCCTCATTTCAGCTTTAAAAAGACAGCACAAGAATAACTTCTTCACGACCCTCATTCTGCCTTTGTGCAGGCTACAACAGGAACCAAATTATTCTGCTTTCCCACTAATATTGCTTCTGCTTTCAGAATTCATTTTCTGGTGCATATTTCCCCCTTGTCCATTTCTGCCACCCTGCTTATACATTTAACATTACTTTTCCTGGCTTTGTTGAGTCAGAGCAGCTCTGTAGCTTGTGGGTAGCAATGCTGAGAGTCGGACCGTCCCCGGGGAGCACCTGGGCTCTGCTTCGACGGCAGACGGAGAAGCCTCTTGCGCAGGACCAGCTCTGCAGAGCAGTGCTCTGCAAATGTTCCTGCTATTTGTAATCAGCCGTGGTTGTCACACTTTGATATTTGTTCTTTATAAGCACTCCTGCAGAGCTTGCCAACAGGAATGTTTTCTACACAAAGATGCAGCAGCATGTGTTTCAGACATGAATTTTGAACTTATGAGTATTCACGCTGGAAGCCTGAGGAGTCTGATGTGATTAAGAAGCAGATCCACATCACATGGCTTGTTTGCAGTCAAAACAGTTCCAATTCTGAATTATGAAAATCGTTAAGCCCAAGTGTGGTCGGCCAGCAACTCCTGGCAGAGGTATGTGTCCCCTTACCCAGATTCACCTCGGCATTAATCTATTCACCAAACAGGGCCAGCCGAGCAGGCAGTGCGATGCACGGAGCAGAAAGTTACTCAGCACAATGAGGTGAGGTTAATAAAACTCCAGACTGAGGAGAGGAAAGCTTTAAAGTCTCTGGCTGCAGAGGGGATGATCACAGCACGGTAGGATGCTGTGCCTGGAGGAAAAGCTGGGAAAGGCCCAATGAAGTGGTGATGGTCGCCCATAATCATGCTTGGGTTTAAAAGTAGGATGGAGATTTGTGCTCCTAGCCCACCCTGGCAGCTCTCATCTAAGCTCCCTCACCAGCCCCAGACCCCGGGTTGACCCTCCTCAGAGCTTTTCTCAGCGTGTCTTGGCTGCGCTACAGCAAAGGCACCATTATCTCTGAACATCTGAGTGTGGAAGCCCTCAAAGCAGAAAAAACTCCACCATGCTGTGCATAAATGGTGGAGAGAAAGAGAAGCTACGTTCAGTAACACAGTGCTGGTTGAGCCAACATGGAAAATGACCCCACCATGCCAGTACTGTTCAGGTAGGAAAATAAATATAGTTTCTCTTCGGTCACCTTGATCAGATGGCAACATGTAGGTATTTCAGCAGAGAAGGGTGTCCTTGTGAAAACTACAATACACAATTAATATCTGGAAAAGAGGTCAACCAAGAGCAATAAGGCACTCCACCATAACTGATGCCCTTCACCAGGCAGCGCAAGCAGCCATGCAACCTGCTGTGACGTCCCTGCAGGGATTTGCTCTGCAACTTTTCCAGGGAGCTCTGCCAAGAGGACACACGGTAGTTCTTCTAAATACTACTGAAAATGATCCAGGTGAAATACCGACTGGGGAGATCAGGCCAGTACCTTTGTGTCTGTAACTTAAAATGGGGAAACTAACCATGGCAGAACGTTGATGTCAGCTAGAGACATTGGAGGTGCCTGGAAAGTCCTTGGTCAGCGAGGCTGGCGTGTGCTCTGTGTCCCCAGATGGATCCAAGATTCAGCTGGGTGGTAGTTCCCGTGAATCTGCAGCTTTCTGGCACCACGGGCCAGAGCCAGGGTAGGTTCCCAGGGTGTGTCAGCAGTGCTAACATGTTCCAGTGCCTGGCATCCAAAATCTGTGTAGGTTGAATTGTCCCAGGTGCTGTTTTCTCTGTTTGTTCCTTGCATTTGAGTGCCTGCAGAGCGTGTGTACTGTCTGCCACCGTGCAGTGCTTGCAGCTCAGTGACGACTTTGGGACAGGATGCTTTGGAGCAGGAGTGAGGGTGATGGATTGCCTGGGGAAGCATGATGGTGCTGAGCCTCCATTCTCCCTTCATGGATGCATGGAGACAGGAGCAAGGAATTAATCTGGACTCCTACTAGTAAGCAGAAATTTAGGAAGCTGCTCCATTTTGCTTGTTGCAGATCACAGCTCCCAGCTGAGACACAGCTGCTGTACAGGTGCTGCTTCTCCGCCCCGTTTCACTGCAAGGCACCAGTGGAAACGGGTGAAGGAAGATCTCTCTCACAGCCAGATCCCCAGCTCATTTTGGCTCGGCACTGGCACTTAGCAGCTGTAGCAATGGTTTTGAGGACCTATTACCTCCCAGCTGCACATCTGTGGCACTGAGCAGAAGGGTCCTAGCTTGGCCACGATATCTGGCCACCCTTACTGCATGCCGAGCCTGCAGCCATGTGGGAGACATCACCAGGCACATGGGGTTTGTCCACCGAGTGTGGGATGCTGGGGGCATCTTAATAGTTTTCTGTCTCACTATTCTGTTGGCCACAATGAATGACGGGCTCTTTAGATCCTGCCCATGAGTTTTTATATCCTCTCCAACCCCTGACTAACCACAGAGGGAGCTCAGAGCATCCCAGCCATGTAGGGGCTGTTGCAGGTGGTGAGCCGGCTGTGCCTTGGCCAACACAAACCAGTCATCTCTTCACGTACATCAGTCTGCCTCTCGCTCATGAGCTTTAGAAACGCTGAGATGGACACAGAGGACAAATCATGGGCCATCATGTCGTTATTTCTCTTCTCTTGACTACCCAACAAATGCTGCCTTCTGTTGTCTACCACCCATGCCAGACCTGTGAAGCTCCAGAGACCGAAGAACCATCACTCATCTCATCTGCTCAACTATGGTGCCTAGAAGACAGGTTGACTGTAAGCAGAGCTGTAGGGACAGAGTCTTGGATGCAGAATCACAGACTCTCAGCCAGCTTAATTCTGCATTTCAGCCCCTGGAAATACCTATCAGAAGGGAAATGTGTGGCAAAATCTGACAGAGTTGCTGTGTCTGGCCGCTGACACATACTTCTAATTAATTTCTTCACTGCTCTTCCAAAGCAAAGCTCCTGTCCAGGATCAGTGCTGCTTTCTGCTGAAACTGCTCTGGCCTGGGATGCGTGTCAAGCTTTCGCTGGGTCTGAGGACCCCAGCTACTCCTGCATCACCGACCTGGAGCTCCCAGTGGGGATCTGAAGGTACACCTGGCTCTGCACTGGTATCGGCCCAGCCTGTGTGCTGCTTTCTGGGCCAAGCGATCTGGGAGCGAGCAGCATACGTGCAAAGGCTGTAGGACAGCCTGGCCCCTTGCAGGCGAGAGCAGAGCCGGCTGTGGGCTGATGGTCCAGCTCAGCTGCCAGCCCCTGCAGGAGTCATCCAAGGTAGGATCAGACACCTCACATCTTTTGCACTGATGATGGGTACAAGAGTAACAGGGTCAGTGCTGTCCCTGATAACAAATGCACAGGCACAGTTGTGAGAGCGGGTGTGAGAACAGCTTGCGACAGTCTGTTTTTCCCAACTTGGAGTTGGAGTAGTAGCTAGCTGTTAGGAAGCCCACTTACTGGAGAACAAACTGATTGCAGAACAGCTTGCTTGACCCAGGCTCGTAGAGAAGCGTACTACCTTGCCGGGTTTTGTGGCTCCCCCACAGACACTGGATTGGGAAAACAAGGTCAGTCTGACATCTTTTCTGTGCAGAGGGAGCAGGCAGAAGTCTTTTCCTTCAGTGCAGTTGTGGCCCTTGCCATTTAGACTTCAGCTTGTCCAAACATGACAGAGATACTGAGGAAGCCACCCAGACTGGAGCAGAGCTGCATGAAACACATCTCAGCATCATCATGAGCAAAAGCCTCGTCCTACTCCAGGAACAGTCGCAGTCGCTGTGTAGGAGGTACCAGTTGCTGAGAAACCACCTCCTCACCATGTAGTCTGAAAATGAGAGTTATTCTGAGATACTTTACCTAATGGTCTTCATCATACAAGTGAATACCTACTAGAAAAAATGACTGTATTGGATACAAAGCTTCTGGCTACCCCGACTGTTACTTCTTTTCCTGAGAGAGGAACTCCATGGCCGGAGCTCTGCAATCAAAACCAATTTTTCCTTCTCCACCTTGCTTTTCTTGCTTCTTCAAATTAGTGGAGTAGCTGTGTGCTTTCAAAGGAGTTGCCCAGCAAAAAAAGGCAACCCATTTTCCCCATTAGCTTTGCAGTGTATAGGGGCCAGCCCCGGAGTGAGGTATCACTGTGGCTTCCCCCCAGCTGCAACTACAGGAATGTGTAGAGCGGGTAGAGCTGAAGTTTTGTTCTCCACACGCTAATACTTCATTTTGTATGCTCCTTCACGAAGGCAACAATGCAAAACAAATGAGCCTTGATAGCCTTACCCAAATGAGTTATCATCTTGGCAGTTTACACCCCGTTCCCCTTCATGGGTAACTGCTTCCCTCAAAGGGAGGGATGAGAAGTCTTGATTCATGCAGGCAAGCTGTGCTGGATGAAACATGAGATCATGGTGACACAGACAGGACTTTCCCGGCCTTCTGTCCTACAACCACCCACAGCCATGACTTGCTCCATGAGGGAAAATTGCTTGGATGCTGTGCCAAGGCACCCATTTAGTCGCAGCACTGAGGTGGATCTGTCCAGACATTTTCCCTTCCCTAAAGAGAGGTAAAATGACATTTAAACTACTAAACCTGACTTTTGGAGAACTGCAATAATGAGATGTTTCGATGGAAAAGATTCAAAATGACTGGGCCTGGTGTTTGCAGTCCAGGAACGTGACTCTGGTCTGATCCAAACTCCTTCCAGTCATGCTCCCCGCTCTCGCAGTGTCCTGCCACAGGCTGTGTCCTGCAAACATCTTTCCCTGAGCAGACCTGCTCGCACCCCAGGGACAGGCATGCTCTCCTCTCCTCCCTGCACCCTCAGCCGGAGATGCACAGACAGCCACTGCCCGTTATCCACACCTTAACGGCACGAGTGAACTGCCGCGGGGGCAAAGCCTCTGGTTTGCATCCTACATGGGCTGGCCCCGTTCAGATATGAGTGGAGCTGAAGGGAAGGTGGAAGCATTGCAGAAAAATTAACCAGCTAAATCTGGTTAGCTGGTTACACGCTGAGGGCTGGCAATACTGTAACTCTGCCAGGATCATGGCAGATTTTGGTAATAAAAGAAAAGGGGTCTTAGCAGCATATCACTTCTCAGTGTGTATTTTGTAAAGGCTGCTCTTGCCCTCCTTAGGATGGGAGAGAGTGTGAGTCTCTCCTGCCTCACATTTAGGACTCTACCCAGTAAACTCTTTGTGGGTCTACAGATACCCACACCTCAGACACACGAGCTTTGCAGTCTCAACCTAGGACTAGGTATGCTGGCAAAGTCAGAGTGTTGGCAGGCTGTTACCACATGCCCAGGGGATGTCTGTGTGTCGGGCACCACTGGGAGTGGGTATCTCTCAGCAGGAAGACAAGCACGTGAGGACTGAGCAGTGCATCCTGCTGTGCAGGCAGAGGGGCCAAGGCGGGTAGCCTGGACCTGCTAATTTGTCTGCAGCCTGGCAAAACCTCCAAGAGCACAAGCAGGAACAGACGTGTACAGGTCCTGGGGGCTATGAAACACTTCTGACTCCAACACAGAGTGATTCCTGGGTCAAAAACCTGAATCTGGATTAAAATCCTGAAGTGAAGCCTGTCTTTGGGGCTGACCAGGCTTCACAGCTACCAATGCCTAGGTTATAATGTCCATCCATCCATCCATCCATCCATCCATCCATCCATCCATCCATCCATCCATCCATCCATCCATCCATCCATCTCACCCACAACCTTTCTCCTGCTTCTCCTCTCTTGCTCTTTCCCTCCTTTATGCATTTTCTTTCTCTCCTCCCCCCTCCATGTTTCCCTTCCCCAGCCCGGGCTGCAGCAGTAGCAGCAGAAGTGAGGTGGAATCAGCCGCCCGAATCGCGGAGCAGCAGGGAGCTGACACATCAATCACAGCTCTGCTGTTGGAATTAATGAGAGCGCCACAGGTTCGGGCTGTCACTCACTACCCTCACTTTGCTGCTTCCATATGGCTGCCAGCCGACAGCCTCACGCTTCCCAATCTCTGCCAATTACAGCCTCAGCACTCCCAACCTCCTCCTATTAGGTTCACAGCTTCATTATTCTAATTAAGCCAAACAAGCTGAGCCCTCCCTTTTTCACTGTTGATGCATGTCCCTTGCATGCATCAGAGTTACACTGCAGCAAAACCCCTCATTGGGGCACTTTTGGAGAAAAAAAAAAAAAAACAAACCAGTTAGGCAACACTGGGATGTCTTCTCTCCTGACCCCTTCTCTGGTCCTCGCTCCCTTAGCTGGGCAGCGAGGGGAAATGCCCTCATTTGGCAGCAAGTCTCAAAGGGGTCCTTTCTTGTCAGAGTAATTGCAGGCAAGGCTGGTTGATCTCAGCTAGTTTGGCCTCCAAAACTAATTAGTCAGGGATCTTTCAAAGCTAGATTGCATTTCCACCTCTTTTTTTTTTTTTTTTTTTTTTTTTTTAAGGTCTGTCTTCTGCCCCAGAGAGCTGGGAGCTGGCACCATGTGGGCAGGAGCCCACTGGGAAGGAAGGAAAGTCGCCTCCCTCCTGGCCTGCTGAAGGAAGCAGTGGTTAGGAGGGGTTTGTGTTCCCCTGGGGCACAGCCATGCTGCTGTGTCCTTAGGTAACCCCCGCGATTTTGCTCTGCCTCCCACAGCCCCCTTGCTGCCTGGTAGTGACTTGATGCTCCTGGCAACAAGTGGTCACGACTCCAAAGGGGGGTTTGAGCAAAAACCTCAGCTATTGCTGGGGAGGTGGGGCAAAGCATGCCATGCCGATAACTAATCCATTTTATAAGAGCTGGGGGTTTCTCTGCTCTTAAATTGCATTACTTGACAGAGAATGAGTGGGTTAATCTGTCTTTTTGCTGGTGGGGATGACGGGCTGCAGGGAGCACAGGCACACCCTCTGGAAATAGGGGGGGACACAGGTCCTTGCACTATGGCCCAGGACCCCACTCCTCCCCCAGCATCTCCTCCTCCTCCATGTCCAGGCTGCACTGGCACACACAGACATTCTCACAACTGTCTGAGCCAAAAATGAGGACAGCTGGGTCTGCTGAAAAGGATGACATAGAGGATGCTTTACTGTAATTGGCTATAAGCAATCCTGGATTGCTGACCTGGACAAATTTGGCCAGTAACAGGGACTTCACAAGTCTAACTCCACCCATGACGGGGCTCTTGCTACTGGAGAGATGTTGGTAGACCCAGCCCTGGATGCATCCCCACCACCTGGCCTGGGGAGGTCTAGGGGTTTGGGCACATGGAGTGACAAGAAGCTGGTCCCTGCTGGGAGGGCAAGGGCTCCTCTGTGGATGTCTCACCGGTGCCACAGCCCCACTCAGTGCAGCTGGCACTTAGGATTTGCTGACCTTTGAATCCCTTAAATCGATTGCTTTCAGCGTTACTCCAACCAGCACAGCCAAGAGATGCAACTGCTGGGCGGGTGCCAAAGTGGAGCCTGGGCTCCAGCCAAGGTAGAGAAATGCCTCTTGCTGCTCATGCTCGAGGGTGGAGAAACAGCAGCGATAGTTCTCCATCTCTCCTCCCCCTTCATGCTCCGTGATACCAAGCAACGTCCAAAAAAGTCTTTGTAAACAAGGCAATGCTGTCTGCCTTAAGACAGGGTCTACGTTTTTTTCTTTTGTTCCAAACTTTCATCTACTGTTTCAAAAAGCTCAATCTCTAATTTCATTTCCCATTCTCTAAACAACCTTGGGTTTTTTTTGTAACTTCCCCAGTGTCCCTTCTCCTGCCACAACCAGAAGTAGTGGCAGAAGGCTTCCTAGGCAAATTGAGAATGGTTCTTGTCAATAAAATCCAGAATATTTGAAAAAAAAAAAAAAGAAAAAAAAAGTCCCCAAATTACTTGTCAAGTTCTTTCAGATGCCCCTGCTGACTGTGCTCGGAGCTGGAGGTCAGTCCCATGTCCCCCGACTCCACCAGCACCCCACAGCCCAGCTCTTCCCCATCCCTGCTGCATGTCACCGCCGCGGGTTCAGCCCGCACATCCCCTGTCCCTGCCTGCCCAACTCCTCGCCGCGCCCCACAGAGCCCCGAGGGAGCCCCGGTGCCATTCCCCAGCCAGGCACGGGGGCACCGTGGGGCCGCCGCCGGGACCCGACACCGGCACACTTGGCAGAGCCGACGACCCCGCGGTGGTCCTGCTGCCTCCGCCGGGTTGGCAGGTAGAGGGGGATGTAAGCAGCACAGACATGTTGGCTATGACACTGTTAGCATTTTCCCAATGAGTTATTACCAGGTTAAAGGGTTGTGATAGTGCCAATATCCAAAGCTGGGTTATTGTGTTATTAATGTGCGGCTGTCGCTGGCTATTAGCACTGTGATCAATCCCCGGTGACAAGGGCTGCTTAGCCTGTCACACTTTGTTTTATCTTCCATTCTTAGACTTTTACTAACTCACAAATTGCTAATCCAATCTCCTATAACCCAGTTAGGGGAAGACATCGTCTCTCTGCGGCTCAGATGCAGGAGCTGGGGCCCTGGGAGAGGACGTGCTGGTGGCAGGGTAGGCACGCGTTTCTCAGGGGTGAGAGAAGTGTGTGTTGGCTGCAATAAATGTAAGCATGATACTGTCCCAGTCTCTTCAAGGAAACTCTCCCTAAAGAGCTGGCTAAACCAGCTACATGAAGCCAACTTGATGGTGTTCTTCAGGAGAACATCTTTTCTCGGCCTTTGGTACTGCCTTACCTCCAGGTTACATCCATGTCCTTGCCACCCCATGCTGACCCGGGGGTGTCGTCTCCATCCCCACATGGCCTATCCCAGTGCCATGAGGACAGCGTTGCAATATGTCCAAATACTTCCATCAGGCATCTCAGAAGACTGAAGAGTTTTGGCACCTCCACACATAGACTTCAATGGGCAGAACTTACGTTAAAATTTCAGTCCCGAGGACGAATCTACACTTTGGAGCAACCCATTAGAAAGAGTTGGAAGCTTCTCTTTGACCTCAAGCTTATTTCATTGCCCATTTATTGGAAAAGTTGCATTTCTCCAACTCACTCCATTTCTGATTGCTGATTACTGCAATATCTTCTTGCAAGAGAACTCAAGGCAAGATAAGAAGGAGAGCTATGGCATTTCTGCTCCAAACATCAAAAATGTAGACCATGCTGCCTTAATATTGGGGCCACAAACTGCCTGGAAGAGCTGCTCAAAATGCACCACAGCCCACGGTCCTTCTCTTGAGGTAGAGACCTGAGAAATTTGGATTATAAAATGAGTTTCTCTCATTCTGCCCATGGCAGTAGTTGAGGGTAGAAAGAAGACTGACAGAGCTGGTGGAGAAGCTCCATTAAGGACACTTGGGGTTGTGTGGGGAGTGGGGGATAGGACTGGTGAGGCTGGCCTAGGGTGAATGCACAGGGTAAGTGTGGGTGGACTGGGGTGAAGGTGTCCAGGAGTTGGGGACAGGGTTGATGGGGTTGGAATAATGCTGTTGGAATAATGCTCTGCACGGTGTACCCTGTGCGGAGAGGAGCCCAGGTTGTTTCCCAAGAGCCCTGCTCCCAGCCCCAGGAACGTGTGTCATCCCTGCACACGTTGTTCGAGCTGGCGAGCCAGTAATTTTGCTGCAGTTGCTACACACACGCTGAGAAACTGCTTTTTGCTTCCTGGCCAAGACAGTTTTGTAACATCTCTGCATGCAGCAACTGCTTCTCTGTGATGGGTGAACTGAATTCATATGTGCACAGCCTGAAAGTCTGCAATAGTGCCCTGAGGCTTGCAAAAGGCATCCTATCAATAATTGATAATGATTTCTGGGCGAGAGAGCCAACGAGCAAGCTCACGGGTCCCGGGTGCTCCCAGCACACGAGGGAGAGCTCCCAGAGGACACGCGGGAGAAGGACGTGGCTGTGCTGAGCGTCGGGGCTCCGGTGCCCAGCTCTGGGTCTGGCAGCTGGTGTCTCGGCAGGCAGGCAGGGAAGGGGGGGAAGGCACTCCCCACAGGGCATGACCTCCCTCTGTGCAAGCAGAGGTGTTTGACGTGAGCACTGCATTCTGCCAGGAGGGCAGGAAGACGCCGTGTTGAGATCTAATCCGTGGTGAGCTCATCAGCAGGACCAGGGACACTCGTGACCTTTTCTCTAGCACCTTCAGGCCTCGCCACAGATTGTGAGCCCTATTTGTAGATTTTCATATCTCAACAAGACTCCATGAAATAGCTTCAGATGTTACCAGAGATGGGACTGGACTTCCAGCCCATTGCAAGTACACAGACAGTGGGATGCGTTCCCAGAACCAGGAATAATTTCACCACCCTTGCCATGTTGGAGAATTGTTCTTAGTAGTGATGACCCATCCATGTGTGTGTGTGTGAACATATGATGTACAAGCACCATACCATGGTGCTGCTGA
Organism: Tyto alba; assembly: GCF_018691265.1. Lineage (NCBI taxonomy): Eukaryota > Metazoa > Chordata > Aves > Strigiformes > Tytonidae > Tyto > Tyto alba. The sequence goes on from NW_024881279.1 coordinate 21,123,212, forward strand.
GCATACTGTAGCCAGTTATTAAGAAAAGCCACAAAATCACTAGAAGACAATTCAGGCCAGTTAGATAGAACCAGAGGGAAAAACAGGACTGCATAGGTCTTGGTATTACATGCATTAGGAAAATAAAGTAACAGGCACATTCAATTTAAATTTCCTGAGTGATAAATATGTCAAAATGGTTATAAATAGTGCAGTTGCATGTTGCAAAAGTTGCACATGGAGAAAAAGGTATTTACGTATTTGGATGTGGATAGTAGAGACTGTGCAAATTATTGCAAAGGAATTTGCACAGGCTCCACTATCCACATCCACATCCATAAATATGAATGTTCAGTATTCAAGAGGGCAAAAAAATTACAACATGGGGTTTTCACAGTTTTCCACAGGTGCTTGGTACAACTGGGCAGGTAATGTTTTCTTTCATTTTTTTCTGAATATCATGATATGAAAACTGAGAATTTCACATGGCAGACCAAAGTCATCACCAAAATGTCTCTTACCAAGTGAGTTTATCCCCTAGGCAATGCTTTTGCTGAACCTAACATAATTTGTACCTTGAGCACCACAATTACCTGTTTTCTTATACCTGGGCAGGCTTTCCAGCCAGACTTTAGGCACTGGAGAATTACCCCTTTATCCCAAGCCAATGCACAAATTGCACAAATCCTTGGATGCATCCATGGGTGTTAAAAAAAGAGAAAAAACCCAAAGAAATAGAAAAAAAAAAAAAAAAGAAGTTTAATTAAAAAAAATCCCTAAGTTTTTTTTTTCAGTGGGAATGGGAAAAAATGGCCCTGTTGGGGGAGAGATTTACAGAACTGGGCTGACTCAGTTGTGAACAAGGTGTTGGTTTAGATGTGGATTCATCCTGCTCAGGGATGGAACACTGTCCTCTATCCTCGTAGCTGAAGATTCCAGCAATTACTTATTTTAGAGAAAGATGATAACCAGCATTCACTCCTGCTGGGCTTTGCAAGAAATCACCATTAATATTCCAACTAGTGAGTACCTTTCCCTGCAAAACTCTGATTGCAAAGTCTAACAGTGTGTGACACACACAGAAAAAAAAAAAAAAAGGAGATAATTCCCACCACGCTGTGCAGCACCAGTGCCCTCCCTAGCTGAGGACATTGTGCCTGGAGACCTTCCTCTCCCCGGGGAGCCTGTGCTGCTCGTGGTGCTTAGGGGAAGGATGAGCACACCTGGAGCTGTGCCTGGTGCTGGGAAGGGATAATAGAAGATCTTTTTTCTCCCCCAGACTCTGGAAGATCTATTTAGGAAAACAGCTTATATGTCAGCCTCAGTGTCACATTGGGTGTGACAGGGCCAGCACCGTGCTTCAGTCAACAAACAGGGCTAAGCATAGTTCAAGCACTCTGTGTTCCTGCGAGCTTTTAGATCAGCTTAAACTGTTTAAGCAGCTGCACTGCAGTTTAAGATTAAGCTGGTCTTTTGAGCAATCTAAGCAGTTTAAAATACTCTAAAGGCTTAACATTATAGCCAGTTTAAGTTGCTGTAGGTGCTTAAAGCAGTGATGTGCAGCCGGTATCTTAACAGGGTTTTCCACAAAATGTGTCTTTATAGCCTGTGATAAGCCCCATGGATCAGGGGGTGTGTGTTTGCATAGGGCATGCTCATCTGCCTGCCTCGCAGGCGTTTTGCTCTGACCTTGCACATTGCTGCTCTGATGCGTGTTCCTGCCTCTTCGTTTGGACCGCTGTGTCTGACAGTTGGAGGAAGCTCTTGCTTTATCTTGCAGCATCCTCTTCCTCTCCCAGACACACCAGATGCACCAGAAGGACTTTCTTCTTCAAACTTACAACCAAGGAAAGGGAAAAAAAAAATAGCTTGGTTTGACAAGTTCCAGAAGCCCTGGCCCTTTGTCTTAATGAGGCACCCAAGCCTGGTGAAGGAAGGAGATCTCCTGCATGCACACAGCCTGGTGCAGCCAAGGTCAAACGGGAGCCTTCAGAGCAGCCTAGCAGAAGGGACATCTGTCTGAAAGTCTGGTTTTGTGGGGCCTTTAAAATAGCAGTCTTTGGGATGCCATAAGACTGCCCTTCAAGGACCACAGAGGCTGAAGGAGGCTTATGTTGCTTTAACTCTCTTATGACGTGCTACAGTCTTAAGGCATTTAAGTCCTTATGTGACACTAAGGGTTTAAGGTCTTACACAGATTTAAAAGTGGCTTAAATGCTCTCTCACCTTTCACATGGGACACAGAGCACTCGTGGCACAAGACAGAGGGATGGCAGGGCATCACACGCACAACGAGGGCTTTGCTCCAGCGGTGCCACCCGGGAGGGTCCCCAAAGGCACAACCTTTGGGGTCTCACTCCCATGGCCGTATCATTCCCATCTTGGCCACTAGCACACAGCCTTGCAGGTAGCAGCAGCATGGGAGCAAAATGGCACCTCCAGCTCCTCAAAGCCTTTTACCTAAAGGCAACAGCATGAGCTCTGAACGTGAAGTGCCTGTTAAGAGATGAGAACAGCTGTCTCACCTGGGGGACCTACACCTCACTGCCACCCCTGATGGAGAGCATCACCTGAGGTTTTCTGGATCCAGTACATCCCAAAGGATTCCTCTACCCCAACCCTGGCAGGATCAGTGTTGGGGGAGGTTTTACCCGCTGTCTGGTCCCAGTTCAGGTCACAACAGGAGCAGGTGCTGGCTCCATCAGTGGGGATGCATGGGCAGAACAAGCTCCAAGTCCAAGCTGGGAGCCGATGCCAAGGTCATGCTCAGCCCTTGCACTGTCTCACCAGACATTGGAGGTGACAGGTGTCAGCTTTGATACCACACCGGTGAGCTGATCCCCGGCCGTGCCAGCCTGGGAGGACACACATCTCCTGGGCCAGGCAACCAGTGAAGGGTGCCAGTGGCCAGGCTGGCAGCTCAGGGATTTCTTTCACTCCACGATGTCTGCTGCAATTTTTCTTTCATATATGTACAACCCTCTCCAGACCCTCCTAAGGAGCTGCATTAATGCTGGGAGACTGCTTCAGGATGCAGCATCTTGTAAAGATGGATTAATGCAACTGCTAACATTGCACACACTAGGATCGCTAAGCCTGAACATCAAGTAGCATGAGGAGCAGTGGGACCCAAGAAGTTCCTTTTGTTTAGGTGACATATGTTGGTTCTCATGCACGGCTGAGACTGCTTGGCAGAGGCTGGCGGCGTGAGGATTACTCACTGGTTTAGTTCCTCCTCTCTTAAAAAGTCAGCTGAGAAGTTCAGGCTGAGATGCAAATTGACCACTTGATGAGTCTGGCTCCAAAGCTTGGTCATATCCATCAGCGAGCCTCCACAGTTGCCACCCCACATCCCTTCAGCAACGCACACCAAGTGGCAAGTCTGTTGTATTTTGTATAACCAAGTCAAGCCTGCAGCCATCACACGCTTGACCCCAGCTCACCGGTGTCTTGCACGGATCACATCCATGCCAGTTTGGTAAGCTCAGATGAATGGCTGCCAGCGCTCCTGCACGCCTCTGTGTCCAGGCCCTTGTACCAATCTTGCCTTGCTCCCCTTCTCTGAACCACGCACCCCCAGGACTCGTGCACAAGCTGTATTCATGTTACAGCTGACAGGGCTGTTACTGCTGCTCTACTCTCTCGGACTCTGTGGACAGATGCTTCTGCCTGAAGCCGATGTCTGCCCCAAACTGTGTGGTCCGGAGGAGTGACCAAGTACTGGGACACCACCAGACATCTTCTGTCCGTTTTTTGCCCTCCCCAGAGTATCTGTGCCTACCCTTGGCATGTCCACCCAATGCTTTCAGACAGTTAATGATGCTAATGTACTCACTTTCCAATCACTATAGGAAGCATCTGGGTTTGCAAGCAGAGAGAGCTCCCTGCATTGTAATGATGGGCTTGAAGGGCTGCAAACACTGCAACCAGCCATTTGGGATGTGAGCACAGGACACTGCAGCCTGGGCGGCCCTTGGAGTGGAAACTCCACTGGCAAAAATGCCCGTGCATCTCTCCAGTGCCTGTCTGAGTGTGGGTTAGCCATTGTACAGGCTGGATGTTGGTTTCCTTCAATTTGTACAGTTCTGAACTCTGCAGAGAGTGCAACATATTTATAAAGTCAAGAGGCCTGTTAATATTCTTGTTTTTCTAAAGGCAGTGGGCAAGTTTGTTAACTTTGCTCTCCTGTGTCCTTCCTACCAAAAGAGAAGCGACCAAGGTATAAAAACAAAGCAGCTGTAAACCAAAATTGCTTAAAATGCATTCCCAAGCCCCTCTTTTTTTAGATGAGATCACAGAAACTGGGGTTTGCAAATTTGCACCTGGCAAAAATGTTGTTTGCTATTACAGCAGGTGAAGAAAGTGGACGCCTCTGACAAACGCCACGTCGTATTTTTTCTACATGTCTATTTATCCTGCGTATGGAATTTGAGCACGGAGCTCTCAATACAGGCAGCCCAGCTGTGCTATCACACAGTCCGGAGAGGGATAGCTGAGTCAGGTCCAGATTGGTTAGAGATGACTTTAAATTAATTGAACTGCGAGGTGCACACCCATGATACATGAAGGACCTCATATATTTTGCATTTTTCATGCTGGGATTCTGCTGTCGATGTCACTATCCAAACAGCTACACTTGAAAGTGCACATAATATACAAAATTCTTTGTTATCTAAAGAGAAGACTGCATTTCAGATAAAAAAGTATGTCTAATAACCATCATTTTCCCTTCACTCTGCAAATTTGGCCACTTGAAATGAGCAGCTTTTGTGCCTTGAGCAGTAGCAGAGCCTGCACAGGAACATTAGGAGCCCCTGGCTCATGCAGAATTTCTGCAAACCAGATTGCTTGTTCAGGTGCCTCAGTGTGAGTGGAGTTCAGCCTCCTGTGATTTTAATTCTTGTACCTTCAGTGGGTCTAGGGGCACCTGCTGGATTTTTAGGACAGGAGACTGCTTTCCATTATGCATACAAGTTGTGGTGTTTCTCAGCAGGATCTGGCCACCTATGTACCAATTGTACCTCTGCAAACTCCTTTGGCGGGACAGTGGGGTGTCTCTGACACCATGGTGGCAAACCCTGCTTTAACAAAGAGACTTTGTTTGTATCTGAATTCTTTAAACCGTCTCCCCTGTTACATTATGTTAACACCAGTTTAAACCAAATCCCTGAGAAATAAGTGGAAAAACAATATATCTCTTAAAGATTTTGCATGAGTCGCTATCAGCAGTGGCAGAGAAAGCTCGTTATCCACTCCCTAGTGAGCCACCCAGCAAGACAGGGAAACCTGAGACTAATAAGATACCAAAACTGAGCAGAATGAAACACTCTGATTTTCAAAGATGTAAAATTTGGAAGGACTCAACAGAACAGTCACAGAAGGGCTTCATGTGATGAGCTCTACAAAACTTTCCCCTGCTTTCCTAGCATCTAACTATATATTGTGCTTCACCAAGAGCTGCCTTGATCCCAGCTTCTCCCTCTCTCGCCAAGCAGGAGCTGTAGACCCGGAGGTCAGGGATAGGAGTAGGGGGTACATTAGATGGAGTGACTTCCCAAGGTACTTACAGCCTGTTTTGTGTCATTTCTATGATGTAACTGCCAGCGATGAGCTAGCTGGGACCCAAATCTGGTGCACAGAGGGGCTGCTGAGGGGGAGAGCAAGAAGGATGGTGCTGCATGGGGGTCCCCACTCAGTCACAATGATCCTGGTGAGGTGTTTTTCCAGGTGCCTGTGTTCTTCTGTTGATGTTTCACCCCAGACACTGCTTGCTGCCCAGAGGTACCTCTAGGGACCAACTAGAGATTGAGGGACCTGCAGGAGAATTCAGCCCCGGGACACCTCTGGGGTGCACCTCGCAGGCACAGCACCATGCTAGAGACTTTGCTGGACCTTTCTCCCACTCTGGTCTGCTCCGCATCCTTGCTAGTGCCTCCATCCCTCGCCCAGCCCCACCTCTCCTCTTCCTCTTCTTGTGAACCCCGGCCAGCCCTAGGGACCTGCTCTGCATGCAGGATTCCCTGAGATGAGCTTCCCTAATGAGAAAGGCTTACCTCTGCGGTTGTGAAGGCAGAAATACATACAGGCACACGTGTAAATGCAGAATTTGTGTGTCTCTGTGGGAGATCTCTTTGCTGGGCATTTCAGCATTCAGTGTCTGCCTCTGGACCAGAGGCACATCCCCAGCTCCCATACCCTCTTCCTTCAATTCCTTCAGAGATGATTCGTGCAAATGTGCTACAACATTTTTCAGGTGAAGGCTGCATGTTACTCTGTTTGCCGCTACACTTGCTGCTAGCTGTAAACAGATGAAGCTCAGCAGTCAGCTGTGGGAAGCTCTGCTGTCTTCCTGATTACAAGAAGCTTCTCCCCCCCCAAGCTTTTCACTTTCCTGCGCATCTACCCAACCATCACCTCTGTGTCATCAGGCTTCCTGTGACCCTGTGTGCTGGACAGGAGAGACCTTGCCAGAGGAAGAGGATGCTGCTTGGATGTACAGCCCCTCTAATGATGCCTTAGCCACCGGCTGTGGTTCAGCCTCACCCTCAGCAGAGAAGGACCCCTTGCAGCCATACTTCACCTTCTAGGTGCTCTCTGACCCAACAAGAGGTGATTTTCTAGGCTCCCAACCTACTCACTGCACAACCTTCCTTCATTCATCATTCACCTTGAGGACAGGCAGGGCCAAGTGCTGTAAAATGCTGTTTTAACCCATCCCTACTCGTTTTGTGGTGCTTAGGCTTTATGCTGATCTTGCCTGCAGAACTGAAAATTGTTCTGAGGAGTGCAGGATGTGACCGGGCAGCTGCAGCTTGTGCGGCCAAGTGCAGCACAGACCCTCTTGGGTGGCTGCCTCAGATGATGGGGACCTGATCATCGCAGAGCAGCTATTGTGGCAAAGAGACACGGGTAAAGAAAGGGTCTTGCAGAGGGAGGGAGCTGCCTTGGTGAGCACTGAACGTGCATTGGGGTACCCCCAGCAGCGATGGTTGCCTCACATCACTGCTTTCCCCTGCCACTGGGTTTTAGCCCTTTGAAAACCCAAGGACAGGGAGAGCTGATGCGTCCCAGCATGTTGGTGCAGTATGGGGGTGAGATGTAGCCAGGACGTGCACCTTGGGCCACAACATCTCCCAGACCTGTGATGCTTGGTCCAGCCACATCCCACAGGTGAGCAGCAGCTTTATGTGTTTTACTTCTGTTAAAATGAGGAGGGCAGGTGGGGGATGCTGCCACTCTCTGTATGCTTTAGCTTCTCAAAAGCACACCAGCTCTTGCATACCTGGATGGACATTTTCATGCCCTGGCTGTGAGCGTGCAGCTTCTCCGTATCCCTGTGGGCACTGACACCCACTGCCCCACTCACAAACACAGGTTCAGCTAGAAAACACAGAAATGATGAAATGTGAAAATGTGAAAAAGTCAAGTGCCAGCCTGTCCGTCTATGATGATGCCCTGGGCTGCGCTTGCAGTATTGGCAGCCTTTCCCCACTGGCAATGAAATGAATATCTATTACTTTTTTTTTTTTTTTTTTTTTAAATATAAACACATGTGCTTGAGCACCCTCTGGCTAGACAAAGCCCAGGCATGACTGTGACACCCCCTGACCTCCCCACAGACAGATTCAGATGCAGAAGTGTGGGAGTGCACCCACGCCGGGGACTCATGCCCAGGTGTGTGTGTGCATGCATATATGCACACATGCAGACACACGGATGCGTATGCACATGTGCACGGGCACAACGCTCACATGCACAAACATGCCCACGCACATATACATGCACAAACATGCATGCACATGCATGCATTCACACACACATACGTGCCCATGCATCCATGCACACACATGCACACGTGCAGACACGCACACGCGCACGCAGAGGCTCCCCCATGGGCACTTGTGCTCTTGTTCACCCCTGGCTCCAACCACGACCCCTCTGCATGCCGACAGCCACCGTCACCCCCAAAAGAACGGTCCCTCCCAGCCCTGCAGGAGGAAATCCACCTTCCTGCGTGGGACAGCGGGCTGCTGGTTCACCTGTCTCACCGTGGCCACGGCGGCAGGTCCTGCCGCATACCCACCTTGTGCTGGGCTTGGCGTGAGCTGAGCTTTTCCATGCTGCCTGGCGCTGGGTTTGCTCACCAGCTCTGCTGCCCTGGTGGATGCGGTTGCCATGGCAATGTGTGAGCCCGGGGCCTGGACCACCCAGCAGCCGTCCTGCAGAGGATAACACTCCCCGGCTCCTTCCCCATCTGTGATGGACAACTCTGTGCATCCCTGGCCGAAGGAGAAGCCCGCAAGGGTTTTGCACTGCTGAAACATCTTGCGCATTTTGCCACTCAGCTATTCCACATTCAGACTCTGGCCTGCTGCAGATCAGGCTGCAAATCTGAGACAGCAAAGCAAAAATGCAGGGTGAGCAAAGGGTGGTCATTTTTGCTTCCCAGAAATGTTATTGAGATACTATCTGACAACACTGCAAAAAAACACACCCGTGCAAGTTGCACGTTAAAAGTGTTTCTGAACCCATTATATAATTGCTCTCCATCATTAAGAAGGATCAAAGTTAGCCTGAACCATTTGAAAATGTGTCTGGAGACGTAGCCCATAAGCTCTGTCTCATAACAGATATTTAATAGTTAGGTGATTAATATGAAAGTGCTTTTTCCTTCAAATATCAATATTAACTTGAACTTTGCCTTAAGTAGGCTTGAGCCTATATTTGAAAAAGTATATTGGTTAATGTGTTAAATAAAAATCAGTCATTTCATACTGTAATCTTTCTGCTATAATCTTTTCCTTTGACTCCTTTTCATTTAGGTCCCTCAAGTAATGATTCAAGACCATTTTTCTGCACACGAATGTGCAAAGGAAACTGTAAGTCACCCGCAGCCTGAGAAGCTGAATTTCCAATTCTGGAGGCAACTGAGCAAAGAGTGGGCTAAGAACACGTAGGCTGAAGTAGTTTGACACAAATGATTAACAGAGCTGGTTCATCAACAAATACATGTGGCTCAAAACGAAGACTGCAAATATTTCATAAGAAAAGAAAGTGCTAAATGAATCGAATAAAGAATTTGCTGTGACTTGCTTGGCTGCCTGCAATCGCAGCACTGCATTTCTGTGGCCCAATGTGCCTTTTTTGTTTCCTTTTCCTTTCAGCAAAACCTCCAACATCCCAAGGATCCTAGCTGTGTGCTGTTGATTGCTTGGTGTGATATTTTTCTCTGTATCAGTGGGCTGTTATTAATGAACTGCCAAATCTGAAAAAAAAAAAAAAAAACAAAAAATAGACCCAAGTGTATCTGCATAGCTAAATAGCGTCTTTTAATTTGCTGTAGGTCTACAGGTTACTTGGTTTATTTGTGAGAACAAACTTCAAGACCCTTGCTGTCCAACACAGCCATGGCTAAGAAAAAGAGATGCTGCTGCAGAGAATCAGGGTGATATATAGTACATGGAGATTAAAAAGAAGTTTTGCCCATTTCAAGAAAATTACTGAAGTGGGTAAAAGGAATCTCTCTGCATCTGCTCTGGCTCCAGAGGGGTGGCTGCAGGACTGGATTTGGGCCTCAGTGGCCGTGGCGTGTGTTTTCAGAGAGGAGGGTGGGCAGGTTTCTGCAGGAGGGAGGAATGGCAAAGAGAAGGGCTGGCACCTCGCAGGGCTCGGGGCATCCCGAGGGGCCAGGGCGGCTCAGCAGCGGCGGAGGTTTGCAGGAGAACGTGCATTGCATTTCCAGAATAAGTGCTGCAGCCCCTATTCCTGGGGAAACCCCGCTGATGGGGAAAGACAGGATGGGTCATGCAACCTCTCAGAAGCGTTTTAGGAGATTATCCAGGCTGCCAAACTGTACATCAGCTTAATTCAGGAAAGAAACGGGGTGGTCCGCTTTAATGATCTGAGTGGAAGAAAGAAGATAATGTTATTCCACTTCCCTGGATGCTTCCACAACAAAGCGAGGAGGAGTAGAGCTGGAGAAGGAACACCCCTGAGCATCCCCCCGCTGCTATACCCTGAGGTCCTGGTCTCAGCAGGGAGGGCAAGGTCAGTCTCATTCTACCCCATTTGGTACAAGGCAACAGATTCTTGTTCTCGCTCCAAATTTCCTCCAGTTCAGTGCTTGAGGTACCAAGATGGTTGCCTAAGGGCAAACAAAATCTGGGAAAAGCTTTTGTCTGTACAGGGGGCTGGGGAGGCAGGAGGGCAGCTGCAGGCAAGGGCAGCCCAGATAACACCTTGCTGGGACCATGCTTTGTCCATGAGGTTGTCACAGAGTAGTCAAAAGCCCCAAATTCCCAAATCCCAGAATACCTGGGGTTGGAAGGCAATTCTGGAGATTGTCTAGTCCAATCCTTGCACAAGCAGGGGCACCCAGAGCAGGTTGCCCAGGGCCACATCCAAGTGGGTTTTGAATATCTCCGAGGGATAGAGAAATGACAACCTCTTGGGGCAACCTGTGAACTCCCAAGTGTTCAACCACCCTCACAGTAAAAAAACCCCTCTTATTACATTCAGACAAAATTTCCTGTATTTCAGTCTGTGCCTGTTGTCCTGTCATGGGGCACAACCGTGAATGTTTCCTGAAATTCCTGAGGGTCCCATCAGCCTGTGGAGGTCCCTCTGAATACGCCCATCAGGCATATCAACCACTCCTCTCAGTTTTTTATCATATGCAAATTTGTTCAGGGTGCATCTGCCCCATCTTCCAGGTGGGTGCACTTAGTCCCATCATCCAGCTCCAACACTCCTGACTTTTGAGCGGACAGCAGGATCCCCACAGTGATAGGCAGGGCTGAGACTCAAATTCTGCTGTGGGGGTTCAAAGCAACTCACTGTCTCAGCTGGACCAGGCAGAAGGAGTTGAGAAATGACTTCCCGACTACAAGAGGAAAGATGCTGCCTCATTTCCACAGAGCACACACCAGAGATGGGGAACAGGCAGCTTCCTGCTCACACAACTTCACCTACTCTTCCTAGCCATGAATGCAACAGTTCACATAATAAGGAGACATTGATCATACTGGAGATGTTTTCTGCCTGAACAACTACAGCGTGGCTTCAAATGGTGAGTGCCTGATGGGGTGGGAGCTAGCATGATCCCTTTCAAAGAAGGTATGATGTTTATTCAGATTTACTAGATTAAAGAATACAAGCAGCAGCTGCCTTAAGCTTGAAGCTGCCGAGCATTGGGCAGCCTGGCATGAACAAGGGATGTGATTCCAACAGATCTAGGGCATTTTGGGACAAAACCAGACAGGTTGGGTATAAACCAGTCTGGTGACAGCCTTACTGGGCATGTGGGATCCGCAGAGCATGAGAAATCACATGGCTGAAATGTAAAGGCAGAAGATGCAAATCTGTTGCCAGAGGAGCATGAGATGGAAGTAAATGAATGACTCCCATGCCTGGAAAAGAAACTCATCAGGTCTGGGTTCCTCGTCTTAAGGAGGCCTCAGCACACATAATGTCTGGGTTGAGCCCTCGTATCTCCCATGGGGTCCAACATGGGCAGAGCAGGTCCTGGGAGAGGACCTGACCTCATCATGCGAATGGTCCTGGATGAACACAAGAGGGTACAGGAGTCTGGAGATCTGCCCCAGAGAGGGACTTCTGCACCCAGGATGTGTTGAGACACACCTGATGAATCCTCCCAGCCCAGGCTCGTGTCCAGCCACTGAATCTCTGGGGGCACAAAAGACTGTCTGGAGGAAGATAGGAATGTGCCCTGGGTGCTATTTGTCTGGCACATTGCTACTGCTAGTGCAGTAATTGAACCGTGTCAATAATATACCAACAGAGCATTTCCACCAGAAAATGGCATTTAAATGGCATTTTGTTGTAATAAAGAATTTCCATGGGAATACATTGATTTCAAGGAAATTTAATTTTGAAAAAAAGAGAAGACATTTTGTAAGCTTTGAAAGCTCAAGCACCTCTATTGCAGTAAATACATCATTTGTTACTCTACAATTGACTTTATTTCTCAGCTTATTCAACATCATGTAGTTATGTAATTTGATTGAAGTAGTTAGCTAATATTCAGACTTGACTTTTGGCAGCTGTTTCCAATATGGAGGGAACTTGCAAGACAGCCAGGTATTTCTGGTGGAACTCATTTTATATGCAGAAGCATTGCTGTAAATGACACTTTTCTTGAGATGAGTACTGGTGCAGCAGGAGATACTGATACCACCAGACTTCCTAAGACTCTTTCCCCAGCCAACACACTGCCTAAAATCTTGGGTTTTGCTTTCTTTGAACATAAGGCTGCAAAGTGTTCCTCTGGCCACCCTTGGCTTTCTGATGATTGCTTCTGACTATTTCTGTTGTGCCTCCCCACCCTCAGACAGGCAGGCCCATAGACCCCTCTAATAAAGCAACAGCCATTTAGCTCTTTCATGCACATAGCTCAGCTCTTAATTAGTCTTACACGCAGACAGTGCTTTGGGCAATAGCTCCTGTTGGTTGTGTATGAGAAATGAATTCTTTCCCTGCTCGCTCTGACTGAAGGATGGCAGCAATGCCCAGGTTTTGCAGTGCTCTCCCTGGCCGCTCATGGAGCGAGAGGGTCCTCGTGTCTCTGCGTGCTCCGATCTGCAGCCTCCAACCAGCTCCCAGCTGCGCGGGTCTGGCCGCTTGCAGGAGTGGATCAAGCATTTCTCCTCCTTCAGCAAAATCAGCCTGATACAAGCACAGCTGGAAGAACAAAGTGCACAATCACTGTCTTCCTGGGTGCTCACAGGAGTTTTTTAGGAAGATATAAATAAGCCACAGCTGTGCATAAATCCATTAGCAAGGTGTTTGGTCCACCCAAGGTGAAGACAGGATAGCGCAATTCTGAAAGTCTCATCGGAGGAAAGCAGACAAAGACTCTGGCTTTTAAACTGCCTGAGTCCCGCAAGACCATGAGAAAGGGCAGCCAACATATCTTGGTCATCAGGATTAGAATAAGGGGATTACGGCACCTGCTAAAGTCGCTCTGAACTTCAAAGGCTCATGGCACATCATATTTTTAAACATGTACCAGAATAATTAAGCAAAGCAAGTTTAAAAGAAAGGCATTTTGTCAGTCTGAGGAGCTCCCTTGGGGGTTCCTTGCTGTGGAGAAGGTTCGCTTTATTACAGCAGGAAGACAGGCACTTTACAAGCTCCTTGCTCTGGCCACCTCCTACCTGCAACACTGTCTGCCAGGGCCAGGCTCTGGGTCCTGGAAAAGCCCCCGATGAACCCACCAGCCTTGATAGGAGAATTAGGCTCCTGGAGCAGCTTGGTACCTCCTCCTGCAAAGGGCCTTATCGCAGCTCTCCATCCGCCCCGGCAGCGTGGGGGCGAGGAAGGGGCCCGGGATTCGTGCAGGGCTGTCAGGCTGACGGGCAGATGCTGCTGGAGCCCAGCCCTGACACGTCTTGCATGTACCCACAGTGTGCCTCTGCGCGGAGCAAGCGGCTGTGCGCAGCGTAGCTCTGCTGGCAGGGGCAGGAGCGGTCACTTGCAATGGACACGTGTCACAAGCACATTTTGAAACCCCTGGAGATCAGGATGGGATCCCCCATCACTTGTGATCCTGTTCCTGGTGCTGGTGCTGGACCAGGGAGGGTGGCACTGTCAGGACCTCCAAGGCCTGCTGAGCAACAAGGCTCCTCAGACCTCGCCAGTCTAGCACTGAGGTTCAGTCCTAGGCTGAGCAAATAGCTTTTCTGGATGATTTCTGATTTTGAGCCTAGCTTAAGCATTGCATCAGGTAGAAGCAGCATTCTGCTGAGCTTTCTGTGACTCACTGTGCCACCCACTTCTCGAGCAAAGGGAATGTCAGGCCTTTAACAAGCAAGCGGAGCACTGGAAATTGCTTGTGGAGTATTGATTCATGTCCAGACTGCAGGGAGAAGGGATTTTCAGTCATTATCTGGAAGATGTCAGGGCTGTGAGACTGATGTTAAAACTGAACAAAAATAGAAATTATTCCTTTTGTTTTGTTTGGGGGTTTTATTTCCTTTGCATTGAATTTTTGGTTAATGTTTACAGGAGTCAAACCTGGATGCTGCTGCAGAGCAGGAGGTAAGAAAAATCAGAGCAACAGAGCTATACCAAGAGCATGTGGCCAGAGAAAGGGCTGGGGAGCAGAAAGACCAGCACTTTTTTTTAATCCCATATGGTCTAAATGATGTGTGTGGGTGCAATGAGATAAGAGGCTGCTTCTTCTGACTCTAGACCCAGTAAGAGCAGACTGGTGCAACTGGTACCCCAGGGAGCAAGCAATGTCTCCCTTCCTCCCTCCCACAGGAATGAGTCACAGAGAGTTTGTGTCCAGATCCCCAGCCTCTCGTGGCTCCTACCCGACCACTCGGCTCGCTCCAATTAGGCAAGAAAAATGTGTGGAAATGAAAGGAGCCGTGTGCAATTTCCAGCAGCTGTTAACTTCTTTGCTCTGCTCCCAAGATGGTTGAATTTGAATCGATCTGGCTGTGGAGCTCACGCTAAAGTCTACACATCTTCACTTAATGCTTTACACAACGTTTTGTCCAGACCTCAGAGGCCAAGGACCACTGCCCATACGAGAGATGGGGGGACTGCCCGGGTCAGAGGAGGAAGGTGGGGACTCAGCAGCGGCAGTTCCTGGAGAAGCGTGTCCCAGGAGGAAACATTTCCAGCTCCTGTTGGCAGAGGTGAGCATTTCCAACCAAGCATTTCTGCCTCTGCCCAGTCATTTTGCTTGAAAGATACTACTTTTTCAAAATCTGATTTCCGCCTGCAGCCTGCTCAGATATTGACTGATGGCTGAGATTTCATTCCAGAAGCTATGTTTTGTGTGACTAAGTGGGGAAACACAGGGATGCAGGGCATTGTCAGAAGTTCCTGGTCTCCAGGAGAGATACAAATCAGCCAAGAGTAACAGGAAATTTCCAATCCCATAGCCAGCAGCTTTTGAGATCCCAGTGTTTCCTTATAATCTGAATTAGGAAGCTTAGGCAGAGCCAGACAGCTCTCCCCTGCCTCCAATCCTCTCCCCCATAGCCATTCTGCATAGTTTCAGGGTCCTTTCAGAGCTCCCCAGCTCTGATCCAGCTCCGTCGTTTCTGCCTGGGTCAGCTCCAGTGTGCCGTGGAGGCTGTTAGCAGTGATGGGTTGGTTGCACATACCTCTGGGGGCCCACAGCAGCTTTGCTGCTGCAGTTCCCATTTGTTCACAGCATCCTCAGGATGTCTGAGCTCTCTGAAGTTCCTCGAATCCTGGCCTGCAGGTCCCACACCTCAGGTTGTGCTGCTTAACATTTCTCTCCAAATATCCAGTTAGTTCACCATCCAGCAGGAGTGACTTGGGGTAGATGACCCTCGTGGCTCTTCATGCATTTCCCCAGGCCTCCAGCCAAACGTGCCATTTCCCAAAAGCATCACGCGTGGCTCCGGGAGGCAATGTGATTTCTATTTCTCAGTGCTGCCGTGCAGATTTGTTGCTCGCACCTTGGGGCAGGCGGATTTCAAGCCTCGCCTGCGCTGCAGTTCACTGAGCCCTGCCTGCATGGAGGAAACACAGCCTTGATGGTCCTGGCATTTCTGCAGCACCCAAGCTCTCCTCCTGAGGGGCAGCCAGACATTTCGGCTCCCGGTCAACCAGGAGAAGCTCCCTCAGATGAACAGAAAGATGGGGAAGCTGCCTGAGGCAGGCTGTGCATACCCCACCCTCCCCAAGCTGCACTGCTCATCACCCTGCTGGGGTAGCCTTCAGTGTAACATCAATAAATTCTTTACTATCAAAAAAATAAATACAGTATAAATGTACCAATCCCTCCCCTGCATGTGCATATACACCAACTCACACTCACCCACGCGATCGATCTCTGTTTAATTAAATACTGGCAATGACTGTCACGTGGGGGCAATTCTGCTGACTTGGGCACTTTGGGATTTTTATGCATCTATTTCTGCTTTGCTTTTCCATTAACTTATTTTTCCCTTTGTAATAAGGGGTTGTCAGTGTAATTTATACAGCAGTGCAGGAGGCACAGGCAGCCCGGGGAGCCATTCACAGCTTGCCAGGGATAAACACAATTACACATTTTTAAATGTCAGGCTTCAAGAGAAGAAATGAAAAAGGTAAACTATATAAATCTCAGAGAGAGAGCTGCTTTCTCTTTGAAGAACTGCTTCCCAGCCAGGCTACCATGCCCCCACATCCATGGCACAGGCATATCCTTCTGCATCTCTGGGATGCAGACACACAAAGGAAGGGTCACAAGAAAGGCATATAAAGTAACAGTAGAACTTGTGTTTCCCATGCTGCTATTGAGTAATTAAAAAAAAAAGCAACTGGAAAAGCATCGTGCCCTGGCATGTGTTCCCACAACCTGTCCTCTCCTCACCCACTGCAGGCCAACTTGCACAGGGGAGAGCCTGCGCCGCTCCCTACTCATTTCACAGTCAGCTGCTTTGATCTCGTATGTGATTAAAAGAGGATAGTTCAGATGGATTAAATGAGAGCCACTTACATAATCTGTTTAAAATTCCAGTAGCACATATTCAGAGAAGAAGGAGAACAGCCACCAACTCCCACTTGTTTTGGAAGCTAGGTGGGAGCTTCACTCCTGCTTCCCCACTCCTGGTGGGCTCAGGGGTGGTGTTGGAAACCACCTGCAGGTGACAGCAACCTTGTCATCATGAACCATCATATGTGCCTGCTAGAAAGACAGGAAAGCTGGGGGGGGGAAGAGGCTTATAATGCCCAGGCCCTACTAACAAGCAGCTGTTTGAGCTCTGTAAAAGCTGACGGCATGATGGGGTCCAGTGTTTTGGGAAGGTGTATGTTATTACGGTCTAGGGTGCTTTCAGGTGGTTTTTAGCCAGGATATAGCTCTTGCTTTAAGACCTGTGGCAGGATCAGGGAGTAAACCTTGGGTGGGGGGAGGCAGTGGGTTAGCAGGGTCTCCTCATCTGTCTTCTCTTAGGCTTATAACTTGGAGGAAGGAATGGGGAGTGAAGAGGGACCTATATGTGAAAGGATGGGGCTGAAAGTATTTAGAGAGTGTTTGCAGGAGTAGGAGAAAAACTGAAGTTTCTTGTTACCTGCATTCTGGATGAAGGAATCCTGCCCCACTATTATGGAAGCTTGAAGGGCTTAGGCTGTGGATGAAGGTGGTACAGCTGGTGGGCTTGTAAAGCTCCAGAAAGATGCTATTTGATCATATAGGTACTTTTGCTGCTGGACTGGGAGGATGCTACAGCAAAACAAGCTAGAGAGATGGAAAGGGAGCAGTTCTTGATGCAGGGAGAGGGAGGGAACCTTGAGAACACAGTAAGTTGGATGCCTCACTTCAACACTTGGGTGGCACTACTAATGGAAAGCCACCAAAACAGGCACAGCCACTGTTGAAAGATTGGTGGTTGGTTATGTAAGTGAGGACTATTTCAAGGGATGGATGAGGGAAGGTAGAAGATCAGATTTGGGGGTGGCAGTGATAACTGGTAAAACCAATGCTTACTGGACCTGAAGTGGACGGGAATCAGCCCGAGGAAGAAGAGCTCAGCCCCTGCAGGAGTGTGTTACTGACCTCGGACCCTGTGGAGAGACACTTACTGATCTGGCAAACCTAGAGTAGCCATTTGTCCAGCACCTGTGAGAGGGAGGTGCGAGCAGGGAGTGATGGGGATGGGTAATGGTATAGAGAGATGGGATCCAAGGGCCCTTCTGTAAGGCTGCTGTAGGAAACTAGGTGCACTTCTTTGCAGAAGGGAGGAGATGCCTTGCAGTAGGCTTGGAGGCATGGTGTTGTACAGAAGTGTTTGCAGGGGAAAGCTGGTCTGGGGAACAGAGTACAAGGCAAATTAATAGGTGAGGTGGCTTTTTGGCCTTTCTAGTGGCTGTGAAACCTTTTTATAGGAATGCTGCTAGGATTATCAAAAAGGATGAACTTGTATTTGTTTGAACTTGAAAGATACCTGTGTGTTAGACTGTATTGACCTCAGGAGTGTAAAGGCCTGATCTCTAATCTGGCTTTGGAAAATGGAATGCCAAGGACACTTCAACTGCTGCTGTTACACCACTGTAATACTAATCTGGGTTGCAATTTCCTGAGTAGGCTATCCTAATGAGATGCTCAGAGCCCCCATGGCATCCAAGTCTTTTCAAGTGTAGGGGCTATGAAGGAATAAACAGGGCATCTCCCACTAGCTGGCTGTAAGCTATTAGTTTGATGGCTTTGTGCAAGGGCAGGAAGATGAAATAGGACTGCAGCAACATTACACAGTGAACTCAACTTATTTACTAAGTGATACAGGGTTTAACATAGCTTCTGGTGTAGTCAAACTTCGATCTAGATGCTAGTTATTCATAGGATGGCTCATGCTTAGGCAAAGGCAGCTGTGAATGATACCCAGCCCATTGCAGGTACTACTGAGAAACTGCACTGAGGGTGAGAGAACATGGTCTTAATTGAGGGTGACAACAGGGCTCTCCAGGGAGGCTCTGGTGTAGATTTTATAAACACCCTCCAAAGGTGTTTGTATTGACGTGGAAAGTCTAGCTGTTCTTGTTCCAGGTGGACCATTTACAAGCCTTGATAACGACCTAGCAGGTGTTTAGTTTCCTTTCAGGATAGCAGGAGGTTTTAAAATGTTGCTAGCATGGCAATGGGAATTTGATTGGGAGTGAGGGTGATGAAAATGGGACCTCTACCATCAGACAGCATAAAAATCCTCCCTAGAGAGGCCTTGAGGTTCAAGAGCAGGGAGAACTGGTGGAGACAATTTTTCCCACATGTTATATATGTTCTATAGATTAGCTTGTCAGCTGGGAGATGAGTGGCATCCATGGCTGCACTGAGCTGAAAGTGGTCACTGCTTGATGAGATCTGACTAGCTTTCAAAGCACGAATGCTAGATCACATCTGCTGGGATAGCATCTACACCTGATGCCCTGTACCAGTGGTGTTTGAGTGCAGGTGAAAGTGGAGGTCCTCTCTGCTTGGTAGCTTCAGGGAAAACAGTACCCACAGTTGATACAGTAGTTTTGATCACTTTAGGGCATTTTGAGATAATTCTAGAACTGAGAGGTGACCATAGGAGGACATGACTGTGGGCACGTGTGCAATGGAAGCTGCTTCACCAGGCTGGTGATAGGGGAAATGAAAAGTGTCACGGAGCTCAGTGCAGTGTCTTGGCTGCTCTTGGCACTGATGGTGCCCCGGTTCTCTGCCCAGGCCAATGGTGCCCCATGCTCCCAGCTCTGGGGATGAGCCCAGGAACGGGTAGTAGTTACCACTCAAAAGCAAGAGAAGATGTCAAGGTGGGTTTCACCTACAATTAGATCTAGGCAGTAGAAAATATAGAAGTGAGGGAGTACCAGTTGCTGTTGAAGGTTTATATATGGCCTTTCTGCCCATTAATCGGAGGTGGCTAGGGTGGGGTGTGGAGGAGGATTTGAGATGGAGGCTGCTGTGTTTCCACAGATGGCTCAACAACATATCCCTAATGGAGAGCCTGTTATGGTAGAGCAGACCAGCTTTCAGTGGTGAAGCATGTGAGTGGGGAGAGTGGGTTCACAGAGCTCACAAATCAGAGGAGAGGTATTTGAATGGAGTTAGGGGACACCTGGGGTCCCTGAAAACTAAAATGAAGAGCTGCAGACTGGAGTGAGCAGCTGTGGGTGCTTCCCACCCTCTTGCTGTTTCAGATGTTCTTTACCTCTAACATAACTTGATGGTGTGCCTTGAGCCTAGGTGACAAGAGGCTAAAAGCACAACATACAGGACCAGAACAAGTTTTTTTTAAGCAGAGCTGAGAGAATTGGTATAAGGAATACAAGCTGGGACAGTGACTCTCAAAGAAAACTGCATTGGCCATCACTGAGAGTGAAAAAAATAAATTATTTATCATATGGCCATTCAGTGTTGCCTGAAGAGTCGGCTATGCACTCCTGAATGCCTCTCCAGGTACAAGCACCTCTTGAGCTAGATGCTTTTCGTGAGTCTGCTGTTCACTCTGTGAACATGAGTCTGCTGCTCAGCTTTCTGAGAGAACTCCCCAATCATTAAGATTAGGATCCTGTTATCAAAGAAGAAAGTGATGTAGGATCATGGCAAAGAGCAGAGTGTCATTAATGAACAAACAAAGCAGCAACTACAACCAGAAAAAAGATGCTGGTACCAGACAGCTGAGGTTTCTAGACAAAGAGTTTACTCAATTCGGAAGCAAGGAGTCTGCTTACAGAGCTAATGCAAGGATGAAAGGGAGAAAATGAAACTAGAGCTTTTTATGGTATTGCTTGAGGAAAAAGACAAGGAAACAGTGCTGGCAGAAATAAAGTTTGAAACACAAACAGCTGGTACTACAGTCATCATAGCTGGACATAAAACAAATGAGACTGCAGAGATGTTTGGAATTAGGTTTTCTGTTTGAAAATTCTGGCATCTATGTAAACACAGAAGGTTTCACAGTTACTTGGTCTATCCACTGGGTTTGATTCTAGCTACAATAAGCGAAGCCACAGCTATCCTGAGAAAATTCTCTGAAAAGCAAGATCAGTTGAGCTGTCCAGGGAAGGATTAAAAACACTGGGTCCCCAAGGCCAGGCAAGCACCTACAGCTCAGGCAGTGGGAGGTGGGTTGGAAACACAGGTATCTACTGGGTGCGGGGGAAGGAGAAATCTCACAAAGCAGACAAATACATAGCTTTTGTGATGGAACACAGTGCCCTGGGAAGGGAAAAACTCAAGTCCTGTTACCTTAGCAGCCCCAGCAAGTGGACGAGCTGCGATGAAGCTTCCTGAAAAGCTTCTGCTACGTGATTCTGCACCTGACTTTCTGAGGGTCAGCTACTGGACTTCACACAGGCTAAACCTGAGGACTGTTGGTTCTATCTGAGGGTATTGTCAATTTGGGTTTGCCAGGTGGTTTCACTGAATTGAGATGTTTTATCTTTTTCTTTTATCAGTAGCATGGCAAAACCCACTCTTGCTCCAGTGATTGGCCATTGGCTCAGGCCGACAGTAAGCAAAACTAGTCTGGCATCTTCTTTAGACCTCAGGAAACTATCAGTTACTCCAAGAAAGATGTTCCTCCTCTTAGATCCTCTGTAGCTGTCAAACACATTATACTTTCTGTATTCTTTGTCATCTGGAATCCCAAGAAAACCTGTATTGCATCCTGGTTGTTGGGAGTTTCCCCTCTTCCAGCTCCTGTGCTTCAGTTAAAATGATGGAAGATATAGTTCTGTTTAAAAGGTGCTTGTTGTTCCGTGACTGATGTGACTCGAGAATCATGAGCAGCAATATTAGACTGAGGAAAGTAATCAATAGTTGAGATCATACCAAAATGCATTCTGAATTCAACAGGCAAGTGCAGCTTGTCCTTTCAGAGCCTTAGAGATTTCACTGGTTATCCACACCAGGAGAGTGGGGAATAAATTGTTCTTAAAATCATTCTGAGAACAACTCAGACCTCACCACCTAAAACCAATAAATGTCTCTGGTTTGATCAGGTAAGGTCTTTGTGTGCTTAAACATGCTGCATCTGAAGAGAGGCAAAGGAGTTGTGCCTGGAGACTCCCTTCAGGTCTTTTATTGAAACATTACATGTACATAAGACTGATCTCTGCCCCAGAGGCCTTCAGATGTCCTCCAGAAGCTGTGCCTGCTTGTGTACCTGCCAGGATGATTGACTTCTCAGGGCAAGCACTCCATCCTCATGTCCTAGTGCTCGTCTGTGCGACGTGCTGCAGTTGCTTGGCTGCTTCCTTGTGGTGCCTTCCAAGGGTTTACGGCAGCTTCACCTTTGAACCCAAAGTTAATGTGCATGGCTCTGCAGCTCCAGCTGTTTCTTGGCATGCTGAGTCCCTGTGTCTCAATGGTCTTTTGTATTCTTTCAAAAGCCCGGTCCTGGATTTGAACATTTTCACTGGCTGTCTCAAGAGCTGGCAGACTTAGGTATTGTCTCAAGCTGATTAGCTTTCCCTATCTGTTTCTTGCATGTCTTTTTTCCTTTATGGCCACCAGGTTCTCAAAGTCTGCTGGAAGTCAACAGATGTTTGCTGAAATGGACTTCAGATCCTGCTTGTACTGCCATTATTCAGCATTTGCTTAGGAGTTAGTGTAACCTAATACTCTGCAAGCTTAGTAGAGAATCTTTCACTTATCTCATTGGATAGTGTCATTTTAATAATAATAAAAAAAAAAAGTAAAAATCCTTTTCAGACTTGTTCTGTGCTCTAATCCTGTCCTCCAGTATGTAGGCTGTTCCTTCTGGCCTTTTTACCAGCCAGTTTAATAAGCATCCTCTACAGGGCAGCATCCAGGTCACTAATGAAAAACTGAATAATATTAGACAGATGTGCTTTGGAAAAGCCTCCTTGATGTCTTTCATTCTGACAATGAGTCATTTACGGCTCCTCTGCAAACCCAAGTTTCCAGCAAGTTTTGCACTGGTGTCGTACTAAATTCTACTAAATATTTCTTTCACATGTGAATATTTGCTTGAAAGGGCTTATTGAAAGGTGGTCAAAAATCACACTAAAAATGGTATACAAGGTATCATCTGCTGGTACTGCTTACCTTGCTGCTTTTAACAGCTGTGGTAATCAGTGAAAATGAGATACAAAGACTTAAATGTGGAAAAAGTCCATAGTAAACTCTTTTGCCTGAACAGCATCTGCATCAAACTGTTAGAAAAATGAGTATAACTTTGAAAGGAGATAATTCCTACAGAATGCCTCATTTTATTTGACCAGGAAATCTCAAGAGACCTCTCCTAAGAAGCCTTCAAATATCTGTACTGGGCATTTATTAGTTATACATCCTCTCAGTTCTCACACCAAAGTAATTTTCTTTTCTCCAAATTTCATCTTAATGGTGGTTTATAACATATGTTCACAGAGTTATTCATTAGCTCTGGGTAAATAAACGTAAAAATGAGGAAAAAACCTACAATAAATTTGAACAGCGTAAGACTGTTTCAAGAAAGATTCTAAGAGAAGTGAAGCAGAAGATTTTTTCTACTTTGGCCATTAGTGTGTTGTTTGGAAATCACTCAGCCATCCTTGTTTACTTTTACTGACAGGAATTATGTGATTACAGCACATTACTATCCCAATTTGTGGCAGAAAGGCTAGCTAGAGGACACTTAGGTGGGGATTATGATCAGAAAGCTGACTGTACTTTTGAAAGATAAGATGATGCCTGAACACGGTGCATCGGGAGGGCTGAGCCATGGTGCAGTGCGGCACGTTGGGCCCTCACACGCGTGCCCTCCTCCCTCGGGTGCCCACACAACAACGTCCCGGCAGGGGTGGATCATCTGTGGGTATGGTGGAGCAGGAAGGAGCCAGGAATCCAAAGTCATTGTAAGGAGGCAAGTGAATCCCAACCCAGCGCCAAGCAGATTGTGCAAAGGCAGCAATCAATGCTGATACTGGATTTGATGCAGCCCGGTATCCCGCTGTGGTGGGGATGATGTGAAGCCATCTCTGGAGCAGTCCAGAGCTGACAAAACCAGGTGCACTGTATCAGTCCCAGAGCCTGATGAGACTCCCAGGCATTGGCATGGTGAATTAAAACTGGTGCGTGGAAAACAGAAAAGAAAGGGTGCAACCAATAAGAAGGTGTCCTTTCATCCTTATGTTATTTCTTTTGGTAGGGAGGCTGCGTGGGCTTTCAGGGGATACTTTTGAAAGCAGTAAATGGTGGACCTTGATTTGGAAAATTTCTCATGCAAAGCTGGGAGCGTGCACTTGCAAAAGCTGTATGCCAAACACTACAGGAGGAGCAGGGAGGGAAGAACTTGGACAGACCTGGGTTTCCTGGTGTGAAAAGTCCTGACTGCAGTTTATTTTGGAGATCTGATTAAGCTTTAAGAATGAAATGAAGCATAAATGTACATAGGAGAAGGGCAGCAGAAGTAACAGTACAGAGCATGAGCTGCTGCAGTGGGAATCTTCTGTCATCTTTCAGCAATGACCTTCTCAGGAGGTGGTCATGATCCGCACCCCATTTTTGGAGCATGAGGGAGAAAAAGGGCTTACTTAGATCCTTTTCTAAGTATAAATATTTAAAACATATCAGCACCTTGGACTGACCTGTGCTTGTGTGCACATATTGCTTAAATTCTCTCCCATGTGCAACAAAGGGTCGTGAATTTTCCCTGTGATGTAGCCTAGCTCTCAAACTGGGAGACTGAGCTCTGTCCTCCCGAGATTATTAGCCTAGCCCTTCAGTCTGTGTGGCTGTAAATGGGGCTAGGCCTTGAACCTTGGTGATGCCATTTCCTAATTGTACATAGTTCTAAATAAATAACCTCTTCTGTTCACTTTTTTCACATGTGGGGACTCAAATTACCCTCAAAGAGTTTCTTCCAATATCCTTACCCTTCAGAGTCTCCCAGGCCCAGGATCAGCACAGGCAATGAGTGAAATTGCTTGCAAATAGCTCATTTCTCAATAATTAAACCCATTGTTCTGTAACAATGCTGCAGATTTTTCTAAGATATTATTATTTTTAAATGATTACTTGCAAACATATAATTTGATGTCTCCTATTTAAAAGCACATCAGGAGATCCTGTCAGTGATTTATTGCGGAAGAAAGAGTGGGAGAGGTGGGTTATCGCTGGAATATCATCTACTGTCTCAACAGAATTAATTTGTAGAAAGATGCAAAGTTAGAACACTAATTTGCAGTATTTGTTCCCAGAGGTCAAAACATCACTGCAAAGAGTAGCTGCAAAGTGGGATTTCAGAAAACATTCAGGCCGGGCATAGGCAATCTCTTGGGCACCTGCAGCAGCACAGCTGCTGGCCTCTTGCAGAGCTATGGGGTGGGTCATTCTGCTCTTGCCATGAAATCCCCCAAGGAGGGTGCTGAAGGCATTCCTTTTTTCTAATTACATTTTAGTTTTGATTGGTGATGACAATCCACCTTTTTCTCATCCCAGTGTAATGAGTGGCTCTTAGCCAGGAGAACTAAGACACAGAGATGGGAAGTTGAAGGCATAAAAGAGGAAAGAATGGGGGTCTGATGGCCATGTAGCCAGTGTCATAGCACTTAGGAAGGGGTTTTATATTTTGGTCAAGAAATTTTGAGGTTCTGTGGAAGTCCATGGAAACAGTAAAATAAGGTTTTGTAAGCAATAATTTGAATTTAATCTCCCCTGAGTTCTAAGGCTTTTTTTCTGTTAGTTAAATTACTTCAAAATGTGAGCAGGTGGTAAAATCTGGTCTATCTATGGGCATATGATTTGTGACAAAAGAAATTGTTGATACTTGAAGAAAGTTTTATAATGAGATTAGGAAGCTGATAGGTGTTCTGATTATCTCCCCAGGCTAATACTGGAAGAAAACTTTATTCACAGAATGAAACGATGCCATATTTCTGTGACTGGATGAGGAGTTAACAAAAGTCAAGAAGTAAAATTCACATTTCTAGCACAGTAAATCAGTGGAGTAACAGCTTGGGGAAGTATGGTATCTCTCTTATTTGCCTCTAATTTGAGATTAATGCATCTTCCTAAAATGTCTATCGCTCTTCTGCAACTAGCAGCTCTTGTGATAAAGTAGGGGTTTATAGGGCTTAGGTTTGACAGACAATGAATTGGATCATCAAAATTACCTTCTCAACACTTCTGAATATTTGTTACCTTCTTGAAAAAATTCAGAAATATAGACTTTAACTGAACAGTTTGGGAGTCTCTGGAAGTCTCTGGTCAAACTGACTGCTTGGAGCAGAACTATTGCTTATGCTGGATCAGGTCATGGTCTTGTCCAGCCAAGTCTTGGAAGACTCTGGGGGGATTTTGCACTGCTCTGGAGCCCACCACCTTCCCGGGGACTGGGCTTGTCTAAGGTCCAGCCTGAGCCTCCACTGCTGCTATGTGTGGTTGTTGCAATATCATCTGACACCACTGAAAAGAGTGTCTCCATCTTCCTGCCTGTCCTTCAGGTAGGTGAGGGCTACAATCAGATCACCCCTGAGACTACCCTTGGCCTGGCTAGACTGGTCTGTCTCCCTCAGCCTTTCCTAATAACCCATAAGCCACAGACGCCAATCATCTTGACAGACTCTGCTGGCTCACCTCTGTTTTTCCCATGTCATTCTTGAATTTGGGGGCCCAAAACTAGATGTGACATTGAGCTGTGGCCTCCCCAGAACTGAGCAGAGGGGCTGGTAACTTCTTGAAGTCTACTGGCCTTGTTCATCATAGTGCAGCCCAGGGTGAGAGTGTGCTGGAGGCTTGTTTGCCCTGGCAGCCCATCAGTTCCCAGCCTGGACTGATGCCAAGCGTGATGACCACCCACATTACAGTTCTTGTTGAACTCTGTGGAGTTTCTGTTGTCCTCATTCTCAAGTTTCTCAAGGTCCCTCTGGATTGGAGCTCTACTGTTTGCTGTGCCAATCATCCTCTCTAATTTAGTACTGTCCACAAATTTGCTGAGGGTGCGCTCTATCTCATCAACCAGGTAGCTGATGAAGATATTGAACAATATCAGCCCCAGTATTGACCCCTGAGGCACTCTGCTTATTACTGGCTGCCAACCAGATGTTCAGCCATTGATTACCATGTTTTGAGCCTAGCAGCCCAGCCAATTTTCAAGCCATCTAATAGTCCTTTCATCCAGCCTGTACTTCTGTACTTCCTCAGCTTCCAAATGAGAATGCTGAGGGAGACAGCGTCAAAAGCTTGATCAACCTGGCTGTGTTGAATTAAGGCCAAGTCTGAGGTTATTAACTGAAACAGCAGACATGCCTACACAACCAAATGAAGGAGTGATTGCAGCGTCTGCTGCTGTAACCATGCTGGCTCTAGGGCACAGTAACAATAGCATTAACATGGGTATTAGCTCCAGCTAACAAGCAGAGTAAAAGCTCCTGAGGAATTGCACTTACGAGTCCTGCTTTCTAGCAGAAACTGAAGTCCATGCTCCTCCATCTTTGCTCCTATTGCCTGTGCCAGTTTGGTGGAGCGAGGATGGGCACGCTAGCACATGCAGCAACAGTATTTGCTTTTGCTCTGTAATCACACCTAATAATTTTGTGCTGACAGAGCTGACTTCTCAGGGGCATAAAGAAGCAATTAAAAACTGTATTTGAAATCATTAGATGAAGACAAACCTTGCACCTAATGCTGCTGCAAGGCACTTAGATGGGTGAGCAAGTAATTGGGGAGATAAAGAATTCAGATGGGAAAGTGAGGCCTTTTGGTATTTATCCACTTGTGTGTGATTTGCAAGTTCACATACATTATGGATGCTGTGTCCTCCTATTCAGATGGACTAATGGTGCCAGATATATTATAAAGACTTATGGTGATAAACAAAGAAGAAAACATTTAATTGACCCAAAATGACTATTGCTATGGGTGTCAAATATATAAGAACAAAGCCGGTCAACTTGAATCACAAATCCTCAGCTGGTAGAGACGTTTTAGTAAAGACCCGAGACAGCTGCGCAGTGCAATTTCTCTCACTAATGATTCTTAAATTAAGAAATTAACCCCCTTCCACAAGCATTTGGATTGCATTGGAGTGGGAGACAGCAGCAAAAATTGGACTGGAGTCCATGGTAATAGCAACCATGGATGCTGCCAACAATACTGATAATTTTTGAGCCCCAGTGCTTGCAAAAGTAAGGCACTCTAGACGGCCAGATGTGGTCCTTGTAAGGGAAGGGACAGTCTCCAAAGGCATTGTTGAGCCCTGTTGTACTCATGTGCTGCAACACGTTTGCCAGGCATGCTGGTCTTGTCCAGAGATTATGCCTTGTACTAGCATTGAGCTTAAAGCAACTCTCTCTTTCAGTAGTGTCTGACCATCTTCTTTCATCAGTCAGACCAAATCTCTGCATTGCTGGAACACCTCAGTGTGCAAATTTCAGCTGGATCAGCTGATGGACCCAGCAAACATAGCACAGGCCTTATACCAGCTTCAGGATTTTATGATGGCTTTATGGCATCTGTGTCCAGCACGGAGTGCCACGGTCAGAGGAGACCTGCCCAGCCTGCAACCTATCTGCAATTTTTTTGTCAAGTTGCCAAAAACTCTTGAATGGATTTGCACTGGCAGAGTGAGTTCATGTCAGATCAGCTGTCTGTATCGTAAAGCTGCAGTGGTTTTCAGCTGCTACTAGGAGCCCTAACGCTGGGTTTACTATATTGTCAAATGGTGACCTTGCCAGGCTGTTTGCAACGTGCAGACTGCTGCAAATGAATGAAGCTTCTGTTAGGGAAGCACCAAACGAAGCAGCAGCAGGGCTTGGATGCAATTGCTTAGCAGATGAAGGGCCCTGTGCGGAATGCATCTATTCTCCTTCACATGAAATATCCGTGCTGTGCCCTGGGAGGTGTGGTAGGTGTGAAGGGATTTCTTCAGCTCTCTCCTAAGTCCCTTCCTCGTGGCTTCATGGGCTAAGCTGAATTGAGCTTTGGGCAGAGTTGATCACTTGAACCCTGTGATTCAAACAATTGTTACTAGTCATGTCGCAGTCTCACTGAGTGTTGTCATTGCCTTTGACTTGACTACCTTTGAATGTGAGCTTGAGATCAACGAGTTCAAGATATTGCAATATGACAGAAAACTTGAAAGCTCTTGGAGAATCTGTAAATGCTGATGGGTCTTGGACGGTGTCCTTGAACTGCCTGTAAAAATGCTTCTCTTTTTACCATTTCATCATCATGTTCTTTCTAAAGGCATTCTAAAATGGGTAATGCCTGGAGATATTTTCTTTAGCTTTTGCTAGATGTTCAACCCCCATCAACAAGAAATGTCTGATGTGTTTATTTTTCTGTGTGAGATCTTCTAATAGATTACTTTTACCCCTCTGAAGGAAAAGTCACTGATGTTCTTAAGAGTTCATGCTCCTTCCTCCCATCCTCCTGGAAGATATTTGTTTCTATCTTCTGCAGTGATCTGCAGATTGGCGTAATTTCTTTCCTTCATGCCTTTTCCAAGAATTCTCACTTATTCACCAATTTTAACAGCTCTGTTGTACTCTGAGAGATTCAAAAAGAGCAAAAGTTCCCTAAACACAAAACCTTTGATATTTCCAGCCATTTGCTCATTTCTATCTAGGTCAACACCTGTTTGGGGCATAATTCTCAGTGCATGGTGAGCTGCCTTTCTGGTCACCCCATGCAACCGTTTCAGTTCTCCTGGAGTCCAGCATATTATCTGCTGTGTCAGACATGACTGAGATGCCAAAACATATTAATTACCTTAAAAAAAGCTTACACAGAGCTTTGATTTCATAAATGCACAGATTTTCTTGTTTTCTATGGTTTATTCTTTAACATCATAATGGTCACTGTGCCTTCTGCTAACTTTTTAGTTATATTTGGAGCCTTGGATCTATCCTTCACAGTAGTACTCAGATTGAACTATTGTCACTGAATAATGCTCACAGAGGCACCTTTCTACAATCCATATTGCATGCAGGTATCATTTGAAACACTGAAAGGTGCTGACTATTTTACTCTCATTTTCACTGGGGACTACTGGCTCATTGCCTCTCCCTGCAAACATGCCTCTGCTCCACGTATCTGAGCTTTCCTCAGGTTAATGATAAAGTCAAGCTGATTAGTCCTCTGAAAGTGGCTAATGAAAATACTGGAGGACGAGGTAATTCAGAGATGCCTGGCAAATGGTAATAGTGGCTCCACTATGTACTCAAGAGTTGTCTTTTCCACGTGATCTTGATAAACTTATAAGTAAGGATGTTTGGTGCTTTGCATCCTCATATTTTTTCACATCTAGGAGCCCAGGATGGATCTAAAGTTCTCTTAATCTGCTGAAACCAGTAGTCTCAAGTGTTTTCTTAGACTTGAAAAGTTTCTTACACTGCTTCCATGTTAGCAGTTTTACTGCAGAGAACTTGCTGCATCTGCAGACTGTTCTTGCAGGAGAAGGTCTCAGTTGTTCCTGTGTCTACAGGACCTGCCTCCAGACACACCTGTGTCACCCGTGCAGGAATTCCCTTTGAAGCCTTTTAGCTTTCTACCTCTTTCTACCTGTTTCTGGAGTTATGCTTGGATTTTTCCCATTCCCAAGACTTTTTCATTATCTTTCAGGTTATACACCACTATTGTTGAGCTAGACCATGCAACCACATGCTTTTCTTCTAACTCTTTTCAGTCTGGAGAGGTGAGCCTGTCTTGATTGACCGAGGCTTCTCTTGCCATAGCTCCCTTCAGTCAGCAATGAACAGTCTTCTTTGCCTGACTACATTTTGTCATCTCTTTTTTTTTTTTTTTTTTTCATTCTGGATAGGAATGTTATGTTGTCTTAAATCCTTGCTGACTGCTTAAAATTCTCCCACATCTTTGGAGTGTTTAATTATTCCCCTTCAGGAATGGGTTTAAATTGACTGACTTCCTTTAAGGCTGTGATTTCACATGTAATGGCAGTACTGCTTAAATTATTATAGGCTGGCTCCCTCATGCAGCTGACTGACCTGGGCAAAGCAACACTTCAAACCCAGTCTTTTTTCCTCCAGCTGGGTTTAATCCGATGGGCTCCCTTGCCCTGGTCGCTCCCCAGCCATATGGATACAGCAGAGCAGAGGCACGAAGCATCCTCATGCAACGGAGGTGCCAGTTTATGGTGGCATAAAGCGTGGGTGGTGTTTTGGTCTTAGTTTTGTCTCAAGCTCCCTTCACCAGGGGGATTGCTGATGTTCATTAGCAGCTAATTGGTGCTGGCGAGCTGTGACTTTTACCCCACAGTTTCGCAGTTACTCTGGCAGCAGCAGCTGATGCTTAATTGCTAAGTCTGAGTGAAGCTGTGGGTTCACAGAGATTGCCCGAGTTCTGTTATCTGCCTTTGCTTGACAATTACATGTAGTTTTGATTAGTAAAATTTTGATGGGTTTTACTGTTCTGTTTCTTTGATGTTTTGAGAAAGCTTTAGCTGCAGTGCTGAGCCACTCCTGTAAAGCATGCCAGAGCATTATTTAGGCATGGGAAAATAGAAATTGCATCTGGACCAATGCTGCTTGGAGAGGTTGTTTGCAAACCAGATTTTTGTTCCCGATGGTTGCCATCTGAGGCAGAAATTGTGGCTGACATATTTTGCCCAAGAACTGATTTTAATTTGTTGGTTTGCCTGATTGAATCATATTTGACCTTAAAATTGCACACTTTTGACTTCCTAATCTATTTGCATGTGTATCTTTGTGGGTAAATGTGGAAAATAGAGTGAGGTCATCGTTGTCTGCCTGCTTGTTAGTATAGCTCAACTGGGAGGAGCAGACTTGTTTTTTTCCATGGTCCTTTTTGACCCAGTAGCTCTCCTTGTCCCAGTGCCTGAGATGACAATCAGCCAGTTTAACAGACCCAGAACTGCTGTGCAAGGATCCAGCAACTCAAACCCAGGAGCTCTGGTCCCGTGAAAATGTATTTTTTTAGGACATTCTGAGATCGGCAAGTTCAAGACCGTAATCTTGTGACCTTACACCTTATATTAGTCTCTAGTCTGAAACAAGCTGAGGTGTTAATTCTACCAGCTTCACCTCTGGGTCCAAGCACTCCTATTTATGTATCTGCAGTAAATGAGCCAGTCTCAGCTGAGGTTTGGCTGAATCATCTCCGTCTCAAAGCAGCCTTGAAAGGGGAAAACCAGCATGTCAGCGGGTTGCCTCTTCTAATGTCAAGCCATACCACATTGGTTGAGATGCTCTATATGTGCTGTGCTTCTCCCAAGCAGACACATGCCTGGTGTGGGACAGAAGGTCACATCGAATGCTGCAAAAATGAAGTCATGTGAAACGTCTCCAGGTAGGAGATGTGTGACTGGTCCCTCCTCCCTGTTCATCGCGGTCCCTTTTCTCTCTCTCCTAGGGTGACAGCCTGCTTGGGAAGTTGTCCCTTGTTTGTGGGGGCACTCTGCAATTCCCCCAGCATAAGGCTGAGGGCACCAGTGCTGCAGAAGCACAGGTTACACAGCGGTGCAATGCTGCTGTGTTTTCTTCTCAGTTCCTCACCTGGTAATTCCTAGCATTTCAACCATTTGGGTTTTTTCTTGACTGTGCACTGAACTGATATTTTCAAAGAGCTTGCTATCACAGACCCAAAACAGTCATGTTCCTCAGCGATGATGGTCAGCCTACAAACCGTTGGTAGGTGGAAAGTTCAACTCCCTGCATGCTTTGCCTTCCCCTTGATATTTCTGACTATCATTTCTTATTTCTTAGATTTAGAGTGTTTGTGCAGAAGCTCTGTCTTTCTTCTCTGCATCCTGTTCAAAGAGGAAGTTTTAGTCTAAATATTTGCCTTTTCCATGTAAATATTGTCACCTTCTGCCCTATCCTCTAGGTGATGATGCAGGAGTCCTGTGACTTCATCTTGCTGTCCCACACCTTCCAGCTTTTTCCCCACTGTCTTTTCAAGTGCCACTTGCTGTGACTTGTCTTGATTTGGGTGAAATTTTTCCCCCAGCTCCTGAATAACCTGTCCTCAGGATAACTTATGCTGTAGGCCCCTGGCACTATATTCTCCTCATGCTCATGTGGGGCAGATGTATGCTCTGCCTTACCTTGGCACCCAGCCTGCCAGATCCTCTGCAGGGCTGGACATTTCTCTGGATGCTCTGGTTGAGGCTCCCATGCTCCATGACGTGATGTTCCTTTCCAACACCTGGGGCTGGGTGACTTCCCTGGCCAAGCAAATGTGGATGGGATGGCAGGAACCATTGGCCTCAGAGCCCACAGCTACGTAGAGGTGGGATTTTTGTGCTTATTTTGTTTTTAATGAGGAATTCCCTGGTTGCTGCATTATATGAAACTTCATGATTTTTTTTTTTCCTGATCTCCCAGCACCTTTGTGCAAGGCCAGGACTTGCACATGCAGCTTCTCTCCTGCCAATTTTCATAGCATGAGCCTTGAGACTAGCTTAGCCCAGCTTCCTAAATCTAAAGCTTTGCTTTATTTCATGTTAAATCTGTGAACTCCAACAGTCAGGCACTAAATTTCTTGAACTAGAGAAAGGATTTTTGGTAATCGTGATTTTTCTCCATGGCTTACAAGTTCCATAAGCTTCTCACTACACCATTCATGGCCAAAACCATTACAAAACTGGCAGAGCTAAGACCTGAGGCAAGTCCAAATTCTCTCCAGCAAACGCTGCTTGGGGTTAGTAAAGTTCAAAGGATCCAGCTTGAAAATGTCCTACAAGATGCAGTTGCACTACAAGTGAAGATAGATTATGGCATTTTAGAGAAAAACAATAAATGAGTTGGAAGGCTTTCTCATCTGCCGCTCTGGCTGTGGTGTCTGCTTCCCTTGCTGTACTTGCCAATGATGCTCCCCTTGCCCTGGAAAGAAGCTCTGACCTGCTCTTCATTTTATGCCCGTGGCTGTCCGGCTTTACAGAAACCTGTGTCTGATTCCTCCCCATGATCCTACTATCCCGTAGAGTGTTTCTGACTGTCTGCTTGCCCAGAGGACTTCATATACACTAAATAACTGGGGAGAAAACGGGGACAGGCCAGTCAATGTCCCTTCTGCTCTCCAAATCCAGATCAGGTTCAGCCACATGTGTCGCAGGGTGGGAGAAGGACATAAGAACCAAAGAGGGGTTCAGGATATGTCCTCAGAAAAAGCAACAATTTTTAAAAGAAAAAAAACACCAACATTTTCCTGACCTTGATTTTTGCCCTTGAAGGTACTGCACCACTGGTTGGCTTCTGAAACTTGGGTGCCAAAAATTGTCCCGGTCTCAAAGCAGGTGTGCTCATCCAAACTTCTGTAGACAAATAAGGTACTTAATGCAGAGAGGAGGTACACCGGTGTGCCCTCTCCGAGCAGCTCCTCCACCTTCCTCAGGCCTGGACCAGACCTGTAGGGAGAAAACTCATCAAGCTGGGAAAGGAAGAATGACATTGCTGAGACAGCTCTGATTCCCTTCTCCTTTCTGAGGCAGAGAGGATTATTTGGAGAATAGATTAATAAATCCTTTCCCTGCAACTTCCACTGGCAACCAGTTTGCTTAAGGGATAACCTGGCAGAAGATCCCAAAGATGTGAACGCTCATGAATACTGGTAAGATCTTCACCCTGAGGAAATAAAGTGTTTCCTTTCCAGCTGAGGCTGAGGAAACTAATTGCACTGTTCTTCCTAATTGAAATGAAAAATGCTGCCATAACCTACTGAAAATATTGCAAGCTTATGTCTTATTAATTTACCATGGGAGCTGTACCCCGAAATGTAAATGAAATTCTGAATAAGATTGTTTGAGGTAATTCACAGGTTTTGATTTGAAATATTTTACCTTTTTGTTTAAATTTGTTGCTGGGCAAGATGACAGTTTGAAGATGATACTTCATTTTAGATTTTACAGATCCTATAAGTGTGAAAATGAATGAAACCTAAGAGTGTAATGTTGCATATTATTCAATTATTATCTTTCAGCTGGGTCCAGAGAGCTTCTCTAACACAAAATTTGGGATGGAGAAACAGGCGGTAGCACAGAGACTCAGAAGAACTGCAGAGCAAAGCTCTAGCAAGGAAACTACTGACCCTGCAAAGGATAGAATTTCTTGAGCATTAAATGGTGTAAGCCTCAGGGCCCAGTCTAGGGTTTGCAAAGTAAATACAGTTTCCATTGACTTTGGTGTGTGTTTGGCCCTCAGGTTTTCTGCCGAGGAAGAGCCTGGTGGATTCATGCATGCTTTTCTCCATATATCTCAAAGCGGCAGCCTGGTGGACTCATCAGAAGAAGGCTTTGCTTTCCATCAGGGTAGGAAATGCATGAAGTCAGCCTCCAAACCCGCTGGAGCTGGATGCATGCGATGGCCCCTGGTCACTACCAGGGTGACATTGTCAGAAGGGAGACTGGTTTGTGGCTTCATACTTCAAAATGCAGACTCCCATTTTAATATCAGCTCATGTCACCCTCTCAACGTTTCTCCCGGGGCTGGTGAGGGTGTGTGTTGGTGCTGGGTGCACCTCCCCTGCCTGCAGAGTAGGCTCCTTCCCATGACCTGCACCCATCACAGCCCTCCTTTGCTGCAGGAAGGACTTTCCCCATGTAGACACGGAGCCTCAGAAGCACCAGCTGCAGCAGTGGAAGGAGAGCAGCACATGTGCAGAGTGGTGTGGTTTTGCAGAGTGGAACAGTGGTTTTTTTAAATGATTTTTTTTTTTTTTTTTTCCCCCAAGTGCTACTCTATTTTTTGTTTAAAATCATACTTTGCCTGAAGGAAGCTGTTTGTCACCGGGTATCCCTGATACTGTTCCCGGAGGAACCAGAACTGCAGGCAGTGGAGATGAATCAGGTCTGCCAGGATAATTGTGGCAGATAAGAGAGAATTGAAGCCTCCAGCCCAGTATGAGAGAGAGAAGAGTGCTGAGGAAAGAGAGGCTAGCTCACGGCGCTGGGAGATGCGGCGTGCAGCCAGCTTGGAGAGCAAGAACCAGCACGTCCAGCCTGAATCAGGGAGGCTCTTTCCAGCACACACACCTTGGCTGACAGCACTTGCTTTCCGATGACAAGACAGAATGAGTGCTGGCTGGAACACGGACTCCGTAGCAAGAGCTCAGAAGCAGCATGAAAACCATCAGAAATGTGAGAGGGGAGGAAAAAAACATTACCTACAGCTCCCAGTGTGACTGAGCAGGTCTTTGTGCCTCTAATAGTTTCTCCATCAATCTGCCAGAGCTGTGCTTTGCCTCACAGAGCTGCCTCAGCCAGGTGGTTATTGCCGGGTCACCTTTTGCAAAGGATTTGTGTCAACGTAAGCTGTGGTTATAGGGTCACAGTGGAAGTGCAGAAAGTGGCAGTACGTTGCTGGGTTTTTTTCTTTTCCCAGCATTTGTTGCCAGGTTCAGATTGCCATGCTATCACTGCAGCGATGCTGTCTTTTAGGCCAGTTATCATGGTAAAACTTCACAAATGTGTGGATCTGCTGCTTTTTGTCTGGACTAAGGGCAAGGATGTGCTGCTGTTGCTTTTTGCGTTGTGCAGCAGGTGCTGAGCTTAACACCAGGCAGGAGCTGCCCCGTATTTCAGACTCAGGCAACCCTTTTCTTTGCTGCTTTTGTAGCCTGGCACAGAAGCTCATTTGTGCTAATTGGTAAATTCGCTTCAAAATTGCCTCCTGGATGCCCAGCAGGTATCAGAGGCTCTGTGTGCAGACCCTCCCCACCAGGGAGCAGGGGGGGTGCACCCCATCCCCTGCCATTGCTCGACTAGATGTGACTCTTTGTCACTCTGCATGGGCTTCATGCTGTGTCTCCATGTCTCTGCCTTCAGCGCTGGCAGGTCTTATGGCAGCGTGGCTTGATGCAGCCCATGGCTCCATCTGTGCTCCCCACCAGGCAACCCTGCCTAACTGCTCCACTGCTCTGGCTCCTGAAAGCATTTGCACCCAGTGAGCACCCTTGGGTGCAATGCTATACAGCCAAGTATTACTGCTGCAGCAGCTGCCACATGGCAGAAGAAGGCAGAGAGAGCTGTTTCCCACTGTGGGTGGAGGTGTTTTGTAGCAGGAGCCTGTCTTCTTGCCTTACCCTCTCCTTTCTGTGGGAAAAAAGAAGTGGAAGGTACCTCAAAGAGGAGCTTAGTGACCTGATGTTTAAGCAAAGATCATGCACTCACCAAAAAAAAAAAAAAATTAAGGAAGCTCTCACACTGTTTTGCTTCATCTTTCACCTAGATACAAATTGTCATCGTGCATTAAGAGGGAGACACAATAAAGGTATTCTGTGAATTTCCTCCTCAGAAGGTTGACCTGCAGCCCCTTCTCTGGCGACGCTTTCCTAATGCAAAGGTTTACTGAGAGCAAAGTCCTGCTTGGGTATGAAGTGCAAACCCAGCAAACGTGAACTGCAAGCCTGAGGCTGCAGAAGGAGGGGGGCAGCTGGGTGAAGAGCTGTGCTGCTGTGCAAGGCCCTGGGAGCCAAGCGATCCCATTAGGATGGAGGGAGTGTGGGATGCAGGGGGATGCTCAGCAGCCTGACGGGGGTGGACCAGGTGCCCTGGAAGAAGGGGTGCTGAGTGCGGGGGGATGTGGTGTGGATGTGGGGCAGAGGCATCAGTTCTGGCAGCTGGAGAGGCTTCCTGACAGGAGTATGGGATTTTGCAGCACTCTCAGCGATTTCCTGATGCCCTTCTGTGCTCTTGCCACCTGGCTCTGATGCACAGCAGCTGTGGTACAACCCCTTTACAGCTGTTTGCCTAAGACCTGCTCATCACTGCTGTGCTCCTCTCCCTGCCCCTGCCACTTTGCCACTGCAAAATAGCTCTCTTGGTGGTGATGTGTGCCCATCTCCTCAGTCATGTGGATTTGCTCGTAGCTGCTGATGCTTTTCAGCAAGAAAAACTGCTCTGAGGGAGCCTGGCTCTGCTGCCGGTGTTTTGCCGTTGCTTCGGATGACGAACAATGGGGTCTGGTGATGGCGTGATACAAGGCAGAAGATGTTAATCCTAGGGTCAGCATCCAAAACAAAGTCACGGTGCTGAGAGATCCGACGCAAGCCCACTGCAAAGAGGAAAACAAAAACCAAGACCCTGTGAGCATTCGAGGAGAAAGCACAGGGTGCCCAGCCTACGTCTAGGGGAGGATGGAGACATCAAGCATGGTGGACCCAGTGGGCAAGAACAGGTTAGTGGGGAAGCTGATGAGATAACTGGGACATTAAAGAGCACTCTAGTGTGGACACAGTGCTTGGCCCAGCAGGCAGTTAACCCATCCACATCTTTAAAGCAAATTTAAACCAGCATTGTGTCTCTGCTCTGAGTAAGCAATTAGCATCACATGGCCATGGTGATTTTCATCTGGCACCTGCATCCCAAAGCCAATTTAGCATGAAAATGCCTAGTGTGTAAATACAAAGAGAATAGCCTCTTAGCTCCTGGGCCCTCTGTCCTTGATGTGACATTCAGTATTTACAAAGGTTGGGGGTTTTTACACCGCAGCAGGGAACCACGCAGATTTCTCTGAAATCAAAGCATGATGACTATTTTGATGACCAAAATGACTGCTTCTGCTCTGCTAATATTGGATAAATATTGACTTGTGGCTACTGTGCGTCCCTTCCTTCACTGATGAATGCTCAAGGCTACTTGGATAAACAAATGATTTCACATGAATATTCTTATTTTAACACATCCCTAGAATAATAATATGTCCTGTATATATTCTCATTATGCTTTTTCTTCTATTGACACTTTGAGGTGACATTGTGTGGCACTTTGTTAGCTCAGAAAAGGAGCGTCCCATTGTGGAAGGTCACTTGTCCAGGGCAGAGCTCAGCTGTGCAATTCTTGGTCTCTGCTTGACCCTGACCAATAGAAAAACAATCAGACTTACTACGCTTGCATGAGAGAGGGGACAAGCATCCAGCCCA
The DNA here is from genome assembly GCF_018691265.1 of Tyto alba. NCBI lineage: Eukaryota > Metazoa > Chordata > Aves > Strigiformes > Tytonidae > Tyto > Tyto alba. The sequence goes on from NW_024881279.1 coordinate 21,161,502, forward strand.
GTCCTGTCCATGCATTCTTCACCCTGACAGCTAGATCATTAATCTAATGCCTGATAATACTGGTGAGCACTGCCCAGATGCTGCAGGTGATTAACACCTGGACTGCTCCCAAAAACACACTGTTCCATTAGTGGGGATGGCTGCTTGCTGCTCAGCCCGTGACATCTCCCGCAGCTCCAGGAGCCCTGTGACTGCTTGCTGCCTGTGCACCCCTTGCCCAAGGCCAAGGAGCGGCTGCCACATGCGACCGCAGCATGGCAGTCCCACTTTTCCTGCTGAAGTGGGACATACCAGGAGCTCCCTAGCACGACAGGTGGCAGGGGAGAAGGTGGGGAAACAGTGTCCTGGTTTCCAAAAGTTGCTCTTTGAGCTGCGACCCTAAAATGGTCTTGGCCCACTCACACCCTGGGTTAAGGCACCTTTCAGGTTTCATTCGTTAATCCGGACAACGAGGCTTCCTGATGCCCATTTCTGCTTCCCACTGTTGAGATGGAGATGCAGCTCATGGTTGGCCAGCTTTGGAGCAAATGGCTCACCTTAATGCAAAGTTACTAAGCCCCTGGGGACATCTGCTCCTCCTGATGACAGCAGGACCATTACCTTCATTTTGCTGCAATCAGTTACTCCAATTTAACGTGGCTGGAAACATCAGCATCCTGCGTTGGCATTGCTTTGCAGGCATTTTGCATTGATATGAATGACTCCACAATGGCGAACTGATATGTAGGTGAGGCTGTTAAAATTATTTAGTCTAAGCTTGTAAGCAGAGCCAGCTGAGAATGAAGTCTTCCAAAATAGCTCCTCTAGAATAGCTCCCTGCGTGAACATTCAGGTCCAGAATAAAGAGCCGCTTAATTCTGGAATAATTACTCTAATTATTTTCAGTGACTCCTTTCTCAAATTTTGTGAAGTGTCTAAAAATTGTACATGTCCCTGTCACCCCGATGAGATCACACAGTTTCACAAAATTCAGAGTAGATGAAGTTACTGACTCCCCCAGGCAGCTTGCTTATTTTTTTAATCCATTTACAGTGTTTTGATTCCATGGTGATAAGGACTTTATAAATGCTAATTGATAAATGAGATAGAGTTTATATTGGCTCATACAGGGCAGAAATAGTCAAATGCATGCAAAATTGCTATTATTTAAGAGCCCGACAAGACTTTCCATTCCAAAGTCAACACAGTGAATAAACTTGGGGAAAATACGTCCTTTGACGTGTCATCAGCAAGTGCTGTGAGCATCTGGGTCTGCAGGCTCACACCAGCCTGGCGAGGGTGGACAGTGGGAAACCACCGAGGAATCGAGAAACAGCTGTCAGGTGTCTCACAGTTAGTATGGGCACCATCACATGCTTTAATCTTTCATTTTCCTTTCTTTCCTCCCTTCCCCTGAGAGGATCAGGCCAGCCCAGCAGCCATCCAGTCACGAGCTTGGGATGGGGAAAAGCTCTGGTTCAACTCACCGTATGGACAAGCTGCATTCAAAGGAGGTGCTTGGGGCTTTGCCTTCAGTCACTCAAAGGTGCTTTGTTTACTGCAGTAAGACAAACATGATTCTGGGAGTTTTAAACTATTTCTACCTTTCTGCTGTTTTTCTTAAACACACCGCCTGCTTTTACTCCCGCTAAGTTCATAGGCACCCTAGAAGTAAGCCAGCCTGTCCACGAGAGGTATGCACTGCTCCTGAAGGAAGTGGGTGGCTTATGTTGCTGGTTCACCAGCAACCATGTTCATAGGCAGAAAAATAGGCAAACTCTATACAGACTGTTGCAGGCTTGCTCCGTGCTTTAATGGAAGAGCCTGAAAACTTTATGACACAAATTTGCAAAATGAAGAAAACATCTCTGTCATACCTGGAGGATCTGGCTCTATGTTTTACAGGTTTTGATGGTCTTTCCTCCAGATACCAACAGCACCAAACACAGATTGCAATCATCTGACCCTTGCTCAGCGAGAAGTGTAATTGCTGTGACCCAGGGTGGCTGGCATTGCAGAGTCCCAGCATTGCACAGATACTCCCAGCACCAGAGCCCCCAGCCCCTAGGAAGCACCAACATCGGTACCCCTGGGAGCCTGGGAGGCGAGCAGCCTGCAGAGCCTTTATAATTCTTCCTTCCTTTTCCCTTTTATTGTCTAGCCAAGCCTAGCTGCCTCTTAAGTTAAGCCCATGTGAACAAAGACTCTCTGATGCTGGAGCGTGTCAGCAGAAGTATACATCAGTCCATTTTTTCCTATCTGTGGGGAATGCAGTGCTCTCTGCCTTGTTTTCTCTCTCGTTCTGGTCCTGCACCAGACGTCAGACATCGGTAATTAATTGCCTTGGTCGCTTTTTAGCTGCAGTCTCTTGCTGGAGCCACAGCATAAAAAATAGAAGTTAAATTCATGTCTCAGTCCCGCCGTACAATTCCCTTTCTCTTCAAGATACGGTCTGAGCACAACGTGTGTAGCAGCCTCCAGACGTCGGGCTGGGGAGCCAGAATGGCGCTGCTGCTATTTTTGCCCAATGCTGACATTAGTCACACTAAAAAGGAAAAGCTACCTCTCACTTCACTGGAACATCTAGCAGGATGCTCAGCATCCAGAGTTGACCCAGCACCCTCGGGAGAGTGCTCCTTGCCTTTGGCTGGTGGTAGCAGGGGTCTGACCGCAGCACTGCCAACACTGTCCAGGGTGTCCACTGTAAAAAAAGCCACTTTCCTGCTCAGTGGGTGTGGGGCTGCATTTCCTGATGTTCCCCACTTGTCCCACTGAAATAAAGGGAGTGGTAACAGCCCCACGGTGAGGGCACAGCATTACCTACGGGGCCATGCGGAGCAGCAGCGTGGGAATGACACGCCAGAGGTCAATGCTGAGACCAAGAGACAGGCAGATGGACAGAGGACCTTATATTTCCAAAATAAAGAGTGAAACTTTTGGTTTCACCTCACAGTGAGTCCCTGAAGATTTAGTCTATGGTGAAGTGTGTTGCAGACATTTTATACATAACTGTAAGCACAGTAATAAAGCAGTTTATATGAGTTACAAGACAGTAATAAACAACCTCTGGTGATCTATTAGTCTAAAAGACCCCATCAGGATTTATTAAAACTTCTGTTAATCATTTGTACTTGCCTTTCTGTACTTAGGAGCCTGTGAGCAGGGAGCTTTGAACAAAAAGCCAGCACAAAAAGCCATGTCGGGAAGACAGTTTATTACAATCCCTGTAGTTACTAACAGCAAAGATACACGTGCATTTTAGTGGGCATGAGTTTGCTGTAAAGAGTTTTCTGCCGTGTCTGCATCGGTCAAGGGGGAGAAGCAGCCACTCTCAGCATGCAGGGAGGGTATCATTGCACACCCACTGCAAATGCAGCCCACCTCGCGCCTGCAGACGTGATGTCCCTGAACACCCGCTGGTGCTCCAGTGGCTGCTTTCAGAAGCAGCAGAACCGGTCATCTTCACCTTGTTTGTTTATAGAAATTGCTAAAAATTACTGCTGTTAATAGGATCTGGGGAAGAGCCACACGCAGCAATTATCCAGGCTTACTGCAATTGACTGAAGTTGTCAAAAAATCACTAAAAGAAAATCTCCCCCTGCTATTAATCCTCTTGTAGTCTAGACAAGATCTCACAAAGTATATTCCCAAGACCGTGTGGCTCTGCACTGTCACTCAAAGACTGAATAATTGTAAAGAATCCATCAAATTCCAGGTTACGACCCTTCTGCCATTTTCAGAGGTTCTTATGCCGTTTACATTGCTGAAAGTAGATCCACGCCAGGAGAAAAAAATCAGCTGGGAACAGACTTTGGCCTGGAGTCCTTCCAGTGGCACCTGAATGGTGTCCTGAATGGTGTGGTTTGACGTCTCCACGCAAGCACTGCTTCTTGCATAAGGCTCTGCACTTTGCTCCCTGAGCAGAACAGTGGGCGTTTGCTCACCCCAAAATGCAGTGAGATAACACCAACAGAACCAGCAGAATTGCTCCAGCAGCTGTGTGAGGAAACATGTTTGATCAAGAATTATTCTTTGGTCAGATCTCTACACAAATACTGAGCTGGGAATGGGAGGCTGATGCACCTACCAAGAAACTTCTTCATGGCATCTACTGAAATGAGCTGCCAAAGTCTGGCAAAACCTGCTCAGACCAAGCAAATGCACTTTCTCAGCCTGGAAAGTAGACATCAGGTAGATGTGTGGTCAATCTGGTACGAGAGCACTCTTCAGCAAAGAGATGTTGAAACTCAAGTTGAAGATAGTGATAAAACAAAGCCTTATGTGTTTAAAGGGCCTAAAAATACAGAGAAATATTATTCAAGGAATAAGTGTTAGCCTGTCAAAGGAAATACCAAATGCCCTTTCTGCCAGGAGTTTCAGTCACAATACAATTGAAGATCTCCCAAAGACTGCAAATTATGAAATATTTGTTTTGAGGAACAGATGACATCCAAAGCAATATTAGAGGAAAATCAGACCCTCTGCTGATTTTTTCTCTCACCATCCCAGGTGGAGAGCAGCAGGATTGCCAATATTGATTTAGCAGGAAAGACCTCAGATGTACTTGAGGGTTTGCTTGGCAAAGATTTTTTTCCTCTGATTTTGACATAATATACACTCAAGTACAAGCAATCTGCATTAGGTAGAGGTCTAGCAGTTTCCCTCCCCTCCTACACTGGCAAAAGTTGATTTTTACAAGTATCTATCTGCTGGTAACCAGAGCTGATGGCTTGTAAGTGAAAACTGATGCTGTTCTGTGATACCCACGGGACCCACCTCTTCCCATGGCATTTCGTGAAGGCTAAATCCCATCACAAATTCCACATAAGGTTTCCTTCTTCCTCAGGGCTGCTGGGTATGGAAGTTCATTGAATGAGCAGCTGCAGCCCATTTCACAGTGGGTGGTGGGTCCTTTGTGGTTGTGGTGAGTCCTACCGGGATGTGGGATGTGTGCAAGAACACACATGCTTTTGTTGATGTAGGTCTTGCTCTGAAGAGGGGACCCTCACTCCATGATTCAGCCCAGGGCTGCCACCATGAACAGGGGAGCGTTGGTGGGGCTGAATCCACCAAGGTGCCCCATGGCTCAAGGAGTGAGGAGACCTCCTGCAGCCCCCGCGCACCAGGAAGAGCTGGATGCAGGGGTGGTGATGTCTCTCCTTGGTTCAGTTGGCACAGAGGTGCCAGCCACGTTGGAGGTAGCATGCTGCTTCTTACAGGGAATGCAACCAGTGCCTCCTTGGGATGAAGGACCCTGTGATGTCTTCCCAAGTGCCCTGGTGCCTCTGTCACCATTGGAGCAGAGAAAGGGTGATCTCTGCCTGATGGGGAAGACCAGATTTCCAGCCAAAGCCACTTGGAAACCCAACCTGTGAGCTCTGAAGATCCTTATCCCAAACAACTTTACAATAGCTGCTGCCCTGTCTTAGAAAATGCATGACCTCTGTTTGTGATAGCTCCTTGCTTTTCTCTTCCCTTCCCCATGGGAACCACCTTCTTCCCTGGGATGAGTGGGGTCCTGCAGCTGGCCAGATGTCTAGGTGGGTGCTGGTTTTCTGCAGTTTATACCTGCCCCTGTACATCTCAGGGTTTCCTTGGCATGGTGCTGCATTGCAAATCTGCATTAGGAGCATGGCATTAGTGTTGCAGCTCTGTGGGAAGTGCGAGTGCTCCAATTCCCCCAGCGATTAGTGGGTGACAGTTCTGATAAATCAACTGTTTTATCATAAACATGTGCACTCAGCATTAACTCTACATGTGCCTGGCTCTGGGTGAAGAGATGATTATTCACCAGGAGAGAGACAGCCTGCAGCAGGAAGACCCTCAGCAAATCCCTCGAGCTGCCAAGTCCCTGCCCTGGCTCATGCACGTGTATACACATGACAACACCAACATGTAGTTAAGCATAACCTGTGTAACCTGTGCACAGAAGAGACATGTCCACACTCCCTCCCGTGGGGTCTGTGCACGGCCAGGCACCCCATGCTTCCGTGCAGATACATGTGGTGATGCCTGGACAAGGGACTAATCCCAGCTCTTCCCTGCTGCATTTCCAATTGCATGGTCCGTAGAGCTGCCGTGTTATTGCCAGGCCCCCAGCATCTGACTCAGAGGGCAGCAAGCACTCAGCAGCCCCAACACAGATCCATGTGCATGTGTGTGCCTGGTTCTCTCTTCATACAACTACCAGAGCGGTGGGCATGATTTTCTTCTGCAAGGCGGGGTGGCCAGTGTGCATAACCCTTCTTGGTTTACAACCCATCTATCTGCTTGGACTCAGCTTGCAGGAGTGACTGTCAGACAGCTTTTTTCAGAGTCACAGCTGCACGTTGAGCCTTGCAAAATGGGAAAACCCGATCCCTTGCTACTGGGAGCAAAGCAGAGGACGAGGAGCAAGCACTGATCTTTACCTGCTCTGCTTCTCCATGTCAGGATATGATGACTTGGGACACACGCTCATGCAGAGCACGAGGGCTCCTGGTGGGGCAATGCTGAAGTGAGCTTTGGTAGTCCCAAAGCTGTGCTCAACCTGGGCTGCTGTCGCTGATGGGGACACTTCCATGCATCGCCGTTGGGTTGGCAGAGCAGAGTCTTACTGTAGCCTGGTCAGTTTGGGATCCTCAACCTAGGTTTGGGCCAGGAACAAAGAGCAATGGAGAAAGGGGCACAAAAGGCATTGGGATGCAGCAGAGCCTGTAGCCAAGCAGGAGCTTCAGATGATGGATGCAGGTAGCAGTGGTACCCAGGTACCCAGGAGCCTGCTTCAAAGCTGAGGGGCATCATGGGCATCTCCCCTGACCCTCCTGTACACAATCTCCCATGTCTGGTGCAGGGAACCACTGCCACACCACGGGGGGAACCAAGGTGGCAGCCCAGGGGCCCATAAATCACCACGTCTCTCTGTGCATTGTGGCAACTCCTCATTTAGTGTATGTATGTATTTGTGTATTCCTTCTGACATTTTTATTATTATGAGATAGTTCCCCTGAAGGGGGATGAATAATGAAAATGTAGCCTTTGGATGTAGGAGAGTAGAGAGGCAGAGAGTAACTGCTCTACCTAAAGGCAGCTTGCTGCCATGCACATCCCCTTCCCATACACTACTGTCCTCAGTGCCGGCTCTTGATGCTGCCCTGCTCAGCACCACATCTACCCTCCCCTCCTTCCAAAAACCACTGGCACATCACACCTACCCTTCCCTTTCCTTCCCTCCAATGAGCTCTGGTGTCTCTTTTCCTGCCTCCAGACCCTGCTACCAGCACCTCTTCCAAAAACGTGCTCATGGACATTTTGTCTCTTCTGCTAACCCTCCTACCTGAGGACATGGAGTGGGGCAAAGGGACTGCTTTGCAAGCTGCCGGAGTGGAGGTGTAATGTGACATCCCACCAAGGTATCCTGTGTGGATTGCTGGGACACATCAGAAAGCTGCAAGTGCAATAAGGGCAGTGTGGCTGTACTCACACTCAGGGCTTGGGTGGGGTCTGCTGTGGGCAGGGTTGTAGGGTGAGCTGGGGGACTAGCTGCCCCCGTTGGCTACTGCTGGGGGAATCTCACCCCGGACACTGTGGATGGGAGCGGTGATGCCACGGGCTGGGTTTAGAGATCAGAAAAAATCAACAGTGTTGGTTTCCGTGGCAACTCTGCCATGGAGCTGGAAGCGAGCACCATGGCCCCCGTCACTGCAGACATGTGGGAAGGCCCTGGCTGGGTGATGGTTTCTAGAGAAAATAATGTCCCCATCGTCGCATGGCACTGGGTGAGAGACTGGAGACATGTGGGCTGGAACCAGCTCTGCAGAGGAGGGGATGTGAAGCTGGAGCCTCCTGTCCCATCCCATCCCATCCCATCCCATCCCATCCCATCCCATCCCATCCCATCCCATCCCATCCCATCCCATCCGCTAAACCCACAACCCACCCACTCCACCCCCCACCCCCTCCCAGGACGGAATGCTACTCTTTTTTACTGGGAGTCCCCTTTCCCCTCCATGCACCCCAGGGGCAAATGACTTGCTGGGGGATTTTAAGCCTGTGGACCTTCCCAGGGTGTCTTGGATGGATGGAGGGGTGTGCTGTGAAATCTGGTGGCCAAGAAGATCAATAGCACTACATAAAACCATTTATATCACTATAAAGGGAGCATACAGACTAGAATTAGTTACACTAAAATGTCTGTCGCGGAGTATTAATTGGGTTACTAAATATGTCACTGTGAATGAATTTTATAGGCAGCATAAATTTCTGTATTAATAAGGAGCATTTCTGGTCCTCTCTGTGGCTGCCCATCACAGCATGAGCTCTGCTGGCACAGGGCTCCGTTGTCCCGGCATGCTCGGGGCACCTGGCAGGTGATGCTGCCGGGCTCCTCTGCTGCTGCATCCCTGTGCTCACCAGAGGTGTCCTTACAAAACACCCTCCATCCTCTTGCAGGGAGCAGAGGCACAGCTCAGCCCCAGGGCCAGGTCAGAATCTGGCCCCCTCCCTCATTGGGATGGGGGAAGAAGGTCTGGGGGTGATGAGCCAGGTCCCTTTTGCAGGGGAAAGTGATCTGAAGGGATCTGAAGGGGTTTTGGGGTTTCCCTGCGGGACACTGCTGCCACGTAGCAGGGTGCACAGCCTGGGATACATGTGCAGGGTACACCAGTACAGTGGGACTGGGCAGGGATCGTGGTCCCCGAGGACCTTGTCTGGGCTCTGGGCTGTTGGGCTGAGCCCTTCAGGGACAGCGTCTGTAGGTCAAAGTACCACCAAAGATCCAGCCATCCGTTTGGATACACGAGCATGGGGTGTAGTTCTGGACCTCATGCAGCTGCTTTGCTCTGTCTGTCCAATTGCAGCGCTGCTCCCCCTTTCCCTGTACGTCTGCTGCTATCAAATGCTTCTTTAAACAGAGAAATTCAGCTTTCTGGCTGCTTCAGGTTTGGGTTTTTTTTTTGTTTGTGTTTTTTGGGTTTTTTTTTTTTTTTTTTCGTTCATGCAGTGAAAAAGTTAAAAAAAAAAAAAAAAAAGAAAAGATGTAAGCCTTCCCAGAAATGTGAGATCCTGCCTCCATGCTGCCCAAGGGGCTCCTGCCGGCACTCGCACCGGCAGTTGGAGAGTTGAATCTCATCTGTAAGTCACCCTGCCCCTGGCTGTTGTGGGGTGGTCACAGAAGGGAAGCAATCCTAGTTTTACATGAAATATTTAACTGTATCTAAGTTACAGCTGGCATACATCCACTGCAAACAAACATCCGTGGAAGATCTGAACTGTCAGTAAATGCCTATGAAATCCCTATGAAAAGAAGGGGGAAAAACACAGCTTTCAACATTAAAAATATCACTGCAACTTGCTCCTTTTAGTTTAAAGAGTCTCTAAGGACAAGTCTTTGACCCTGCAGCCCTGTTGCTTGGAGCCATTTTGGACAAGTGCATATTGAAAGGGCAGTTATTGAATTGGTGATGCTTGATTTTGATTTTTTTTTTTTTTTTTTTTTTGGTGAGGCAAATGAAGGCAGAAGCAAATAGACATGAAGAAAGAAAAGGGCACAGAGAAAAAGGTAAAAATATCATTTCCCATATACTTTGGCTTAGCTGCTGAAAAATGTCAAGCCTACAACCTGCTCTTGTTTCAGATTTGAGAGGAAAGCTTTGGCAGAGGGCTGGCAGCAGCCAGTGAGTTTACCATGGGATCCAAGCCAGACACTTCTTAGGGAGGCAAATGAGATGACAGGAGGAGGCACAGGAGATAATCTGGGGATGAAGAGGTGCACACAACACGGGGCTGGCAGCGGGGACTCCAGGTTCACAATGCTTACCTTGTGCCAAGTCGGTCACTCCAGCAAAGGAGGGGATGACACTGGGACACCAGTCTCGACCTAGAGGCTGTTCACCGTTCAGAAGTCCCTGCTCCTGAGCCATGTGCATGTCTATATAGAGGATTCCTCCTTCTTTTGCTTCAATGCTAGTGACTCACACAGAGCTCAAGAAGAAAAAAAAAGTGTATTCCTAAACATTGTTATTTTGGGTTCATGAAAAACAGATTGTTCACTAGGTAACAAGAGAACAACTTGCCAGACACATGTAGAGGTCACAACGACTGTGATTCATCTTACTAATCTAGCAGGTATCTAGAGCCATTTTAAATGTCTTTATGCTTGGCAGTGATTCACATCAACTGTTCCCAAGCATCTTTCCAAAACCGCAAGATTTCCTCCCTCCTCTGTGATTGTGAGAGCTGTTCACACATAGTAAGGAAAAAGCAGTCAAGCAATTGCCAGATAACCTTGTGCCTCACCTGAAGACAAGAGGATTCAGGCAAATCTGCCTTTAATATCTGCACCCAGATAGACAAATATGAGCACATTGCCTCCCCGTACATGTGCGTGCTGCAGAGCACCATCATGGATCTCCTGTTTGCATCTGAGTGACTACCTTCCAACTTCAACATCTCTGCAGCCTTCTTGCATAGCTGGACCAGAAGCATCTCCAGGATGCTTCTCTGGGAGGCACCTCCAGAGCAAGACCCCAGGAGAGCAGCAAAGCTTCTTCACATGTGCTGACCACATATATGCAGGTCTTCATCTCATGGGTGGGTGGCAGGACACAGAGAAAGCCGGCGAGATGCTCAGGGAGACGGTGGGAACTCGAGTCTGCATGAGCATAGGATAAAATGAGATCCTCTAGAGAGGGGCTGGTGTGCAGTTTCAATCTGGGAACTCAGATTCAGACTACAGTCAGTGGGAATGGGTAGATGGGGCGTGGGTGGGAGATCAGTTAGTGTGTGGGCTACAGAGCAGGGAGGGAGTGAAGGGGGCGAAGATGAGGCTGCTTGGTGGAGAAAAGACCATTATATTCCCTTCCACATCACATGTGGTGCTTTCAGGAGTGGGAAGAACAAGAGAAGGCTGCCCAGATACCACCAGCTTCTTTGGTATCACCTACATGTCCCACATCACAGGTTATTGCCTCAGCATAAAAGCAGTGAAGTGCCTGTGGGACCTTCTTTGGGACAATGCACTCCCACCACCTTCCTGGTGTGCACATGAGATTGAGGGGTGCGGGGTAGTGCCATCATTCATTTCTTCACACAGGTAGATTGGGCCTGGCCTCCTCCCCAGCAGATGATAAAGAGATCCTTCCAGGAGAAGGTCTTGGAAGATCAGATGATGAAAATAGAGGTTGGATGGGGTATTTGTAGGCAGGGTTTTTGCAGCTGAAAGGTGTATGCAAGAACAGGGAAAGGGAGACTATTGGCAAGAGTAAATGTACTTGCTCAGGGAGCATGTTTCAGCAGAATGGCATGGAGGTGTCCTGGCAAAGTCCTGGGGAGCTGTACAGTACCAGCCAAGCCTCTGCCATCTCGGTAGGCTGGGATTTAGTCATCTGTATTGTCAAGACAGTGTTTGGGACACATCTGACCTAAATAGAGACATCTGATTTTACTCAGAGAAATCGCACTCACTCTGCTATTTTATTATTAAGGAAACCAATACAAGTTAAATCTACAGAAAAAATGAACCAGTCCTTTCAAACTGTCTTTATCTGGAAAAGCATGGGTCCCATTTCCATTTGTATTCCAGGGAAGAGATATTCAGCCTGAGTTTTAATGTCAACACTTTGAATTAAAGGGTTTTTCATTAGTTACAAGGAAGGTGAAAATCATCTTCTGCTGAAATGTGATTTGCAGCAGTAAGCTGCAGGGAGGTGATTGTGCTGTCTTACACAACAGGTTTCTGCTCTTCCCCCACGAGTGTAAACAGTCAGGTCCTGGTGTAGGAGATGGAGAGCTCAGAGCCAGGGCTTTCCTGAGTGGATGTAACAGGCAGGAGGGCTTTCAGGTCTCCATCATCGCCAACCTCTGTCCCCTCCAAAAATGGAGCATAAGAATGCTCCATGTGCTTGGATTCGGAGCTGGGCCATGTCTTGAGGCTGGGGACCAGAAGTTTTAACATGACTTTGGAGTTGTGAAGCAGCTGGATAGCATCCCAGGGACAGGACCCAGGGGATGGCTGGGTCGTGATACGTTGCTCATCGTGTATCCCACACCATGCACATGGGTTGTCAAAGAGTTGAGACGAAGAGATGCACAACCAGAACAAGTTGGGTTTTGTTTTGTTTTGGTTTGGTTTGGGTTTTTTTTGTGGAAAGGCCTTTGAAGAGTTCAGCCAGACAAAATGAATTTAGGCAGTCAGGGCCAACCAAGATGGAGCTGAGGTTCAAGGACCAGTGCGTTGCTGATGGTTTTCTTCCCCCATTGCTGTAGGACTCTTGGCGGCACTGAAACTGGGAAGAAGTGCAGCATGGGCTGAGGATGCAGGGATGTGTGCTTGCATTCGTTCAGCAAGCCAAAACGTGTATATGCAGCTGCATACACTCTATTTACACAATTTTACTAGGGTGTTTTTATTTTTTATTACGCTATAAAACAAGAATAAGTGATCAGAAACAAAAGAATTTAGTTATCATCTGGCAAAAACAAGACAGAGAGAGAAGCATTGCAATAAATTGCAGAGTCCATAAAAAAATCCACTGTATTAACAAAAGTGCTGCAGAGCAGACAACAGGTAGTGATAAAGCTGAGCATAATTACTAAAGAAAAAATTTATTTTAAAATACTGGGATATTCTCAGTTGAGGAACGTTGCTGATCTACAGTTTAGTTGGCGGGATGAAATAATATCTACATTAAAGTGAGGAAAAGCAGAAGCAAGCCTGAATTTAGCAACAAATCCTACCCAGGTCACGTCTAGGAAGCGGGAATACCAAGGCCTTTCTTTTCCATCAGATCACTCCGCATTTTTGCCATACCCTCTGAATACACGGCTGACACCTCGTCCGGCCCAATTAAAGTGACACACTAAATCTCTGCAAATAGGCTGCCTGCTGCAGCCCTTCTCCACAATCTCAGCGTACCAAGTAATAAGTTCCTTCTTTTTTTTCTGACACAGGCTATGAACCCTCAACTATACGCCAGAGACACAAATTCTCAAAGCCTAAATGTAAAACTCTATAGGCTGCTTGGCTTAGCGCTTTGTTAACAAAACCTAGACAAAAACTCTCTCAGATTGTCCCTTTTATCAATTTTCCTAGCCAATATGAGATGTGGAGGCTGACATGGAAACAATGTGCTAGTTAGAGGATTCAGAGTGCATTGACCAAGTCATTTTTGTTAATCAATTACCCATTCCATGGTTCTAATAGCTCTTCAGATCTCATTTCGCTTAGCAAACTGCGAACTCAAATGCTCAACTATACAATTTATTAATGAAAATTCACTTTATAGTAATTTTAAAAAGTATGGAATGGAAAATAAAGATGATTCACAGTGCCTGCAAAGATTCAACAAATGTATATGAGGTTTTAGAACTTCATTGTGAATCAGTAAATCTAATCGATGAATAAATGTTATATCAGAATTAATATTAACGTGGTGGTAACTTATTCTAATTATTGCATAACCTATTTTGGAAGGGTAATTTTTATATCAGCATGAGCTGTTGGTCTTTAATCTCTCATTAATTTCATTCATAGTCTTTTATTAATTTGCCAATCAAGCTTTATATTTGAATTAAAAGCTCTGGGACTTGGACGTGTCAACTCAACCAAACGATTTCAAAATCAGGATTTAGGAATTTAGACAGTTACTTAATTACTGCAAACGCTAAGTTCATTCACAACCGCCTTTTCCTCATCATGATACTCATGGTCACACCCTTCTCCTCATCAGTTTTGCTCCTCCTGTAGCCTTCATTTTTTCCAATAGGTGTGCCAGAAAAAAAAAAGGTCTTACAGAAAAAAAGGAGAATATGGACTATGAAATAAAGGACTGGTTTGCATTGAATGTGTTCTGCAAGCCACATCAAATCTGTAGTGCAGGTCTAAGTGGTGCCGTTCTTAATTACCAGGGTACAGCTTTGCCAGTTTGTCTTTCAGGTGTGCAGAGGGAGGGGCGGATCCTCCCAGGATGCAGCTGCTGAACTGCCCCGCGCTCGCTCCTTCCTCTGCCCTCGCCCCTCACCAGCACTGGCGAACCTCCCAGCCCTTGGCCACGGCCACCCACCACGCGTGGGGCAGGACACGCGCCCGGGCGGCTGGCGGGTGCCATCCACTGCGGCACCACTGCCTCGCTGCACCCAGGACCCCTGCTCTGCACGCCCACCCAGACACAGTCGTAATTGTCATATTTGTAAGTACAAGACCGTGTTAAGGCTATGGGTGGGACAAGGAAGAGGAAGATAGAGTTATCACGCTAGGCAGGAATGCATATGGGCATAGCTGGGTCACTCCTATCTGCCCTCGGGGGTTTCAAGCCCATGCATCTTTGTAATGTGCTGCTTGTAATGCTACTATCTAGTGACCTTAATGCCCAGCTACTGCCTTGTGGATATGAATATCATGAATATCAAAGTTACTGCGGTGTTTACATTGAGTTAGAAAATTGATCCCATCCCACCCACAGGCACTAGCTTGTTTTCCAAGGTACATATCCTTGTTATTAGTAATTTATAGGCAGCATTTGATATTGCAGACAGGGTGGGGCAAGGAGCAGCGGCAGGAATTGCTGTCAGCATGGTAACATGCATACGTAACCGGGAGGTCTTAGGATGCCGTTACCTGGTAAACTCAAACTGTGTAGGACCAAAATGATACCTTTCCTCTTGCGTGAAGCCTTATCTTTCTTACACTGGCTCTAGCAATTCTACAGAGTCAAAACAACCTGCTGCTCAAGCTGTAAACTAACATCACCAAAAAAACATTTCATTTTCTGTTGAAGGCTAGCTGTGAAATGGCACCCTTAAATCCAGGTGACTTGCTGTCTCAAATGCCTTTCTCACCTATAGGTGAGAGAGCAAATGGCTTCTTTGAAATAGAAGACATGTGAAGCAGGAATGAGAGCCACTGACACAGCAGAGTTGGAGGCACGGGAGTCCAACAGTGAGCAAATCTTGCTAAAACTCTGCCCATCCAAGCAGGGATGCAAGTTGCCGTGTAGCTCGGGTACAACCCATGCAGTTCAACCTCACGCCATCCAGCAAGAGAACCATCTAGCCAAAACCAAAGCCACTCAGCATATACCCACGTGCTACAGTGATTCCTAAAGAGGCAGGGAGCCCTGGAGAGGGTCAGGGACTTGGTGTGGAGAGGAGTACACACTGAGATGGGGCTGAAGGGGGGATTGAGCTGCCTCAGGTTTCCCTTTGAAAATTATGAGTTCAGCATTGGGCCTTGAAAAGCCCATGTACTTTCCCTGCCCAGGATCTGTCGAGCACCAGCTTGGACCCAAGTTCAGCTGGGCTTTGTCCTCCATCTAAACCTCATCAGTCCCTTATCTCCCAAGGTGGGAGCTTCCAGGAGAGGAAGCAGCAGGAGATACTCCTCTGGAGTCACGCTGATATTTTAGCATCCCTGTGCGCCTGTGATGAGCTTCTGACCTGAGTCAAAACAAATTGAAGCTTCAAAATTCCCCTTTTTTTGCAAAAAACAGTCAGAGGGGTGAGAGGAGCTCGTGGCTCCCAGCCCCATGAGATGGAGGCGCACACATGACCAGTTTGCAAGTACCTCTGCTATGCATATGTGGAGCCAGTGCTGTGGCACTCTCCTGCTTTCATCTTTGGGGTGTAAGTGTTGCAGTTCTGGCAGTAGCCTGAGGGCAAATTGTTCTGGAAAGTTTGAGCAAAGCAGGTTCAATGGCTTCAAAGTAGGAAGTGGATGACAAAAATACATAATTGCCTTCTTAAGAAAATAAAAAGCAACTTTTTTTTTGGCAGATTGGCAAGTATACACTTCCTACGCACTTTCCCTTCTACCCAAAACATGACTCCAGCCTTATTTTTATTTCAGGAACTGTGAATTATGAAAGGGCTCTCCCCTCCCTCTTCCTCTGCCTTTTTCTCTCTCCCTCCAACTCCTTCCCTCCCTCCGCACTCCTAACCAGTATTATGTTCATTTATAACCTTCACATGCAGACCTTGTTCTAATTTACTTTATATACACGTTGCAGGGCCTGCAGGACAAGGATTGGTTTGCTGCTGCTGTGGCTTTATGAATAAATCCTTTTACAAAACAAAATCCCCTTGCAGTACCACAGCTGGGTGATGGGTTTTACTGAATCCCAGTGCCCCTTGTCCCACACTTTTCCAAATGAAAGGTTTTTGTGTGTGCCCTGAGCCAAAAGCAAGCTGCCACATCCCCTTGTCTGTCCCCCAGCCCATGGGATGGCCCCTCGCCTGGCTCTCTGCATGTCCCGGGGTGCCTGCTGCTGCCAGTGCCCACTCGCTGCCAGCACGTCGGGGAGCTCTGTGGCTCTGCGGTGAGTCAGGCTGCTCACCCTTGCATGGGTGATTACAAATCCCCTTCCTCCCAAGAGGGGAGATGCCAGCCATGAAGCCGTGCTTGCTGTCAGCTGCTATATGGCCTTTGTAGACATCGAGTTTCTCCGGTTAAGCCTGCTCGGAGGAAGATGTACTCCTTGGCTGGAGCTCCCACCTTTACACAGATGCTGACCTGTGCTGACAAACCAAGTCCAGGCAGGAAGGTGGCGTGCGTGGACGTGGGGAGTTTTTCCCACTTTTTGCCCACCGGTCCCCACGGGTTTGGTTACAGATGGGTGCAGGCAGCAGCAACGCTGTGCTCTCCTTGGCCAGCCTTGGTCCTCAGACGGACCGCTGCAAAGGGCAGCCCAAGGAGCTCTAAAACCATGGGGGGGGGAACCCCCTCACCCCAGAGGCAATGCCCAGGGGCAAACCTCAACCTGCAAGAGAGAGGAGGGAGGCAGGATGATGTTGTGGGGGTTTGCAGAGCATCCATCACTTGGAGGAAGAGCTGTGGGAGAGAGATGCAAGGCCACATGTGGAGCAACGTACAGGTAAAGGTTGATGCTGAACATCACTCCTTGACTGAATCTGCTGCAGTTTATGCCAGTTCACTGGCAAACCTGAGAGCCAGCATGAAGGACCTGGATGGTGGAGATGTGTCCATTGAAGCTTCTGGCATCAGGGGAGGTGAGAAAAAAAGGGTTAGGCAGTCTCCACCATGCCAGAGGCACTTGATCCCTCCTCCCCTTAAGTGCTCCACACATGGCAGGGACATTGCAAAGCCCCATCTAGACTGGCTCAGAAATAAGTTGAGAGATGCAGACAGAGTGTGGGAAATTCTGAGAGCTTCTGGAAGTTCTCCTTTGAGATCCTGGGGCTGGGCAGGAGGCATTGTCTAAACACCAAGAGCAGGGACCAGTAATGCACCTGAGCACGATGGGTGAAATGCCATGGGAACATCAGCCACACATCCCCACCTCCAAGGCATGCCGAGGAGTGCTGGTGTCCTGCACATCCCCTGTGGCCTTTTGCAACATGGAAAATAATGTGTCTTTCCTGCTATGCCCAAGAAAAGATCAAAGAACTTCCCCAAACCAAATCCTTCCAGGACAACTAATGTAAGTGGGAAAACAGTTGTCCATTTAACTCTTCTTTGCAGGAGGGACACAGGCAGATGACCGGTTTTTAATCTCCCTCCCTTTCCTCTGTCTCATCGCTAATCTGTAGTGGAGGATCTCTCACTGAGCTCTTGTCCCCTTTGGCTACCCTCAGGCGCCCTGTGCTGCCGAGGTGCAGGGACCCCTGCTCCAAAAATCAGCCGAGAGCATCTGTTGAGCATGTCAGCCCATGCCAGGTAGCATGCTGGCTCTTGTCCTGCCTCACCAGCCACACACTGGGAGCCCCGTGGGTGCTCGCTGGGCAGTGGGTGACATCACAGGCCACGCTCCTGGGCTGTGGGGGGGTCGGGGTTCAGGGCGGGGAGCCCGGCTGTGTGAAAGCTGTGACAGCTACTGCTGGTCCCAGGTGACAGGAGAGTTGATGGCACTTGTAATAGGTGACCTGCAGACAGCAGGATGGGAGGCAGCTCTGAGGGAGCCTGTGGAGAAGCAGCACGAGCGTGACCAGCCCTACCACCCCCCGGGCTTCTCCTCCTGCCTGAGCCAGTGTCGTGGTTTAGGCCTGGTTGGCAGCCAACCACAATGCAGCACCTCTCTCTCCCTTCCTCTCCGGCAATGAGAAGGGACAGAGAGCCAGGCTTGGGGTTCGAGATAGGACTGGGATGGGGGAAAATCCCCCTTTTGTGATCACGAGCAAAAGGCAGACTCATTAGGGGAAGAAAAAAAAAGAACATACATTTATTACAGACACTAACAACACATAACAGAGTAGGACAGTGAGAAGCATTGCCACATCTTGAGAACACCTTCCCCCCACCCCTCCCTTCTTCCCGGGCTCAGCTCTGCTCCCGATATCTCTACCTCCTCCCCCAGTGGCGCAGGGGCAGGGAATGGGGGGTGCAGTCAGCGCTGCCACTTCCTTCATCTTCAGTGAGGGGAGTGTCCAAAACTTGTTCCCCCTGCTCCATCGTGGTCCCCCTCTCACAGGAGACAGTCCTCCACAAACTTTCTCCGACATGAATTCCTCCCATGGGCCGCAGCGTTCCCCACACTGCTCCGTCATGGGTCACTAACTTCCTCCGACTGGATTCCCTCCCACGGCTGCAGCCGTGCAGCCGTGCAGTGATTTCCAACATGCTGGTGCAGAGCACATGGCTCCCAGTGCCGCGCTGAGCTCCTGCCTGCACCCCTTGCTCTGAGCTGTTTCCACCTATGCTACAGCCAGCACTGTGCTGTGGCTGTCCCAGTATCTGTCTCTACAGCATCTTGTCCCTGGCTCCAGCCCCTCAAGACCTCTGTGGTCCTGGCAGAAATAAGTCACTAGAGACCATGCATGACTCCCCAGGTGGTGAGAGAGTCCCCTGCCTGGGCTTTGGTGGAGGAAGTTGTGGTGCTGGCATCCAGCACTTAGCATTTTGGAGACGGGGGATGACCTCCCAGGGGTGGTCCCCCACTAGCGGTCAGAGTCCCCCCAGGTTTCCTCTCCTTGCCCCAGAGCTATGTGTGCATTTAACATCGACAAGGGCCCCAGGGAGCAGGGATGGGATCATGGGTGGCTGTGGTCCCTGCTTAGTACCCCCTCAGAAGCAGGTCCCTGCTAATTGCTCTCCCTCCAGTGGGACAAGGCTGAAATACCTCCCTGTGCAGGACAGGGCTGCTGCTTGGAGAATAAATGCTCTTCCCAAAAGCCGAGCCTGGCCATATGTGCCCAACCCACCCCCGCAAACTCTCGGCGCAGAGCAAGCTTCCCAGGCCCACAACCCATCCATCTCCTGGCACGCTCATCTCCGCAGTGCCTCTGGCAGAGCGGTAAGCTCCTGAATATTTTATGTGGTTATTAGTCGACAACATAATCTATCTGAGGGGAAGTCAGAACTGCTGACCGAGGTGTACGGCACAGTGGTGGGGAATGCTGACTCCTGCAGCACCCTGCCCCATCCTCGCAGCATCACCCGGTGCAGTGCAGGCTCTACCCGCGGCTGTGGGCTGGTGGCTTGTCCTCACACGTGCTACATGCCCGCGGCCAAGTGTGGGCACACGCTGCACTTACAGGCAGCCAGACTGAGTGCCTCCTTGTTTGGAGGGCTGGTGTATACATCCCTTCCCCCCCTGGCTTGTCACATATGGCGCAGGCATGGTGTGTCCATGTGTCTTGGTGCAGGGGCATATGCTCTGGACACGGCAGTACCATGATTAGTAACACATTAGCCACAAATCTGCTGGTGATGCACGCAAGTGCAATGCCTATACCAGTAAGTACAAACACGAATGTGAGCATGCAGAAACTATGCACCCAGGCCTCTCCTTTCCCTGCAACTTGTCCAAGTTCTGTGAGCCTCCAGCCAATCTGCACCCTGGCTGAGCGCAAGCACTCACACGCACGGTGGATTGCTGGCCTGCGTTTTGCAGGGTGTAAAATTCAATACTCGTTGCACCTGAAGAAATGTCTTCAGGTGCAAAAGACTGCAAAACTCAGGAATGCATCAGGGCAGCGCTGCACGAACACTGACCGTGCAGGCAGCCTGGGAAAGTAGAGTCTTGGCCAGCAGGATAACGTAGAGGCTGCACAGGCGTTCAGTGCACGTGCACATGCTTGTGCTGTGGAGCTGCACAGGGGCAACAGCAAGGAGTGGAGAAGGGCTGGTAGAGAGGAAGCTGAGCCATTTCTTTGGTGTGCCTACCATCCAAGGGAGGTGATTTCCAGGACAAATAGGTTATGGAAGTTCTAAGACCGTGATGGAATTCTGGCCATGAATATAATATGGGGGAGGCTGGAAGGAAAATACCTGAGGAACTCTGCCCTTTTCAAATCTTGGTCCTCAGAGAGTGACTTGAAATGGAGTCTCAGTCTACAGTATAAGCCAGGCTGCTGTGGAACTTCTTGTTCCCATTCCCTTCCCTGTGCTGGCACTGGTGTTCATGCAGGGAGTTGGGTCATGGTTTTTGTTGTTTTGTTTTTGTTTTTTTTTTTTTTCCAGCCAGATCAACTTCCCAGGCTGGTTTCTTGCAAGGCCACACATTTGCCTGCTGCAGTCAGAGGGCCCTGCTAGGAGGGCAGATGGGTGGCAGCAGCACCCAGTAGCTCATCACAGCCAGGAGCCAGGCTGAGGTGGGAGAGGTGGGATGGGTTAGCAGCCTGGGGGGCTGCAGCAATCCCTCCTGGTGGGCTGCAAGTGCTTGCAGAGGCAGACAGAGTTGCTGGAGCGGGGCACAGCTCTCGCCTGCCTGTTGGGAAGCAGAGGCACCTGGCAGTGCTGCCAACCCCGGGATGCTGCAGAGCATCCCAGCTGAGGCCCAGCCCGCGCCGCTGCTGCTGCTGCTGAGCCACCCGGTGCTGCTGAGGAAGACTGTGCCGAGTGGGTTCATCTTTATGTAAATCACATTCACTTCAGCTGGCTTCCAGGATAATCAGTATTAAAGGGAAACTATTTTCTAGTTCATTAGAGGAAAGCTGCGTCCCTGTGGCTGCTGCTGTCGGCACCTCCTTCTCCTTCCAGGAGAAATGATCTCCGCGAGCACCAAACACAGAGACATTCACACTCCAAATGTCAAGTGGGGGAAGGGGGAGAAGAAAGGTCTGTGGCTCCAAGGGCAGCCCTTCCTCCTCCTTCTCCATCCTTCAGGAGGGTTTGAGTGAACTGTGGTCCTTCCCCTTGTGCTCCTCCCCACCAGCCTTCACCCCCACAGGCCCTGGGGCCCTTCCCTTCATTCCTTGTTACGATACCTGCCTTGTTCTCATCTTATCCCTGGGCTCCTTGCTACTTGGTAGCATCCCCAAGAGTTCAGGTCTCCTTGTGCACAAGCACGTTGATGGTTGTGCCAACGTTTCTGGCAGAGCCACTTGCTCTCAGCAGGATGCTCTGAAGTTACTCCAGGCCTGGGACTGTTCTTCTCGCCATCTCCTAGACAAAAAGCAGATCCTTCTGGTATGGATTATGCTTTCCTTGATCCCCTGTGGTGCAGTAACCTCTCTAGTGGTTTCTTTACCCTATTTCTTCCTTGGGTTTTCCTTGGTCACAACATGCCTGTGCTCATCTCATAGCTTCTTTCTTTCTCACTCTCTCCCCATTTCTTCTCTGTGGTTTAGTCCTGTCACCATTTTACCTGGGTAAAGATGCTGCTTTCTCATCCCACCAGCCCAGGCATGTGCTTGTGGCTGGAGTAATCAGTACAGATGCAGCATACAGTGGTGTTTCGAGGTTTGTAGAGGATGTCTCCTTGCTGATAGACCTTGGTGTTGAGATTTTTCTGCTGCTCCAGAACAAGGCTCTGTGTTTGCCATGGGCTGTCCAACTCATGGAGTTCAATATTAATCCAGCTCCCAAGAAACACCAAGATGATGCTAGAAGTGATGTTGGCCTGACAAACCACGGAGTGAAATTTTTTACTTGCCGGGTCTCTGGGAAGCTGTCTTCATCCCTGCCCAGGCAGGCAGCCCCCCAGACTCTGGGTGCTGACAGTGCTTGGGCTCTCTGTTAAGCTCCTTGCTTTGAGAATAACTCACCCCGGCTCCCAGGAAGCCTCCCCTGTGCAGAAAAAGGACATGGATTGAGAAGGCCTCAGTACTGCTCATGTCCTTTGGGATTTCAGAGAGAATCAGGGTATCTTTCCAGTTACTCATGTCAACTGAGACTGACTGATGGATTGGACTGCCAGTAAGTCCCAGACATTTTCACCCTGGAGATGGTGAGACAGGTTGATCTGGAGCTAAAAATGGATCATAGAGGCCATTTAGACCAAGTTCCAGCAGAGAATGGTAAAAGACCCTCATTCAAGTAAGCCTTCACGTCAGCAACTTCTTGGCAAACAGCCCTCCCATCCACCATTGAAAGAGACCAAGATCACCCCCCAGGATCCATGGGGAATCCTGATACAAGAGAATATCCAGCTCCCTCTACCTTTGAGTGACCCCACAACTGGGATTGCCATGAAGAGTGACAACACATATAGGAGCTCCTTGGCAAGACAGGGATATCGAGTTGGGATCCTTTCCCTAAAGGTTTTGCTAGGCTGGGGTGCTGGGCATTCAATCAGGGGAGGGCAGGCTGTGCTTTCACTGGGTGGTGGATGGGAACAGGGTTTGCATGCACAGGGCAGAGTGCAGGGAGGTGGCAGTGCTGCACACCTCCAAGCTGCTGCTGCTAAAGTTCCTAAGGCTGACAGAACCAGCACTGACTGTGTAAGCCCAGGCACAGCCCCCCAGCACTTTGGAAAATGGCCGGGTTTTGCCCACTCTCCCTCCTGCCTGCAGATTCTGGGAAGGGGTTGTGGTGTGCTGGCCCTGAACTGCCACACACACCTCTGTCTGTCCACCTGCATGCC
Source organism: Tyto alba (assembly GCF_018691265.1). Classification (NCBI taxonomy): domain Eukaryota; kingdom Metazoa; phylum Chordata; class Aves; order Strigiformes; family Tytonidae; genus Tyto; species Tyto alba. The sequence continues at coordinate 21,184,214 of NW_024881279.1, forward strand.
CCCCAAAGCATCTCCTGGCACAGCTCTGTGCCAGACATCCTGCAGTGGGTCCTTCCCCTGCCCCGGCTTGTGCCTCCCCTCCTTGTCAGCCCCTCATTCCTGATGAAGCCAGACCTGGGTGACTCAGACATCATGCTGGCATGCATGAGCATCCAAGCTCATCAGCCACAGACAGCGCAGTGACAGGAGGGCACTAATGCAGAACTCTTAGTGGCCTCTATCAGAATGGCTTCAATGCATATCCAGGAGGAGCGGCTGCCCTGAGAGTGGTTTCTGCTTGATGCTGGGGAAGGGCAGAGACACTCTGAAGGCATCGAGGGATTTGGTGTCCCTTTGGTGGGGTCCTGCTGAGAAAAGGCAAGAAGGAGCCTGTGCTGGGACATGGGGCGGAGAAGCAAGCTGCATGTGAGTGGTGTGTGCTCCTTAGACGGCGATGACTGCATGCACCAGGCATGGATTTTCCTACCTTGCTCTCAAGGAAGGGGTCCTGGAGCTGTTGTCCCCAGGAGGGTGGACCTCCAGCAGGGTAATGCTAAAAGTAAAACTGGAAAGAACTGGAATGAGTGTCCTGGCAGGGGCAGGAAAGAAGGTAATTTTGTGGAAGGAAGTGCAAAAAAAAAAAAAAAAAACAAAAACCCACCCTTGGTAGCTCCTTCCTGGTAGCTCCATGCATGCAAGTGCACTGGCCGGTCCCTCACATGGAGCTGGAGAGCCAGTGTGAACTCTCCAGTCTTGCAGCAGGATGCCAAGTCTTGGCCTTTCAGAGCTGTTCTCTTCTCTGGCTCGTAGCCGCAGCTGGGGGATTGCTTCGAGGAGAGGCCAAGACTGACAGATGATCCCCTAATCAGTTGTATAAGCAGAGCCCAAAGTCCCTGTTCCCACCTCCGCCAGCTAATTGCTTTTGTTACCAGCCCAACGGGGCAGAACCGGTTTTTGTGCTCCAGTGCCCTTTTTAAGCATTCACACTGTGTTTCCCGGATAGGCTGTGCAGATGTTGATGAGCTCTGATGAGCTGTTTACCCATCCTCCCAGGCACCAGGCCTGATCTCTCTGCACGCTGCAGAAGGCAGCTTGGAGAATGCCCCTGCGCAAGGCGGTGAGCCTGTTTGAGTTTATACACTTTGCTTATGATCTCATGAAGAAAACCTTACTGTCAATCAAGAAGAAAGCTTTTTTTTTTAGGCTGTTGCTGTCCTCAGAGAAAGCCCAAAGGTGTTTTGGGACCTGTGATCTCGGGCAGGGGCGGTGTGTGTGTAAAGACGAGACAAACCTGCTGCAGTCTGAGCCCACGGATGAAGCTGGCATAACACTGCTGATGCTGCAAACATGGCTATCACCTGCAGACTAGTTGTCTAGACAGTCTGTGAATGAATGGGGAGACAAAATAATTTCTGGGGTGGGATTCTTCTGACCTACCCTGAGCACTACTACAGCAAGAGACAAAAATCCTCTGGCCTATGTGGGATGCTCAGCCATTTCTGACTTGTGAGCTGGGCTTGCACCCCTGTTTCTCACCAAAGGAGGACTGAGGTCTACTCCAGGGAAGCATTCACACCTTTGCATCTCCTCTGCTCCCCGCCTTCATCCCTCATCCATCAGCAGCCAACAGTTGCTTTGGTGACATGCAGTGTGGTCCAGGTACGAGAAAGTCACTTTTCAGTCTGTTGCAGCAGCATCTTCTTTCTAAGTGATGGAGGGCAGAAAGGAGCAGAGGTATGGAGTGAGTCAGGTGGCAACCTGGCCTGGAGGAGCACATCTATCTGTGCAAATGAAGCCAGTATAAATTCAAAATTACCTCTGTATGGATAATAGAGTGAAATGGGTTTTCCCTCAGACACCCTGGGGAAGAAGTGTGAATTTATGTGAGCAGTTCTGTAGCCAGAAAATTGGAGGTTCGGCCTCTAAGGCCTGAACTCTCCGTACAGAAAAGCAGGACAGCAGTGTGCAAATCTCCTGTTAAACATGGCCTGTGGGATTTGGATACAGAAGGCGGCTTGGGAACAGCTTTAGTGGTGCGTGATTTTCATATGCTAACTGAGTCCAGAAGCAAAGAGTAACTTGGAAGGTGGGAAGAAGGAGCGGTCTGAAGCCCCCTCAGAAGTCAGAGCTGAAATTCCCTGGAAATGTGATAAACAGCTGGAGAAGATCAAAAAAAGGGTTTGGGCAAAAAAAGCTAAAAAGTAGCCTCTGCACGCTGACATTTGTGGGGCTTGAAATACTTGATGATCTAACACTCTTTAGTTAACTCAGTAAGAGGAGAATAATTTTGAAGTCCTATTGAAGAAATCTGAGGAGTGCTACACTCGACATGAAAATGATGCATATGAGAGGGAGCTTCTTAACTGGAGCGCATGAAACAAGGTGAAACCATAGAGGAATTTGCAGCTCATCAACGTCTGAAGAGCCAATTTTGCAATTATGGGTGCTGAAGCTTCGACAAGAGACTGAAATCTGATTGTGATCTGGAACAAAAAATTTAGACAGAGATGACAATTAACCCCCTACAGAGCAATTAGAGCTTGCTAATCCAAGAAAACCACTCAGTCAGGTCTGAAGGTTATAGAGGAGTGGCATGGCTTTGGCACAGTGGGCATGGCAGAGAATCCAAAGCGGCACAAGAGGAATGGCGAGACAGAAACCCATGCAGAGCCGGCGCCGGAGGCCAGCAGAAACACCATGCAGTGATGCACAAGCCAGGGCCGTGCCTGGAATACAGAAAAGGTACAAGGACCTCAGTACATCTCCTCGCCTGGCAAATGTTTGCTTGCACCAGGAGACAGCGCCTAGCCCTGTCAGCCTAGACAGGAGAGGTGACAGAATCACATGTGTTCACAGTAATTTGGAGGAGCGAAGGACAGCTCTGCTGCAAATGATGAGACCATCCATCTGAAAGCACAGAGAGTAATAAACACGTGTACGTTGGATCCTGAAACTCCAACGAGGATGGTGCCAAGGTTAAGGTTATCTGTAAGCAATAGGCAGCTCTCCAGCCCAGCCAAACCTCTGTCTGGTGGCACACAGCAGCACACATCTACTTTCTCCATCCATGACTGTCTTCCTGGATCAGCCAAAACCATGCCCTCTGCTACCAGAGAGGCTGTTGCAAAGCCCCCTGCTCTGCCCTTGAGTGATAGCTGCCCAGCATTCTCCAACACAGCTTAATTTGATAATAACCCTGAGCCAGTTTAAATACTTCAATCATGCCACCTCTTAATCATTTTCTCTCAGAACAAAATAATCCCACTTTGGTTAATCTCTTCTCCTGTGGAAATCCTGTCACTCCTTTATTGTCTAAATGACTTTACACTGCGCTCTCTCCAACACAAAAATATCTGCCTTCACATATATTGACAAAAACAGGACATTACACCCAGTGTGGTCTAAGTAGATTCGTGGCACTGTGTTTATAACATTGGTGAGTATCTTGTGAAGGGTCGACACCTCTACTTCACTTCATCCACCAAAGCATGTGGATTCGGGGAAATATTATTTTATGCAGTTGTCTGCATAAATGTTTTCACTGATGCTCACCCCTGGGCAGTGCAAGGCCATTGCCCATCTCACCTACATCCTCAGTGTCCGAGGTATATGGTCAGGTTGTGGCATGGGGGGAGCTAGCTAGGATGTGAATGGCCACAAATAATTTAGGAAGCTGCTTTTTTTTTTTTTTTTTTTTTTTTTTTTTCTGGATATGCTGGTCATGCAGGCATGTGAGGTTTGACTAGAGAACAGAGACTAAGGGAGGGCAGCAGAGCAGCAGTGTCTGTGTAAGAGGACAGGACATCGCAGGTGTGAAGAGGGAGAGGACTTCAAGGGGTGCTGCAGACTGCAATAAAATCCCATGCTGCATGGAAATCTCTCCATAAGGGACAAGCAAGTCCTGGTTCTTCCCTCTCTGACCCATGAAACACTCTGTACAGCCAATTCTGTCATTTGAAGACCTGCTGTCAAGAGAAATTGAGGCAGAAGATTTCAAATCAAGGTACCTGAACAAGATTGTCAGGATGTCCTGGATGCACTTACATATATATATATATATTTTTTTTTTTCCTGCTACTGTGACAGTCATGCATGTAATAACAAAATAAAAAAAAAAATCAATATGAGATTTTTACACATTCACTCTGTCAACAGGATGGAACGTTTCAGGAAGAGCAGCAAATGTCTCACCAAAAATTCATGAAAGCTGACATAAGTGGCATTTCATGAAAATCTGGAAAAGTTTTTTGCCTGGAGAAGGAATAGAGGTGAATCCATACATAGGAAATCTTCTACTGTTAAGCCTGTACCAACTTTGCAGAATTAAAGTATTCCCCTCCAATCTCTGTTTTTTAGGAAATTTTAAAAGGTAGTAAGAATGGTGTTACTCCCACACAAGCAATAAACAGAGAAAGGCAGCTCTTGGTTCTTTGTTGCATTCTGTCTCACAATTCCTTATGCCTAAATGAAACAAATACAATGTGTCCATATTTAACGCAATTTGCGTAGGCACTAAAGAAAAAGATGCTGATATTTAGGTGTGAATTATTGTCTCCAGCAGCATGAGGTTGTGATTGAGAAGCACTCAGGCCCTGGGACCCACGGCGCAGATGATGTCTCCCATCATAACACCCCGCGTGGGATGGACAATTCTTTTCCCCAGCCACTGTCTCGTAGTTATCATTATCAGACAGGTTTTTGTTCTGCCAGTGCAATGAGGCCAAGCTTGAGCTCGAATAATGAATAGGTACCTTTTAGTTGAGTTCATTGATCTGGGAGAGACAGCATTTCATAGCCCTGATTGATCTCTTGAATAACCATAGGCACTGAAAGCTGGGCAGGGATGCTTTGATTCTGTGTCTGCTTTGAGATTTATTTTCCCGACACGCTGAAGTGTGACTGAATTGTGTACACTGGCTCAGATCAGATTGCAGGCGCCTCAGCCAGCTTCATACAGACCCTCAAGAGTCACGAAGTAAAAACCACCCGTTTACCCTGTTAAATACGTGACCTCAGCAAGCTGGTAGGGTAAGGGATGGGTGTCTCTGGGTACCACCACCATGAGAGATGTACTCCCGCTCTTCTGGCCAAGAGGTTCTCCAGCAAGTGTGCATTCTAAATGAGTGGAGTTCAATTAAAATATCACACAAGTGATGCTAATGATGATGGGGTTGTCAGGCCTGGGCAACTCAATATTAGCAAAGCCTGGAGGACTCTAGGAGGGAGCAGTGATGCAGCGTGGGTTGAGCGTGGGGCAAGGGCTGTCTGACACACTGTCAGGAGGCAGGAGGAGAATTTTCCCTCTCTGCAGAGGGTCGGTGGCTCCTGGCTGGTGTGCTGCTGGGCCACCGGTGCTGTTGGCCACATCGGCTGAGTGTGCTTCCCCAGCCACTGAGTGGTGCCCAGAAAAGTGGTTGGTGTGAGGGCAGGACGTCCTCCGTCGGTGTTTTCATCTATTTATTTCCCTGCTTTAAAATAAATATTTGATAACTTTTCTGGGATTAAGCCCTCTGATCGGGGCCCTGATGATTTATTTATACACACACTCATTCTGCTGCGGCACTCTGCCGCAGGAGATGGAGATGTCCTGATGGCCGAGGCACCAGCACAATCACGGACGTCTCATCTAGGGGCACTGGTGTGGCAGCCAGTGGCTCCTGTTCCCCCTGTGCACCACTAAGCTACCTCTGCTTTTATGCCTGCAGCTCCTGAAGAGACAAGAGAAGCAGCTGCAAGCAGTTGGGTGAGGGGCGATGGGGCGATTGCTGCTCCTATGCTTGGGTTGATGCATCTTGCTGGAGCCCTTCATCTCCGAATTTCCACTTTCAGTAGTGAGGAGTGAAAGGAAACCCAGAGAGAGAAATTGTTTTAAAAAGGAGCAGAAGGTAGAAGGAAGAAAAAGATGATAATTTGCTAAGGAGATAGGACATGCTGAAGACAGATACTTCAAGTGTGATGTGCTCACAGAGGGTGACCTGCACTTTTGCCTCCTGCAATCCAGATGACCGACAGACACTGGTTTTGAAAAGCTGCCTTGTCAGGCTGGCTGGGATTCATTGCCAGGTGTCTGACTGCAGGATGCCTTGAAAGGATGAGTCCTCGTTCAGAGTTGATTTAGGTCGCTGTGCTACGCTGAGGAAATGAACACAGCTGTGGCCCTCTCTTCTGAGTCAAAGGAGACTCATCCGTATGCACAGGCCACTCGAGGACTCCTAGGCAAGATTATAAAGGCAGGTACCAGAGCCCTGACAAATGTTAAGGGTGTCGGGATCAGACGTGGAGAGAAGTCCTCTGATTGCAGCCAGGGCAGAGCCACACGAAAGGCTGTGCCAGCGATGAAGATTAGGAAGGGCAAACAAATTTTCATGAAGTGCAGAATTACCTATTGGAAAGAGCCATTTCGAGAAATGTCAGGTCCCCATACATGTAAGGATTGTAAATTAGGACTGTACTGCATCTGAAAAAACCCCTGTGCTAGCTGACCCGTGAGACATGGGTTGGATGCAAAGTGCTTTGGTTAAGCTGCCTGGCCCGCAGGCAGACAGGCGGGAGGAAGACAGTGATCCCTCTGCCCTCGGCACCTCTGAACTGATGAAAAACTACAGCATGGTGCTTGTTAATGTCTCTTTACTCAGTGGTGGTGATGCATGGACACAGTAGCCGTGCCTCTCCAGTGGACCCTCTGCTTCCCAGTGTCCCAGTAGGAACTGCTGCCCCGCTGCCGGTGAGCCGGCTCAGGGGTTTGATTTCCTCTGCTGCTCCGTGCATGGCAGAGCTGAGCCCTGCTGCTCTCACCCACGTCTCATGGGGGGATCCAGGGATCTAGAGATCCGTATTTTTGGGTTGGAGCAGCCTCATGCCATGGTACCACAGCAAAAGGATGGGGGGGACCTCCCAGCTCCGCTGCCACCAGCACACCGTGGCTCGGCCCATGGCATAGCAAGCAGGGGCCTGGCAGCACCCCGGGGGTCCTGCTCCCCACTACAGGGAGATGGCAGAGCTGCTTCTTGCCCACCCCAGGGGCATGCTCCGTGCCTTTGCACCCACCGGGCAGACCCCCCGTGTGCAGCAGCATGAGGCCAAGCTCATTTGTCTGGGGTGGTTCACCCCCAGCATCCCATCGAGGGGGGGGCTGCCGGCTCTTGGCGCTCACACCGAAGCAGCAGACGGTGTCGGCTCTTCCACCCCTCGGCCCGCTCCCTTCCCTCCTGGCTGACGTGAGAGCACTCACTGGGGGCCTGTGTTCATTTATTCCTCTCATTTGCGATTCAGCCTCTGTGCAAGAGCACGGGGAAGCTTTACCGACGCTCTGAGCCGAGTAACGAGCTCTCGGCGTTTTGTTCAGCGCTGGCAGGTAGGCGGCAGGGCCTTGGAGGGTGCTTGCAAAGAGCACTGCCTTGGGTGCAGAGAGGCTTTGTAGCAGCTCTGCTGGGCTTTTGGGTTCAAAGAAAGCGATTTTCACTCTCTCACATCAGCACAGACAGGAGAGCGGCTCTGCAAAGCCCTGGCATGGGCAGGAATGCCCATCCTCCTGCGGCTGCTGAGCCCCAAAATCTGGGTGAGCTCCTGCTCTGGCCTGGAGGATGCTTCACCCCCCAACCTGGGACCAAGGTGGCATTTTTATCTGATGGTCTGGGGGAGTGCAGGGCACGCTGGATGTAACAGCAGAGCACCAGCTTGTACTGAAAGAGAACATCCGCATGGGCAAATATTTTTCCTGAAATGGGGGAAGGCGAGTGGCCATGCAGGAACATCTCTGCAGAGGGGGATGCCACCTGGGCAAGCTGTGTCTGTCTGGGAAGGAGGGACAGACAGACAGCTGCCAGCCACCAGCAGCCCAGCCCTCAAGCACAGCAAACAGGAGAGGAAAGGTAGATTGAGGGCAGCTCTGATCACGTGCCCTCAAGGGAACTAATTTATCCTGAATTTCCACCTTTTGTTCAATTTGTGAATACACCCTGATTTCTTTGGTGCGAGAATGTGTTTGCCTGCTACTTTGGATGAACACATTTCAGCCTCCCCCCCAGCGTTCACTGCCTGCTCCCTCCCAGCACACGCTATTTGCTATTCATGCCCTCTCATCGGGCGCCTTTCACAGTGATTTCGAGAGGGGAAGGATGACTAATGCATGCCAAGCAGTAGGTAACACATTTGGAGCCCAGTTTCTGACCTATAATCCTTGATGATAAAGCAGATGAAATACTCTAGATGGCAAACCTCTTCATGCAAACGTTGTATTTCTCTGGCTCCTGCAATTGCCAGTCAAAAAAACCCGAGGTGGTCTCAGAAACAGCAGCTAAGAAAACTGGTCTGCAGGTCCACTTTGGGGCTTTTTTTGGTTTGGGAAGGAGTTTTTAGAGGCAGACAGTCTAACAATGGGTTAATGGCATGACTGCAATGGAAAATACTGCTGTATGCTAGAGTATGTACGAGGGACACATCTGACTCTTCAGAGCTAATGATAAGAAAAAAAAAAATAGTAAGAGTGAAATAACCCTGGCCTGTGTGCCAGATTCCCTTTGTGTTGTACATAGTGGCTGCAGAAAGTGGCTACATAACAGCATAATTGCCCTGTTGTAACTTTTAGCCTCTTATTACTTTAGTTGTGTGATCACATGGGGTTTTGTCACGGCGATGTCTGAAAGGATATATGGGGAGACTCTTTCTGAAGCTTCGGGCAGCAACAAATTTCTACTGTCCTCAACTGGACCCGTACCCGTGAAGAACAGATTTCATCCTACCCAAATGTACAACACTTAGTTTTTGAATACAGAACAGGCTTCTGACCTTGTACAATAAAAGTGGCTTATGATTAGTGTTAGTTAATAGCATATCCACTAACAAATCTAGCATTATGTATGGGTTATTTCATGTGTCTAGTGCCCTCACTGGAAAATAATACAGATACTTCAAAGTTCTTGTAATACAAACTCTTTAAAATCGTGCTTGAATTTAAGTTAGAAATGAAATAAAATGAGTAACCATAATTTTCTTTGGCTGGTCTTCATTACTGAATATTTTTTCTTTGGCTGAAACCAAGGAATCTGTTTTTATTGGGCCACATCCAATAAAAGAGCTGCACTTTCAGAAAATGACTGATGTTGATGTTATTAAGGGGACTGAAGCCACGGACTGTGGTAAGTAAAGCATTTTGTCAAAATGGTCTGCTCAGCAGGTACAGGTAAAGCTGTGGAGCCAGGAGGGCTCCCAAGATTTCACGTGCTGGTGGTGTGGTTGGAGACGGTCTTGGGCAGGGAAGACAGATGATTGGAAATGGTGAAGTCTTGCATTCACTGCCTTATACCACCCTGATCTTAAGAATGTCTATAAACCCAGTATCTCCTGAGGCTGCCTGGGAGGCTTGGGCCGGCCAGCTCTTGCTGCTTGAAGGGTGAAGCATCACCACAAGCAAAAAAATTCCTCAAAAGAGCTGGCACATCTGTTAAAACAACTGTATCCTAATCTGAAACCAGAGAATAAATAATCAGTTAATTATATTTCAATTGAATTTTATAATTGATTATTGCATGGAATGGCTGCAGCTTGTGAGTGTTCGGGTAATGACAACATATGTCCTTAATATTTTTAATTTAAATTATTACTGAAATGCACTCTCAGATCTGACTGTACTTCAGCACGTTTCTACATCATATTTCTTTTTCCTCAGACAAACAGTTATCATAATCATCAGCACCATCATCATTTTTGCAATTGGAAACTCTTTTAGACAGGGAAGATAATTTTCTGGAGGAGTCAGTGCCCCGCAGGAATAAGCCAGGACAGTACATATCTGCTACTTCAGTGTACATAATGATAACTAGAATACATTCACAGAACATTTGGGAGACATTTCAATTTAGGTAAAAAAACCTGTAAAAATTATTTTGTTATGTATTATTGTTACCATTATTATTAGAAATAGACAGAAAATTCAAAACATCTGAACTATAAAGTCTATCTACTGCAACATTGTAGGAACAAAGCTCTGCTAATGTCATGAAGCTCAGTGGAAGTCCATATAGGAGATGAAGATTTTATTTTAAAATGAGACTGATTTCTCTCACATGCATTTCCTTATGCCCACATATTCACAGGTTCCAGGACATGTGTATCCACAGAATCTATCCACAGCACTGGCTGTGACACAACAGACATTAGGGATGCTGGCTGTGAAATCTTGCCTTCTGGCTTCTTAGGGTGGGACACGCGCTGATTTTTGGGTCAGCCTTTGGTGCCCTTCATGTGCTAACACTGATGTTGATCTCTTGTGCGTCCATCCTATGCCACCTCTGCGAGTTGCTGGACATCAGTGCTGATTTATTCCTTGCCTTCTGTCTGCCTGCCTGGGTGCGTTCTGGCTCCAGTCCTTGTCTTCATTTTCCTGTTCTTGTTAGTTCAATGGCTTCTGCCTGGCCCTGGTTTTAATCTGGCTCTTGTCTATGGCTGCCCACTTTTTCCAGTGCAGTGCATGGAGATGTGCTGTGGCCTTGGTGACCTGCTCACGTGGGGGCCATCACCTCTGCCATTACTGTGTCCCTCTTCTGCCGTTCCCTCTGGTCCTTCCCCACCCCAACACTCCCACTCAAATGCCACGATTGCCAGTCTCTGCACTGCCTACTAAAATCTTTACATCTTGGTACACGCTTCTGGTGGCATGCCCATCAGCCCCATAGGATTTCCCAGGGCTTTATCACTAGCTGATGGGACACAGTAGGGAACAGACACAAGGGGACGAGGACCCTGGCGTCTTGGATAACCCTGGTCATCCAAGTGATCCAGAACTTTTTATGGTTTTCCTGCTGCATTTCAGGAAATGGCTGCCGTGCTAAAGCTCTAATTTCTGCAGGCAAGCACAGCTGGTTGGCTGGCTGACCTGCCGCATACACAGGTTATTACTGTTACAATAAAAAGAAGTGGCATCTAAAGTCAGCTGTGAGGGCTTGGGGTAGACACAGTGACAATGGCTTCTGAATGCCAGAGAAGAGGCAGAGTGGTTATAAATTGAAGGAGATTACACTAAAGGAGCAGGAAGGTTTGGAAATGGGTCACTGAGATGCACAGACCAAGCATACTTTCTGGCATCTCTGTTGGGAATCCATCTGATGACGTATTCCTGCTAATTCCTTAGTTGTGCATCCTCACAGCCCGGCTCATCCTCGGGCGCTCCAGCCCAGATGGACCTGCCACAGCTGCCTCTCGCCCCCGGTTCTCCAGGACACCTGGAGCCAGCGAGTTACACGTGTGTGGCGTGACAGGACCAAGGGCAGCACCGCTAATTACCTTCCGCAAAGCTGCTGGCTCCTCGGCGTTGAGTTGGATGAGCAACGGTGGCCTTGGAAAGGAGACGGAAGGAGTGATTTCATGCACTGGTTGTGTGTCCTAGATACCAGCTTGCTAGGAGGGGAGCTGAGGAGAAAGAAAGCAGCTGGAAAAGTCCTGAAAACTGCTTGTTTTCCATTTAATTTTTTGTTAGTATTTAGGGCTGCAAGGTTGCACGAGTTCGTGCTGGGACCACAGGCATGGCCGTAGTCGTGCCCTCTTGTTTAACCGGGACTGAATCACAGTGCTGGGATAAACAAATTAACAACCGCAGCATTTCCCAGTGAAGGGTATCTCTGTCAGCAGTTGGCAAGCCCGTAGTGGTACCGGCTGTGTTTTCATGTTGCATTTCCACACATAAGTCGTGAACTTACTGGAGCTGAGGAGGAGATGCTTTGACACTGAGGACCAACTCAGTGCACTAGGAGAGTTTTTAATCTACAGTTTATGTCTACAACCAGATGTGAAGCAGTTACAGTGGGAGAAAATGGCTGTTTATACAAATTAAGTTGTGAACTAGTTAGGTGAGATACAAACAAGCCGTGTGCCTTTTAGGAATGCAAGACAGAGTGCTGCAGTTCTCGTGACAAAGAATATCATCTGTATGCAGAGATCTGGAAGTGGTTCAGCAAAATCAGTGGTGCAGAAGGGGCTTAGGAAGCCAGATAAGCAGGACACCAGTCCAATTTATAATTAATGTGGATGCGTGTGACAGTTATATATTTTGAGGGGCTACTAAGTAGGATGGAAAAGTGATATAAATTGTAGAGAGAGCATTACTGAATATTGTATCAAATTCTGGCATCCACACTTTTATTGTGGATTAAAAAAAATTAGAGAGAGCTCAGAGAAGAGCTGCAAGAATGAGAAAAGGTCTGAAAAACCTGCTATGTGGTGATAGGCTTAAGGACTTCAATCTATTTAGCTCATCTGAGAGCAAGTTGAGAGGTGACTTGATCATGGTCTCTAAGTACATCCAGGGAGGAGATTTCTGATAGCAGAGGGCCCTTTAATCCAGCAGACAAAGACAAGACTCAGTGGCTGACAGGCGGAGCTGAAGTAAGAAAAATTCAAATTGGAATTAAGACACAAACGTTTCACAGGAAAGGTAATTAACTTCTGAAACTGCTCACCTAGGAATGTGCTGAATCCATCTTTAAACTATAATTGAAGAGATTTGCTCTCATCTAAACACAAGTTATGTGCTCAACATTCTTCCAAGTGGAAGTGGAGGGAAATACCTTCCACTGTGGCTACAGGCTTTGCCCTGCTTGCTCAGACCTGGTCAGTTGTCTGATCTCATGGTGAGGATGTGACTTAAGCTCGGGGCACACACCCTTCCCCTCTTTGAGGGCACTGCTCTAGTGGGTGTGAGAAGGATTTCCTTCCCTGGGGACACTCAGGGATTTTTTGTGGGTTTCCTTGAGGAGTCAGGTGTCCATCATACAGAGTTTCTCCAGTGCCTCCAGTCTGGAAACTTGAGTTGCCAGACTACATGCATCTCTGAGCAGTTTATACCCCTTATTTTTGTTGCAATGTTCTTTACTTACTCCAGTCCTCCAGCTCACCTTCGTTTTAGATAATGTTGGTTTTGGCATCAGGGTTGTTTGACCTCTCCTCTGGCTCAATCACTGAACTCATCATGATATTGTCTCCTGCTGCCAAAGGTGCATCTTCAAACAGAAATTGGCTCAGATGCTCATCAGTAGAAGAAAACTCTTAAGAAAAAAACTAATCTCAGAGGATCTCCAGTTGCATTGGTAATAAAATCAAAAAGAGCCATTGGTCCTGGTAGGTGTCAGGGCCCTGACTGCACCAATAGACCTTAATGACCCCGATCAGCCGCACCTGGCCCCTCATCCACACCTCATCCATGGCTCAGGAGTCCTATTTAAAAGCAGCTCTGGGCTGCCTTTCTTTCTCTGAGCTGTGTTGCTGATGTGTCTCTCCGTGGTTTTTTTTTGATCCTGCCTCCTAGATGGACCTTGGATCTTTGCTGAACTGTCTCCATCTCCTTCTGCACCTCTGGATGGACTCTGGACCCAGTTCATTGCTGAGTATATCTGGGACTGCTCCTGAACCCCGTTGCCAGCAGCTGACTCTGCTGTGCTCAGATGCTGTGGGACTATGCTACTTGGTGAGGACATTGCCTGTGTTGGGGTTACTCTCAGCCTCTGGTACCCCTTCCCTTAAGGAACAGCTGGCCCTTGCTGATCCCTGACATTAGGCATCCCCCTAGTAAACAAGAATGAAGCAGGAAAATTTAGTTTCTAAGATTAGGTTGCACAGTCTTGCAGGTATACCTGCACATCAGTGCTATTCCTGTTGCAGTTGTAAATTAATCCCCTAAGATTGTCAGTGGTCAACACATGTCACGAGGTGTTGAACAGAGGGTTCAATGCTTCCAACTAGACTGCAAAGCTGAGTTTAACGGGTGGTTATCACTGATTAACACACCTGAAGAGAAAAATCTCCTTCAGCAGGAGACTTCTGGAAGCTTGCTGGTTGTACAGCCGAGAATGCCAGTACTTGTGACACCACTGTCATGGTAAGGTTGGTGAACATGTCAGCAGAAATGAGACGAGGTTGTGGGCACCTCGAAGAGCTCTTGCAAGTGCAAGGAGAATGCCCACATCATCCATCCCTAGGGACCCTCCGCTAATCCGTGTCACTCGTGGGAGATCCTTGGATCTTGAGGGTGATACCTACTTGGGCCCTTGGAGCTGATTGCATCAGCAGCATGTCAAGGGTTCCAGGGGGTTCAGAGCTGTGCTCCTCTACCCTCGCTGGGAAATGCCTGCAGTGAGCTTTTTGGTGATGCCCTATGCCCCAGCTCCACAAGCTGTGGGCACCACGAGGGGCTGCTGCTGCCTTACCAAGCAACTTGGCAGCTTTCATTTCCCCTCCTGCTGCCGTCCCAAGGGAGAGCAGAGCTGTTCATCTTGTTCCTGTGCCTGCTGCCCTGCGAGGGCAGGAGCGTGAGCCAGCACCAAACAGATGCTTATCCCCATACTTCGAACCGGAGCGTTTCAAAGCAAGGAGAGTAGACAAGGAAACAGGAGCAAATTTGGTGCCCTGGCTTTTGTCCTTTATGTTTCTCTGAACTTTTTGGTGGAGCCAGCCCCCGGGGACGGTTGGCAGCCAGGCCAGCAGGAGGGCAGTGTGCGTGGCCACTCACGTGGGAGCCAGTTACGGTCGAAGATGGATATTGCTGGTGCATGACAGCTTTTCTTGTGTTTTAGTGGAAAAAACTCGAATATTTTGAGTGAAACAAGGAGAAGTCTGGTTTGAGACAAGTTAATTTTTTGTTCAATGAAATGAAAGCTCCCCAGCTGAATTGTTCGCCCACCCACCAGCCCCACAGGCTCTGCTCAGAGCAAATCCTCAGCTACCTCTGGTAGCAAGGGGGTTTCAGACAGCTCTTACTCCAGTGTTTTACTCCCGGAGGCAAAAACAACAACAAATTTCCTCTAGAGCAAGGGTTGCTGAACTGTTTTAGCCAAGAGAATATATTACTGTAGTGTTGTCTGGAGGGATCGCACTCTGGCACAGAATAATTTACTGAACCTGCAATAGAGATTTGGTGTAACAGATGTAAAGAGATGTAAACCTGACTGTGTTTGGTATGTAGAAGGTTGTGCTGGGAGGCGTAAATGAGAAACCTGTAAAAATCATGTCATTCAGGGTGGTTGCTGCTGCTTCTAGGGCAACATGATAGCCTTGGCCAGTTTGTACTTACTGGAAGTGTAGGTGCATTGGCGCAGGAGACTGTGTGTAGCACATAACATCATTAAAGTCATACACGGGCTAGTAAGGATCTGAGTGTTAGGAGCCAGTGAAAAGGGGAAAAAAAAAACAAAACAAAACAAAAAACAACAACAAAAAAACCACACCAGCCAGCAGATCAGACTCATTCTGACAATATAAATGAAAAACTAAATGAAGTCTAGAAATTCGTTCATCAACATCACTAATATTAAGCCTTAAAATGTTCATACTGGCCTATGAAAATCATTAAAGAAGTGACAGCTAGGTTCTCTAGAGGAGAAAGAGTCAGAGTGGTAGATATGGGATATGCTTTAGAAAGAAAAATTTGACAAACTAGCCTCTAAGTTAGTGATTTCCATGACTTCATCTGTACATTAAAAATGCAAGTGAATGCCATTTGGTGTTAGCTCTGCTCCTAAGATATTAGATGGAGTCAATTCACAGTTCTTCAGTAGATAATACTTTTTGTTTTTAGCAAAGGGTGTTGAAACAGAATGGAAAATTAAAGCTATTTTTCTGACAGCAACGCATAAATGTTGACCATGAAACGGAAAAGCAAAAAAACAAAACAAAAAGCAAGTACATATCTAACCAAGTGCGTCTGTATTAGGCAGCAGTGATTTCATTACTGCTTTCATTTGAATAAAGGCAGAAGATGATGTGCCCTTTCTGTAATGGAAATGCTCTTCAAATCCAAACTATCCATGGTCATTACAATCTGAAGAGGATTGCTTAGGAAATAGCTATATGGAGTCAGATGTGTGCCTGGGGCACAGCACGGCTCATTCCACGCCTGGACGCATTTTACCTAAGTGTGTGGGGCTGGATGCAGATGGGTCCTGCTTTCCCATGAATGTCCATGTCTTTGGGTATGTTGTTCTGCTCTGGAGTGTCTTAGACCTTTGCCTGCTTGTCTAACAGTGTGATCTGAGCAGGGTGCCCCTTCAGTCCTACTTGCTAGGTTTTCTGGAAGTGTTTTTAAGCACTTAAAAAGCTCAAGAGAAGCTAAAACTCTAACCAGAGGAAAGGCTGCACTTGGGGTAACAGGTAGCAGCATTTCTGTGGTCACATCTCTCATCCCAGCTCCCTGCACGCCTAACACAGGAGCACCTGAGGGGATGCTGCTGAAACTCATGTTTGTCTCTAGTATGTCTCTGCAAGCTTTTCCTTCTCCTTCGAGGAGGGGTCAAGGGCTCTCTTGCCTCTTCCTTCATCCTTCCTCCAGCTCTCTGGCTGCACAGGAGCTGGCACGAAGGAGAACTGGGCTACTCTGGCCCACGGCACAATGAGGTCTCCTGTACTGTTCTGGTGTGTGCTGGTACTGTCCCAGCAGGACACCCTACACCAGTACCATCCCACCCTGCTCGCTGGTTGCCTGGGAGGTACTTTTTCCCTGAAGGTTTTGCACACGCATGTCCCTGCAAAGGGACAGGAGCTTCCCAAGCTCTCTCAAGTGACTTTGCACCCTTTTGCAGCAGCTCAGCCTAGCGCTGGGTGCGTTTTACTCCTCGAGTTGTCCCCATCTCAGTGACCAGCCATGTCCCAAGGGCTTCCTGGGATGGCACGGGTGGGATCCCGACTTCCACTCGCCCCAGCTGTGCCCCTGCCCCCAACTAAGCAGAGTGCGATGGGCAGCAAGAGCTAATGGGAGAGGTCAGGAGGGTCCGGGGGGAAGAAGAGATGCAGTGGCCAAGGTTAGGCGTGCCATCTGTCATGGTGCCACTAGATGTCCTTATGAGAAAGGGCTTGGTGCTGCCCACGGCCAGGTAACCCCAGAAACAAAACCGGGACTGGAGCTGTGGGCACCTCTGCCTCTCTCACCTCCACCCAGCAGTTTGGCTCTTCCACAGCCAAATTAGCCATGGGCAGCGGTTGCTGGTGCAGGGACAAGCTCCAAGGGGTGGGGAGGGAAGAGAGGGGCAGCCGGGCAGTGCCCGGGGATGCTACAGCCAAGGGCTGCTCACAGCCTGTGCTGAGTCAGCCCT
Source organism: Tyto alba (assembly GCF_018691265.1). Lineage (NCBI taxonomy): Eukaryota > Metazoa > Chordata > Aves > Strigiformes > Tytonidae > Tyto > Tyto alba. The sequence continues at coordinate 21,201,265 of NW_024881279.1, forward strand.
CGCCCCTCCTCATTAAACAACTCCAAGCAGTTAGGAAAAGAAAAGGCCGTGGTGTACATCTCGGCGCGGAGCTGAGCGGGAGGACGAGCCGGTGCGCAGCCCCACGCGTGGAGGGGTCTCACAGGGCTCCCACCCCCTTCGCAGGGCTCCCTGAAGCCAGCCCGCCGCGGCCGAAGCGTGGGAACCCCTGGGCCCACCGGATTTGCACCGCGTCTCCCCTTCAACCTTCGCTGTAAGGGGCTTTGAGGTCCTGGGGCAGGGACTTTCCTGCCATGTCAGCCCTGGCCCCGGCGCTGCAGATGGTGCAGTTGGCCGTGCCCAGGGACACCTGCGCCGGGCAACCCAGCACCACGCTCCAGCTCCTGCCCACTCCCTCGGTGCTGGCAGTGTGCTGGGAGAAGGACTGAGAAGCAGAAGGTGAAACTCTGCAGCGAGGAGATTAGAGCTCTTGTGTTTTTCTTCTTTTTTTTTTTTTTTTTTTTTCCTTCAAAGGAATGACTTCGTATTTTTGGAAATAATAGCTGCTCTGAAAATCCTGGTACAAACTCTTCCAGACTCCAGCCTTACTTATCACGAGCTGTGCTAGGGGCCCTGTTGGGAGTGCAGAATTTTAACTCTTTGCTGCCTGCTTGCCTTTCACAATTTTAGTAACTGACCCGCTCACCCCAGCATAGTCTAGTGGCTCAAATTAATGTTAGGTAGTGCTTGGAGTCGAGGGCAAATTCAAAGGAAAGGTGAGTCAGATGCCTTGGGAATTTGGACTCAGCCTGGTGCAAAGATGCTGGAGACTAGAGCTGGTGGTGTTGGATGCTGAGCAGCCGTGTTTCAGCCGTGCTCAAGGTGTGACTGACACACAGTCTGCAGCCTGGCAACCAGCAGACGCATCTTTGATAAAGAAAGTTGCCCCAAATAGGCAGAATGGCAATAAATAATTTCTGTGGCTCAGTTTATGGGTTAACCTTCTCATCCATGTACAGATCTCAACAGGCTTTTGATGTCTCTTGATAGTCAGGAGTCTTGGGGGGGGTTGTGGGGAGGTAGGAAGAGATCTTAAATTCAAACTGGTGGAGCAGTAATGATGTAAAGGAGGGGAGTTAGCAGTTCACTAACTACATTTGCAGATGAATCCTAACTGGGAGAAGATGCAAACTCCAGTGTGAAGTGAAACACAAAGGAACCTGGGAGACTGGAGCTTTGAGTAGGAAGCGACAAATGCAAACCACCCCGATGAATGAATGCAGTTCCTGTATTGTGGGGAAAATAACCCCGAAGCCAAATTGAATGGGAGTGAAACACCTGTAGAGCAATAGCCTTGGGCAGAAAGCACTCAGCCTACCAGGTAGGAGTTTGTAGTCGTTGCTATTGTGTGTTGCAGACCCAGAGGAATTGCTTGGCAGGGGCAGGAAGAGGCCTCTTGCTTGCCTGAATCCCAAGAAGGATGCAGGTCAGATAAATGTGTGCAGTGCTGGGTCATTGAGAAACCTTGAGAAGCAGGTCCAGCAGAGAGATGAGGACAGGACTTGTGCAGGGACTGCCCAGACCCTGGGCATGGTGTGGGGGGGTGGGAACTGAGAAAGAAAAAGGAAGAGCTGGAGGGAGTAAGTAGGACAGGGCAGCAGAGGTGACAGACTAGGAGGCTGGAGGAAGGGAGAGAAGAGGAAATGTCTCACAGCAGACTTTGTGCTTTGCTATTTTTAGGTAATCCTTGGAGCTGCAGCGTGCTGTGCAGTGGTCACCCGAAGAAGTGGGGTGGGCTTCAGGAGCAGCTCTCGGAGCCTGCTCCTGCCAAGGGACAGGGAGCGTGGGAGCCCAGCACAGATCAGGGATGCCCAGCTTTCAGATCCCATACCGGCTCAGCCTCAGGCCTCCCTGCTCCTTGTGACAGTGGGATTTTGCTGAGGGGCATGGCCAGGATACGAGTGACACAGCCTACAGCAAAAGAAGGGGGTACCAGCTCCATGTCACAGGAGACAGCCTGATTTTATTAACTCTTGCTCATCGAAGCCATTAACCTCCAACCCCCTCACCCTGGCATGGGATGTGTCAGCTTGGAGAGAGGCCACTGACTTCACTGCTGCCCAGGTTGTGAATTCAGGCAGCCGGCCCACTCCTGAGCTGTTTTCTAGGCTCATGTGTTTATCAGGTGTTAGACCCACGCTGTGAAAATCCAGTATTGCCTTCTGCTTCCTCTTGAGCGTGTGCCATGAATGGAGCACTCTGCAAGTGTCTCTGGGCTGTTCTACCCAAACTTATCCTCCTGGGACTCTGTCCCCACTGCTCTGACATGTTCTTTCCACACCCTGTCCTTCCAAAGGGACTGGAGAGAGACACTTTCTGTGTGTATCATGTTTTTTGGTGAAGAAGCTGGTGAGCAGCAGGGTGCTTGGCGGCTCTGACCTTGTTGGCATGTGGCATAAGATCAGCCACCCCATTTTCCACTGTGGGCCCATCACACTGGGGATGGACAGATCCTCTGTCCCGATGTGACAGGGCAATGCATATGTATGGAGCTGGGGCGTTGGACCTTGGGCAGTGCTGGAGGAGCAGATTTCCTATTTAAACAGGGTAAATGGCTAAGGAAGAGGGGTGTGCTGCCTGTCAGCTCATTAAAACAGAAGCACAAGCCTGTGTTTCAGGAGCCCTCAGCTCCCCCTTCTGCTCCTGTAATTGTGAAATCTGTTTGCCAGCAGTCCTCCTGGGATGAAGCTGCAGGGATAGCAAGGGCTTAACATGCAGTAATGTGCTTGCTGAAACCGCTCCCCTCCTGAGGCTGCACCATGTACTTTAGCCTGCCATTACCTGAATCCTTGGTTGGCTGGAGTTAACAGCAATCATAGTTCAAGTCTTGCTGCAGAAATAAATGGGATCCCAAGGGGCTTCTCATGACAGAGACCTCCAGGTCATGAGCTGCCTCAAGCAGACTAGGACAACGGGTGGAAAAGTCTTCCATGCCTACACTGGGAAGAGCTCCCTCAGGCCTGCCCTGGGCAGCCTGGGCACTGTGCAGTGCAGAAGCTGAAGACTGGACGCCAAACACAGCAGAAAAATGCTATACCAGTCCTACCAAAACCAGACAAACTGGCTGGAGAGAGAAGGATGGGCAGGTATGTTTAGAGGGAGGTTACAAGGTTGCTAGCCCGTGTAAACCAATGTTTTAGAAAGGGATTAACAGCAATAAAGACACAACAAGAAACAAGTGGCAAGCATGGATCAGACAGATGGGTGGACTTGGAGAGCCTCTGCCCTGCATGCCTCCTGTTTTCTGTCCAGCAGTTACTGGGGAGCTCAAGTTCCCCTGAGGCAGCATGTTCAGGGGGGTCCATCAGTACAAAGAGTGCTGCTAGCTCCTAATATCTGTGCAGCGGGGCACAAGTGATGAGGATGGGTCCCCTTCTACCCCAAGACCCTGCTTGCTACGCAGGATTTGCAACCAGCTGCAGCCACCTCTGGATGCTTGGTGAGCTCCAGTTGTACACAGAGGTCCCCTGGACCAAGCCCAAGGGGGGTTTCCCTCTCCACCTTATTTGTTCCTGTGCCAGGTCTCTCTACTTAGCATGTGAAGAGCTGTGTAATTGAGGACAGGTCTCACCCTGCTTGGAGTATGAAACAGCTGGGGTTTGTCCCCAGGGCCTTTGCACTGTGCTGGGTGCAAGGGCTACATGCATCCGTACGAGCCTTGGGAGAGCCCATGTGTGAGAGACTCGTGCCTCAACCAGGACCCCTTCTTTCACCAAGCAGCTCCTCATGTCAGTGAAAATAAGGAGTACCATTTCATCTCTTTTTCCCTCTTTTTCAACCTGCCAGGGATTCAGTGACATACTATACATCTGCTGTGCTGCGTTGGAGGAGGTCTCAGTTTTCTTCAGAGCTTATGTCAGGAGCTCCAGCACCCACATGAAGCTTTCTGAGGATTTTGTCGTTTGCAGCCACAGTAACTTGAAATGAGTGCTGGAGTTATAAGATCCGTGTGCTGCTGCTGAACCCCGATGCAATCTCAAAGGTAGCTGAGCTCTGGTGAACAGTCCGTGTCCCGCAGCCAAAATAATTCAGGCTCTGCAACTCGAAGCACAGAGCAATTCACAGGCTAACCCACTTGTAGGGCAAAGGATGAAGTGCTACATCCTGAATATGAGCAGCGAAATTACCAGCGCCACCTCTGTCAATGCCACTGAATCCCTCTGAAATGAATTCTTGAGAAGAAATGAGCCTGTTATACGAAGAGATTTGCTGAACACCGTGGATTTGCCTTTCCTAGCTATGTGCAAGGGCAATGCAGGCTAACCTTGCTCCAAGGTCAAATATTATCAGTGTGGGTTCAGCAGCAAGTCCTTCCCAGTGCGCTTGCTCTCTCTGCTTACAAAATGCTGGCCAAGTCCATTCCTGGGGAAACAGCACGAGGTTACAGCGGGTCCACTTTGCTTTCTGCAGGGCGAAAGCTAATCAGTCCCACTGTGCCTCTGAAAGGCAGGGGTATTAATGCATGCCGGCGGGAGGATGCTGCCCCCCGAAAAGGCATCTGGGATCAGGGCCAGGGTGGCTGCCTGAGTGCGGAAGAGCTGTTTGGTCAGCCTGGCAGCTGGGTGAGAGAAGACAACCGCCCTTTGCACCTGCAGCACAAGATCAAGAGGGTCTTCCATGGGGTCACCTCTCTGGCAAAGTCTGTTTCCATCCATCCATCCATCCATCCATCCATCCATCCATCCATCCATCCATCCATCCATGCATCTATCCATCCATCCATCCATCCATCCATCCATCCATCCATCCATCCATCCATCCATCCATCCATCCATCCATCCATCCATCCTTCCATCCATCCCAGAGATCCGCTGGTCTCCACCCACTGCCCCCCACAAAGGGGAGCAGGAGAGGGTTTTCCCTTTGCATCCCACCTTCCCCACGTGGTCTGGCTTTTGCGGAGGCTCAGAGCAGCTCCAGACTGCCTGCAATGAGGCATGCATGCCCTGCATTGGGATTTTGGGTGGCTCTGCTACAAGGAGGCACCCTTAAACCCCTTGGTTAGATTTGCTCCCTGTCTGAAAGAGGTGCCAAGTTAGCCCCATCACGGGCTGGTAATGTCTGTATTGAGGTAGTCAACAGAAAAGCTACAGTTTCCTTCTTCTGGAGGGTTTCTTCCCTTGAGAAGAGAACAAGAGGTACAAGACATATCACAGGATCCATATATTTCATGTTTGCTGTTTCCTATCTGCTTTTCTGGCTGGTGCCAGTGTCCCCTCACAACTTGTTTCCCAGTTACATTTTCTAACCGTGTTTTGAGAAAGCTGGGCAGGCATGACCAGCCTTGAGGTCCCATAGCTTTGTGCACGGGGATGTCCAAGGAGGACCTGGCAGGAGGTAACCTGTCATGCACGCCTTGTGTTGCATGGCTCTCAGTGCGTGCTCTGCTCAAGGAGGTGATGGTCCCCTCTGTGGTGGGGGAAGATGCCCAGGGAGACCCCCCCAAAGCCTGCAGTCCCCAGGGATTGCAAGGAGGAGGAGGATACAGGCAGCTCCCTCGAGGTTTGGCGGAGGAACCCAGTGCCTCCATGTTGGCTGTGAGCAGAGCAGGACAGGAGATCTCACCTCTATGGACACAGTGGCCAAGGGGAGAGCTGAGCAGAAAGACTTTTTGTTTCCCTGCTACCAGACTCCGTGACTTTGGGAGCTCTCTGCTTACAAAGTGAATCCTTCCCCTTGATATTAAAATAAAACCTAGCTTTTGAGTTTAGAAATCCCTCAGAAGGGCCAAGGAGGGGGCTGTATGGAAGTTGTCTGGGGAGACCCACTGCAAAGAAGCTCTCTGAGCTGTCGTGGTCTTTCAGTGCCTGTGCCAGGAGCTGAGAGGCAGGGAGCTCAGCAAAATCTTCAGATCTTGCTGATTCTGGGGAAGGGAGCACACAGTAACAATTTGGTCGGGTTCCCCACTGCTGGGAGTGCTCTTAGATGTTATGATTTCTTAATATACTCCCTACGCATGAACACACCAGGTGTTGGAATTTCATAAATTTGCATCTTCGCAATAGCTGCTTGATTCCCCAACAGGATCAAAGCTGATCTTTCCTGGAGAGGCAGCCTGTCTATTCAAAGCATTTTCATGTGACAACTTAAAATGGGCTCTGTGACAGTGCTGTAGATCTGCAGTGGCCACCACCCAGAAATCCGTGCTGCTGTTTTGCACTGCTTTTGAGTATTCTTCACAATTTTGTGCTCCAGGGCTTCCCCCTCTACTGGCTACCTATCTGCATGCCTCCAGTGCCAAGCGACCTAGAGAGGGGCATGAGCACAGCAGCACTTGAAAGGGAAATCTTTTAGCTGGCTCTTTATTCACAGAACTTTTCACCCCAAGCACACTCTCAAAATCTATTAGAAAAGACATTTTTCTCAGGTGAATAAAAATATCTCAATGCCTTAATGAGAACATTAAACTCAGTTTCACCTGCTTTGACTGGTGCCACGAGGTCTCGTAGTAGAACAAACATCTTTTGTCCAATTACTGGGGAAAAAAAAAAAAAAAAAAAAAAAACCACAGCTCTCTCTCTAACAGGTTCTGTATTACCTTGTTCTTGAAATTCCCTTCATTGTTGGTCATGTCAGGCAGGGACACCTTATTGTTGACGGAGCAATTCCCACCTCTTAGACAATGTAGCTGGGACAATCCCTTGTCACTGGTTATACACCATCCTTCTCAAGGATACCTAAGAGCAAGCACAGAAATAGAGGATTCTCACCTTTTGGTATATAAAACACTACTATTTCCACATATGTCTTCTACAGTTCTGGTCTCCAGGGGCAAGATCTATTCTGTCTACCCCAGCTTCCAGCTACGTTCTCCATACCTTCTACCTACCTTTGTGACTTCTTTCAACACCAACTTCAAGACACTCAGCGAATTCTCAAGGTCAGTGAGCACACAGGAGCACCAAGCACACTGCTGTATGGACTAAGGGCTTCACCAGAATAAGCGGACCTGAATAACAAAGGGGGGTGTATGTGGATTTCTGCTCTTTTCTCTGTTTCACATGGCTGTTGGTCATCTGCAGCTGGGACTGCTCTACCAGCATCCCTCTCCTTTCAACCGGTCACAGGAGGATGTGCTCCCCTCCCACACACCTTTAACTTCCTCTGCCTTTGGTATGACCCTTCTCCTCACCCACTGCCTTCCAAGTTCCCCCTGCAACTCTCTGCACCTTCAGTACAGCCTCTGAGTCTGTGTGCCAGGGTATCCCGAGAGCAGGAGTCAGGAGGTAACCTGTCAATTAGCATCTCTTAATTGAAGATCACATAACAAACATTTCACCTCGGGCTAGCTGGAAGTTAGAGCTGTGATCCAAAGTTAAGGGCAACCCAAATGCAAACATCAGCAGAAGTGTGTCTCAACACGCCTTCATGCTGCCAAGCTGGGGACGTGATATTTAGGTAAATCTTCAGTTTCCCAGACGGGCTCAGTTCAAGCAAAAGCAGAGTGGTGAAGATGCTAGAAAAGCAGAGTAATTCATAACCTAGTTATATTTACTCCGAACACCTCTGTTTCTCCACTTTTCTTAGGGTGGTCTTTCTGTGCGGAGGAGTAAGTGGTCTTGGCTGGTTCTGCACCTGTGCTGGTTTTTCCTTGAATGCAGTAGCATCCTGGGACATGGGAATCCCAGTATGCCTGGGAGAGTCACCTTCCAGAGATGCTGGAAACAGCATCTACCAGTTGTGACGATGCTGAAGACAAAAACCATCTGGGTGAGTGGAAATCTGTAGAGACACAGGCACTTTGTGGAGTCCAAAAATGGCAGCGTCGAGGGCTTTGCTGAGCTGGCTTCCTGACTGAGAGTCAGCTGCTGCTTCCAGAGGACCTCTAAATGCTGGTTTGCTTTGGCAAGAATATCTGCAGATTTGTTACTAACAGCCACCTGGCCATTCTCCCCAGGGCCTTCATTCTACTCAGGGTCAGCACAGCTTTCTCTCTCCGAGCTGTGATGTTCAAGCCCATCTTGCAAAGCTGGCAGTCTGTGGGAGCTGTGCATGGGCTGTCAGAGTGGGTTATTCATGGGAGATGTGTTAGAAACCAGCTGAAGAGCAAAAAGCCCTTTGCTGGGGAGGGGGTCGAGCACAGTGGGACCAAAACTGCTTGGCAGAGAGGACAGCTCCTGCTTGCGACTGTCCCTGCAGCCAGGGTGGGTGCGGGGGGGGTCTGCTGGCCGCTCCTCACCTCTCCCACAGACTGTCTCCAGAGGAGTTTGTGAAGGATTGATAGCACCAAGTACCTTTCCAAGACCACAGCCCCATCACTCAGAAGACGTTAGACATAGTCTGGCGTGACACTCTGCTCTTTGGCGCTGACCGGGACGGCTTGCTGACTGCAAATCTGCTGGGTCCGCAGGCAAATTATCTGCACATCAGCACATTGAAGAGAAATTAATTTCCCTGCAGGAGCCAGGAAGAAAGTCTCTTCCAAATCAGAGTCTGCCTCATGGTGGCTGTTATGAAAGGTGGTGACAATCTGCCCTGTGCCCTGCAGAGAGGGAGCAGCATCTCGCCTGGATCTGCAGACAAGCCAGCAGGCAGGAAAGAAAGTCACAACAAGCAATGGAAAGATAGACCCTGGTAGATGGCTTTTAAAGTTAGTTACAGAGGACTGGAAGCCCTGAGGATGTTTGATCTCTCCCCCTTGCAGCCTGTGCAGAGACACAGAAGTGATGCAAAGGAGCAGCAATGGGGAGAATGGGGTCACGAGTGCATGGATGAGGAGGGAAATATTTTTAATAAATCTGATATAATCTAATTAGTGGCATCTGACTGAAGAAAAAATGCCCCTCTGCTAAGGAAGAAGAAAAATTTAACCCCAAAGTCCTACTAGACTTTGCGCTGGCCTAAAATAATATGTAGGGTTTAGGACAGAGGAAACAGTAACACAGAGGAAGGAAGGTACCTGAAGACAGATATGAAATGGAATAAAATGTAATGTGGCTTTACCAGAAGAAGATCAAGTGAGATAAACCTGCTGTCTCTTTTTGGGAAGATAGCTGATTTTTTTTTTTTTTAATGGAAGGAAAATGTAATAGATTTCATCTACCTGAATTTCAGCACATCACTTGACATGGCAGTGTATGAAAGCTTTCTTCTGCCTCTGGAGGAGATGGGCTCGGTCAGGTGAAAAAGAGCCCAGGAAGGTGTGCTGGGCACTTACCAGCCCCGGCTCCCCTGCTCCACAGTTTGACCATGAACGCGGATTCGGTGCAGAAAAAATAAACCAAAAATTAGAGGAATAGATCTATGGCTTCTGTGGGCAGCTCTGGGAAGGATGAGCGGACAGGTGACATCCCTCGTCCCTTGGTGTGGCAGAGTCCCAGCTAATGGGATGGGGGAGGCAGAGAGGGGATATAGGCACTTTCCATCGGCTGTACTCCTGCTCTCTGCCAGCTTGGGTTAGGAACAGGAGCATCTCTCTGGGGCCAGAGCCCCTGCGGGTGTTTCTCTTGCTCCTCCTGCCTCCCTGAGCGTGGGTGCTGCCGGGGCGGAGGGGGTGCACAGCAGCAGGCAGCAAACCAGCTCCTGCCCCAGCCTTTTTCTTCAAGGAAGCCTGTAGAGACCAGCCAAGAAATGCCACCAAAGCCACTTTCAAGGGGCAAAGAAACCACCTGGAGAGGAGAGCAGCACCAGGTGCCACCTCCCTGCGGCAAGGCAGGGAACACCATGCATGACCCCAGCCCTGCCCACGAGATGCTCCCCCCATGCCATCCCCAGGCTGCCTCAACCCCAGGCGCTCTTTGCTCATACTTGTGTCTGAATTCACATTTCCCCTGCTCACTGAGTCAGCCGGGGCTGGACTAGAGCTAGGAAGTGTTTTATGTGTGCAGAAATGGAAAGGAAATGAATGCTGCTTCTCCTCTCAAGTCTGAGATGGGGGAATGATTTGCCAGGGATTTGTAATAGTTTGGTTGGTTTTTTTTTTTTTTTTTTTTTTTTTAAACTGCCTGAATAGGCTTTCTGTGGAGAGAAAAGAGAAAGACTCTGAAAGCATAAAATATGGTTATGTCCTAATAGGATAATTTATTAATAGGGACAGAAAAATTAAAAAAGGAGAAAGAAAAAACAAGATTCCCTGGCAGCTAGGAACTGCTTTTGCCATTGTGGGACCACATAGCTGTTGGGGAAGAAATTTATCCCACAGCAGTTTCCCTTGTATCCCTGAAGAGCAAGTCCTGGGGCAGTGTTGAAGAAACCTGGGAACTGATCCCTCTGCAGATATCCTCCTGAATGAGAGCCTGTCTCTGATATGTATTCTGTAAACATTTATGCAAGCCCACCTGCTCCAAACCTGCCTGGATAAGCTCTGGGCTTTTGCCAGGATGCTGATGGCACCGTGGGTCTTGGGAGCCAAATTTCCTTCCTGTTGTCACACACTGTGCCCTGCAATACAGCTGATTTTCTTGCAGTCTGAGTGACCCAGATGAGGTCAAGGTCAGAAAAAAACAGGGTGCCACCCCCCTTAACTGCAAATCTCTCTGCTTTTGATGACGACTGAGGAACTTGTGTGCCTCAGTTTCCCTGGCTTATCTCTTCTTGCCCAGGGCTGGGAGCCATGAGCGATTGCAGGCAGCAGCCTGGCTCCTGGGGGAAACACTACCCCAAAGCCTGCCCTGCCAACACGCTGGGACCCAGCCCCGGGGGGTTTTCATCCAGAAATGTCACCTGCCTTGAGCAGGGATCAGAGGGGTCACAGGGGGAAGCTGCCTGCACTGGGGAGAAAACCCAGGCTCTTGCCTCCCCACCACTGGTAGGACTCAGCAAAGTTTGGTGTGATTGATGTCCTCAAAATGAGCATTTCTGATGGCTGTCACCTGTGTCCTCTTTTGATTTTCTATTTGCTGAGTTGGGAACAGGTTGCAGGTTATAATTCAGAGGACACTTGCATGAGCTCCACTGAGCTGCAGAGGCAGATGTCCTGCTGTCCTCCCCCCTGAGCTGCCTCGGATACTGCTCTGGCCGGGCGATATGGTGCTGTTGCCGCTGACCTGATGAAAAGATAAGCCTTGCTTTGGCTGTTATCCCTGCAAACGTTGTCTGCCTGGGTCTCCTGAGCATGCCGAGAGGCACAAGGGGGAAGCGGGGCTGGAGGCAGCAAGAGATTTCCCCTTTGTGGAGCAGCGAGCTGTGGAGCTGGCTCAGCCACCTGAAGGGGGGTAACTTTCAGCTTTTGTGTCATGGGTCTGGTAAGATGCCGTAAAGAACAAGCCACAAAGGCAATTAAATGCTAACAACCAGCCCTGACTGGTCAGCAGCAGAGTTGGGGCAGGAAGCTGAGCAAAGGCTCTGCAGGTTGCTAGTCTCGCTGGAATCCCCTCGCTTCCCCCGAGGTATTTCTACAGGAACCCAGCGAGGGCTTGGGGCCCCAGAACTGAGAAAACAGCCCCCCCGATGGCACGGGACTGCCTGGGAACATGCTCAGCCTTCTTCTGCATCACTGCCATGTCAGGTCACTGTCAGGTCAGCAGAAGCGTTTTGGGGAAGGAGCATCAACCAGAAGGAACCGCAAGAGGCGGCACGGCTGGTAGGATGAGAAAGAGGTTGCACTGTTTCCTGCCCCGCATCCTTGTTGGATAAACTCACCAGCTCTGTTTGGTGAGATGCTGTTGCTCATCTCCTGGCTAGCAGCAGGATTTCCAGGGACGCTGACTCACTCCTGGAGCGGCCAGATCACGGCAAACTCCCGGCTGCTCCCGTGACGCCTGTTGTCCCAGGAATTCCCCACCACCCTCTGGCGCCATTCCTCTTCCTCGGAGGCAGCCTCAGCAGTTTCATTTCACTTATAAATACCAGAATTTGCTTTCACTTGTGGCATTTGCCCTGAGCTTCCTGCCTCTCCTCTTGTGAGATCCCTGGTAAACTCTGGCTGGTTTTGAAGAGCTTTCTGCTCAGGTGGAATTTGCTGACCCTCAGCCACCTTTCCAGAAAGGTCCATCCCAGAGCAGAGCTGATGCAAGTCACACTTATCATAGAAACCCTGAGGTTCAGCTTCAGAGAGAAGGAGCTTTGGGGCTCATGCTTCCTCTGACACCGTGTAAAAATCTCTCTGGAAGAGGTGATGCACACCCACATGTCGTCTTTTCTGCTGGAGGCAGGATGGCTGACGCTGTGGTCTTTGGCCAGTCTGCTCTGAGCACGATGAGAGCTGTTGTCCTGGCATTGCTTGGGACATTGGCAGGTGGTGGGTGAGGAGACATGTCTGTGTGCAACTGGAGGACAAATCCCTGGACAGAGAGGTGGTACCTGCAGCCAGGAGATGAACTGAGTGGGAGAAGAAGCAGTTCAGGCTGGAAAGGCACCAACCAAAAATGGTGCCCTCTGAAAAAGACCTTTTTCCCTGCAGCTAGGACCAAGCCAGAGAGTAGGTTTGGTCTCTCAGAGCATTTGCTGTGCCCCTCTGGTCATGAAGAAGCTCTTGCAAGGTGGATTGCTGTTTCCTCTGGGGCTGTCCCGCTCTGCAGGGGTGGGGATGCCTGGGGAGGCCCCCAAAGCCTGCAGGTCCCAGAGATTGCAGGGAGGGCTGGAGTGGGAACCCAATGCCTGGGAAAGCACCTGTGTTGGCCATGGGCAGCCCAGAACAGTGGGTGAGGGCAGAGTGAGCATCTTTTTGTTTCCCTGCTGCCAGGCCCTGCAACTTCTGGGGCTCTCTGCTTAAAAAAAATGGATGCTTCCCCCTTGATATGTAATCGAAAGTCAACTTTTGAGTTTAGAAATCCCTCGGGTGTGACAGATTTCTGCAAATGCCGTGGGGCTGGCTGGACAGCGGGACAGCTGGTGGGGTGACCCATCCAGGATGTTACGGAGCAGATCACAGCATGTGTGCTGGGACAGCTGCTCTGCTGACAGACACAGCAGCTCCTCTGAGGTTTCATGGAGCTGTGAGGTCATACCTTTCACTTTCTAGCAAAGAAACACAGGTTTGTATTCCTCTCTGTACTTGGAAGGCTTCACAGTTCTGGGGAAGACCAGAACTAGCTGGAGTGCTTGCTTTTTCAAGAGGAGCCACTGGTTTTGGTTTTTGTTTTTTGTTTTTTTTTTTTTTCCTGGTCACTTGAGTCCAAGGCAGGGTCAGTTTTTCTGAAGAAGCTCTCCCATCCTACTGCTCTTAAAAAGTGAATCGTCCCTCACCTGACCAGCCCTGGGAGAGTATGCATGGGAAAACTCACTGCATGGGTGCTTCCTTTGGCCCCGTGTGATGCTAGGAGGAAGCCTGCGGGCTGAGGGAGTTTGCTGTAGGGAGTGAATCTTTGCCTGGCTCTGGTGGCCAGGATGGAGAAGATGTGGCTGCAGGGATGCTGCCAAGGGCGGAGGTGCTTTACAGTCAGGAGCTCCAACATCGGAAGCAAAAATGACCAGTCCCCCCACCTCATTCCTAATGCAGGAAAACCTCTCCGATATTAATAAGAATCTAATTTTACATTTATTGTTCCATGAATTAATTACATCGCAAGTAGAGTTACCTTTTACACAGCCATTAAACTTCAGGAAGGCCTCTTTATACCACTCCATGGATAATTTAATTAGCATACTAATGTCTTATTAGCTATAAACCCAAAGCTGGTTTAGAATCACTTAAATTAAAACTCAAAAGCCTTCAGTCACCCTGTAACCCCTCTGCCTGAATGGTGGGCAGGGGTTGGGAGCACGCGTGAGCGGTGGGCTTTGCCCCGCTGCGGGCAGACCCTCCCGGGCAGCCCCCCCGGCTGGCACCGGCGGGATGCAGCGCTGCCTGCCCCTGCCTGCTTAGCGTCCATGGGGCTGAGATCACGGGCGAGGAGCCCCTCAGCTCGCCTCCTAATTCTCATTTTATTTCCTATTAGCTATCATCAGTATTTGCATTAATTGGGCTAGTCTGGAAGAGCCGTGATAATCCATTATGGATGGACAATCAAAGCCGCAGAGGGGAAGTTAGGAGCTGGGATGGGAGTATCTGTGGCGCTTTGAGGGGGTCCTGTCCCCAGCCTGCGGCTCCCTGGGGGTACAGGGTTGGTGCCACTTTCTCCCTTTGCTTTCAACAAAAGAAACCCCAGAGCTGATGATGGGGTCGGCTCCCGAAGCATCGACCCACAGCAAGCAGGAGCAGGGGGGCATCTGTCCCACCACAGTCCCAGTGCAGCACGTCCCCTCGGCCCCGGTGTCCCCCCTGTCCCTCAGCTCCCAGCAGCGTCGGGACTCTCCCTTAAAGCGCTGCAACTTCAGTGCTGCGGCTGCACCGAGGTTTGTGCCTGGAGCCGGGGTTGTGTTGCTGTGTTTTGCATGATCCCAAAACATCCCGCTCATGCTGGGGTCAGGACTGTCACTTTTGTACACTCGTAAATATCGCAGTTCATGTGTTAAACCCTTTTTAAAATGACCCTTTCTGCCATTCAATTCATGAGTGTAACATTTTTTTTTCCCCCCAGATCTTCTAAGCTAATAAATAGCTTAATTTGGAGGTTTGAAAATTGACTCAGAGGCAGAGTTTAACTAAATCGAAGAGCAAGACTACTGCTTGAATGTAATAATCTGAAAATAATTGATTAATTTGCATGATCCTTCATAATTGCTTCAATTTACACCCAAGAGGCCACTGTCATCAATAGATGAATAAGACATAATTTTTAAAGTCCCAATAATGCATGGAATAAAATTTAGAAAATTCACTCATTCTGAAACATGGGGCAGGCTCCTGCGCATGATCAGCTCAGCGACACTTCCAGCACACTGCAGGGAGAGCGCTCATTGTTAGAGAAATCGTGCTGTAATTTAATTCACTTGTTAAGAATGTAATTATGTTCATCATCCTTGGGAAAGAAGAGGATCAAATCCTATCACAGTGATGCTAACCTTTAGACAGAGAGATTTCAACAAAATGAGGAAGCTGGCCGACAGCATCAAGAGTCAAATGTAAAGAGATTAAAATTCTAAAATTTGGCATGGATGCTCTTTAAGGAGTGACATAGCAAAACAGCTACCTTCTGCAAGGTACTTAACCACATGCTCAATTTTAATTGCCATTAATGAGATTTCAGCATATGTTTAGCTATACCAGGACCTGACAATACTGAAGGGGCTCAAACTGCCTGCGTGGGTCTGATCAGCGAGTACGGGAGGAAAGCAGGAGCAAAGGCAGGTAAATGGCAGGGTTCAGGATGGTGTTTGGGCCACACAATGATCCTTCAGAATAATAGAAATCCAACCTTCATGAGGTCAATAAACAGGAGCAGAAAATACAGAATGAAAGAGGGGAAACAGGAAGCCAGCAAGAAATAACAAAACTTGGTAGGAATGAAAATAAACAATAGGTAATTCAAGTCTGCCAGGAACAGGAAAGCCTGCAAAGGAATGAGACAGGTCTGCTGGCTCCCCAGGAGTTAAAGGGAACAATTAAGGAAGATGAGGACACAGCTGAGAAGTGAAATGATTTCATTTCATAAGTTCTCACCTCAGGGGATGTTGGGAGAAATCTGCTCTTGACTTGCTCTTTTCTGGTAATAAAGGTGAGTTGCTATTAAGGATTAAGGTATCAAATGAAGAGGTGCTGGTGCAAATAGGTAATTTAAAAAATATTAAGTCACTGGGTCTAGATGGGACATTCAGGGGGTTTGAAGAAACCTAATAATACAGTGTCTGAGCTGCTGGGTGAGCTGCAACAGTATTCATCTCCCTGCTGAAGCAAGTGCAGGATCAAGAGGGCTGGAGGGCAACAGCAATTGCTGTGCCTGTATTTTGTAAAGAAACACTGAGAGACCCAGAAACTGCTGCCCGGTGAGCCTTGTGTTGGTACCAGAGGCACGGGTGAGTGGCCAGAGCATGCAGGGCAGTAAAGCTCCCACTGGCTGCGATCCATCCTCATGATGCTGAGGGTACATGGGCATGGGGGATCCATCTCACTTTGGATTGCTCTTTTCTAACTCCTTTTACCCTATCTCGGTCCCTCTCCATCTGCAGGACTTCAGGACCACGGAGATCAGGTGGCAGCAGCTTAGGAGATGTCTCAGTCTTGCACCTTCTGCCTGGCACTCCTTTAGAAATCTCCCCAGAGGAGAAGGAAGATGAACTAAAGTGGAAATATAGAAAATGTATTGAGGCAGAAAAGTTATTCAGATTTAAGGCTGCCTGCTCAATCCTGTGCGCACGTGTGTTATGGCACAGTACATGGTATGATTCAATTCCCCTCAAGTTTGCTTCCTAAAAGATAGCTTGCTGTGCCTTCAAATAACATTTCCTTCCACCTTAAGACAGGCATCTGAGAAAGGTGGGATGGGGTCAGGCTAGGTGACACCCAGAGGTCCCCCCTAGCCTGAATTACGGCCTGATCATAGGAGTCTTCCTCCAAAGGTCTCTGTCTCTTGAGGAAGCCCAGATGTCCAGACCTACAGCCAGCTAGGGAGATGTTTACAAACATATTCCAGATGATTGCTTTCCCCAGGACCATTGCCTCATTCCACCCGGTGACAATTCGCCATGCTGGTGATTCCTAACCCTGAATCTGGGGGTAGAGACATTTGAGGAGTTAGAAGAAAGTTTAGTTGGTGATAAGCCATCCCTAAACAACTTACTTTAGAGGTCCTGCACATTGCCTTGGAGCATTTGATGCCAGAGAGAGTTTTCTGGCTTAGAGGGATCTCTGAGCTGATGCAGCCCAGCGGTGCCCGTGCTCCGGTTCCGACAATGACTTTTATGAGACACAACCAGAGTGGAAACTCTCCACCCAAACATGAAACCTTGTTATAAAATCACAGCACTGAAAAAAGGTTCTTTTATACATCCTGGACATCCTTTCCCCCCAGCTGTCCTTTGCACTACTGTGGCATTTAATGTTGAGTTTTACAGCCCGAGGACATTACATTTATCTCCAGCAATGTGCTCAGGTATGGAAATGCAAACATGGTGCTTGGGAAACCCTAACCATGATTTGTGGTGATGATATGCCATAGAGGCATGACTGGGGCTGGAGCACTACAGTGAATTTTTAAAATCCGTGTTCGGCTACACTGGTATTTAGAGGCGTGATAAATGTGTCTTATGCTTTTCTCCTTGCTAAGGCAGGGAAGGGGTATGGCGCTTGAGAGTCGTAAAGTCTCTTTGCTACAAGGACTCTTGCCTTAGGTCTGCTGCCTATCCTGTACCTGAGGAGAAAAATCTGACTTGCTGCTGCATCTGCCTCCATTTCTTGTAGGTGTTCCAGTCATGAGGCATATGAAAGATTAAAAATCAAGAGGAAAACAAACAGTATTTGTGACTATATACAGGGTCAGTGGTAGTAAAAGCCCATCTTTGGAAAAAATCATCCGAGATGACTCCAAGATCTTTCAAGGCATTGCAGTGCCTCTAGTTATTTTTCACTGTTCCTGTATTTTTCTTGTTAAATGCATAGTTTATAATATTTCTATCTTAGTGCTTTACTGGGGACCATAAATACCGGATGAAAAGCACTTTCAGACTACCTGGGATGCTCTGGAAACCATGTGAGCAGTAATAGTCCACAGGAACATCTGCATCCTGACAGTCTGTGAGTTTATCTGGGTAGAGCTGCATCCATGTAGTGCTTCCAATTTAATTTTCACATTTTTCCAAAGGAGAAGAAAAATGTCTTATGTTTCCTGGGTGACTGGAGGAAGGTTTTACTGTGCCAGGCATCTCTAATCTCCCCATGCAAGATTTCCTTAGTGGCAGACAGAGAGCAGCAGTCTGACTAGACACGGAAAAGTGGAGAGGGTCTGGAAATGATGCTTTATAGAGGTATGGGGTTTCATCATATTCTGCTAAAAATATCAGGTCACCTTCAATAGAGATCACATGATCTATTATCATGAAAGCAATTGATGGGCTTAGGGTCTCAGTGCGCTCAGCCCTGCTCCTGCACAGCTACAAATAAGCAATGTCCCCAAATCCCTCTCCACTTCCAGCGCGCCACAAATCTCTGCCCTTCCCTCCTGGAGAAGTCCCAACCGCTCTGTGCTGATGGCATGCTCATGCCTTTCACAGGGGCTAAATCAGCGGGAGGCTGGCTGCTGCTTGGAGGGCAGCCCTGCAACGGCACGGCGCCGTAAACTGGAGTGATCAACGGCGCAGAGGGCACCGTCACCGTTCCAGGAGCTGGGTGCCAGGGGGGAAGGAGCAGGTGGTGCAAGCAGCAATGCAGAGTGAGGTGCTGCAAATCTCCAGCAAGCGGCACCCACCCGACACAGGCATAAACTGATTGAGCTCAAGACCTGCCTGTCGATACATGCAAACGATGTAGATAGCACTGACATCACGTGTGTGGCTGCTTCAAGAAATTCAAATTGGATTGCCAAACTTTTCACCTTTACAGGAGTCTACCAGCTTAGAGCTGCCCCCCTCCACAGCAGGAAGCTGCCTCCATTTAGAGCCAAATGAAGAGTGGAAAAAAAAAAAATAAATCATTAATATTAATTTGAATTCAACGGAATTTCAATTATGCTGTGTTCAGTCTCCACAAATATTTGAGCTGTGCTATTGCAAATATGGTGAAAAGGCAAATCTGTAACTTTAACACACAAATATTCAGAAAAGATAAATTCTGAACTGCGTGCTCACAATTCACGCCAGCTTGACTTGAATTCTGCAGTCATGTGCTATTGTTTCCATGCCCTGGTCAGGGGATGTGTAAGGAGCTAGTAAATGAAAGAAATACACCAAGATAATGTAGCCTGTTAGGTGTGGAGGAGAGCATTAAATCACGGTGTGAGTTCTGGCATGTGCAAGCCGGGATGCTGAGGCCGGTGAGCCGTGCTCTTGCCGTGGCGAGCTGCTCCGTCTCTCCCGATGGTGTAGCAGGCTGCCAGCCCAAAACGGGCAGGTCCACAGGGCAGGAACGGGCTGGATCCCACAGTGATGGGGCTCACAGAGAGGGCTGCAAGGGCTTGGAGGGCAGTCGGCAGCAAGAAACAACACACAGAAACATTGGGTCACTGAGAGTGAGAAATACCCCACGCTCGGCGTCCCACCACTGAGTGTCTCAGTGTAACCGATTTCAGGTCACATAGCATCAAGATAGGGAGGTGCAGGTGATTTTTTTCTCTGCGTTTCCACTGTGTACACTGGCTGCACATCCCCACGGCAAGAGACCTGTGTGAAAGCAAAAGTGGGCTAAGCAACCAGACTTTGAGGAGCGGAGTTAGATCAGGACCTAGGGATGGGGAAATCCCACCTACTAAGCAACATGAGTGAAGGGTGCCTCAATAATAGGAAACTCACCCTCTTCACAGGAGGGTTGGGAGGCCTCGCACCACACGGGTGTTGACAATTCAGAAGGATTTCAGAAGAAAAAGGAAGAAATGAGCAGGGCCCAGACTCTGCTGCTGTGCATTACAGAAGCCCTCGTGGCAGAGAGGTGGGAACAGGGAGCAGCCACCCAAGGACTGAACAAGTGAATGCTGCAGTGGTAGGGGAACTCATTAGCAGTTACAAAGGGCTTAAGTGAAGAACAACAGTATGAAGGATGATGAGTATGAAGCTGAGGAGGAGAAGATGGAGAGGAACAGACTACCCACCAGTGACACTGATTTGTTTAGCAACATGGGCTGTCACAGCCAAGCAGGATGTAGGAAAACAGTAAATTTTATAAATCTGCTGCAAAAGGGGTTGTACGGCTCTCAGATGCTCCACCTAGTCCAGTGCTCTTCCCTGCCGTTGAGTACACTCAGCTGGCATAAGAAGCTTGGAGCACCCAGGAATGGGGGCAGTAGGATTTACCACCAGCTGGGAAAACCCTTTTCCTGGGGATCTGATCATGGCACTCCCTACAGAGAGGGGAGTACATTTTCCCTAACTTAAGAGATCTATGCTGTACCCTACTCAACTGTTCAGGCTATTTTTAGGGGAGGCTGGAGAGAAATGGGCGCTTCACAGCATGGCTGGTTTGTTTTGTCCTACGGTTGATATTTCAGATGCGTCAGATGAGTTGCACCCTACATTTCAATGTCTTTTCATCAGCTGTAAAAGGAGACCAGATGAGTAGCTCAAGTGTAAACTTCTCTAATGTAAAAATTTCCACTTAGAAATCCCCTTCTGTGTCCTTCACCTACCTCTTTTTCCTGTGAATAACAGCTTTTTCTGTACACTGGCCAAGGCTTTCGGGTGAGTGGTATTCAAACAACAGGCAGCTGCCCTGCTGCTCCCGTTGAGTCCCATTGTGAAGCTGGTGAACTGATTGATTGTTTGGTTTCTTGAGAACCTGATGTTGTTTCTGTCTTTTTACTGGGTGGCTGAAATGTTTAAGCAAGAGAAAGGAACAATAGCAACAGAAAATAAAGAGGGGAGAATGGTGAGAAATTAAGTCTATACAACAAATGATTAATAGTGCATTTCCTGAGACAGGCTGCAAACAATATCTGTAGAGATTTAGTGCCGGGATCTGTAGAGATTTGGAGACTGGTGATGCTTTTACTGACTCCTTAAATAAAATAAATAATGAGTATGGGGGATCCCCTTCATGGCACGTTGAACGTGGGGCCCTGATGCACAAGTGCAGTCTGGGAGACCTGGTGAAGAGTCTCAAGATGCCCATTAAAAGATGGGGCTAACAGAGGCAGCCTTCACATGGTAACAGGGCATGTGAAAAAGTGATCTGCATTGTGCAAAAAGCTTCACACTTCCAGGAGGGCAGAGGGTAACTGGCTGTCCTGATCCTGCAACTTTAAGCCTACAAATGGCACATGTCCTTGCATCCTCCTCCCTCTTCTTCTTCCTCCCCTTTTTCAACAGCATTTGGGGTGGATTCTGTCATTTCTGTCACACGGTCTGACGCTGCCCATGGAATTCATTTCCATTCCCCCAGTAGACTCAAAAAATTTGCAATAAGTCAAAGAAATTAAATTTTAAGCTCACTATTGAAGGATAATGAATCTGAAATATGTGATCTTTTGTAAAATTATATTCTTTCAAATGCTGAGATTTGGGGAACGCTATCTCATAAGGGAAGTACACAAAAAACTGCAATCAAAATGACCTATACAAAACATAAAGAAGAGTTAATAGGATTGCTCTGAATTCTAAAGGGGGTGGTGCAGAACAGCACAAGTGGGCCTTGCAGTGGGGCATTTATAATCTCCAATTCCATTAACAAATTTTAATATAGTCTTTGAGGGTAGAAAGTGGTCGTTAATAAAACTTTAAATTAAAGCATGCTAGCTGTCGGATTAGATCATTAAAATTGCAGGGTACTGGCGGCTGACTGGCTCTGCAGAAGAGACAGCATTGCTAAACCTACATTGTCGAGACCATGAAATAATTCCAAAGCAAACAGGAAAAAGGAATAAAACAATTTTATATGTGTGAATTATGATTCTATATCATGTTTAATGAAGAGAAAAATGTAATCATATTTCATCAGCTCTCAGTGTAATTAGAGTTTCTGAACACTGGGGACTAGACACGGAGGGAGAAGTATATGCACGATGCGTCAGCAGCCAGTCATGCAGATGGACAGCAGGACAAGTGCAGCTTTTAGACTGGTGAAGATCATTGCCCTTGGTCAGGGAAAGGGCTGTATTTTAATCCTGCAGTCCAAAGATAGGACTGGGTCTGAAATGTTCTAGAGAAGCTACATGTCTCCCTCAGAGATTTTCCTTAGCAGAAAGGCAGTTTTGGTTTCTGGAAATAGTTAATGCCTGGGGATCTGGGCAGCTGCAGGATGAACACACTTCTCTTGGCAATACTTTCTGAAAAAGTTTAGGAATGATCCTGTAAGTGGATCCTGGAAAACACTGGTAGCTGAACATGCACAGCATTTTTTTTTTTTTTTTGAGGACAGATATATATCTATAGGAAACTTTTAGCTCCTATTTCTATTTCACATCTCATGCAAGACTGAAGAGAACTGGGACAGTTCTGCTGTGCCTGACACTGAAAAAAGGTTTTTGCCCCAAAAGATATGACTAAAGGTATCAAGGGTGCCTGAGAGAAGTGCTCCCTGTCACCTCCCTCCTAAAGGTTGCGTCTCTAGCTGAGGGACACCGATAGAGACCCCTTACTGCTGCTGGTCGTGCTGGAGGTAAGGACGTGGGGCAGGAGAAGGTAGAGCCATCGCTGCAGGGAGCACATCTGCCTGTTTGTCCCGTCACTACCCCACCACCTTTAGGTTCAAATAGGACTGGGGGTGAGAAATAGAGCTTGGCTGATATAAAGCCCATGTTCCACCTAGACATCAAAAAGCCTTCCAGTTGCTCCGTGTCTTCCTCGCCATTTCACAGCTGGAGAAACAGCGAAGCCACAGGGCAGAGCATGGGCGTGGGCAGACATGAGCCTTTGTGGGCTGTACAGCTCAAGAAAACCAGTTCTGTGCCTCCATCCCTGGCCTCAAGAAAAAAGAAATGAAGAAAGAAGAGACGGAATTACTCTCATTAAGTAATTTAGATGTGTCATACTAACACCACCACTTGTGGGAGACACAGTGGTTTTCATCTTGTGGGAAAGGCTCAGGGAGTGGACAAGTAGCTTGGGATGGGTGACAACCAGTGACATTTTGAGGGATGGAGCTACAGAATTGCTCCAGGTTCTTGAAATTCAGGAGCCAAGGAAAAGCATGTTCAGATTGACAGAGATAGCAAACGGCAAACCCATTCCTTGAACGTCACTTCTAGCTCTTCATATGAATTGTTTGTGAACACATTTGCCTTTCTATGAATTATTCATTCTCTTAAATGATTGGGCAGATGATTTATGTGAACGCTTTTTGGCCTATTGGGACATCTTTGCTTGTACAAACAGCCATGCTGGATGTGTCCGATTGGTGCACATGCAGGCTTACATGAGCATTTGTGACATTTTCCCTTCCTTCAAGCTTTTAAGTAAACAAAGTGTGCTCGTATGAAAGCCTAACTGGTGTCAGTGTGAATCTGTGCATGTATGAAAAATGAATACTTCTATTTAGTCCATGCAAAACATTCTTTTGATGTCAAACCTCACTGGTGAGCATTTTCTTCACACACAATCTTCTTTCTTCTTGAAATAGACTTCTAGACAGAATGTGAGTTTTGGTTATTTTACTCTGACGGGTTATTTCTAATTGTGTCTCTCCGGAAAAAAGAAGAAAGGAAGGAATTAAATACTGCGTACAGAAGAGCCAAACATAGGGGAGCTGAGCGCTACCTCAGCATCCCAAAGAGAAATGAGTGGTTTGGAATTCAGCAGTGAGTAGGGCTGGCAGCGGGCCCTCCTGCCTGGCCTCCAGAGACGGGGCAGCAGAGGTGGCGTCTCATTGTGCATCCTTTCAGTGTTCTACAGCACACGCTTTCATCTGCTCCTCTGAGTTTTTGTCTATAGACCTAGCTCCTGTTGCACATTTATGTTTGAATATTTCTGGTCTTTGTAGAAAATTTTTTTTTTTTTTCTCTTTGCCTTATGTGCAAGAGAAAAGTAAAGATTTCCTCCGCCGCGCTCCTCAGCTGCATTCTCCCACATTGTATTAGATTTGAACCTAAAGCAGATTGCTGAGGCCAGATGGGCTACAGCTCTGCTTTGGGTGATGAATACAGAAGAACATTTAAGCTGCACTCTCTGAGCCTGAAGTCCCCTCACTTTAGGCACAGTGACCAACAAGTGGGTTCTGCTGTGGCTTAACCTTGGACACTCATCAGAGGGTCCTGAGTTCTCACCCATGAGAACAGCAAACCAACCTTACCGGGACCCACCAAGCACCTCCAAAGCCCAGTGTTCCTCCTGAAAGAGTGGCAAGCGACACGCATGGCAGGCAAGCGTGTGAAAGCCATCCCAGCGCTGAGTGTCTCTGGCACGGCGGCGCCCGGCAGGTGATGGAGCGCCGAGGGCTGCCGGCTGCTGCCCGGCTGCTGTGTCGATCCGCTGACGGACCCGTCCACGGGGAACACGCCACATGTCTTCTGACACGCACGGATCCTCGTGTGGAAAAAGTCTTTCCGAGTCATCATTTTAAATCTGCTTCCCAATACTTTCATTTCTTTTTGTAAGGCCAGAAAGAGGGTGTCACCAACTCTAATTTTCTTTCTCCAGAACACTTGGGATAAACTTCCGTGGCCTAACCAAGCTGCAAAAACCTTGATCTGTTCAGTCTCTCAGCATCGGGAACATCACTGGCTCAGCTTTTCCACTTGTTTTTTTTTTCTTTTGCTACTGTGTCCTTTATGAGATACAGGATCAGATGCACGCTCAGTATTTAAAATAAAGACGGACCATGCATCTCCATGCTGGTTATGATGACAATTCCTGCACTGTTATCTCTTTCTTGAGTGATGCCAAACATCCTCCTTGCTTTTTGACCGGGCACAGGTCTGAGCAGCTTTCCCAGGGTGCCTTCCACGGCTCTCTATGAATTCTTTGATGATCAGTGGTAGCTAATTCAGAGCTAATCATTGTCTGTTTAAACTTGTTTGCCGTTCTGGATTTTTTTCACCTTCACTGACATTACCTTACATTTATTTACACTGAATTTCATCTTCTGTTTTATTGTCAGTAACTCAGTCTCAGAAGATCCTCCAGAGCTTTTCACTGTCAGTGTTAGATTTCATGATCCTGAATAATTTTGTCGCATAGGCAAACACTGTCACTTCATTATTCACTACTTTTCCAGATCATTGATGAATGTAGCACAGTAGAGATCCCAGGACAGGCCTCCGAGGGACCCGGTGACTGGTCTTTGGGCAACACGAACATCGATCAGTTATCCTTCCCTTGGTTACATGCTTTTAACCACCTATAAATCTGCAGAGGGGCTTCCTCTCATACCACATAACATCATAGTGTCTCCAAGTGCCTTTTGTGAAAGACCTTGAACGTAACTTTTGGAAAATGCAATTTAACTATCCATCTAATCCTTGCCTGGACCTGTGTTGACACCTTCAAAGAAATATAATAGATTTATGAGATATGACTTCCCCTGGAGAAGCCGTGTTGACTCTTCCTCAATATATCCAGATCTACCTAGGCTCCTGTTAATTTTGTTGTATATTACAGTTTCTTCTGATTTGCCTGTCACAGAAAGCACACTTGCTTGTCTCCGGTTCCTTATGCCCTTTTTAAAGAAAAATGATGTCATATTTTTTGCCTCCCACACCACTTAGTGCCACGTTGGAGGACAGTGGAGGAAACCTGGAATATGGAGTGATATTTTATCTTGTGGCCTCTTGAGAAATGAGAGCTGCCTCAGCAGCTCCTCAATCAGATTATGCAAGTGAATCAGTGCAATTTGCCAAACCCCAAGTTAGCACCTGCGTAGACACAGATTTACACCTTTACATTCATCTGAGCAGGTCAAGATGCAGCAAGGGCAAGGACAGGATTTGCTCTGACCAATTTAAAGGGACCATCTCACATTTGTGATTGGGAAGAGATGTAAGAGAAGTGCACTGACACATGCATTGGCACCTCCTGTCTCAAACCTGACTGTTTGCCCTGACCAAGACAAGTCTATAGCTGAGATGCCATCCACGTGGTCATGTGGAGAGTCTCACTACTTACCACACAGGATTTTTGAAGAATTGTGCCCAAAAAGCTGCAGGAGGTCCTTAAAGCTTTCTTCTTTTACCCATAACATGCCATTATAGTTTTATTATCATCATCCCAACATGTCTTCCCCACCTCCCCAACAGCGTAGCATGAGGATGATCGTGTCGGTCCAGACCACTGGTCCTTCTATTCTGAAGTCCTGTTTTTAGTAGTTGTCACATCTCTGGTAATCTCTCTTGTGTCAGGAGAATGTCCTCTTTTCCTCAACAGCTCTTGTTCAGTGTCAGAGACCTTTAGTTTAAGACATTGTGCTCTGGACTTCTGGCCTAGCTAACGGGAGGTCTGTATAGATGCTCCTTAGCCTTTTGGCTGCTCAGTGTCCCCAGACATGCTGCAGAAGATCGTTTCTGTAGCACATTCCACCTACCCTGGGCTGGCTTCTAATACACCCCATGCACAACTTGAAACATTCATTTGAGTAAGAATTTTAAGGTTTTTGTACAAGGCAAATGAGATCAAGCCTGTTCCTCTCAATGTGCCTCTGCATCTGGCCTGAGGATTTGGTGTGGACATACCATGCCACAGAAGACCTTGATCACCCCTTCTCTGAAGTGGGAAGACTGGGACTGTCCGGCCTCAGGGCCTGCACTTGTGGAGGTGGCACTGGTGTGATCTTGGCAGAAGGGGGGTACCCCCTAAATGCACTCCCTTCGCAGATCCCTGCCACACCTACACCAGGTTTCACAGCCGCAGTGCCAGCTCCCTGACTCCAGCCATAATGAACTTCTCCATCCATAAGCTTACTTTCAGATCATCCTTATAACATTTTTCAGCTTTTTCAGCCACTTCTGTCTGTATTGGTTGTTATACTCTTTACATAACCCCTATCAGCAAAACCAATGCTCTCAGCTGAGCTGACCCATTCGCAGATCAAGGTTAATTACTTGTGGTTTCTTTTCCAAAGCCACCAGTCTCTAAGTAATGTTGACTTAAAGTGTGCATAAGTAGTGACCGATGGAGATTGGTTTTGGTCCCAGCTCCCCACTCTCACTCCAGGCTTGCTTTGACTCTGCTGCCTGTTCCAAGCTCCTGTTCTTTTTCTCAAGCTGTAGGGGAACCCATGTTTTCCTTATTTCCTTTTTTTTTTTTTTTTGACTTGGCTACCTTCCCTGGAGTTATTCCTTCTTTGCTGAGGTGGCCATAAGGCCCATCCGCAGCTTCCTACGGGTACCCTTCCACCACCCAGGCACTGCTGGATAACCAGGCAGGAGGCACATCCCCTTGGCTTTCCAAAACAACCTCTTGCTCCAGCAAGAGGGTCCTGAATCCAGGCAAGAGGGTCCTGAAGCTTACTCAGAGAGCCATCGCCAATCCATGCCTGGTAGAAAAGACTGGGAAAAGAAGACGCTGTTATTTGAGAGTTTTATTCCAGCCTGATTTTCCCTAAACAATGAGACTGGCGCTTTAAGCACTATTTTTTCCTGGCACTGCTTTATTTTATTATATCTGTATTGAGATTTCTGCCCAACTGATGCCCCCACACAGAGCACCTCAGACATGAGAAGGAAGATTTGCCAGCAGCAGGCTCTTCCCATGACAAAGCACAGTGTGTTTTGTAGCCGGGATGAGAGGCAGGGGAGAAGCCGGGATGAGAAGCTGCTGTGAGTTTGCAAGCAACTGTCATTGTTTGTTTTGTAATCCTGGGTCATTGCAAGTAGTTTCTAAATTGATTTGTCCCTATGAAAGCATCGTTGCCCAATTCAGAAAAGCCCCATTCTCCTCTGTGCCTCTTATGCAAGTGTAACTCTCTACCACGCAAAAAGTCGAATTGTATAATCTTTGTCAAGCCTTTTTTTTCCTCTGGGTTACACAGTTTGGGATCTGTTTTGAGAAGTGGAGATTGCTAATACATCAAGGGAAAAAGTCTCCTGTCTTTAGCATGCCTGTCTTGGCTGCAGCTGACTTAGATACTCTCCTATGCTGGTTTGATTTTAACTGCTACATTAATAAATCAACAATCCTGTTGGGGAGGAATGCTGATCATCCCCAATATATGCCCAGGGACACTGACTTCTGGGCCTAACCACCCAGCTGTCTCAGGAGGCTGCGAGGTGCCACGTTTTCCCTTCTCTCAGCAGATGTTGAAGACATTGAGCTGGCAGGACTGACTGCGAATCTAACTCCGCTTCAGCTATACACTGGCTTGAACATCCAGTGCTTCAAGTTGTTACAACTCCTGAGGCAGACTCTGAATGTAAAATAGGTGCCACAGCTCCTTCTTGGAATAAAATAGATAAAAAAATCAATGCACTTGAAAGAGAAATAAAAAATAATGTCTGGTAGCACTAATATTCCTCCATGCGAGACTGCAAGTGCTGAGACTCTCATGGCAACCTTGATTAAGAAAAACATCTTACTTTAGAGGGAGATTGAAGATCTAGAAAATATATCTAAAAAGGTGACCTCTGGGTGATAAGCATAATTACTGATCCTCCCATGGAGCTTTATGTATGTGACTTAAAGCAGAAAAATAAGGACCTGGCGTGAAATCATAAATTCAAATCTAATCTGAGAAGTAACAAAGCTTCTTGGACACAGGCAGAAGGTGTGAATCTGTGTTAGCTCAGGTGTCACACTGGTTGTGCTCCTCTGTTGAAAGACCTACCTGGTGAGTTTTTCCCATTGATTTTAGTGGAAACAAGATCAATTGTCTCTTTGGGTTCCTGTGTGGGAATGAGATTATGTTGAATATTAATTTGGCTTGCAATGGGCCCTGACTGTAATTTTCTATCAGCAAAGGAGAATTCATGTATTTCCATAAATTCAGATACTTCCATCTATTCATTCCACATATTCATAGACATTATCTCAATTCCCAGCTCTAGTTCAAACAAAAGTTAGTTCCTTTTACAAATAAATTATTTTTCACTGTTGATGGTATTTCTAATTTTTGTAGGCAAATTTATACATTTGAACAAAGGAGACAAAAAGTATCTTTGATGTAGCAAAGCCTTTCTGAGAGCCATACATAAAATAAAAGAGAAAAGATAGTCTGGAAAATTTAAGGAACGGATGGGAATCATTCCAAGTTACCTTGTACTTAATTGAAGTTCTCAGAAATGTTCTTTTCTTGTTTTCTGTATTGGAGCTCTTCCTTGAAGTACATATGAATGCTTCTTGAAACTAGCATTTAATCTTTGACTGCATATATTTTTCTTTACTTGTAGAAATGGAAGGGCTCTTATGGGATTTCTTATTCTTTAGCATCTCTTCACCTTGGTCCCCAATATTTGGTGAATGTTCCTTGGAGATACAACAGCACCGTCTGTATTGTTAACAACAGGATTTTCCCCAATTTCTTCTTTCTGTTAATGAAAATCCCCCTTGTACAGTAGTGGTTTCTGTTAGAGGGTGACAGTCTCAGCCAGCTCAAGTCTGCCTTGCTTCGCTGCCCTCAAATTATCCCAAAGGAGGATTTCCTTAGACATCTTCACCTCAACAGAACTATTGTTTACTAAAAAATAAATTTGGCTAGTTTCTCAGGATTTCTGAACATTCCACTGATTGGAGGGGGCAGCAGCTGGATGGTAGGCACAGGTCTGGAAACCCAAAATAAGTTCCCGTAGAGCTGGTGCTTTTTGGCCCCTTGGTGTGGAGCAAGCTCCAGCGGGGTCATCATCGGCTGCTGCGGTGCTCTGAGGCAGCACGGGGCACACGCTCATCCCTCTGCCTCCAGCCCACGTCCATCCCTCTGTGTGAGCGGGGAGATTAACATGCAGCCCACGGAGGTGGGGTCTGACCTTTTTTTCTTGCAGAGCTCATAGACCGAAAAGCTGGGTGACTCTGAATGCTTTAAGGTGCCCAAGTGCCAACCAGAGCAGCAGCTTTCTTTCCCTGGGGCTGGTGCAAGTTCAGTGCTGGAGGGAGACAGAAGAAGTGGCCTGGCAACATCATGAACGCTTTTATTCCCTGAGAGCCATTTGGCCACCTCTGCTCTCTACGCTGAGCTAGGAAGAGCAGCGCCCAGGTCGTGTGCAGCACGTTATGACTGAAGCTCCCAATGGCAAGCCTTGCTGCAAAGTGCTTCTGCCAGCCCGGCTCCGGGTGCAGGACAACACCCTGTTTGATATGGGGAAAGTCACTCTGGTTGAAATACACTCTTTAAAACTCATCCCTAAGGCACTCAGAATTCCCCAGCAGTGGCTCTGCCGACCCACGCCCCGCTGGAGCATCTTCCTACAGCAGCTCCAGCTCCTCGTTTCCCTCCCAGACTTTCTCCTCCCCAGCAGCGTCCGAGTCAGCAGGAGCCCTGCTTCGAACCGTGTTGCAATTTATTAATGACAAACATGCTTGCTGTTCCAGCATGCAGGCATAGCATCTCTGCCTTCAATTATGGCCTGAATTTGATTTCTTAGATTAAACTGCTTGAATCAGGAATGTGCCCGACCTGTATGGAGCCACTTGTTCTGCCCGTAGTATACTAATCATAGTAGTAAAAGTAATAATACTAATGACAATGTTGTCATGGGTGGGATATTAAAATCCACCAGTGCCACACCTCCCGGAGGAATCTTAAAAGGCACTATAATTAAGTCACAACAGACTACAGACCTGCTGTGAATGAGAGATGCAAGAAGAAAAGACACAGACAGAATGACTTCAGTACAGGCACTCAAGGAGCCAAGGTTTACAAAACTTCTATGCAAAATGGAATAGCAGGAGGTGGCTTGGAATTTCTTAACACTTGTAGCAAAAAATGAAGGGCAAAGAAGCTGTGTAAGCTAATGGCACAGCCACGGGTGTGCAGCACAAAAAAGGGCCCTTCTGCAAAAGTATCTCAGAGAAAAGAAAACCATTGCAGTACAACAGGGAGGGGTGTAAAAGCAATGTCAGCTCAAAGTCGTTGGGTTACTTAGTTCCAAGGGAAGGAAAGGGAAGAGAAGAGGGGAAGGGAAAAAAAAAGAATTGGGTGACTAGGAAAAGACTATGTTCTTTATAAAAAGCATTCTTCATAAGCAGTATACAAATGAATGTGTGAAAAATTAAATTTGTATAAGGAAAGAGTGTGAGTAGCAGGGAAGAGAATTAGCAGTGATTTATTGCCACACTGGCAATTCCCCGGGGAAAGATACGTGCAGTAGAGAAGAATAAAACACTGAAAAAGTCAAGTGTGGATATTAAAATGTATATGGAGAAAGAAACATGATTTTGGCAACTCTCATAAGTTAGTATGACCTTAGCCACTAGTAAAATAACAGCACAGATAGAAAAAAAAAAAAAAACTATATCTCCACACAGTTAAGAGATAATGGAGCAAGAAGCAATAAACAATATAATTTAAAAAGAAAAATCACTGCAGAGTGACTGCCTCTGAAAATAACAATTAAAATAGATGATTTGATCAAAACACGCCTAATACTTCTACACAGGAATAATGTTATTTACAGGCAGTCCTCCTGAGTTCAGTATAACTTTCTGCAGCTGGGAAGTTGTTTGCACTTATAAATGTTTGTGGGATCAGAATACTTGTGAGTAATGGGAATGCGGCTCCCAGGATGTGAAATGTGAGTCCAGAGCCCCAGCATCAGTTTGTGGGGCCACGGTGGGCTCTGCCAGTTGGGGGAGAGAAGAGCTCACCTATTTAGATTCCCTGAGAGATGCTCAAAAGTGAAGAAAAAAATTATAACCATCTGTGTGTGTCTAAATAGTGTAAACAGGGGAATGGGAGGGATTGTGTTGTATGGCACCAGGAGATGTAATTTGCACTACCGTGATGGGAAACATAAAAAAGCCTGCATACCAGCAGGGAAAGGTAAATTTGAGAGAGTATCAAAACCTTCCCCCAGCATCTGGGGTAGGCTGCGTAGGGCTATGCTGGCGCTGCAGCCTGGAGACACTGAAAACTTGGTTAAACAAATCATTAGAAAACACTGAGCGGGATTCATTAGAAAATATAGAGTGGGATATGGTCTTATTCTTGCAAAGCGAATGGCTGTGAGAACCTAATTAGTTATTTCAATCAGGCTCCCCGGAGTCAGTCGTGCCTGGATTTGCCTTTCTGATTCTACAACCGGTTCCTTCCTTGATTTCGGGTCGGCTGGGCAAGCTGGGTGAGCGCCCGGTGGGGGGGGAGCCCCGGGAGCTGCGGCAGCACCCGGCACACGGAGGTGCGGGGCTGCAGTGCTGTCGAGCCTTAATGGGAAAGAGGAATCAGTAAAGAGGAAACGGCGGAGATGACAGCAGCGGGGTGAAAAGCAGGGGAGAGGTTTTGGCTGGATACCTAGCTGCGGATACCTACAGCTCCTCCAGACTAACGCCCTATGTGCACCCCCTTTTCCAGGCTCAGTGACCCACGCAGGTGCCTGTGCTCCTATCTCAGTCACCCCTGGGCTTGGGCAGCTCACTTGCTCTTATTTCCAGTTGCGTGCATGCAGAAAACGTCGAAAATCACAACCTGACTACGCTCGGGTATTCACTGAGCTGGCTGTCCTGAGTTACACAAGGCCCTGAACTGCTCTGATTTGTGTCAGAGGGTCAGACAGTCAGAGACCAAACCAGCTCAGGAGTCTTTCTCCCTGCTCCCTGCAGGGACCACATCCCAAGGCAATGAGATCCCAAGCCAGAAAATCCTGGATAGTCACAGCTCTGATGATGTCACTGATTTTTATTTGCAACTGAAGCAACTGTGCACTTTTTGAGTCTTATTTCAGCCACTTCTCTGCCTAGGACACATGCCTGTGTAATGTAAAATCAAATCCTGAGGACACACATGCACATGATCATGTTTCTGTTGTGTGTGATATGGAACATGTAACACAGGTATGGTTTTACTCCAGGTTTATGCTGCCTATGGGAGGTATGTGATCTGTCACAAAGCTTTTTTTCCTGTACAAAGTTTGCACATCAATATTTCCTGACTGGTATTAGCCAGCATTTTGAGTTTATACTGACCTGATGCTTAACCATCCTGTGAGCATGACTATTTTGATCCAATAGCCCCAGTGTCTGAATTACCTTTGAAGCGTAGCCATAAGGAACCAAAGCCTGGAAAATGCTTGATAGGATGGCAGCTCTGCTAATGGTTTTACTCATCCAGCTTCAGATTGGACACCTTTCTGGCCAGGAGTTTACATGGATTCTGCAAGTCAAACCAGACCTGGTGCTTCTATAGAAAATACAATTGGGGAAAATGCATTGATTTTGCATAACAAAATCCTCTGGGCCATCTTTAGGCAAGGGAGCATAGTTCCAGGAGAGAGTCTTTAGCAGGATGTTAGCACCTCATCTCTGAGCTGGATGGAGCATCCCATCATAGAGATGCCACATGTCCAACTGCAGCCATCACGGTCTCAGTAGCATGGCACTGTTCCCATTCAAGAAAATACAGAGCCAGGATTGTCTTTCTACAGGGAAAACCCAGACTCTGACACCAGGGCAGCCTTAGGGAGGTGCTGCCTCACAGATCTTAAGTGCTCCAGCTCCACTCTTGGCTGTGGCTTTGCAGATTGGCTTGGCCATGTGAAATGTTGTTTGCGCAGCCCGCAGCGGTGCTGGTAGAGGGAAAGCAGAGGGCAGGACAGCCCAGGGAGATCTCAGCCTGGCTGGAGACCTGGCTGTGCCTGTGTTGGCAGAGGGAGAAGACGTTTGTGCTCCGTGTTTGCTAACGGAGGGGTAGGAAGGCACCCGGCTGGCTTCGCTTGGGCCGCTTGATTACTGTATTGATTGGTTCTGCCACTGTGCCCGCGACGAGGGAGCAAGCAGCAACAATTCATTAGTGTGTGCAGCAGGAAGGAGGGTTGAAGGAGGGGTGGGAGGGGGAGGCCAGGGAAAGCAGCGGCGTGGGGGACTGCCGAAGGACAGTCGTGAGCCAGCCTTGCTCCTGGGCCCCCCACGAGTCCCCGTTTTTCTCATGCGAAACATGCGTCTGTACCAACACATCCTTTAAATCTTTTCCCAGAGCGCTACATCAGGAGCAGTTTGTAATGTGATGATGATATGACTGTGAGCAAGGCACGGGCAGTTTTAAGCCCATGGCTGTTTAGCACACAGTGAGGTTTCCTGAGCTATCTGGGCTGTGCTGAGCTCTCTCTGCATGGTGGACAAATTCCCCTCCATGGGTGGTTTGGGAGCCTACAGCCCTTCAAAACAAGGAAGAAAAAAAACAAAACAAAACAAAACAAAAACCTTCCACAAGCAGAGTACAATCCTTTTTGGGGCTGCCAGGATTTTCCCCAGATTTTTCCTCTGGGTAAAGGAGCCACGAGCATTAGAGGGGAGCTCCAGACTTCTGTCTTTGCCATCACACTCACATGCATACAATGGCAAAGGGGCCTGTGGACACCAGGGAGGATTTCACACCATGTCTTGTGTCTCAACACAGTTGGGGTAGTTTTGCAGATGTGGGTGCAATCGCTTTTTCTGTCCAGGTCACCAGCCTGGAGCTGGCCGGGGTCCCAGGGAGCAGCCAGCCACACAGGGGAGTGCTAGGGATTGGAGCCACAATCCGTAGATGGATTTCTTTTCTTAAATTATGCTTTAATTTCCTCTGCTTCTGGTACCAATGCCTATGTTTTAATGAGCTCGCTCCCCTAGCATATCAAACAAGCCTGATCCCTGGTGCTCCCTGTTTGCAATTCCCAGTGGCTCCTAACCAAGAATTGTGCTGTTTAATTTTGCCAGTCTTCTAGTTTACATTGAAGCATTAAAAAAACCACATAGGCTAAAGGACCATATTTCTCCCGGCCTATTGATAGAGCGTGATAGGTATTAAATTCTATAATTCTTTCACTGGCCTTTAAGCAGCCTTGGTGTTAATATTTAATGATGAAAGATGCTGGTAATCAGCCCTGTATCCCAAGTGTCTGAATGCTTTATGATCTTGCCTTTGGGAGCCTAATTGTGAACCCAGCCTGCCAGAGCTTCCCACCCCAACTTAATAAACTTTGCCATTCCTGTCCAGCACATCATCTGTCTCCAGGCAGGATCCAGCACACAGATGATCAGGTAGCACGAGGAGGGAGGACAGACAAGAGCTTGATAACAAGGGTGAGCGTGGAGGCTGCTGAGACAGGGACAGCCGTTAAGCAGGCAGCGTGCCCTGCCGCTGCAGGGAAAGCACAGCCCAGCTAGAGGCATCGACTGTTGATTTGGCACGGCTTTGGGGACGGCGCTAACTCCAGCCTTGCAGCACAGATGTCTGCAGGCTACACTGCAGCCAGCCCAGAAGCAGCAGACAAGGGTGGATGGACCACGTCCTCCCCAGAGCAGCCAGGTAGTGCAGGCTGTGAGCCTGGGGTCTGCATATGCCAGCCCCTGCCAGTCCCACCTCGCCGGTGGGATGCCT
This sequence comes from Tyto alba, assembly GCF_018691265.1. Lineage (NCBI taxonomy): Eukaryota > Metazoa > Chordata > Aves > Strigiformes > Tytonidae > Tyto > Tyto alba. The sequence continues at coordinate 21,236,051 of NW_024881279.1, forward strand.
TCCTTCACCCTCCTGCCCGACGATGGTGTCTCTCCCATCTCCCAGTCAGCCTGAGATCCTCTGCCAGCACTCCTCAGGCCCGATAAAGGCAGGCACTTGGTTCTGGACTCACAGCTCCATCTCCAGCTGGCTTCCAGAGCACCGTGGGGTGTGCCGGCTGATGTGGAGGTCTGCCTCAGCGCAGGTAGTGCTGCTGAGGGTGATGCTTCACTGGGTTGGAACGGCCTCAGGCAAAGTCAGCAGAGCCCTGTACTAAAGGAGATCTGCTGTTTGTTGCTAATAGAACTTAGCACTTACATGTTGCAGAGACATTCGTGTTGAAAGCCATGTACGAGCATGATCTCATTAACTGCTGGCATGGGAGCAAGTGCTGTCATGCGAAGCCAGCTGTTGGGAAACTGAGGCAGACACACAACTGTGCAGCTGAGACAGCAGAAGCAGACATCACCCATCTGCCATGACCACGTCCCACTGCCACTTCAGGTGACACTGCCCCTGCCTGCCTGGTGCAAGGTTGAAGCCTCTGGTTCTTCTGATGCCAGCACTGGGCTGGCTGGTCCTTGACCCTACTGGTCCCATTTTAGTGCGAGCCCTTTCCATTCCACTGTGAGCACTGTTGTAATAGTAGCGACGTATTTTACCTGTCGGTATTTTATTCCAATTTAGGAGATGCAATAAGCTTTCTCCATAAGGCATAAACCTTATTTTGCTTTATATTTGTCTGCCTAGGGTTTATGCTTGTATAATGAGATGAGTAAGTAACCTTGCAAGCTGATTTTGTTATATGACCACATATTACCATGGTAGAGGCTGGGAGCAAGTCTTCTCTCCCGAGCACGACCCTGAGGAAAGCTTAGCAGGGAGGCCAAAGAGAAATGTGGTCCTAGAGGAAGGAAATGTGAAGTCCATTAGTGCGGGGGGGCTCATGTGCAGCGGCTGCAAACACATGTTGCCCAACAGGAGCTTCACAAGGGCCAGGAGGTGCCAGCGGGATGGAGGCAGAGACTCTCCTCTCCAGCTCGCCCAGGGCACTCAGTGTATCCCATTCACCCTCTTTCAGTGTTTCTTAACCTCACATCCTCCTTGAGATAGCTGCAGCAGAGTCCCTGCTCTGACAGGCAGGGTTTTATTACTGGAAGAAGAGGTAGCACTGCCTTCTCTTGCTGGTGCCACAGACTCCAATAAACACCCTTGCCTTCTCCTGTAGCAGACTGGCACCCCTGAGGTGTTACAGAAAGGCTTTTCATACACCGAGGAGCCACAGAGCAGCCCGTAGGACTGGGTCACTGGACTTGGGAGCACTGGGAGGCCACAGCAGGAAGAGAGCCCCACAGGGCTGCTGTGCAATGACTGCACACCCCCATGCAAACTGCACCCCCCCCAGTCAGTCCCAGCTGCTCCAGAGCTGGGATCAGGCCTGCCAGAGCCCAGAGATTTATTTGATGACCATAGTAGGGTTTTTGTTGCCTGGTGTACAGAGGTACAAGGGCTCCTGGGCAAGGGGCAGAGGAGTCGTCTTCATGCTGATGGGATGGTCAGAGTTGCTTCAGTCACTTGTTTCACCCCTGTCCCTGGTGGGAAGGGCTCAGCTTCCCAGGGCCAGGACTTGGAGGACTTGGCATCAGGGTCCACCCCAGAGTTTCTTTCATGGAGGTTGTACGAGCCACAGCCCACCCAGAGCTCCTTCAAGGGTGGGCAACTGCCGTTGGGTGACGCTCATTCACTCCGGTGTCCTCGGGTCTGAGCTCCCACCGGGTTTGAGCACCTACCAGGGCTAGAAGACTTATTTCTAAAAGTGCTGGAAAACCACCAAATTCCTGCCTAGGCATCCGGCTTTGAATAGAAGACTGGAAGAAATGTTGTGTCACAGAGCCAGCTCCTGGGCCAGTGAGTCCTGCTGCCCCTGTAGCTGGAGATGAGCCCCTGTCTGCTGCTGCGGTTGTGATGGGCACAGGCAGGCAGCTCCCGCCTCGTGCTTCAAAGCAGAATGAGAACTAGGGGAGGCGGTGATGTGCTGGGAGAGCACCAAGGCGGAGGCTGACGGAGGCAGATAAGGCTTCCCGGCGGCATGCGGCGGGCGCTGATGTGCAGGCAGAGCTGCCTGCCTGCCTCGGAGGTGTCGCGGCTGGGGCGAGGGGCAGCTGCCTGGGATGTGGCTCTCACTCCCCAGCCAGGGCTTGGCACAGCCTGTCCCTGCAGAGCCAAAGCTCTCCCCATCCCACCTCTCTCAGCCCTGGTGGCCCTCATCTGAGGCCAGCTGAAGCCTCACCCTTGGCTATCGGGTGCTCTCGGGGGGGGGGGAGTGGGGGTGTCCATTCTCCAGCAGGCTCCTGCATAGCTGTTACGCAGCCCCCACCTCCTGCAAGCACGGAGCTCTCACCCAGCCCTTGGCACCCCGCTACATGCACAGCCAAAACGTGACCTCCCCCTGCTTTTATCCATCAGCACTTGTCCCCAGGCCTCCTGCCATTGTCCCCAGCACCCCGTCACTCAGAATTAGCCATCATGCAAGTCCTTCTCTGAAACGGGGGAGTTTCCCCAGCATTGCCTTGACCAGGAGTCAAGCCTTAACAAACACTATGTTAAAAAAAAAAAAACAAAAAAACAACAAAAAAAAAACCCCAAACAACAACATGGAAAGGATCAAATGTTGCTGGGAATCTTTGACTTCTCCCTGCTCTTTCTGACTCAAAATATCAAAGGCAAAATAAGATTTTCAGCGTATCAGAGAGTGGTTCAGGAAGGCACACTGTAAACAAACTAATGAGTTTAGTGCCAGTGAGAATAGCCCATGCTATTACATCTCTCTTCCCAAAATGAGAGAATCCTTCTGATACAATTTACTGACATCATTAGCAGGGCTTCCTGCACTGCTACAGAGTCTTCCCCCACCACTGCTTCAGATTTTAAGCTTGCAGGCTTACAATATTATTGTTTTAATCTTTACATAGCAAGAACATTTTAGAATTGGGAACTAGGTTTGTCTGGGGGGTTACCTTGAAATGCTCGTATTCACCTAAAGGGATGTAGACTCTGAAGTATAACAATGACAAATTAACTTTCACTGCTAGCAGCCATTTCAGGAAAATCATCAGCTTCTGAGTTTTTTTATTTTCTTGTTGCAAACTGCTTCCTGTACTTACTCAGGGGAGCTGAGCTGTTCCAGCCATTTTGGGCAATGCTGAAGTGATCCAGCAACCTTTAGCTAAGAGTATTAGAGTGGCAACAAGACTGATCTAATACAAAATCAAAAATGTAGATGCTAGAATTTTGCATCTGGAAATACAAAATTTCTGCATCAAATTCAGTGGGTGTTTGCATTTTTTTATGTAGCTGAGTTCTTCATTGTGTAAGCTGACTGTGCTGCAGAGTGCCCAGTTTGGAGGAACAGCTGCAGGACTGGAGAATCAAGTGTTGTCAGGATGTTTTGGAGTCCATCGTTAAGTCTATTTTCTATGGCAGCACAGGATCTTAATATGCCTAACAGAATATGTAATGAATATCCGGAGTAATGCATGAGTAATCCAGTTTGCACTTCAATACACTGTTGGCCTGCATAATGCCACTACTATAAAGACTGCTGAAAAAGCTGCTCCTGAAACTGTTGTAGAATCACAAAATTATTTAGTTTAAAAGGGTCCTCAGGAGTTCTCCAGTCCAACCTTCTGCTCAAAACAGGGCTGGCTTCAAAACCAAGTCAGATTGCTCAGGGGGTTGCCCTGTTAAATTTTGAAGATCTGCGAAGATGAAGATCCCTCCACTGCTTTGGGCCAGTGGCCTAGTGCTTGACCTGCCTCATAAGGAAGAACATTTTCCTCATGCTTGGCTGTGATTTTCCTTGTAACCTGTGCCTCTTGAACATCAGTATGCACCTCCAAAAGAGTCTTCCTCCACGTTCTTCATAACCCCTTGAGGTTTCAGTGACGCTGCAGGACTGCATCCTGTTTCTGCTGCTGCATCCTAAATTGCAACAAGTTCTGTTGGTGCTGCTGCTTTAGCTGTGAAATAACAGAAGTAATTAAAGAGGAACTTTCCAGATAAATCATCTTCCATCTTCCTTTACCATGCTGGAGGAAACCCAAAATGTAACACCAAACAGATGGGAGGACTTCCTCTCCCCAGAAACCACACAGCTTTCCTGCTTGCGTTAACGGAGAGAGATTATCTCTGCAGGTTTAATTCTGCACTGTTGGGATTTCCCACTGCAGCCCCACCTCTGGACCTGCTCCTGGAGGAACCTGCCTTGCTGCTGGCTGCAGACGGAGCCTTTGGGTGCCTAACCCTGCGTGGGGCTGGCACTCTGTACAGTCCTCTTCCTCCTGCCAGCACAACATGTACACTCACTGCACGCTCACCTTCCCCAGATTTGCATTTATATTTAACTTAGGAACAGCTAACTTAGATTGAGCTGTTTCTTTTTCAGACAAACTTGTCAGACCTTATTTGTATGCCTCTCTTGTCCTTCTTTGGAGCCTCTACCTTTTGCTTTCCTGAATCGCAATTAAAAACCTGCATCTGTCCTACAGACCCTGGGAGCAATTTCCAGGTCCAACACAAACCACAGCCACGTTTCTGACTCCTGCTAGTGCAGGACTTGTTCACACACGTCCCCCCATCCCGTCTGCCCCAAGCACTGGTTTCCATTCAATCAACCAGCTCAGTTCTTTGTCCACGCAGAAGCTGTGGGATGTTCTGGTGGGTGAAAGTACTGATGATGGATGAATCATACATCCAAAGGCACTGTCTAGACGGTAGGGAATGCACCGTCCCTCTGGGACTGTGGAGACCACCCTCAGCAGTTTCCATCAGATCTGTGCTAGGTCTTCCTGAAGAGAGCCAACAGCCCAGTATTCCTTGATGACCTGTAAGAGAGTGTACAGTCTTTAGAGATTAGAGTTAAAGAGGATATAAAACCCACCAGGAAGACAAGTGTCACCAAGGCAGCATGAATCACTTGGTAGGCTGAATTTGTTCCAGAAGTCTGAATTTTGTTACAATAAAGTGGAGAGCCACACATCTAGGAACCAAGGTATATACAGAAGTTGGAACGACTGTACAAAACATGGATTAGAAAAGCGTAGTGGGATCGGGTGGAAGCCTTTTGAACTTGAAGTCTGTAAAGAATAACAGAGAGCAATACACACCAGCTTCACATTCATATGGGACCACGCATTGATTTAAGAGTACCAGTGTTCTCTGTGTCCAGTTCCAGGGTCACGCATGAGGAAAACAAGGAAAGAAGCCAAGAGGTACATGTTAGTGAAACTCTGAAAAAAACACAACCAACCTTGTTTTATAATGAAAGGTTTAATGAAAAGCACTCTGAATAGTTATTTGACACGAGTCTGGAAGTACCCAGTAGAAGAGAATATATTTGAGACTAGAGAGCTCTTTAATCTGGCGATCAAAGGTGTAACAAGATCTGGTGGCTGGAAGCTGAAATTAGACAAATTTGACCTGAAAAGAAGATACATTCCAACAGTGAAGGGAATTAGCCATTAAACAACATATGGAAGGAGATGGTTGTTTCTTCCTCACTTGGAGTTTTTTTTATTTTAAATTGGATGTCTTTCTAAAAAACCTGCCCTAACTCAGCCAGAAATTATAGGTTTGACACAGGAATCTCTTGGTAAAACTATCTGGCCTTGGTGATGAAGGAGGACAGAGTAGCCTTTCTGGCCTCAGCATCAATAATCCATGGCATCCTGTCACAGAGACACTTGCTCATCTTAATCTACATGACTTTAAAAGCCACATGAACACGTCTAGTTGCACTTGAGTTACCTTGAGGTATTTACAGATTACTCCACTGCAAGCAATAGCTCTGCAACAAGTTCTTCAATTACATGCATATCTGTGTGATCCAGACAGATCTGCTTCTCACTGTTCATCTCTTCTCCTCCAGGATTTCACTTTTCTGCTTCCTCTGGCACCTCTGACACAAAATCACCCGCCTCAAAGCAGAGTTAATCCCGTTCCCCAGCCAGATTCCCCTTCTTCAGGGAGATTTAGCCCAAGGAGAGGCAGTCATCTTAAGCCATCACCGCGCTGAGCACAGCTGCATTCATTGCACACTCCCAGAAGGACCGCTGAGTGACAGCAGATCTTTGGGAAGCAGCAGCAGCAGGACAGAAGTGAGTGCACTGGCCCTGCAACAAGATGCTTGTGATGGGGACTGCGCATCCTGGTTTAGCTGGTGTCAGGGGCAGTCGGTGCTGGTAAGAGGCTGGATCGCTCCCGGGACAGGAGTGGGACAAACCCACCCCTGCATCAGGCTCGGCAGTTGCACAGAGGTGATTCAGTCCTGACCGGGTGGGATCCTGTACTCCTGTCCTTGGCATGGTCCAGAAGAGTGGGCGCAAGCTTTGCTTACCTTCCTGTTTTCAGTATTGGTTATATTTGGATTTGCATAATCCAGCACAGTAAACAATACAGTCAGATGAGACTAAATGAGGGGTAAAAAGAGGAAAACACAAACATATTTACCTAGTCTAATGAGCAACACACTGATGAGACAGGAGCTGCCACCTGGACTCCTGAAGGGCACAGCCTGGCGCTTGGTGTGCAAGCTGGGAGGTGAAAAGTGGGGGAAGAGAATCAATGCAGGGTGGGAGGTAAGCGAAAACACTTTCTCAGGGATGAGGCTTTCCATATCTTCCTGGCTCAAAAGGGTCATCTGTCCTAGGAATGTCTCCTGGGCTGCTCGCACGTCCCGTCGCTGCGGGATGAGGAGTACCCAAGCGCTGTGCAGTTGCAGGAGTGCTGCTTCACTGCTCCTTGACACGGCCTGGGGACATTCACTTCCCCAGCAGAAGCTGAGCCGTGACCGTGTGAGCTGCAGGGAGGGTGTGCGGGCAGGGGATGGAGATGGTCAGAGAGGCTCCAACCTGCAAAGCAGCCTGGCTAGGTACTTCACCAACATCCCCACATTTCTCCCCTCTTTTCCTGCTTCCCCAGCTCAGGAAGATGCTACAAGAAAATCCAGGCAGCCGTGTTGGGAACAGAAATTACTCTCTGAAATGAAGACTGAAACAATGCATGTTTGCAAGCAGAGAGCGTGTCTGAAAGAAGAGATCAAGCCATCAGCATGCATTGCTGCTCTGTTGTTGAAATCCCAGGTTACATTTTTTAAAGAGATTTTGAGAGCAAATTTATTTTAATTAAATGGCTTTAAACAAAACAAAACACAATGTTTCATTTTGGACTTAACGTAATATTTCATTCCACCCCAAATCCATTTTTCGTGGCTTTGTGTCAGAAAGAGAGCTGAAAAAAAGACCGGCTTTAGCCAATGGGGTGTATTTTCTTTTGTCTTGGTTTAGTAAGCAAACTTAAAATAAAAAATGACTGTACAAAGACCTCCCCACAACTGAAGCTCCTGACATGTGCTAGGCAGGAGGCGCAGACACTGCGCCAGCCCCACGCTTTCAGTAGGGACTCAATTGTTTGCACGCACTCCTCGTACCTCCCTTGCACAGGTAATAAGAGCCCTGGTAGAAGGCAACCTGCTGCCCGCTACTGAAGTGCATAATAAGGTGTATGTTTTATAAGGGAGACGGTTTTAATGGGGTTTAGTGGATCTAAGAGTCTCCACTGTGTCATAAATTCCTGAGACAAGCTTTTGGTGTCATATTGCTTCTTGTTATAATGAAGGGGATTTGAATAGGATGTAATGTAGTTGGGAGCTAAGATATGGCAGCAATTTATCACGAGAATCTGCTGCAGTGCTTGGGAAAATGAAAGCTTTTTTAGATATAGATACAGATGGATTGGAAATGGACTTGCTTCTCACACAGGAGGCTCCTTTATCACCAATAATATCAGGACAAATACTGCTTTGCACTTGGCACTGTCTCTAATTGCATTAACATATCAGTTGTGAGTGGTAATGCTCCTAGCCAGAAACTCATCAACAGTAGAGCCTCTGGCATACGAAGAAGGGTGCCAGCTGCTTGTAGGTGTGAATATTGTCATAAATGGAATTTCATAAGCAGAAGTAAAAGATCCACTCATACCTCCTTCTACAGTAAATGAAGCAGCTCCTTGCTTTACAGCTTCTTGCTCCCCTTCCCTATCTGGGAGCGTGTACCTGGATGTGGACAGAGGAGGTAAGGCCATAAAGAAAAGGCTTACCCCTTGGGAACAACGTCTCGTATGAGTTCTTTGAGAATAACCATTTTGCTTTTGTATTGACCTACTATCCTCCTGCAGTGGGACAATGTGTGTCTCTAATCTTGGCACGCTAAAGAATATAAGGCACTGGAGACTAAGAGAAAGAACCTAAAAAGACTCTTAAAATAAAAGTATAGGGGCAAACTATAGTACTACTGCTCTTTCAGCCATGCAACCCTCCCTGCCTAGGATGGCTGGAAGGGAGCTGCACAGGGAAATGCTTACAGCAAGTGTAGAAAGACCACCGAATGCCCCCGCCACTCCAGAGAACAGGTGCCTGAGCTTTACTCCAGCCAGGCCTTTCTCAAGACATATTATACAGGCTGGCCTTGTGCAGCCATGCCTGTCCAACACCGGGCAGCCCGAGAGCACAACCCCGCTGCTGTGCTCTTGCACAGACCGCGTGGGGCCGATGGGGCCATGACCCAGAGAAAGGAGAGCACAGCTCCCGCACAGCTGGGCCTGCTTGAGGGACACTGCACAGCTGGGGACAGGGACAAAAACCAGAGCCAGCACCAGGGTGGGATGCTTGGAGATTGGGTGCAACCCATCAGCAGTGCTCTGCCACCCATCTGCAGGCAGTGTTCCTCTCCCAGACCCAGGAGTGCCCCCACTGTCCCCACTACTGCAGGGAAAAAGCAGTTTCTACAGCTGGCATAGCCTGAGTGTCATGGTCCTGGGGACAATAAGAGTCGCCCAATAGGCCTCACTGGGGCTCCCCCACCCACATATCCAGCAGCTCCATTTAAATTCAGGCCTGAGCCTCTAGTCTTGGTCTTAGCTGTGTTGTGGATGTTCTTGTTTCCAGCCCTGACTAGTCTACCCAGCTGAACCCTGGACCTGACTCATCACCTCATCTTTAGGCCTGCTGATAGACCTGTCTCTGTCACCAGCCTGGTCCCATTACGTTACTGTGGGATGTGCCAGTCCCTGGATACTGCTCTGCCACTGGCTTCCCCCTCTCCCAGGCACAGCCTTACTCTTGCTGTTTTTTAACTCCGAGGGCCACCTCCAAGGTCAACAAGGAACCTCCTGCATCACATGGAGAGCCCGAATGGAGCACTGGTTAGTGTTCTCCAGCTCCTTCAGGGCGAAGGCTGGGTGTGTCTTCAAAGGGCGAGAAGACAGAGGAAGCAAGCACAGCTTTGCCACCAGGACAGATCTTCTACCCAACCTTCTTGCTTTTAGTCACTGGTTTAGCCATGCAGCACATCTCCTAGCATGCAGGAATGACATGTGTGACAAAAAAACAAAAACAAAAACAAACAAACAAAAAAAAAACACAAAAAAATCCAAACAAACAAACAAAAAAACCAAACCAAAACAAAACAAAAAAACCAAACCAAACCAACCAACCAACCAACCAAACAAAAAAAACCAAAAAACAAAAAACAAAACCAACCAACCAACCAAAACCCCACAGGGACATCTATAGCTTATGGGTGCATTCTGACTGCTGAGTCCCCAGGGAAAGCACTGCCTGTGCATAAACATCAGTGACTTCCCAAGAGAAGCAGCCCATCACCTAGAATATATCCTTCCTGACCATGCCTGTGACCTCCATTTGCCTGGTCGTTTTTCTTGCTTTGAATGTAACTTGACAGCATGATTCCTGGGAATACGGCACTGAGTGATCATGGTGGGTAAGGGGAATTTCTGGGCTCGCTTTATCACCCAGTTTCAGGGCTCTCTGCAGCTTTCTGACAATACCTGCAGTCATTGCTGTAGCTGTCAATAGGAGTTCAATATAGTGTAGGAAAGACCACCTTGCTATATAAAACCAGGCTGTAGATGTAGCTTAGACCCTCCAGCATAAGCTTGCCCTGTCCCACAAAGGATGTAACCTCAAGCTGTGTATATACGGGGGGCTGCACCCTGGAAGCACGATGTGGCCAAAGCCAGTTCTGTGGGTGCCTGCTGTGTACCTGGCCAAGCCTGGGGGGATCCGGCCGGTGCTGACCACAGACCCTGCAAAAGAGAGGTCCACACACTGCAGGGACTCTCACCAGTGCCTTCACATGGAGGGGAAAATCATTCTGGCTTTCTGAAGAGAAGCTTTCCCTAGCACAGGCACTTAATCAGTAAGCATTTGTCTAGAACTTACTCTCATTTCAGATTAAATAGGATTGACCTCCTCCCAGTCTTTGGAGGTACAAGAGGGTTACCTTCAGTATTTGGGCTGTGCTCTGATTGGGAGGGGGAAGGACCCAGATCTGTTCTGTTGCTGCCTGTGGGGCTTCTTAAGTGTCAACCACTCAGAGATGTACATGCTGCATACATCAGGTTGTTCAGAATTTGGCTCATCCTCTTTTGATCTCATATTTGTGTCTTTTTCTGGGCTCTGGATCTGTTTATACACCCCACCCCCTTCTTTTCTTTCTTCCTTTTTCCTTATAACTCTAATCATCCCTTTTAGCTTCTAAAGATAGGACAATGTTATGATAAGGAAAAAGTAATTTTGCAACTTGACCTAAAAATGGGCATGTTTGGATTCAGCCAGTTCTTGGAATGCAGCTTCAGAATTAGACACGACTTCCAAAAGTCCAAATCTGGACTTTTCTTGTGCTAGGTAACCCTTGAGATGCTTGGTGCCTTTCCCTCCTCTGCCATGAACACTTGGCACTGGAACTTTGTCTGAAGTCCAGGACCAAATAGGAAGGGTGGGGTGGAGGTCTGATATGCTTATGTTGGCTTTGATGGCTTTAAGGAGTGTCATGGCAACAGTGTTAGCTGGATAATTAATATTGCACACAGGATTATAGTGCAGGCACAGAAGACAGTGCTTTAAATACATAAAATAGCCCCTCTGCATGAGCCTGATTTCCCAGCTGGGTGGTGACTGCTATATTTCAGGATCAGTAGAGCCATGGGAAAGGTCAGAGGACCTATATCCAGTGCTCTGACTGACCCTATTTCTAGCGCACGTTTGGCTTGTGGACACAGCCATCAAGCCTGTTGGAAAGGAGCAGGGCACTGCTCTGTGCAGTGGGTCCTGAGCTCCCAGCCAGCAGCAAGAAGAGTGGGAAGTGAAAGCAAACAAGATCTCTGAGATGTGTCCTGCAAAGCAGGACCTGCAGGTGAGGGGACATGTGCAGATCATGGAAGCAAGCTTAGCGGGTTTTTTTTTTGCCTTGCTCACAGACAAACAGTAGATCTCCAGGAGTGTGGGGAAACTCTGGTGTGTGGCAGGATGGGAACATGTTAAAGAGCCCCTCTGACAACTGTTCATTCCCACCGTGGTCTCTCTGGGAGTCCTGCTCCATTCTTGCAAACCAAATCCACGAGCAGGGACAGATTCACAACTCCTGCACCTCACAGCAGCATCTTAGAGCCTGCAGACTCAGCCTGGCTGGGCCAGGCACTGGAGAAACAGGTGGGGAGGGGGCAGTCTCGCAAGGCTGTGGACAAGCACCCCACCTCCTTCTGCTCGGGGTCCTTCCCAGGCTGGACACGGCAGGAGAGAGAAGCCAGCTGAGGACAGGTCTGCATGCACACTGCTGGCCCTGCTCCTCTGCAGCAGGGGGTTGCCTGGCTTGAGTGGGCTGCCCGCCCACAGTCCCTGGTGGGGCAGAGCCCAGTTGATTTAATCCACCTTTGGTAGCACCTGCATCTCCCAGGCTCATCTTGTTCTCTCCCCAGTGCGCTCTTGTGTCAAGCCATGGTCTGTACACCCAGGTCCTCCTTCCCTTCTCACCACGGATTGTGCTTGTTGTCACCGTTAATGTGTCTGTGACACTCAGACCTGCAGAGGGGTGCTGGCCTCTGGGCCAAGGGAAGTTGCTTGGCTGGCCCTCGCCCCTGTGCTGGCACCTCCGACAGATGAAGGTCCCCTTTGCTGCCCTTGCCTCTCACCTGGACAACCTCGGAGACCGAGTTTGGGTGCTTTCTGTGGGCTGGAGTGACACTTGATGCGCTACTGCCTGCGAAATTCCGTCAGCACTGATAGCGTTAGGAGCACTGGGGCTGACCTCAGCAGTGAACTGTACAGTACATTTTGCAATCTGTTTTCTGACCTAGCACCAAAAGGGTCCTTGTACCTTTTCCCCTACCTCTGACTGCACATTTATGCCATGACACTTGCATTGGATCTCCCACCTGTGCAGCCACAAACTCAGTGAAACCAATCTTGTAGAAGTAAAAAAGGCATCTTCTGTCAGGTCTCACTCAGCCCTATGACGCTAGACTGGGATAGATGCACAACGAGATAGCACCCCCTGATACGTCAGCACTGAACACGTCAAAAGGCAGCGGATGGTCAATGCAACTCCCCCACCCTCCCCTGGAACAAGGCAGCTCTTACAGGAGGGAGAAGTGCTGGAGGAGCCAGGTTTCATAAAAGAGCCAAATGTACATCAACCCTGGGCCACAGTGTCTGTGCAGGCAGCCTCTGCTGCCCCAACAATCTCCCAGTTTGCCCTTACGTTTTACGGTCCCTGGTGCTCCTCCTTGCTCCTGGTCACCCCATCTTGACCTTTAGATGCTTCCTCCAGTTGAAGGTGCTCAGCTGGTCTGGAGAAAGCAGCAATTTCAACTCCTTTCCAAACTAAGGAGAGAGCAGTAGCAAGGGTGAAGAAAGAGTTGGATTTCCTCCCAGGGGGCCCAGCCAGAGCCTTTAACAGAAGATATAACACACAATACCCATAGTGAAGTGTGAACAAACAAAATGAACAGCTCTGCTGTTCATTAACACAGTGTAGGTGTTGGCTTATATAGGAAAGTCAACCCACTATTGCTGTGGGGAGCTGTTAACTTGAATAGCAGTGGCCTGTTATAAGTGAAGTGGTACTATGCGGGCCTGAAAGGAGGAATGTTAGCTATTGTAATTGCAACTGCAGTAATGAGGAGCTTGGGAATGGGGCTGATAAGCAGCTAGATAATAGACTAATGAGCAGGATGGCTATAGTCTGTCAAAGGACTAGCTAAGGTATCTGCAGGACCCCTATGGTATTGTACCAGAAGGAAGTGTGGACCAGGAAACAGCCAAATATAGCATTTAAAAGATGTATAGGATGAACTGAACACTTAATGCTGATAATAATTGGAGCTTGAGGGTGTGCTTAGTGTATGAATAAAGTAATTAACCAATTAAAAATGCACAAGAGACACATGATAGAAAATGATAACCAACAGGAAAATGATTGATGCCCTGTACAGGGAGCTGGAACATTCAATGTATGTTATTAGAAGAGATGCCTGGGCTCTTCAGATACCGGCACGTGTAGACCCACTGGGTGCTCTTTGATCACTGGTCTACAGTGTTGTACTTGCCACCTGCTGTGCTGCCTGTGTGATAAATTACCTGGAATTAATTCAACCCCCTGTTTGCAAGAAGCAGACTCTGGAAAATGTGTGTTATCCACATTGGCTGGCTTTGAAATGTCCAAGCATGTGGCAGGGCCCTGGGGGGCATCTGCTTTCCAGGGGGAGGGGATGCCTGAAAGGAAAAGTGGCCAGCACAATGTGGTACAGCTAGAAGTCCCCAGATGATTTGGGGGGGATTAATCTGGTGACACGTGATTGAATTATCCTTTGCTAGTTTCTTTTTTTAAGACCCCAGAAAATGTCAGTAGCAAAGAAGAAGATTTCACTAACTTTCAGTGCCTTATTCTGAATGCAACAGTGAAGGTGACCTGCACCACTTGAATATTTGTGTGTTCTGGATGAGCGTTGTGACAAAGTTTTTGGTCATAATTTTCTTTCTTCTCCAGATCCAACACACTGAGAATGCAACTGGTGTGGTGTGGAGGTAAGTCAGGGCTTACCCTGTGGGCCGTAGGACCCTTCACTTGTCACAAATCTGGGAAAGTGTTAGGAAAGAAGGCAAGTTGTTGTAGGAAGGGAAAGATTTAAGTGACTGGATGCCACTCTGGAGAACCACATTTTATTCTTGTCTCTGCTACAGCGCTCCCACCTAGCTAGCAAGTCCTGTACACCAGATTTTTCACTGGTGATTTCTAATGTGTTCCTCATTTCCTGGCATCTGGCTAGAGACCCTACTACTTGAATTGCTTAAGGCTGAGCGGTTGCACTACAACTGAAGTCAGTGGGAATCTTGCTCTGAACATACAAGCCATCCTTGTAATAACTTTGCTGGGAAAAAAAAAAAAAAAAAAAAGAAATAAAAAAACCCCAGCTTCAAGGAAAAAAAAAAAAAAAAAAAGCAACAAATGGGGACCAGGTGTCTCAGACTGAGTATCTAAAACTTATGAATCTATTTAATCTTCATAAACCCCTTCACAGTACAGAATCTTGTGCAAATGAATTCCCGAATGTCTGTGAAGCACTCAGATGCCAGAATGCTGAGTTTCATAGGAAAGCAGATGAGGACATTAATATTTCTGTGTTTTTTTGCAGGACTAGAACAGTGGGCAGTAAATAAGGTAGTAAACTGCATACTGAAGAATGAGGAGAAAAGAAAGTAGGAGGCAGATGCTCACTGAGGAAGCGCCGCTCACGCGCAGGCAGCGTCACTGAGCTCTTGGTTTGGGAACCTCACTGCTGTTTACACGTGGGTTTTGCTCCATACTGTGTATTTGCCTCGGTGACCAGCCGTCCCATTCTATCTGGTCCCGTGCTACATCTCTGCCACAGAGCTGGCAGACCAGGGACAAGACTCTGTAAGGAACTGGTGGGAGTGGAGGATGTGATAGTGGGGGCAGGGTAACCAAGGACCACCAGCTGATGGATGCTTGGCCAGTCTGGAGCCACCATCAACTGCCTTGGTGCTCTTAGGCTCCTGTTTGCTTTGCAGAAATGGTGAATTTTGAGGTGACTCAGCAGAGGACAGAGGGGCTGTGAGTTCTCAAAAAACCTTGGGCCAAAGAAACTCATGAAATCACTTACCTGCTCTGAGCAAAAGTTGCCAGGAAAAATAAAACTCGAGCTCTGATAATTTTAGCTTGTTAATATGGAGTGTTGCAAGCCTTCGGCATCTCACCTGGTCCACTGCAATCCAGCCAGTGATTCTCCTTCCCAAACACGGGGGTGCTGCCAGGGCTCTTCTGCCTGGAGAAGTGTAAGCCTGACACGAGGACTGAGAAGATGAGTCTGTCATGTCACCTCTGCTGCTGCTGAAGTGTGGTGGCAATGACTGAGGTACCGTGCCCGCTTTGCACGGACACCGTCTCCAGGGGTGTCGGATCAAAGTACGTGTGCTGCACTGCTTCAGTAAACTACAGGGGTCTAGCCAGGAGCCCAAATTCTGCTTTATTTTCTCACATCTTACAGACAATTTTAAATGTCCTGGTATATACAATAAATGTGTATTATGCTGCAATAATATATAGATGTATTCTTACTACCAGGTCTTTTATAGGCCTAATCAATGACAAAGTGCAACAGCTGTTGCTCCTTGAATGCAAGCCTCTCGTGAACTGCCAGAGCTGAGCAGCAGACCTTGTACCCCAGCAGGGAAACAGTTAACATGCAAACAGAACAAGCCTTCCTGAGAAGCCCCACCAACCTGTCCAGAGAGCAAGGAATAGCCAAGCTGTGATTCCCTCCATGTCTGCATCCACAGGGGAATCAGAGAAAACATCTATCTTCTTATTTTGTTTAGTACACTTTCTACTCTGTTGTTTTACCCTGCCTGTCATCTTACTATATCTCCTTTCATTTTTCTTTTTCTCTTTACCTTCTTTCACCATGGAGATGGCCAAATTATTGACTCAAGGCTGTTTATCCGAATGTTTTAACCCCCCGAGTCTTCTTACAATATGACTTGAAGTATTGAATAATTTTTATGAGTTTATTTCCAAAGGCTTATTAATTAGTTTCCCTCTGCACAGTGGAGCCTGCAGGGTGACCTCAGACCATGCGGAACAGCAAAGGACTCAGTTAAAGGACACTCTACCTTGGGGTATGACATACCAGCTAAAGAATGGGATTCTTCTTGCCCGCATGATTAAATGCTGTAAGTACATCTGCTGCTACTGCAAACACACTTCCTTACTCTGTCAGTGAATGAGTTTGGTCCCTTGAATAAATGAGCCTAAGCTCTGGACTTGAAATCCACGGCTTATGAGCATGCTGCAGATATTAGTCACATTGTTTAATGCAATACTGGAAAGCTCTTGGATGCTACAGTGACAAGCACAGTGTGAGCACTTGTACAAACTAGAACAAAAAAGCTTCTTCCTGCAAGCAGTCATGAGCAGGCTTAATGTAATTCGGTTTCTAGCAGAGAGGAAGTCTGCCCGACCCACTCATTTTTCTCTCCCTCTCTATTGAATGAGTTTGATATCTGTGTTATTGAAAAAAAAGACAAGTCAAAGAGAAGAGGTTTGCATTTATGTCCTGATTCAGAAAATCTCTTGAGAACATACTTAATTTTAAACCTATCGTTAGAGTTGAGCACTTGCACAAGTGTTTTGTTTTACAGGGATTGAGGCCCACATCCAAGAAAAAAAAAAAAAAAATCTTAGGTACCTGGAGTGGCATTGGGAGAAAGCTTGCACGTCTAATACAAAATAAGGTCTTTCTCAAAATCCTGTTTAGGTTGCCCTAACCAGAAAGATACCTCTACCCACTTTGGTTGATGCTAAAATGTCTCTTTTTGTCCCAACAAAGACACAAATCTCCTTATTCCTGCAAAGCTGAGCACCCTGTTGCTGCCCTAGACCAGTGCGGGGGGGATCCAGGCAGCAGGTCGTCTTCGGGTCCCCTTCAGGGCCTGAGCAGGGTATCAGTAGCCCCCCAAAATGTTCCCTTGTTGGCAAGGGATGCAGGTAGGAGCCACGTCTGGAGGACAGTGGTGTGTGCTGCCAGGGGAGATGGGATCCTCTTTGGCATGCCTGCTGGTGAGTGCAGGACAAGGGCAGAGGGACAGTGCTCTGGGGCATCCACTGCAGTTACAGGCTATGGCTTCATAATGAGTCATGTCCTATGATTACATGAGATAATACAATTGCACTGTTAATGTTAAGAATAGCCATAAATGTTCTTGCAAAGGATAATGAGGTCTGAAAGACTTCGAAGCGTTTTGTGGGCACCCTGGGGTGGGGTGCTCCAGTGCTCCTTCTGTCTCCCTGCATAGGCCTCCCCTGACTTGGGTTCAGCTACCATGTGGTAAGGCAGGAACGTTAGCCGCATCCTCAAGCTCACAGAGAGCTGATTGAGTAGCTGAAATGGAGCCTTTCCATTTAAACCAACCCACATCCATGCTCCTTTCCCTTTTTCTGTCCCTTGCCTGCTGCATTCAGCTGGTTCAGCCCAAAGATGGGTCACAGAAGGCACCCTTGCCAGGATGCATCTTGTTTTGCACATCCCGAGGTCCCTCCCTGTCCGGTACTGCTGTTGAGCACCCAGCACTCCTGCCCTTGCTCCTCTGCTGCCCTTCACGAGGGGGTACCAGATCCTGAGCATCTCCCACTGCAGCTGCATGTCACCCGTATATAGACAGTGTCCAAGCAGTTCCCACGGGGGCCAGCTCTGTGAGGAGGAAGAGATTCAAAATCTCCATTGTCAAAAATGTCAATATTTACATTCTCTGAGTTAGGTTGTTCTTTTTATGACTTTCTCCCATAAGTGCCTGTTATACTGTTTTGAAAAGACACGGACCTAAGAGCAACACAACCAGGAACTGACAGACTTAATAAAAGAGAGGCTGGGACTTATGAAAATAAGATGATATTAACAAGATAATTATCTCTCATCAAATTAGTCCAGAGGGAGCCCAGCCAAGCTCCACTCAGTAGCCTGTAAGGAAAGGAACTGGCAGGGGAAGCTATTTGTATAACAACAATAGAAACACTCTGCCCTTCTCTAGGAAAGGGCTTGGAGCAGTGAGACACCACTGTGATAAGCACTCTATAAATGCAGATAGAGGGAACCTTTTGTCTGAGGAGCTGGGAGCAGTTTCCACTGAAGAACCGCAGCTCCACAACCTTCTGCGGGAGGCTGAGACCTGGGGAAGGACCTCGGCTCCCGAAGGCAGCCGCAGCACGAGGGCTTCACCAGTCAGCAGCACAGCCCATCCACCCTCACCCTTTTTCCCCCCATGCTATTGTCTCTCTCTTTTCCTTCCTTTCCTTTTTTTTCCCTCTGCTCTTCTGAAACCCACAAAATTTGTTTCCATCTTCTGCCTATCTGGATTTAACCTGGATTTAGCTCACCAGAGATCTCACGTTGATCTAATCTCTTTTTTTTTTCATCTTTGCCTTTTAACAAAACAAGATGACTCGGTATAAAAGCCTGTGCTAACACACCCCAGCTGATCACGGCAGAGCTGAGCGCGCTGTGGGTGATTCTGGGGAAAGCTCTCCCAGTAAATCCGGCAGCGAGAGAGTGTCCTGCTGCACTGGCTCCGAGCCGCTCTGCCTCCCTGGCAGCAACGCCAGGCTCAGCCTGGAAGGCAAGTGGGAGATCTCAGGAAACAGTTCAGAGGTTTTTTTATTCCTGCATCCAAGTATTTCCCAGTATTGGACCCTAAATCCAGTCCTCTCCTGGGGGAAAACCCTGCACAGACCATCTCACCGTCAAACAAACTCTGAGCGTTCATAAAGTGTGCATTTCCTTGTGCTTTCTCAGACTTTCAAAATAAAGGCATGTGTGTGTAATTACACTGCTGTGCTATATTTTAGGCATTTTAAGTAACTTCATTTTAATTCTTTGTCGTTGTTTATGTGGTGACAGTTTCACTCTAAATGTAGAGCACCTCAAGGCTTTCGGTGTACTCCGTTTCATAACCTACCTCAAAGCAACTGACTTTTTCTGATCCCCTAGATGGCAACTGAAGACAAGCATTTATCCATCTGAGAGCGACGTGTCTCAGGGAACACTAGCTGGGCAGAAAGGCGTGGGAGTTGGAGCAGATGATGGACTGAATTTTGATTAATGCAATATGATGCTGTTGCGAACCAGACAAATGCCAGGTTGGGCCACGTTGTGAGCGAACCTTCTGCAAGGATTTCTCATCACTTCCCTCACAAATGGGAAGGTTAAGTCTCTGCCTCTTTTGCTTCACTAGAAATGTCACGGAGCTACAAACGCAATTAGTCTCTTTGCTGTGTCTAAACAAGGACTGGGAAATGCTTCTGAGATCCAGACCTGGGCTGTGCTCCTGCTCTGCATCTCTGAGAGGTGCCCAGGCACCCCAACCTTGGCTCCTGCAGGCCATGGGATGTTTCTGGACCAGCGATGTCCCACATAGGAAGCAGAGAACAGGGTCCCCCAGCATGTCCCATCAGACTTTCTAGCTGCATCTCTGCTGGTAAAACCTCCCCTTGCTCTACCCATCATTTCCTTCCTCTCCTGCTCATCCCTGTCCTGCTGTTGCCTGCCCTTCCCTGGGCTGGTGAGCACCCTCAGAGGGATGCACGGGTGAGTTTCAGGGCTCCACCTTTGGAGCACATACCCCAAAAGGCCTTTGAGAATGGGGGGCATCCATTTTTTCTAGGTAGACCCTGGACTTCCAGAGCAGCAGCCAGGAGGCAGCAAGCTCCGGTTAAATGCTTAAAGCAGCGAGGTTTGTGTAGGTCCTCACAGGAAAGCCAAGGGCCAGAGGGATCTGCACACCCGCTGAGCAGCCGAGAGGGTGCCAGAGGCCGGGCAGCCACCTCCGTGGGGATGCACGGGCACTGTGGTGGGGACAGTGCTGTGGCACTGACCTGCCAGGTGTTGGGCAGGCGCAGAAGGGCAGACCCAGCTAAAGATCTGGCTCCCCAGGTGCCCGGCACTTGCTACGCTGGTTTGGAGGGGCCACCTCGGCGCGGGGGATCGGTGGCTGTGCCACCAGCTGCTGTGACCACAACTGCTGGGGCCAGATGGCTGCTCCTCCTCTGCTCGCCCTGGCTGAGCGCATGTCATAGCGTCCTTTGCTGCAGAGTGGCGGCCCTAGTAAATAAATGTATGTTGTGGAGCGAATGAATGAGTAAATGAGTGAATGAAGACTTTTGGCTTCTTCTGGCTGTGGAGAAAGCCGCACTCTCCCCATGTGCCAGGCTGCTGAGGTCTGCCAAGTGCAAAGCCATCTGAAAAAAAAAAAAAAAAAAAAAAAAAAAGGGAAAACAACTCAGTGAGCTAGAAAATGCCTGGACTGTTGTGTGAAATTCCTCTGCACCAGCCCTGTCACTACTCCTCAGCCTTGCACCCAGTTCTGCCTTTGATGGGCATCTCTCGTATTAATTAAAGGTGACAGGGTGCCAGGAAAACAATAGGGTGGGTCTCTTGGAGTTGCACCCCGGCCACCTCTCTGGTCTCGGCTGTCCCTTTGCTCTGTTTCCTGGCGAGCTGCCAGACACTTGCCACTGAGATCACAGAAGGGGCAAGAGGCAAAATGTTTGGTGCCACTTCCAATTAGTAAATTATTTTATCTTCTGGTTCCTAGCTCTAAATCTGTTATGGCGGCTGTAAAATGCCTCCTTTGGCTGATTAGATGGATGCCCAGGATATTTTTTTAATTTGAAGGAGGGAAAAACATCCTGTTTGTAACCCAAAGTGTCCTCGGATCTGTTTCCTGTGTGATCTCTAGCCCCCAGCCCTGCCGGAGCGCAGGCAGCAGAGAGCACTGGGAAACCTGCCTGCCACGGCACAGTTTCTGTGTTAGTGTTACGGTGTGGGTAATGATCCCCTGCAATAATAACTGCCTGCTGGCTCCCCACGGAGAAATCCGACCTGACACGGGGAGCCAGGCTCGCGCGCCGGGGGAGCCCCCCCAGAGAGTTGGGCTGCGGGAGACGTGTCCCAGCTCTCTGCTCGAGGGAGCAGCAGCCTGTCACGGTGCGTGAGTTGTGCACATCCTGATGGGGTGGGGGGGCTCAGCCCCGTGGCACTATTGGCTTGTACCTCCCCTTCGGAGCCCTGGGCAGCACCGATCCCAGTCCTCAGAAGAAGAGGAGGAGCAGGCAAATTGCAAAAACTAAAGGGATTGTTTGCAACCAGAGCCTTTGATGCTCATAGATGTGGACTGAGATGGGAGATGGATGTGCAACTGGGCAGAGAGGGGAGCTGGACCCAGCTTTTGAGCTGTAGCCTGCCTAAGGGGTTGCAGAAGGGTTTGGCCCCCTCCTTCCCCCCACTACAGCCCCTCCACTGACCCCCACCTGCCAGCCTCTAGCACTGAACTTCACTCTCCTGCTATTGTAGACACTACTCTGGCACCTTGGCCCTGCAAATGCCTTGAGCTGAACCCCACTCATGCTCAAAATACTCATTCACCAGCCACCAGAACCACCAGTGCTCAAGCACCCCATGCCATGCCCCCAGTCCGGGAGGGCTAAGTACCTGCCTTGGTGCGAACCTCAACTTGCCCGGAGAGCAAATGGCTGAGGAAGAGTCCCAGGAGGAAGGATCGAGACTATTGACTGTTTTATAAAGAAATTTGCTGAAGGTCTCAGAGCACATCCCAGGTGCATGCCAGAGACACAGCACCTTGGAGAGGCTGCAGAGACCCTGCTACAGGCCCAGAGCCAACAGCGCTCACGGGCATTGTGCAAAGGAACCAGATTCTCTGGAACAGAGACAAGACTCTGCTCAGAACCTTAAGCACATTTAAATGAGTGGCAAAGATAAAAGAATACAGATAAGAGATAAGAACCCATATATGACAGTAGCACAATCTTCACCGCTGCAGTAGACGAGCAGGAAAAATCACCATATTCAAACTCTCAGACTATTATCTTGAAAAACAAGAAGTAATTAGCCAGTCAGGAGATAGCTCTCACTTTCCTTGCCTCAGTTTAGCCACTCGGTTGCAAAGGAAGTTTGGGTCACCTGTAAATGGCATCTCCACACAACATGAGGTTTGGTGCATTATGAATGCCGCTGTACTGTTGGGACCATTTTCTCCTTAATTACTAACATTAAGATTGCCTTAATCTGTATGAGGCAAGATGGTATTATTAGCACAACCTATTTAACACTAAAGAAGGCAAACATATATCTATTGATATTCTGCAGAGAAACCAGCTTCCTTAACACGGTCTAATTTTGCATTACTGTGTCTTTTCACCACCAGTGTTTGCTGGTCATCTTCTCCCCCATTAACAGGACTAGAGCCAAGAAGGGCTTACATTCCCTTTAAGTCTTGTTATTTTTCTGAGCTTCTAGCTGTGTTGATCAAAGATATTTCTAGCATTGTTTTCTGCTATCTAAGATCCCACACCCTAAACAAGTCAGGGTTAGAGCCCCATCCTATCTACACCTCCATCTCTCCTTAGGAAGCCTGCTCACTCACAGGAATGCGAGAGGAACCGCACTGTGTGTGCACGAGGGCGCATCCTGCCTCTTGGCTTTGACATAGGCTGGTACCAGAAAGTGCTGAGGAAGGGTTTGTCAACAGGGTAAGCCAACAGTTATGGCTTCCCTGATTATACCCTCCAGCAGCAACAAGCAAGCTTCTGTTTAAAGGCTTCTCAAGCCAGAGATTGCATCTGTTTCTTTGTTTTTCAATTCCCTGATGGATCTGTCTCCTGTTAATTTATGTAACCACTTTCTGGGCTCACCTATGCAGGACCACAAAGTCCTGTAATCCCCAGTGCCCCACGCCAGTGGTATTCTGGGAGCTGTGGAAAGGGGTTTTGCATGCGTTAGCTCTACTGCTCCATCATTTCATTTGATGTCCCTAGTTCTTCCTCAATACTTGAGAGATAAAACCCCTTCCCAAGTCATCTTCCACCTCACTTTCAGACAAATCTCATTTGCTCAGCTTCTTCCCTGCAAAGGCCATTTCACGGCACTGATTGCTGCCATCTTTCTCCTCTGCACTGCTTCTGCTCCTGACAAGTGCTTTGGAGATCAGAGCGCCAAGTCTGCAAGGACTGCTTGGGATGTGAATGCTTCACGGATTTACACTAGGGCAGAGGAATGCTTTTTTAATCACCCAGACTCTGGAATACAACCTTGACTCGACCTCTGCTGCTGCCTAACCTGCTGGAGGAGCTTGCTCCACTGTTCTTTTGAGGCCAAATAATAAGGAGCACAACGACATGCTGTTAGTCATTTCTTCTTCTGGATCCAAGAGTGGAAGCCTGGGGAGTGGTTTGGAAGGTCCTGTACCCAACCCTGTGGCCCATCCCATCGGGAAAAACACACAACAGTAAAGATGAAAAGCATCACAGTCTATAAGGAGGCAAAGCACAACCCTGCCAGCGCGCGCAGTCATTGTGCTCCACTGTCTCTTAATGTTTGACTTTGAAATGCTAATGTTCTTTTAAAGTAGGTAATTTTCATGTAACTTCTATCTGCAGGACTCAAAGAAGGTGTTTATTACAATCCTGCCTGTCCTGGGGCACAGGTAATGAATTACAGAGCCTTTCCCTGACCAAAATCCAGACTGGCTCCTCTGCATTAAAGCTGTTCCCAGCCTTAGCGGGAGCAGGGATGGCCAAGGTTCACGCAGTGCATGACCCAAGGAGGCGTCAAGCGCACCTCCCGCATCTCCATTTCTCCCTGGGACCCTCCACTGCACCGCGAGTCCCTCGGTATCCCCAACATCTGTGCACATCTGGACAGGGGGAAGAAGGCTGCCTGCCCTGTCCCGGGTACGGTGACGGCCGCCCTTGCTCCTCCTCACCCTTCGGGCCGGTGTCCCGGCGCGCTGCAGGGCTGGCCCGGCGCCTCTCCGCCAGACACCACAGCTCGGAGCCCAGCACTGCCCCGGCGTGTCGGGGCGCCGGCGAGAGGCCTGGGAGAGGGGGAGCAGAACCAGTCAAAAGACAGGCTTCAGGAGGAGTGGGAGCCTGCCCCGACCTGCAGCCCGGGGGCTTGCGCTGGGCTGCGCCTCCTGCAAGGTAACAGTCGTGCCACGGAGCCCTGGGAGCTGCCGTGCCGCGGTTCATTCTTCCCTCTTCGTTGTAAAAAGCAGGATTTGCATGCCGTACGGCTTGGGAAACCCGGCAGAGCGGCGTTGGCGACTGCATCACAGCCCTGCCCGTCAACTGGTGTGAGCTGCTTGGCTTCCACCTAACATGGATACCGCATGGATACTCTGCTGTGTCCTGCACACGAAAGCAAACCCATCCATGTGTGCAGCAAGCAGCGTCGATCAGAGCCTCCCCAGAGCAGCTTGCACAAGCCCAGGTAATATTTTTAATCAGTGTCCTAAAAGCCAGCTCTCTGTGAGCGGCACACACCGGCCTCAGCTGAATACTGTTTTTCCTGGGGGTGTTGGGCATGCCGGGAATGTGTCAGAGCCAGGCCTCTGAGCACCACGGGTAATGTTTGTCCATAAGCATCTGGAGTCAATCTGTCTAGTAGCTGTTCAGCGGGGCACTTAGTCACCCGGAGAGTGTTGGAGAAGGAGCTTTAGTAGCTGGGGTGGAGCGCTTCTCCGTCAGGCTTGGCTGGCTGGGGAGGCACCGCGAGGCTTGGGACATGCAAAGAGCCAGCCGCAGGCTCCCCAGCGGCATGAGGCGATCAAAAAGAGAGGGGAAATGAGATTTGTAAAGCCGGTGTCCTGCTTTGAAGGGCTACTCCCCAACCTGCGGGAGGAGTGATGAAAGCCAGCCTGCGCGGGGAGGCCAGCAGCCGTCTCCGCAGCAGGCGCCGAGGCTTGAGGAAGGAGGACACAGATGTGATTTTGATTGAAGCCCAAGTTTGCATGCACGGTGCAGCCGTGCACGGCGAGTCCCACAGCATTTCCCACGCAGGGCTACGAGGGGCAGCGCAGGGGAGAAGCACGGGGGCCTGTGGCTGGGGCCGCCCTCCCCTCCCTGGAGCAGAGCCGATCCCTGCCCTGCCCTGCATCACCGGCAGCGCACAGAGAGCTTTCTAGATGACTTGGCATGCTGTCCTGTTAATAATAGAAAGCGGGGCTGCCTAGATTCTGTGTTCTGGTGTGAATTATGCGCACAAAATACAATTTGCTTTGCTAACGGTTTTTTGCCGTTTTGGTGCTGGGGAACTTTTCAGAAATCATTACCATGCGCTTGGTTCTTTATATTTTTCTCTCTCTTCTCAGGCAATTTGTCAGAAGGGATTTTTTGACAATTTCACTGAACCATGCTTGAGAGCAGGTTAACCCCTCAAGAGCTTAGCACGTTTTCTTCTCCTCTCCATTGGCTCAGGCTGGTTTGTTACTGCTGGGCAGTGGCGAGCTGCATGGATAGGTGGATGGATAGATAGCTATCTACTCATGGGGCTCTGTATTCAAAATCCTCTTTGACATCCCTTGCACATGCAAATTCTCAGTCTACGAGATAATGAGAGTCTCTCCATTCCTCAGGGACACCTAAACAACAGGATAATTGCAGCGATACTGTTAGGGATGTCTCCAAAAGCATTGAACTAGGTATGAGCTGCCAGCACTTCTTCCCAAGTAGGGGCTGGGCTCCTGAGCACCCCCAGTTGTCCCCCAGTTCTTTGGGGAGGTTGGCCATAGACCACACGGAGGAGCAGGGATCCCCAGTTCTCATCCCCAAAAAACTTTTACGGCTCGTGCCCATGTCTCTTTCCAAGAGATTTTTTGGAGATGTGGAAATTCCAGAGTGGAAATGGACCTTCAGACAGCTGAAAAGGAAAAGGCTTTTGGGCTATCCCAATCACTCTGTTTTTTCCTAACAGCCTTTTATCACTTTGGGCCCTACAGTTGCCAGCTGACTCCCATTGCTGGGAAGCAGACTTGCAAACCTCTCTCAGCCTCTCTCCTACAGCCTCAGACATGTTCAGGGGCTTCGGTATTGCACGCAGGAGCAGGTTGTTCCCCTTGCGAGCATACAGGCCGCTCCATGATGCTGAAGGGTGTGATGGGGATGGGGGTGGCCAGCGCGGGAAAGGGCTGCTGCAAGCCTTCTGGAACCTAACCAGTCCATCTGTGGGATGTCGTATCTGGTCTTTGGAGAGCCCCAGGCAGAGCAGCTGAGAATGCTACATGGTGGGAAGTGAGGATTTCACCTGCGTTACTTTGCTTGATAATTAAGTGTCTGTCTTAGGAAATTCCTCTGTCATCCATTGCACGCTGTTGAGGATGCTTTTCCAAGGCTGTGGCCAGTGCCCCTGCAGCCACATCACTGTTTTAGAAAAGCTTGGTTTGTGCCGCCATCTCCCCTTGTTTTCTGAGAGTGTATTGCAGGGAAATGTGTTAGAAATCTTTCTCGGCCTCTGTCCTACGTCTGCAGCAGCCACGTTCAAACATGAATTCCCTTCGAGTACACACGGACACTAAAGCCTATGCACCCTGCCAAATTAATTTTCATCCATATTACTGGTGTCAAATTTTGCAAGCTAAGCAGCAGGGCTGGGACAGGTTTTGAATGACAAGAGAACAGCCCTGGGAAGATGCGGATCCTGGAGCAGGCAGTGGCCTGCAATGAGAACACATCCAGCCTCAGAGCTGCTACATCTTTGATTGTCTTATTTTTAGGCGAGGGTACGCCTTACCTGAGCAGGGCTATTAGCCACTGTGTGGTGGCCAGAGGTCGAGTTGCCAGATTCCCTCCTGCTGCCTGAAATTCCCCCATTGTGCTAGGTGGCTGTAACATCCCTTTTGCTCCCTAAGGCTGTTTCAGAGCCTCTGCAGAAAGAGCTGCATTTCTCTGCCCTACTGCTCCTGTGCCAGTGTACTAAGGGCTCCTACAAGATTAAAGCAATCTTTTGTTATTATTCATTATTTGGATTATTTCTGTCACCTAGTAAGCTTATTTTCAAATAAGAAACGAATGAGTTTAGTTTGGATATTGGTTGCTGAGGTCTTCCTGTTGGGCGATGTTTATCATCTCCAGCGGGTGCTGCCAGGCACAAGGTCTATTAATTGTTTCAGTGATTTCTGTGCTGTTGAGAGCTGGACTGAGATGTGCTGGTGTGTGTGTTCAACCACTGGCTCTGCTGAAAGGTGAAGCACTGGTGTTTCTCCTTGCAGGTCCTTGAAACCCCGTGTCCTGCATGGCTCCTCATGTGTAATTGCTAATGGATCTACCTCAGCCACCACCTCCATGGTGGGTTAATTGCCTGGATTTCTGCTGAGCTGAATACGCTCCACTTACCTGAAGATGCCCATATTTATTTTACCTCGTTTCCCTATTACCTATTATTGTATCAAGTGTCCTTCTCCACAATCTCAGTGCTGTTGGAGATTTAGCCCTTGAAAGCCCCTCTGGTACCTCAGAAGCTGTGCAAAGCCAGGCATATCTAAGGAAGCGCCTGCCGGACTGCAGCGTGACGGCAAGGTACCCGATATAACGTCGGATAAGACTGCCATATCACAGCATCTGCAGCTCCCTCAGCCACCTCTGTCCTGCACTACCATCTCACCGGTTTCCCATTACAAATTAATCAGTTAACCTCTCTGGGATCACAGCTACATTTATGAAAACTAGTCCACAATGCACCAATTTCAATTTGTAACTCTATCAGAGCAGTTTTTCTGATACTGCTAAGGACATGAAGCCGGGCAGTTAAATGAGCTGGGAAGCCTATCGCTTTGTGAAAGCATCTAAATATCTGTAGTGTCACTTTGCCAAAGCATCACTTTCTGAAGTGAACTTAATCTCTGTGATGTCAGATCTTGGAGGACAAATTCTGTGCTGCTTCTTTTATGAACTCATTTCTTAGGGATGGTTGATGCTTATTTTACATCCTTTGCTGTGGCCTGCTGAACCTACCACCGTCATGTGTGATCCCTCGGACGAAATGCCAACAGCCTTGTGCAGTTCATGAGCCCTGATGGGCTGAGCTGTCCCAAATGGCTTTTGGGAGGTCAGGGACTTGCCTCCTCCAGTGCACACCCGGCAAGGTGAGCATCAACTAGGTCACCCAGCTTGTTGAAAGCTTTACCCAAATCAATCAATCAATTCAAAGGTTTCATACACACAGTTAAAGGCCAACTGTTTCTTCAAATCCGAAGTGAAATAAGTTGGATTGAATACTTGGAAATTCACCTGGGATAAGGGAATGTAAGAAGCTGGTCAGCATTAGATTTCCTGTGCAGCTCATAACACCAAATATATTGATTTTTTTTTGTTTTGTTTTAACTTGGAAAAACAAAATAATTTTAAATGTGTTAAACCTTTAAATTAAACTGAAGTAATTCAAAGATCTACCTCTGCTGTTTCTGGAGCCTGAGCATTACAGTTGTCTGTAGCCCATAACTAAACCCTCAGAAAAGAAGTGGGGGAGGTTGCTGTTAAAGCTGTCAATACTTACTGCAGGTATCCCTTTGCACTTCTGCCCGAGGACACAAAGCACGGCAACATGCTCCAGGCTGGCTTCCAACTAAAAGCAATATTCTGACCCATTTTCACATCCTTTTGGGTCAGTCCATCTCCCGATTGTGCTGCTACAACACAAGTGTCGTGGGTGGGAGAAGGACATGAAGATTCAGCTTTTTCCCTGCAAAACGCAGATCTCATTTTTCACACTGCAAAGACGTACTTGCGGTTTCATCCTCAGTCTGAAGAACAGTTTCCACAGCTTACTGCAAAGCTGAGGTGATGCTCATATTCCTGGAAACTAGACTGCATATATTCCTTAGCACATATGGTTGAGACGTAGGGTTAAGAGACCCTCTTTGTCTGCAAGCTCTTTAGCTGATGCTAATGATGGCACCTCTGCCTCCACCTGCTCTTGCCTCCTCAAATTCCTCTTTGTTCCTTCCCAGCTGTCTTCTCAACCCCCTCCTTTTAAACATGAGTTCACCTCCTATGTCACTTCACTTTGACCACCAAGGCTGTGACTGGGTATCCCTCATTGCTCCTCCTTTAAATCTGCTGCTCCTCGGTGCCTGGTTGTCCAGCCTGCTCCAGCTACCTAGCCTCAGGTCTTCACTAATTTGAGTGCCACCAGGGCAAGCACCTGAAAGAAGAGCACTCTCTGTCCACCCATCCATCTCCCTCTCAGCAGCCCTTTTCCTTTCACCTGCTGGAAGCTCCTCCAGCCCCGGCTGCCCGAGGTAGCTGTGAGTGTCAGCCCACTGCCCTCTGTCAAGCAGCTGCTTCCACCCGTGCTGACCTGCTGCACACAAGCTGCTGAGTTGCACAGTCAGGCGTTTGTCACTTAACATCTTGATTACTGTCACTTCTGTGATCCTGAGAGCTGCTCCTAGCCATGTCCCACTCTGTTTGGTTTCTTGTTGCATGCTTCACGACCTGCACGTGCAGAGATAATCACATCAGTGAGCACGAGGATGGCCCTATGGACTCAGAGCAGAGGTTTCTCTGGCCAGGCAGCAGCCAGGAGTGGGTGATTGAGAATGTGAGAAACTGGGGTGATCCCTCCCCTGGCCATCCCAGCTGTCCCAGGTTTCCCACGCTGAGGGCAATTCCAGAGAACTGTGTTTGATAGCTGTGGGCAGAGCTGCTCTACCTGGGTTTTTGAACACATCTCATGTCGATGAGTTCCTCAATACAATAATGCACCGTAGGAGAAGGTGCTTCCTTTTGTTTGTCTTAAATGAGTTGCGGGATAATTTCATTTTGTTCATACATAATAAGAAGTTGTGAATAATCACTCAGTAATCACTTTCTCTGTGCTAGCCATGGCTTTACAGAACACTAATCACATTCCTCTTTAGTCATCTCTGTTCAAGGCCAGAGCTCTTATTATTTAGTCTCCTTACAAGAAATTGTCTATTCTTCCACCTGGAATGATGCCTCCCCTTGGTCCTTCACTCCTGCAGCCTCTGAATCCTCGGCATGAACTCACCCACAGTGCTTCTCCCCTTCCCTCCCAGGCCTGGCCCCACCAGCCACCCTGGAGGTGCCACAGCTCCAGCTAGGCTCTGATTTGGGGTGAACTCCTCAATTTTTTTGTGGGAAGAGTCAGAGTAGAGCACAAGCTGTTCACCCCCAGCTTGTGTCCGGCTGCTGGGAAGGACCTGTGGCCAGGCAGAGATACAGAGCTTGATCCTAGAGGCAGTGCCTCAGGAGGGACATGAGGGCAGAGCAAGACATGCTGTGTCCACAGGCACCATCAACAACGACAGGCCCAACAGCACTGCCTTTCAGCCATTTCTGATGGGAGAATTTGGCCTCCCTTCACCCAGACACTGCCAGATCCCGTAGCCAGACAAGGTGGCACAGGAGGGCACCTCTCCGGTCATCCCCAGGTCGGCAAACACAGCAGAGGGAGGGCGAGTCGTGCTCCAGCTCCACAGGGCATTGCCAGAGTGGGTGTCCCGAAGGGAGGAGGACCAGCAGCCCTTCCACCCAGACTGGTGGGGCCCAGCCTCAGCCCCACACACGGCGGTGGTGGGGAAGCCTGGAGCCAGCTGCCTGCTGCTCCAGCACCAGCGGGGAGCCACGTGCCCCCGGCTATAATTAGCACATTCAGACAGAAAAGTCGCTGGCTTAGAAACATGCATTAAGTGGTTAATAAAAGTGCATTTGCTCCACTTAAAGGGAGCACTGTATCTCCCCTTGGGGGAATTTTCTTCCCCTCTCTTAAGGGGCAGATGTTTGCCCTTGTGACATTCCCCTGTGGCTGGATGGCACAGCAGAGACGGCACTGGAGACTGCAGACAGTCCAGCCTGCACAAGGGAACAAATCAGTGCGTGGAGAGTACTGCAGGAATTGCAGCTTTCACACCAAGGAAAATTTGCGGGGAATATTCACGGTGGCTCCCATTGTATTGCCTGGACCATGGGGTTTCGTAAAGCAAGCTCACAGGCATCAGAGGGGGAGCGGGACTGGAAGGGATGCTGATGGGAAGGTGGTATGGTGTGTGCGTGGGAGAGAGAGGCGCTTGTGCGGGAGAGAGGCGTGCCTGCAATGTGGAGATCTGTGTGGGTGTGAGGGGAAGTGCTCATGTTGCCCGTGTGGGAGGAGGAACGGCTCATGTCCCCTGTTTGTGTGCAGGGGAGGTTTTACTGGGCCAGAGCGGGGGGTGTTTGGGGAGCTGGTAAGGACTGAGTGAGTCTGAGGCATAGGGGCATCAGTGGTGGGGCAGGAGGGGTTGGTAGTGTTGAGGGGGGGGAGGGGAGAAGCTATCTTTTGAGGTGAAGGGATGTGTGAGTGGGTATGAAGTAAGGGTGAGGATGATGCCCAGGACATGAGCCGGTAGGGTCAGATCCAAACAGGAGCACACAGCATCCATGCAAGCCCACAGGCACTGCTGCAAGAGGGAGGGGGTCAGCAGGCAGCTGACCTCAGGGCGCAGCCAAAAAAGGGGCACGTCAGTGCTAAGGTTGGGGGATGCACAGCATTAAGGTCTGGTTTTAAAGGGGACAACGTCAGGGCTGGGGTGACAGGGACATCAGGGCTGAGGGATGGAATGTTTGGATAGTCCCTGTGCAACCACGCGCTTGCAGCCAAAGGAGTGCCCTAGCAGAACGGCTCAGTGCTGGTGACAGGGGGTTTTTTTGGCAATGGTCAGGGTCCCCAGACTGCAGTTGTGAGGAGCCTGGCCTATCCAGGAAGGTGGGCTGAGCCACGATTATTTATCTGCCTGACCATCGCAGCAGTGGCTGGAGGCTATCAATGTAGAATCAATAGTGCGCTGCAAAGCCGCGAGCTGACTGTGGGGAATTTCTGGTACTTCTCCTCATGTGGCATAACAACTGTGTCTAGGACTGGGTTTTGGCTTGGATTCTTTTTTTTTTTTTTTTTTAATTTAATTGATTTCCTCTGTTAACTTGGCCAGTAACTGTTAATGGGATGATCAGTGTTGGGTTCTGTTGGGTAAGGGAAGGAAAATAACAGGGCTTGTTCGAACGTTCTGTCCTCGGAATGCTCTCATGGTGGAAAGGCAAAACTATAAAGGTCAGACAGCCTCTGGGTCCATCTGCTTTGTGTGGAACTTCTTGCTGCTGCCAGGCAGGCGCCTGCCACTCCCTGGGCTGTCATCTGCGCTGTCCCAAGTGTCACTGCCCCCACAACAGGCTGAGACATTGTCTTCAGCAGAGCTGGGAACGGTCCCTTCACTTCACCGAGCATTAAATCAGAGTAAGGGCTGGAGTCAGCACAGGAGACTGAAGCCAGGACTGTTGTGCTTGTGGCAGCTGTAGCTGGTGCTAGAGGGCACTGGGTGCCACCCCACCAGCCGTGTCCTGGGAGCAGAGACATCCTGTGGGGATGGGCATCAGGGATGTGGGATGCTCTTATCTCCGAAACCCCACCCCCAGACAGACAGGCTGCTCCACAAAATGCTAAAGACTGTCCACATCAGGTTGAGTAATAGGTGTAAATGTACCCCGCTTTCCCAATCTCAGTCCAGGCCAGTATTTTAACCCACCTCCTCCCAGCACAAAGAGCTCTGCATGGTGAATGTAAACCTCTGATCAAATATTCCCTCCTTCTCCCCCCATGAAAGTCTAAAGTGCGCCGTCAGTCAACAGACGACTGAAATTTCGTTTTCATCAACCAACAGGCCAACACAGACAAGACCTCGAATGTTAGTCAAGAGCAAACACCAAAGGGCAAAGTCAGAGCTGGGTGGATTTATTTGCTGAGCCTGGTGACTGAAGTCTTCCCCGGAGATTTTGGGCACAGGGATGCTGCAGCGGGTGAGGTGCTGCCCCACAGGAGCGTTCTGGTGCTGTGCAAATGCCAGCAAGGGAAGGAAACACAATTCACAGCTCATGGAAGACAAGAGGTTTCTGGAGAAGAGGGAAAAATCTTCCATCTTTTGCCAACAGAGGATGCGAATCGGCAAGCAGCGGGGCCAGGCTCTGCCACTCAGGTCCCAGGAGGTCCTGGGAATCTGGGATGCTGCCCCTTTAAAATGTGGGGGAAAAAAGACGCAAATGAGGCGCTGGCTGAAAATTAGTAGAGCAGAAAACTCCAAATGATGCAGAGCTAATTCCTTAAGTGTCAGACTGGCTGTCAGACCCTCTGCTTCTCAGCCCCCTGGCCCTGCAGCACCCCCAGGCAAGCGTGGTGAGCTCCCGGGGCCACTTGCTGTCCCCTGGCCCTGCAGCCAGCCCCCCCGGGATCCCAGCACCCCTCCGGGTCAGTACCTGCCACATGCATGGGCCTCTTTCCCTGGCTGCAGCCCCCCAGCAGCCCCCTGGCATCACCCCTGCCCAGGCGAAAGGGCAGGGGAAGTTTTTTAATATACTTTTATTGGTCTGTAAATTTCTTTTCTTTCCCCACTGGCTTGGATCGATGTTTGCAGTTTACTGAAGTCCCAGGCACACAGATTAAATCCTCTCCCTCTATTACACTAGATGGGCTTTTATTCTCCCTCTGATCACTCGGAAATAAACAGAGTGCGAGTGAGCAGGAGAGGGGGGGAGGCAGAAGGAGGGGTGGGGGTTAACCAATTTCAAACCTGTTTATTCCCTACTAACCTCGGAGCTCACAGTCATTAAACAAGTCACTTAGTCTGCAAGCTGCTGCATCGCCTGTCCTCTGCTCCTCCTGCCTTCCCCTTCCCCCTGGTCTCCTGCTCCCTCCGCTTCCTTCTTCCCTTCCCCTCTTTTCCCCTCCTATCCCTCCCCCATTAGTTTTAAAAGAACAATAATAATTAGGCAGAGCAGCCTCTAACACAATTGTTTCAGCCTGAACAGGCAATTAGGACAGGCAGAGTGAGGATAATGAACAGTGCATTGGTTCTCCCCACACCCCCCCCCCCCCCCGCCAAGTCCTGCCGCCTGGCCCCCTCTGTCCGCTCCCCACGTCCCCGCAGACGCGTGGATCTGCTCACGAGCTGCCTTTTCTAACGCGGGCAGGAGCTGGCAGGCAGCGTGGCCCCCCAAGGCCACGGGCAGCCGAGCCGTGATGAGCCAGGGAAGCTGGGGGGGGGACGGGGGGACACGGGAGGGGAGTGCACGAAGCGAAGGGTGATGAATGGGAGCTGGGAGCTGGCGGGCAGGGGGATGGGGCTGGAGATGGGCTGCAGCCGAGCTGCCAAGCTGCGACTTTGGCAAGGGGACTTGTCTACAGAATAAGAGTGACAGGCCGTGCGCGGCCCCGGGGCCCTGTTGTGTGCAGGGGAGCGAAGGCAGGAGCCGGGCATCACCCCAGGGCTTGGTGCAGGCTGGGAGCAGGAGCTCCTGGGGCCCGCTGTGCAAGGAGCAAGGGCCGTGGTGTTACCCCATCATGGGCAGGAATAGGGTCGGGGGCAAGGGAAGGGGAAGCCTGGGCCGTGTAGCACATGGAGCACATCTTACGGTCCCCCTGACGCCGGCATCCGCCGCGGGACTGGCGACCCCGTGCACGGATGCCCCTGTAATGACTGTTCCTGGAGGTGCGGTGTGGTACCCGGGGCCAAGCAGCTGTACTGAAATATTCACGCCAAGCTCGCTTTGAAGACAGCATGATTTCTTGGAAACTCGCTGCGCGTCTTAAATGGAGCTGTCTGCTCTGCACGGCTGCCTGGGCATGATGGGAGCAAGCAGGGTCCTGGTGAGACGCCAGGAAGCAGAAGGAGTGTCCGCTTTTGGTGTGTGACGTTCACGCCCTCAAGAAGGACGTGGAGCATGGCCCATGTCCCCAGAGGGACAGGGGACCAGCCCTCGGGATGGCCATGCTGCCATGGGGGACGGTGCAGTGCCATAATCCCCTCACCGGTGCTGCCCTGGGAGCAGCGCGCCCCAAATTAAAGTGTGCCCAGAACTGATGAGACGATGATCTCGGTGCTGCGATGACAGGGCAGGCAGCGCCAGGGACATGGGTGACAGGGTAGGAGGTGATGGAGATTTCCCTGGCGGGTGATGCCAGAGGTGTTGATGCTGTGGCTGCAGGGTGAGAGACGGTGGCGGTGTGGGCTTCCAGGGCACCGTGACACGGCTGAGGAGCTGCCTGCTGCGCTGCGCTCAGACGCTTTGGGTACCAGCCCACCTCCTTGTTTAGGGCGTCAAGAGATGTCCCCAGCACAGAGCTGGTGCTTGTTCCTGGTGTTCCCCCAGCTCCGTAGCCTGATGCAAGTGTGGGGCTTCGGATGCGGGCATGGGAAGGGGACACTGGGGACCCTGGGTGCTCTCACAGATCCTGTGCTCCACTGTGGCCCCAAAATGGCACTGGTCTGACTCAGACTCAAACACCTCTAGTTTTACTTAAGTGATGGGACCTTTTAGCCTCCAGCTGCTCAGCGTGCAAAGGTGGTGTGACACGCAATGGCACTCCAAGCAGGAAAACAGAAAACCTACCTTTCTGCCTAGTCAGAAAAGCCTGAACGCTGTCTGTACACAGCCTCCTATTCCGCAGACCACCATAATGTATCGCAAATCCCAATGTAATTTGTTGTCCCTCAGGCCACTCAGTATTACTGCTTTCCAAATGTCTCCCTCCCAGTCTCCATGGTGTTAAATTATATTTCCCCAGCTGGATTACTTTGCATTTGTTCAGAATGAATTTCATTTGGCTATTTCCTTCCTATGCCTGACCCTTCTTTCCCAGTGCATTATCTTTTAGCTCTTTGTCCTCACCAGGATTTGCAGCACCTTCCCATTTCATATCCTCTGCAAATTTAATTAACATGCTCTTTACCCTCCCTCTTTCAGATCAAATGAAGATGTTAAAGGAGAACAGACCTGGCACAGATCTAACCGCTAACCACTAACAACACTACAAGTACCTTGCACTTAAATTATGCACTTTCCATCACAAGATTTCAAGGGCCTTTGCTGAACTGGGTAAGTATAATTATTAAAGCTGGGAACTCCGCTACGGTGGGGAATTTAATATTTGCGGTCTGCCTGAGGGCATATGTCTTGTTGACTGTTGTGTTGCCATAGACCTTGACAGTCCTGGGATAGACGTCCCTGCAGTCTTGTGCCTGTCACGCTGGTCTGGCCCCACGGACGCAGAGGTCCCTGGCCAGGGGACCCCCCAGCTGGAAACCCCGAGGTCAGAAGAAGCAAAGCAGTGACCCGGCAGCTGTCTCAAAAGCGTTTTCTGGTTTGATTCCAGCAAATGAGTCAGTGACAGGCTGAAATTTTGCTGGATTAGGAAATACTCACAAGACGGTTCAGTCGCTGTAGCTTCATCACGGGGAAACAGAGGCACGGAGGTTATGGTTAGCGTGTTAGGCACATGGGCTGTGACCCACCGGCCTTTGGGTGACTGAAAGAGGAGCACTCAGGGCTCCTGCTGTCGGAGCGGGGGCAGCCCCTGTGAAGGGTCCCTGCCCTGACCTCCCTTGGGCCGGGGGGGAATCTCCCTTGGGCAGGGCTGGGTTGTGAGGATGAGTGAACCCCACCTCGCCTTCCCCTAACCGACAGACTGGAGGCTTCCCCCCCTCCTCCTGCACCTTGCGTGGGGAACACGAGCTGGTTCTTGCCAGGGGGACAGCGGGGGGCCACCCCCACCAAAGAGCCTCTCTAAAATCCCGCTTCATCTTAATAGCAATATACAACTGTGTGGCAATTTGAGCTGGGTGTAAAAGGGGTTTGTAGGACACGGTTACCAAGTTCTTTACAAAGGAATGGCCTTTTTTTTTTTTTTTTTTTTTTTTTTTCTATTTCCCAACATTTAACAACTAAGTGTTCTCATCTTGTTAGTGTTACCTTGATGATGAATAATGTATACTGCTCCTTCTCTGTGTGATACTGTATTCTTAAATCTCTGCTGCATTATGTGTCTGCACATGCAAGCACACAAGCCTACTATAAAATTTTCTGCCACGACCTCCTCCTGCTAAAGCAAGCACAAGAGCTGCCACTGCAAGAAATGATGTGTCACGAGCATCCTGGTGGGTACGCACCTGAAAAGGTGTTTTACTGTACTCACTGCTCAAACTTTCTCACCTTTTTACTGCATGAAGCAATACAAATTGTCTTCAGACCAAAGGAACTGAGTGTACTGGCTGCTGAAAGCAAAATCCCATGGATGCAGCTTGGGCGCAATGGAGAACACAGCAGCACAGAGGACCCAGAATCTCTGCAGAGCATCTTCCTAAGGTTGGACAGTTTGCCCGGGGCTGGAAAAACCTGAAGATTGATCTTGAAGAAGCTTACATGGCCTTTCCTTTGCTTGGCTGGAAGTTGTGCTTTCCCAATAATGCCCACAGTTTCCCAAGGTCTGCCACTGCCCCAGGCTCTTGCCTTGCAGGAGAAATTCTGTTATTGAGTGGCTCTGCAGTTCCTGAGCCAGGCATTAGTCCTTCTGGTATTTTTCCCTCCTGATAAGTCGGCTCATAGCCTTGATTTTCACAGCAATATTTCAGAGCGCCTAAGTAGGAATTCAACTGCTGTTTATAACATAAGGAAAATAAACCCCAGTGCCATTTAAGGAGAATATTGATATGGAACTGAACGGGGGTGAAGGGACTGTGAAATCCCAGCTAGAAATTGGTAGCATCTTTCTAGCACTGGAGCAGTAAGCTCCCAAACTGCCTCCTCCTAAAACAAGTGGGATTAAGAAACCAAATTTCTTGTATGATAAGCCATCATTCATCCAGGAAAGAAATGAGCTGACACTGTCTGCTAGGAGCTGAATTTTGCAACCTTGGTAGCCCTCTGGCCTGTCCTTCTGGGACAGATCTGCCCCAGGTAGTTCCTGTGGCCGTGGGTTCTATGACCTAACACTGCTAATTAATGAGTTAACCATTAACTAGCAGCTAGTATTCCCATTTCTCATTTCTAAATGAGATTTCTTGCTCTACCGTTCCTTGCTTATAACAAGTTGGGACCCCTTGCTATTTTCTCTGCCTCTGCTTAAACCAAATTTTGAGCCCACATTGGCAGTAGCGCCCAGACGTTCACTCAGAAGTCATGGAAAAGAATCAAAGAGTTCCTGATGAGACCAAGTCCCCCCAGTTTTCCACCAACATGCACCTCGCACGCATTTCCAGTACAATCAATTTTCCCTGCATTTTCAATATCCATCCTCATCTGCTCAGAGCACGGAGCAGGCTGGCGAAGGCCACTCTGGGATGCATGCTGCGCTGGAGATGGAAGATAGCATGTATGCTGCACATCAAAGTCAGGATTTTTTCCCTTTCTTGCTGTTCTCTGCACAATTTATTATCAGAGAGTTGTGCCAATCTCCTGTGTGTGGCCTGTGTTTGTACACACGCATTCAGCCACAGCTGCGCACAGCCGTACATGCACGCGCTGCCAGCGAGCTGAGACAGTTATTGCTGCTGGATTTGATTCATTCAATCCAGGTAAGTCGTCTGGGCTGTGAATTGTCCCCTTCTCAGTGCCAAATCTGCTTGGCCAGGATGTCACACTTCGGGAGCGGTAGCATTCAGCTCCTCCCAAAGCTGGAGGCTGGGAAATGTAGGTTGCTTGGCCGGCTGCA
Source organism: Tyto alba (assembly GCF_018691265.1). Lineage (NCBI taxonomy): Eukaryota > Metazoa > Chordata > Aves > Strigiformes > Tytonidae > Tyto > Tyto alba. Next base: position 21,274,277 of record NW_024881279.1, read on the forward strand.
GAAAATGCCCGCTGCAGGGTGGAGGGTCTGCCTCTGAGAGGAGGGGGCAAGTTGGAAATGAGGGGGGTTGGAGGAATGAGGTGGGGAGCACAAAAAGGTCTGACAGCTGTGCAACGGGAGCAGCCACTTGTCGGGTGAAAAGTGGGCGACCTCAGCTCTGCGCGAATCTCTCAAATTCTCAGTGCCGTGAATTTCATTTTGTCCTGTTAAATTATTAATCTAGCAATAAAACTAACACCCTTATCCATGCCTCAAAGCCCCAGTCAGAGCCTCATGTGGCTTTTATCTCCCACCACATCACAAAGGAGCTTGAGCGCGGGCAGGGAACAGAAGTGATGGGATGGTCCCAGGGGAGACAAAGAGAAGCTGGACGCACTCGTGTCCCTGAGCTGGCGGCTTCTGGTGCCCTACACCCCAAAAAAACATGCAACAGCTGGGGGACAGCTTGGTCCTGGGAAGAGGCAGGATGTCCCAGCAGTGAGGTCAGAGCCGTGTCTTGGTGTGGGAGGCTCCTGCATGCTGCAACTCAGCAGAGTCACCACCATATAGCAGCAGAGCTTTGGATGCCGCTGGTACCCAGAAGGCATCAGAGGATGGGGGGTTGTGCTACAAAGTGCCCAATGGTAACATCAACTTGGGGGATCTGCTGCTCATCTTGCACCTTTGAATGGGGTCCAGAAACTTCACTGGCTCTATAAAAAACAATGGTTTTTTTTTTGGCAGCGTACATTTTAAGCCAGCCTAGATTCTTCGCCTGGCCCTTGGAGCAGCTCTGCTGAGGCAGGCGAGGGGCCCATGTGTCCTGGATGAGCGGTAATGAGCAGAGACAGAGGGAGAGACCTGTAGCCAGCAGGACCATCAAATGACAAAGCAAACCAGCAGAACTGCCCCAACCGAGGACTAGGAGCCTCTGCTGCATAGTGAGTCCTGAATTTGTGGGTGCCTCCTCCCAGCTTGGGGCTTTCCGCTGTTATCCCAGGGTTAAGTGGAGCAGATCTTCCCGGGCAGTGCATGGGTGATGTTGTGCAGCTTCCCAAATGCCCTCGGAATGGTGAGTTCTCCTTCTCCATCAGCTGCAGAGCCTCACGATGACAAGTGTTTCATACCTGCTAGCAAGCCTGCGTACAGCTGGGCTCTCCTCTGTCCCCACCCCGCTCCTGTCCTGGTGACCCACTGCTGGGCTTTGTGAGAAGCTTCCTGTCCTGAGGATCCTCTTTCTGGCAGGAGTGAGATCTCATTTTATGAGTTATATGGGACAAAAATTACCCTGAAAGCCTAGACAGATACCTGAAAGCATCCAGGTCACCCAAGCTGTTCCCAGATTCTCCTTCTTGCATCCTTGCAGCTTATTCTAGTTGCCACAAAGATGCGCTTGTGATGTCCCTCTTTCTGAGCACTGCTGGTCCCAACTGAGGGCAGAGGCGGCAGCAGCCCCACAGAACAGCGAAGAGACAGTGCTGCCTCTCTGGAGGTGGCAGAGCCCTCCTCAAGCTTGGCAGAAAGAAATGCTTTTTCCAGGACTTGCTTTGCAAATCCGTTTGAGGAAAGCAGGGCAAAATAATGTCCAGGATGGTGCAGAGCATGATGGGTGGAGGGGCGGCAGCTCTGCCTCCTGTGGAGGAGAATAAGCAATATCTGGATTTTCCCTGCATGGTACCACTGCTCTGTAGAGAAAGGCTTAGAAGGGGTACTGTGACAACGTGCGTGAAGCTGGAGTGGAGAAAGCATCTTTGTGTTAACAGAAGATGGGAATTTTTCTAGTTGTAGATGGGGAATTATGCATGGGGAGACCAGAATATGGGTTACAGCAGCGTATATCCTGAGCTGCCATAAAGAAAGGAAAATACTGTAAAAGGTATTGCCCGGCAGCAACATGGCTAGACATTAGTACACAAATGTTATTAGAGAGAATACTGTTTTCATGCAGAATAGCCCAGGAATGCTAACGAGGGGCTGTGTGAAGTCTCCTCCATAAGGTTATGTAGCCTACATGGGTTTTTTTTCAGTCTGAGAAAACCACAGCACAAAGCCTGGCTTGTTTTAAACCAACATGACAGATTCGTCTGAAAGACTGTGAGTAAGGAGAAACCGCTGAAGCCAGGGTCAATAACCAAGAGCCCTCAGCGGGGCCGGCTGACACAGACTGCCACGACCTTGCTGAATGGTCCCTTTTTGTGGCAGCGTTGTGGTAGGACCTGGTGTATGGAGAGGCAGGGGAGAGGGATGCTGGCACCGGGGAATCACCAGACCAGCCTTCCTCATTCCTTCCTTGTGGGGGTTGCAGTGTGAGATCTCTGTGGGCTCTCAGCTTGCCATTTTAGATGTTGGGGGTCAGGAGGTTCCCCTGACCCTCCTCCCCAGGTATGTGATTGGCAGGGCATGCTGGCACCCCACTTATTTCACACCCCAGCAGGGAACCAGTGCTGGGTCTTGGTGGGCATTTGCCAGGCAAGAGGCTCTGTTTGCGCTGCCTTTTTCTCTCCCGTTCTCTAGGTGGTCAGGCGTCCTGCTCCCAGCCTCTCCCTGCCCACTGGCATCTCAGCAGCACCGAGTTTTACACCACCTTCCACTCGCTTACCCCGACTCACCAACATGTCACTTACACCACCGTTCATGTCACCTCTGATTCTGGCCCATAATGTGCAGTGTGTCACCTCAGCAGAGGATTAACCACAGAGAGCTTTAGAGCCAGCCAAGCAGAAAGCAAAGCATATGTCATCTCTCCTTATGTTTACAGGAGAGAACATCACCTGGCATCACCAGAGACAAGGGCATACGTTGAGTGATCTTCTCCTTGGGAACCAGCGCCCGTCGGTACTGCAGCTCCAGCAACCCAAGGACATCGCCCCAGCAGCCCTGCACGCTGGCCGCTGCTGGTAGAGCCCGGGCACCAGCTGCACCCGAGCCTTGTGTCGGGGCAGAACTACCTCCATTCCCATTGTCTTGGGACTCAGAAGGGGGAAACACATTTCTTCAGGGCACTGCTAGCATAAAAACAACTCAAAGCAGAGCCCAGCCTGATCTATCTGGTCCTAAGGAGACTTAATTACAGAGCAGTTTGCTGCAAACTTTCCATGAAATGCTCATCTCCTTTGCTGTGTCACCACACGTTTGGCACTCCTTTTCATCACAATCTCTTCCTTTAATGTCTGTATCTTTTAGAACTGCTTCTCCCGCAGTGTTTTTGCTCTTATATTTCACACCTCTGGACAGCTCTGGTTGAGATCCTTCAACGTTGCTCCTTCATGAGCCCTGGGAGAGCCGCGGTTCCATTCATTTGGCCCAGAAAGCCATTGTGGATGGGCAGGGAAATGCGTTTGTCCTCATCTTTTTTAAGATCTTCGGATTCCTGTTGCATATCACACCCTGGCTGGCTTTTGTCTCAGTCACAAGAATACACAGTACCTGAAGGCTCATCTCTCTACCCAGCTTTTAAAGCATTGTACTTGTCTCATCACCAGCTCATGTCTGCAGGAGCTAGTGCGTCAGTGTAATGTGTTACTACCTGCCACGGTGCCTGTTAGTTATCTGCTCCTTCTTCAGTGTCTGCAGTCCCCCCCACCTCATGCAGTGACAGTCTCTGGGAGCGGGAGTAGAGGAGGAACCTCCTCCCAGAGACCAGTTGCCTGAGGGCTGTTTTAATATCCCCATGGAGCGAGCTGTTCTGCTTTCATTTCTGTCACGGTAAGGGTAAGGCGTCTTGCAGGGGACTGTCACCAGCAGCTTGCTGACAGGGCTGTGCTTACATCCCACGATGGATCTGCACATGTCCACGTGAACGTGGCCTTCTTCTTGGTCAGGAGCAGGCAGGGTGGCCAACCTCTTCTTTGAGCAGCGCCCTCCCCACTGCGAGGATCACTGCTCATCATGTGCCAGCAATCACTTGCAGCTGCCAGTACTGGGAAGAAAAGGGCACGTGTCTGATTTTTGGGCATTCCCAGGGGCTCTCATGCTTGTATGGTGGGCCTTACATCTTTCCTACACTCTTACAAGACCCCAAGGTAGGTATCCAGTCAGATGTCACAAACAGGCCAAGGGATGCTGAACCGCATCAGGATTTGTAAATCCTCTACCAATCTGCATGTTAGGTGCGTTGAATCCAATTTGGAAACTTTCTATCACGTACATGTGCCATTAGTGCTATTACCCGAATGATAGAGGCTGGATATAGCTGAGGACTTTGGGTACCAAAACCAGCCAGAGCTGCTGGCCTCCCCAGTTTGCACTAAGAGAGGGTAAAGATGTCTAAGCATGCACACTGGAAAGCATGTCTGGGTGCACCGCTTATCCATACATCTCACATTCACCTTAGGCTTAGGCTTATGTGTGCCTGCTCACCCTCTGGCTCAGGCATACGCATGCACGCTCATCTATTTGTGTGGCTGTTAGATCTGCTCTTTATTTAAGTGGGAATATGAGGGTCTCTGGGCTTGTAGGAGGTGTCATGGGCTGGGCAGCGGGCGGGAGAGGGTGAGCTCATGCATGCATCCCCGTGCAAAGTGCCTGACACAACTGTAATGAGGATGATTGAAGGCTGAGTGCAGGATGATACAGAACAATATAAGTAAGTGGTTTTAGTGTCAGCAATCTTCAAACTTGCTGTCAAAGGGAACATTTAAACGATTTTCCTGCTACTCCAACGCATTCAGGTTATATTTATACCCAGAGAAAACTGGTGCTATAAATGTCAGGTTTGGAGAAGGGCTGGCTGCATCCATCAGAGGAGGAATTAGAAAGTAAGGAGGAATGATGTATCATTGCCAGCTGACAGACCTGTTTGGAAAGAAAATCCCTGGGGCCTGACCCATGCCATAGGCTGGGGTGTCTGTCCTTACACCCTGTGTTTGCACACAGTGGGTAGAGCAGGCAGGGCCCCAAGCTGGCCAGAGCTTTGAGGAGGAAGTGCCTGAAGCATTTAAAAGTCAGCTTTTATCAGAACACAAGAGAACTATAAAAAATGGTGAGAATTCTGTTTTGCTGGAGTGAGAATAAAAATAAGAGGATTGTAAAGTAGCCTTGCCCTGCACACTGTCCAGGGGGCTTCATGCTTTCTTCCAGGCTTGTTCTCAGTCTAGCAGCATTCAGCACTTTCCAGAAACCCTCCACAGCGTCTCCTGGGTCTCTTGTCCCTGTCTCCAGCCTGGCTAGGCGTCTGCTCCCTGCTCATCTCAGGCTGTGCATCAGGTCCCTCACCTGCTGGCTGGCTACCCTTGGCCTGGCATGGCCCTTTGGAAAACCCTGGAAGCCCTGATGGTCCCACCACCATCCCATCCCTGCAGCTGGAGAGTGGGCTTGGTCCTTCCCTGCCCAAGGGGATTGGCTTCCCTGGTTGAATCTTCTCCACCCTCAACACTGCCCAGGCTGTCAGGTTTTACAAAGCACCAGTGGGCAGTAACGGCCCCCCTCTTCTAAATTAACCCCTCTCAGGAATTACCTGTGGAGTGATAGGGTTCCTCCCTCCTCCAGGGCATCTTCATCCAGCTCCGATCACCTTCCACCCGAGCTGGTTACTTGTTCCTCAAAGCGGGGGAAGGTGAGAGACGCACACTGGGGAGTCTATGAGAAAGGGAGGATAGTGGGGGCTGGAGCAACACAAAGAGTGCTGCTGTTGGCAGCGTGGAGATGGAGGACTTGGCCCTTCTTCTCCCTCCAGGGATGGCCCGGCACCTGCTTTCGAGGGAGTCAGACCAAGCAGAGTGGTGCAAAGTGTGAAGGTATGTGGGGAGGTGAGACACACACGGGGAATTTGGAAAGCTTTATGCGCTGCCTGGGATGCCTGCAGAAAGCCAGAGCTTTCAGGAAGTCGTTTAGGATCTCTCAGGTAACGAGGGATGATTCTCCAAGAAATGTTTGCTCTCCTGGAGCTCTGCCAAAGCAGAGCTATAGGGAAGGTGGACATCCTCCTTGCAGCCCAGAGTTTGGAGACCCCTCTGTGGGAAAGGAGGGTTGGATGCTTTTAGTCTAAGGGCCTTTTCCCAATTCTGACATCTGTTTGATAATTTTGTTCATGCCTAGGCTCTACAATGAAGCCAACAAACTATAATTTCATTGCACCTGGTGCATGGAAAAGACCTTTTGGTGGTACATATGTTGCAGTATAACAGCATCTAGGAAGTTCCACAGTTCAGACTTTGCTGTTGACGTAAAATGGCTTTGTTAGATGGCACATCGGGTGTCAGCACCCAACCTTGGGCCAAGAGCACTGCTGCTTGCAGAGCCCTGATCCAGTACAAACTTGCTCTGATGGTTCAGCTGTTCAAAGCATTCGGTGGAATTTGCTTTTCCCCAGCAAATTTCCTGCCATATCCCGTCTTGCCTGCCCTTTTAGAGCCAGTGTGTAGCAGGGTGAAGCTGGAATAAATAGCACGTTGTTTGCTGTTGCAAATTTGACAGAAATATGATCATGTATTCAAACATAATCCAGGTCAAATTGGCACTGGCAGGTGAAGCGGCAGCACGCAGCTCCCGCTAAATGAACGGACTCTCTGAAATTCAGTTAATTGCTGAAAAAAAAAAAAAAAATAAACAAGAGAAAAAAAATGCCATTCCCAAGAACCTTTCATCTATCAGCGGGAAATCATTCCTAGTTCAGTTAACAGGTCATGTTGACAAGTTTAAGAGCAAGAAAAGGTCAGCACTGCAGGGTGTGTAGGAGGGCAGGAGGGGATTCCAGTGGCAGATGCAACGGGAGCTCAGCTCTGCCCTGAAACCTCCTCCAGCTTTGCCTCCCCCCAACCATCCCTCCATCGAGCGTGTGCTGACACTTGTGCCTCCTGCCTCCGAGCCATCTGCCCTTACAAAATGCTCTGGGAATGGAGCCCATGCACACCACCGCCAAATCCCGCACTTTGTAAAGGCAAAACACAGGTCTGGGTCAAACTCCATCGCTGCAAGACCCTCCCCTTGGGTGAACGCCACGTGGACCGCCGGAGCCGTTCAGCCCGCCTTGCTGCCAGCACGCCTGGGGAGGAATCGCCTCTGCCCACCCCGCACGTGTCCCGGGCACCTCGGGTGGGTGTGCCACCTGCACCCCTCCAGGCACCGCTGCTGAAAGGGAGACGGCCCCTCTCCCATCGCAGCGGCAGCGCTGCCCACCTCCCCCAGCCGGTCCCTCACCGCTCGGCACGGCTTCACCTGGCAAAGTGAGTGCAGCTGAAGCGCACGCAGGGAAAGGCTGAGTTTGGGTGATCAGCTTGGAACAGAAAAAAAAAAAAAAGAAAAAAAAAAAAAAAGGAGGCGAAAGGGTAACTTGTTCAGTCTGTAAGAGCTTGCTGGGGAACAAAACTCTGATTATTGGTCTAGGAACCAAAGCAGAAAGAGATTCAGAGCCAGAAGTAGTACACTGACAAATTCAGAATAAATGTAGAGGTCTAGAGGGCAATTAACCACCATGCTCCAGGGCTTTGGTGATTTCCATTTCCTGGCATCTTAACTTTTTCTTTCTTTCCCAGAAAAAAATGCTATTTAGTTCAAACAAATTTGATTGAGGGAAGTGGCAACACTAGAATGCCCTGTCAGGCCTTCAACGCTCTGAGTGCACAGAGGCAGGGTGGGCAGCAACACCTGCCTTTGGGCCACCTCTAGACGGTCTGATCATCTCTCCACACAGATCCGGGTTAAAGAAAAAAAAAAAAATTCAAAAAACCCAGTCATTTTAGTTAGTGGTCCCCAGAACTGTGCTGACACTACTGTCTGGCAGCTGAGGCAAGGGCGGGGAAAGGACAGGAGACAGAGGATGGTTTAAGCAGCTCCTGATGAATGGCCCTGGGAGGTGCTGGGTCCCCTCACCACAGCAGCAGTGGGCAACGGTGGTTTCTCAGCAGATTTGGTTTGGGGGTGATGCATATCCTCACACTTCACTCGCTTCTTCCTCCCAGCACAGGACATTTTTGGGATCTCCCTTCTGTGGTGCTGCTGGGTAGGACACAGGACAGGCTGGGTGGCCCAGTACCTCTCTCCAACAGAGCTCAGAGCAGATGCCAGGGAAGAGGAAAACAGACCAGGCAAGCACACAAAGTGTTCCCCTCTTCCCCTCTCATCACCCCCCATCCTCCCACAGTCTGCAGTGCAGGGACTTCCTGGGCCAGGCATCATTACTGTGTTGTTAGTAACCCTTCTGTGGACTCCTCTTCCATCCCATCTGCCCTTCAACCTGTGGAGATTTTTAATCTACCTGTGTTCTCTACAGACTTTGCACTTCCCCTTCACATGTTGAAATGAACGCACAGCAGGGGAGTCGGGAAAGCCGGCCTCTTCTTTTCTGATGCACCATGGAATCAGAGATGGGACTGAGAAAGGCGAAGGATTCACAGATCCTGGGAACATTTGCGTGGCATCAGATAGTGGAGGCAGAAGAGGGCGGAGAAGGAGGGTTGAAATAACACCCTGGAGACTCTCACCTGGATTCAGCGTCTGTCAGGGTCAGGTTGCTGCAGTGAAATGAAGAGAAAATTATTCCTGTCCCTTCGGGACAAGCTCAGAAGGAACTGCAGCTCCCGTGGAGGGGAGGCGAAGCACAACCCTGCCCCATCCCCAGCTCAGCCGCTGCTCTCCAGCCACAGCCCAGGCAGAGGGATGCTCCAAGTCGTACTGCCCACACCCTGCCACAGCTCTACACAGCAATGCTCCTCTTGTGGTTGGCTTTCGGGTGCCCCCAGCAACCCCAACCACCTTGTCAGCATAAGGAGCTGCAGAGCATCATCCCATCCTACGTTGTGGCAGCAACAGGCTCCCTAGGATCTCCTCAGTGTTCTGGGTTAACCCACATCAGCACCTAGTTCACTCCAAAGTGGGAAGGGGGGAAGCTAAGCCCGTGTTCACATCCACTGCCCAGCTCCCACGTGGCTGCATGTCAGGTTCAGGACCCTTCAGGATCTTCTCCTTTCACTGCTGCAACTTTGTCCCATTGGCAAGGGTTTTACTTTCCCACTGTTGCAGACAGCCGGGGCATTTCCAGCTGCTACCAGGCAGTCCAGGTCTGCCAGACCTCAGCACGGGGATGCTGCAGAGATTAGTGCTTTCTCCTGACCTGAGCAGCTCACCGAGTCTTATTGTTGTTAGGGAGAGAATGGATTAGAGAGTCATATTTCTTGGTTGTAATCCTATTTCAAAAAGCGCTGTGAATCCCACATCCCTAAGCAGAGACGACCTGCCTCAAGCTTCTTTCCTAGCTGATATGCCAGGCACCTCTACCCTTTCCATGGCTTTTTGCACCCAAAGGTACGTGCATGTGATAGTGTGCGTACATACATGGAAACACCCTCCCTTCCCCTAGGGTCTTCCCACACGATGGCTCAGCTCCAGTGCTGGCTGGACTGTTATTTCAGGCTCTGAGCAGGCATCTGATTCTTACCCGTGTCCAATCTGAATAAGAGATGCCTCTGGGATCAGTGAGGTGCCTCCCACCCTCTCTTCATCTTCCCAAAGCTTCCTGGTTTCAGTCACTTTCTCCTTCTCATCTTCCTTGCCAGCCACTCAGTCTTTTGTCCTACATGCTTTCCCTTGCAGCAGCTGAAACATCAGAGGAGCGAAGCTGGAGCAGCAGAGCACCATTCCCACCCTCCAGACACTTCTCCTCTCCCTCTCCATCCCCCCCCCAGCCACCACTATCATTCTACAAGCATATTCCAAGTTTACCTACAAGCACACCCAGCATGTGGGTCAGCTCAGCTCTTCACCAGTACGATGATTTGTGGAAGGGCTCAAATTTCCAGTCATTTGCTCTATCCAAAGGGGAGATACTGGGCTGGAAAAATTAGGAAATTAGAATTTCTTCTCAGCCACAGAACAAACCACAGCATTGTTGGAATTGCAAACCATTAGATGGGTCATGCCTGCAATTCATTTTCTTAGGCAGGGGGTAGCAGCTCCCAGGGCTGTCCCACAAAACCTCTCCTGGCCCCCCCAAATTGCTGCTCCCTTGGGACTGCAGGCTGAGACCGCCAACATCAGGGATGCCGTGGCAGAGGAGAGGAGCTCAGAACACTTCCACACCTATTTCTACAGACTGCAGCTCCCTTGTTTGTTTGTTTGTTTTGTTTTTTGGGGTTTTTTTGGGGGGTTGTTTTTTCTTTTTTTTTTTTCCTTTTTTTTTTTTTTTTTTTTTTTTTTTTTTTGGTTAGTACTATTGTTAATCTGTGGGAAGGAGTGTTTTCTTTTCCAGAGCTCTCCCCCTCTGTGCAGTTGAATTGATGATGTACTGGTGCCCATTTAGCAGAGGACACTCCTAGATGTTTCACTACTGAGACAAGCCAGAAAAATGAGCGAATGGCTTCACATAGCAGCTCACATGCCAAAAGTCCTGGTGGTCCCCATCATCTGCCAGAAACCCCTGGATGCAGGGAAATTGCCATGGGTACCCTGAAGAGAATCTCTAAGGACACATGGAGATGTGGGACCATATGAAGCAGACCCGTCCATGCAGATTTTGCTTGAACTCTTGCTGCAGAATGCAAACGTGGCAGCACTGGCCCAGAAGTGGTGAGTTTTCCCCCATCTCAACCCTGCAAAGCCCAGTGGACCTCGCCAGCCGGTCTGGGAAATCTTGTTTTCCATCCGCCTGGCAATTGGGAGTGCCCCAGCACAGGGTGGGGAACATGGAGCCTTTCCAAAGTGCGGTGGTTTCATTTCTGAATCTCATAAATCTCCCATTGGGCTCCAAAGCAGGTGTGAAATACAGGATGCTCCTCGTGTGTTCCTGGAGCTGGGCAGGATTTACTCGACATGAGGCTCTGGATGCACATTCCTTATCTCAGCAACAAGATTTATAGAGGCCCTGAGATTTATTCTGCCTGTAAAATTCTGTTAAATGTAGGGATGAGTTGGGCAATGACTATTGTTTGGGAATGTATTGTGTCTGCTGGCAGAAAAACGGTCACATCTCTCCCCAATCTCACGCGAGTGCCAGGTGCGCTGGGACAGCGGCAAAGATGCGCAGGAGGGATGTAAGGAGGTAGATGCTGCTGCCAGGGGCAGTGGGGAGGGGTGGGGGGGGGGCTGCACCATCATCCCACCCAGGTCATGGGGCAAGGAGAGTACCCAGCCAGATAGACCAAGCAAGGAAAAGTGTTGGGGAAAGGAGTTCATCGACCAGGGAGGGAGCAAAGGGGCTCGTGATGAGCCCAGCCCTGCACCGTGGGAGCTCAGTTCTGCAGCACGGCACCCACTCAGGGCGGGCGGTGGGTGAGGACGCCCATCGCAGGATGAGGGCAACTTGCCATCAGAAACAGCTTCCCGGAGGACAGGGTGCGGGCACCCCGCTCCCCAGGCCGGGCTCATTAGCTGGCAGGCTCGGCACTGGCTGGGGGGATGTGGCGCTGGCTCTCCCAGCAGAAAGACTCTTTTGATGGAAACGAAAATTTTCGCTTTTGAAAAACCTGGAGTCGGGGAACGAGCCTCGGGGTTACCATGGAAACCCATCGTTGAGCCGCGCCGCAGCAGGAGACACAGCCACAGTGTCTCTGGGTCTGCGGGAGCGAAGCCGATGCGAGCGCGAGCCGACGGCAGCGTGCCTCGGGGACACGCCGGGTGCCTGTGGACCCTGCATGGAGGCAACCATGCGTCTCACCAGGACTGGGGAGGTGGAAAAAGTGCTCCGCTGACGGGATGGATTTGGTTTGCGAGGATGGGAAGGGGCTGAGAGTCAGAACACGGCCACGCTCGTCAGACCACGGGCCACCAGCCTGGTGTGTAAACAAATCACGCCGAATAGCAACAGCGAGCTGCACGCCGCAGTCTTGCTGCAGATTGGCTCTGAGTTATATCTTGGGGAAGATCAATAGAACAAATTATACCAGGAGAACAATATGAGAGAGCCCTGAAAACCCCAATTACTGAAAACCTAATTAATATGTTTTTAAACAAACATTATGGCAATACTTCAAACAACATTAACACGGCCACAGAAGTTTCACAAGGGCGGCAAAGCGATTCTTTAGCCCATGGCAATAGGGTGGGAAGGAACCCAAAACAAGAGTGAGAATGGAAAACAATTGCTATGATACAGCCACAGCTGGGGAAAAGCAAGCTCTCTTTCCAACAAACAGCACAGGGACTCCCATATGCAACCCCAACACCCTGCAGGGCTGCAGATCAATAGTCCTGTAGAAAAACAGAGTCAGAGAACAAGGAATGGAGAAGAAAAAAAAAAGTAATACGTTGCACTAGCTCCCCAAGTCCTTCTAGGAAGAAGGTAACCAGACAAAGGGATGCAAAGCCCAACCTTCCTGAAAGGAATTTGACCCGGAAACCTGATCCTTGAACAAAGCAGCATCCTTGGAAAAACAATGACACTTAAATGCACGGCTGATTGCTCTTGGGACCCCTGACACAATGCGGGAGCAAAAGGGAAGCCTTAGCCCAGTCCAACACAGGAAACCGTGTACGCTAGCTCAGACATAGTGGAGATGCTGACATACAGCCCTGTCAGTGACAGCATCCTGACCTGTCTAGCTGGACACATCCCCGGAGCAGCAGCGAGGTCCCGGAGCGTGGGCAGCTGGAGGAGCCCCGGCATGAGCGACAGCACCAGGGAACAGTCCTGCAGCAGACAACATAATCCATTAAAGCCCAATTGGATCCCTCCCTGAGAACAAACCAGCAGCCACATCTATAGCCTACAGATGTTCAATTACGAACAGAGGGAGGTGTTTGCCTGCTTCAGAGATTATCAAAAAAAAAAAAAAAAGCTATATGAAGGAACTGGTAGAAAATCATCTGACAACACTGAATCCATGAGGCAATCCATCAGGCTTGGGATAAACATAAACAGCATGCAACCGGGCCCTGGGGCTGGCGGGAGGAGCAGGACCCCAACCTGGCACACTGCACCGACGCTGGTGGCCACCCGCCCTGCAGGAACATCGCAGGCCCCCGAGATGAAGGGCTCTGCATCTGACAGGGAGTGCTGGGGAAAACAGACATTTAGTGTGGCTCTTGGAAAGCTTCCAAGCTTTATGCTAGTGGGAGATCTTAGCCTGTATCGCATACCCTGCTCCTCAAGGTGCTTCTGGCTGGCAAAGCAACCGGGGGGCAATGGAGGGGGATAGGCCAGAAAGAAGGCAGGGGTTAAGTGTAATCAACCCCAAGAAGCCTGCTGCAGAAAACGTTCATCAGTGCAATCTGACGTCCTGTACTGTTTGTGCAGAGAAATGTGGAGATCAATGTATTAATATGGGCAGAAAACCACCTCTGCAATCCTGGCCTAGCGCAGCGTACTCCTGCTTTGTGCCAGAACCGCTGCACGGCATGCAGGCACCGGGGCAAAAACCTGCACGGGAGAGGGAGAGCTATGTGAAGCTGGACACACGTCTGCAGGCATCCACGACAAGGTTTCAGTGCAACCATTTCACACTGGGAAAAAAAAAAAAAAAAGAAAAGCTCACCAAAACTGCGCCTAGAAGTGGATATTCACACGATTTCTCATGGATGCTGCTCAGGAAAGTTTCGCAATAGGACACAGGAATGGTTAAAGCAGCTCAGACCAAAGACCAGCCCAGCCCAGGTGTTTCATGGAGGGTGCAAACCAATATCCACAGGATGTCAAACTAACCCTTCTGGCTCCTGCCATGTGGTGCACAGACAATTCCCAAGGCGGTCATTGTGTTTTGTGCTCAATCTGACTTGGCAAAATTTTCTCCCAAGAATTTCTGTAAAAGCTTTCAGTGCTGGTGTGCATTTTTCAGACTGAGGGTGGATTCTGTGGTTGGGGAAGGAGCATGGTAGAAGAACACCATGTTGGTGGCCCAGGCTGTCAGCTGAAAAGTGGAGAAGGCAGTTCAGTTCCTGTTGGGAGTCATCTGTCCCTCTCTAACCCAGCAAGGGTTTATTTCTCTCTACAAAACAGAAGCACAGCAGTGGGAGTGTCTCCAAGAGGAACTTCACTGCCCAGTGACTGGGGTACTCAGTCAGATGGGCTGCAAACTTAACTCTCCCATGGCCTGGAGGAACGACCCGACTCCTGAACTACTTGTGGTGTCTCACTTCTTTTGGAACCATCTTGAAAGGCTCCGTTTTCATTCTGATGCAGGCTAGTGATTGATTTTTTGGAAGGTGAATGCCTTTTTGTGAAATAAAATATCTATTCCTGGCTAACCTTTGCAACCTTGGAGGCAACCTGGCTCTTCCATGAGCCCACTAGAAAGCAACAGCTTTCTTCTAGCTTACCACAGGGGCTGGTTGTGGGCAGCTCTGGTGATGATGAAAACCTGCAAGCCCACAAGCATGGCCCACCATCGCTGCTGGGAGCCTGGAGATGTTCCTGCACCTGGAGGCTTTGCTCCCCTGCTCCCCCTGTCCTTCTCCTCCCTGGGGGTGTGCACTGGGGCGCTTGCACCCCCGTTCTTTTGGTAGTGTGGTCATTCGGATGAAGCCAAAGCAATGTTATACCCAGAGATTATTTTTAGTCAAGCTAATACATTCTGTTCTGCTTTTCCTTGTGCTGAGGATCATCCATTTTCCTCTGTGCAGTTCTGCATGCAGAGCCTGGGTGAGAAGGGATATGGGGGGGATGCTGCAACCAGCCCCTCTCCTGCAGCCTGCCCTAAATCTCCAGCCTGCTTCAGTCACCTGGGGTCCCTACTCAAACAGTGTCAGTGTTGCGGACTACTCTGGCTCTTGGCTCCCCTTCCCTCTTGATGGTCCTGGCCTAGTGCATGGGACTACCCAAACCCCAGAAATCTCATTTTTAGATCATGTCCCCACTTCCAGGCTCTCTGCCTGGGACCACCTCCCACAGCTGGAGACCGGGGCTAAGCTCCCACCTCCAGAGAGCTGCCAGCCGCAAGAACCCACCCTCTCCAGAGTCTCCTTACAGCTTCTCCCCGCTCCCCAATCTGTCAGTCCCCGCTGGCCGTGGGGTCTCCATCCCACCCGCCCGCCCTCTCCCTGGTGCTGTCAACCACAGCGGTGGGGGCAGGCAGCCCCAGGCAGGCGGGGGGAGAACGCATCGCACACCTTGGGCACGAGAGACTCGTGTGTGTCCAATACAGAGGAGCCGTCAGGCGGTTAATTAGACCAAGCACTGTGCTACCGCTGAAGTCTATTAGCAGGGTTTTAGCCGACTGCTCCCTGTTTGGGATAACTGATGTGAGCAGGGTGGGAGAGAGGCAGCAGGAAGCCCCAGGAAGGAGGATTTGTGCTCTGGCTGGCGTGGGGGAGTGAATTCACACACTGTTCCTCGCCAGGGTTTCTCAGAGGCAGAGCGTCTTATTCATCTCCTTCCCTCCTGCTCACAGAGAGATGTCCCAGGCAAAGCAGGAAGCAGCTGTGGCTTGGATTACCTGGTCCAATTCAGTGCCCTGATAAAGCCCAGCTCCTTCCTCGGGGAGCAGGAAGGAAGCAGCACAATAGCCGAGGGCCAGAGGAAGGGTCTGAGCAGGAAGACACCCCTCCCTCCTTCCTATCCCTTGCCTTGCGTCTTGGGCTGCCCTCTGAGCAGCCCCTTCTCTTGGGCGCCGGCCGCACGGGAGGTGGGGGATGTGTCTCGGTGCAGGGCTGTGACCCGCGTTGCTGCTCGTTTCCCAGCTCTCCGGCTGCCTGCAGGAACGGAGCCCTCGAAGCCCAGGTGAGCCGCTCACCCTCGAGGCACGCCAGGCAGATGCCATCGTAGGAGCAGGCAAAGGACAGGGAGCTGATGGTGCAGGAAGGGCCTTTGCAGGGGGCTCAGCAGCGGGCGCAGGCAGCGAGCGCTGCTCATGCCCTAGACGGGGCTGGTTTTAGTGTGGGGGGGAGCGGCGAGCAGACCACGGCAGCCACCCCGTCTGTCCCACGAAGAGTGACCAAGGGAATGTGGGACATGTCCCCCTCCCGCATTCAGGCTGCTGCTGTCCCCCGAGGATTCTGCCTGCAGCCTGGCAGGCCACCCCAGACCCAAGCCATGGATGGCACTGCAGACCCCCACCCGCCGCTGTGGCCCCCTCCCAGGCGGCCTCTTTCACATGCTCCATCTCATCCACCCTCTTTGTTTCTCCCGCTCCTCCCTCGCATGCTCTCATTCATGCAGATCTGCAAGGCTCCCTCTCTGCGGCTGAACTGCCTCCAGGGGCCTCTCCGCCTGCTTTGCTGAGATTATTACTTTTCAAATTTTCTCTTAAACAATGGCAAACCCTCCCGAGACAGCGCAGCACTCCAGGTAGGGAGCCCATTCACCTCCACACAGGTTTCCTCATGCAGGCTCTACCCCGCCTTCCTCTCAACCCCCTAGGTGCTGCAGAGGTGGAAATTCAGACACTGCGCTTGCCTGTATAGCTCCCAATAAAGAGTATCAAACAGGAATGAAACACAAAAGCCACCTGGGGAAAAATAAAAGCTCCCGGCGCATTGCTAGGAGGGCTGAGATGGGAACGCTGCCCGCCTGAATGTGACAAGGAAGGACCGGGGAAGCAGGAGGATTCACCTGCTCCGTGTCTGCACAAGCGCATAGCGGGAAGCAATGAATCAGGAGGTGCTCTCCCGCGCATCCGTGTGAGCAGGCCCCTTGCCCTGGCCTTCCCCTGCCTTGGGACACAAGATGCAGGCTGTGGCGGAGCAGTGCTGCTGCCTGTGGGAATCTCCAATTGCTTCCTGAAGCGTGCTCAGATAAATGGCACCGTGGGAATTTACAGCAGGAACCCGAGGACAGGCTCAGCCCGGCTCTCAAAGGCTCCGCTTTCCTGGGATCGTCGCTGGAGGACTCAGAGGACATGTCATTATCCGCTATAGAAAGCTAGCAGATATTTGCTGGGATTTGTCCATACGTTCAGCCCCGTCAGATTCCCTTTCCCCTGGGATGGTTCTGGCAGGGCTGTGGTTTCCTGTTTGGAGCAGGAGCAGAGGGTGGGAGGGGGGCATATGGAGAGCACCCACCTCTGCCCCTGCCCCGGAGCCTTTGCTGGGGGACGGTGCCAGCTGACCTTCCAGACCCATCACGCCTTGCCAGGATTTATAATCTGAGAAGCTGATAGTTTACATCCATTTTTTTTTTTTTTTTTCCTGCAGCACGAGTGCAAAAACACCCCAAAACCAGAGCCTGCGGGTCAGACTCTTGCAGTGAGGCATCCTACGCTATGGGCTAGTCACCATCAAGCGCAGTCACTGCAGAGAACACGTTCTTTTCAGGACATCTGCCCCTACTCCCAACCTCCTCCACCCCAGTGCCACCCCCAGCCCCTTCCCAACCCATCGCCCTACCCCCCGCCATTGCCTCCCCTCTCTTTGCTCCTGGACAGACCAGCTGTTTCTCCTTCCTCTCTCCCAGAACATCCCCCACAGCAGTTGCTTGCTCTGACATCCGAGAGTTATTTAACGTATGTTTTGCTTCTTGTAAATGCAATTTGGTGGCTGGAAACGGGGAGGAAACCACGTGAGCAGCAGCCTCCCCCCGGACCTCTGGCAAGCGTTCAGCCCCTTCCCGGGTGCTCCAGGGACCTTGGCTGTGAGCGAGGCAGGAGCCGCTTGAAGCATCTCTGCCTTCCAAGAGTTAATGCCTGGTGCAGAGTCCCCAGTTCCTGCCCCGATGACATTTCCTATTAGTCAGCCTGGCCTCTGCCTGGGCAGCCCTGCTGCAGAGCGGGTCCCCTCCGGCTGCAGTCACCCCACGCCTGGCACCTCGTCACCCCACGGTCCCGCGGCGCTCAGGGTTTGGGAGGGGAATCAGGATGAGGACCAAGAGCATCACTTTTCCCAAACCAACAGCGTTGAACTTACAGGCAGATTAATTTAGCATGAATGAAACGCTATTGCAACACAAATGCCCCGCAGCTATAGGGACCAGGCATTTCTCAAGCTCCTTGGTTTTTGGTTTGTTTTGTTTTTTGTTTGTTTTTTTTTTTTTCAACAAGAATGTTACTTAAAACAGAGCTGCCATCGGCTTGGGGGTGCCACTGTGCCAAGGGACACACAGGCCAGCGGGAGAGCTGGGACCGCTTGGGCAGCACGGGGGATGAGGGAGGCAGAAAGCAGCAGAGGGTCACTCAGAGAGCCTGGGAGAGGGTCTGCAGGCTGTCCCTGGTGAGAGCAGCCACGGAAATGAGAGGCAGGCAGGCAAGTGATACTGCCAACAGCTATTACTGTACCTCGAAGCGCTGACACAGGGTGGAGGGGAATGCAATCCCCGGCTGATCTGGCACGATCCAGTCTGAGTGAACAGAAGAAGAAGGGTGCAGGCTCTGCCCCAGGGTGCATGCCACAGTTTCACCCTGCCACTGGGCAGAATTCAGCTCCCGGTTGCTTCTGGGTGGTTGTCGAGCTGCATGGAATATCCACTCGCTTTCTATTAAATAGTCAGCTCACAAAACAGTGCAATGCAGACGTTGCACCCGGTGCAAGCAAAGGATGTGACAGCCGAGTAAATAGCACTGCAAAACAACTGCACAGGGCTTCCAACGCGGCGTCCGAGTGGGCTCGCACCAGGGCTGAGACAGCCGGCACCTTCACAGTCTGGAAACGGGGCTGGCTCAGTGTGCTGAACTAGTTTGCTGAGATGAATTAACTGAGGATAGGAGAAACATTAACAACTATAAAGATTCACTGAAGGTCCAGGCATAGGAGGAAGACCAATTATCCAGCGCACAGCCAGCACACAGCCGTCAGGAAGGAGACCCAGGGATCAACGTGCGGGGTGCTCTCAAAATATCACCCGGGGGGGGGTGGTGCGAAACAGCCCCTCAGAAGAGAGGGCTTAATAGGAAAGGAGTCAAGAACATCACTGCTACTTCAGCAGACCAGGAGCCCTAGATTCTTTCCCACCCCCCTCCTCCATCCCGAGGAGGTGGGACCTGCAGAAGGCTCATCCCAGAAAAGGCACCGAAGGAGCCTAAGCTGAGGACACCGGAGGGGACGAGCGTGAGAAAGGGACCGGGAACAGCTATTGAGAGTGCTGGGCCCAGTGCGCTGGACGGGCAGCAGCCCGAGCATACCAATTTATCCAGTGCATAATTAAAACCTGGAACTCGTTGCCCTGGGAGGTGTCAGGGGCCAAAAACATAAACAGATCTGAAAAGAGATTAGACAAAGCCGCAGCACTGGACATGATGATCCGGGTGCAACTTTGAGCTCCAAAAGCTCCTGAAAATGCTGTTTGTGGGATGCTGGGGGAGGGCTGAGAGGAGAAGGACCTCTGTAAACCGCTGCTGTTTCTTACACCCTTCCCCTCTGCATCCTCTAATGTCCGTCTGGCGGCTGACTGCCAGGCTAACACGAACCTTTGGCCTCGGTCGGCATGGCCACGTTATGCTCTCGTGATCTTTATGCACTTCTCTGTTCTCACGCCTGCTCTCTGCGAAGGCAGCTCTCTCGTGGGAGCTTTCCCCTTCAGCCTGCCAGCGCACGCTGCCGGCTGAATGTGCTGGGGGCTCAAGGGGGGGGCTGCATCAGGCCCAGCATGGGGACCGCTGCACTAAGCATCGCTGGTGCAGCAAGGGCAGGGCCACCAGTAACGGCACTGCGCAAGAGGCCAGGTTAATCCTAGGCATCCCATTTGGTCACACACAGAGCTACAGCCATGAAGTTATCATCTCTCTTATTAAAAAAGAGAATTCAAATGCAGCTAAAAGTGTTGGAAGTGTTGCAAACTGCTGGGGTTTGCTGGACCAACCCATGGGAGAGGAGAGGGCTGTTTTCTGTGAGTAGAGATACACCTTTCCCAGTCACCCAGGTATAATTTTGGGGTTCAGAATTCCTGCAGGGAATCTTCCTGCAGGGAAGATATCTGCAAGCTTCCCAAAATCCAGATAGATACCATGCGGGAGCTAGCAACCTTTCCAAAGTGATGAAGACAGATTAAGTTTTGAAAGACATGCATGAGATCCCATTTTTCTGACACGAATTAGAGGTTAAACTCCCTGAAAACTGGGAGATGGTGTCCCTCTTGGAGGCAGTCAGCTGATTCACAGCATCCTCCTGCAGCAAAGGGCAGGTCCAAGCTGAGTGCGGGGATGCTGCCTGTCATGCAGCCGCTTGCTGACTCCTTCCCCCTCAGGGTTGGGGAGGAAAAAAAGGCTCAGGGATTGAGAGAAGGACAGGGAGGGATGACTCACCTATTAAAGTTCATCAGCAAAAATAAGACTCGACTGGGGAAGAAAAAAGAACGTCAATTTAATATGAACACCACCGCCACTCATTTACCAATCAAAGAGAGTAGGAGAATGAGAAATACAACCACATCTCAAAAACACCTCCCCCCACCCCTCCCTTCTTCCCAGGCTCAGTTTTGCTCCTGATTTCTCTCCCTCCTCCCCACCAGCGGTGCAGGGGGGGCAGGGAATGGGGGTTGTGGTCAGTTTATCCCTCTTTATTTCTCCCGCTCCTTCCTCCTCAGGGGGAGGACCCCTCACGCTCTTCCCCTGCCCCAGCACAAGGTCCCTCCCATGGCAGACAGTCCTCCACAAACTGCTACACGAGTCTTTCCCACAGGCTGCAGCTCTTCCCGAACTGCCCCAGCGTGAGTCCCTGCCATGGGCTGCACACCTCCCAACAACAGCACAGGCTGCCCTCAGAGTCCCGGCCTTCTCCTGGCTCTGGTGTGGGGTCCTCCACGGGCTGCAGGTCGGCATCTGCTCCACCAGTGACACCTCCATGTGCTGCAGGGCACGGCCTGCCCTCTCACCATGGGCTGCAGGGGGTCTCTGCTCTGGAGCACCTCCACCCCTCCTCCTTGCTTCCACTGACCTCAGGGTTTGCAGAGGTGTCTCTCTCACAGCTTCTCCTCACAGCTCCCACTTCTCTCAGCTTCCCCTTCTTAAATCCATTCTCACAGAGGCGCAGCCACCATCGCTAACTGTCTCAGCCTTGGTGCAGAGGTGGGTCCAACTTGGAGCTGGGGGAGCTTCGAGAAGCTTCTCGCAGGGGCCACCGCTACCAAACCCCACCACACACAAACCCAACACACTGCCTCTCACCGATGTGGGTCCTGGGCCAGTTCTTCTTATGCTACATACCATGTTAAATCTTTGCTCTAAAGATCTCACTTCTGGGTAACAATTGCTGCCTGCCTTTCCCATGCTGCACGCGAGTTCTCCACCCCATTCAACCCTTAAGAGCTGGCTCAACTTTCAATTTATAAAGTGACAAACAGAAGTTGAATATTTTGCTTTACACTTCTTTCATGACAGCTCTCATCACCACCTTTATTTTCCTGCCACCACTGTGGATCAGGGTGGTCCTTTTGCTGGAAGCAGGTGGTGTAACTCCAAGGTCCTTCCCTGTGCTCTGCATATAGAGGGGAGACAGTTTTGTCATTACTTTCCATTTGACATTACTTTCCACTGAAGCTGAATGTCACCAGATCATTTTCTGGCCCAAGCACTCAGTCCCACAACAGCATTTGGTAGCTTTCACAGTCAGATTTTGTTTGCCTGCCCAAGTTAATTTTACGCCATCGGTGAGTTCTGCAGCCTCACTGCTGCCTGCCTTCCCAGACCATTGATGCTTGTACTGAGCACCACAGCCCAACTCCTCATTTGACTTCATGGGCCAACTCCCTCACACATGTGAAAATCACTAATTTTTTTGTACCTTTTCTTTCCTATTTTCTCTACCAGGAGAATTACCCAGGGGAGGAATTTCCTTTTTGAACCATAACAAGTTAATTTCCTGATGAGTCTCTGATAAGGGACATTGCCCAAAAGTATTTTGAAAAACCTAACAGATTATGTTGACCAGATCACCTCTGTACACATATTGATCCCTTCAGTGAACATTAATGGATTTCTGATGCATGATTTCCTTCCACAGAAACCAAAGCAACTTTCTCTTATTATATCCTATTTATTAATTTACCCAACAACTCTATTATTTGTTGCAATTTCTACCTATTTGCTTGACACAGAAGTCTGACCAACTGCTCTGTAAGACTCTCTCATTTAATACTTTAAAAAAAACAAACAAGACACAAAACCCCTAGCGTTACATTTGATATCTTCCCTTGCTTTGCTACAGAGACCATTTTAAGCTATAGGTTGTGTATTACAGTTAGTAGAGGAAATGTTATCTTTTCTTTCTGTATGATTTTTGGGTGAATCTCCCTGGTTCTGGCAATTAGTTCCTATTCATGCTGCCAATTTGTTCTAAACTCTCT
The DNA here is from genome assembly GCF_018691265.1 of Tyto alba. Taxonomy (NCBI): domain Eukaryota; kingdom Metazoa; phylum Chordata; class Aves; order Strigiformes; family Tytonidae; genus Tyto; species Tyto alba. The sequence goes on from NW_024881279.1 coordinate 21,296,328, forward strand.
CTTCTAATGGCACTTCCATTTGAATCAATTCCTTTGATTTTCTAATATCAACCTGGAGTGTTACCTGACGCTAAGCCAGCCTTGAGGACCCAAGGAGTCCCATTTTCTCCTTCTTTCCCCTTTCTCTTTAATTTCCTTGCCGACTCTCTAACTGAATTCCTCCCCCTCCCTTTTTCCCCTGGACTGGGTTTCTCTCCTGCCAGCCCCGGTATCTTCTCTGGATTTATAGCCTGACTGTGTTCTCAATTAGCATGTTCCTTCCAGCTTTTATGGCTTCCAAGTCACAACATTTTCAAGACTATGGCAACATATTATAGACTGTACATGTAAAATAGGTATTAACTGCATCTATATCTTCCTAGACTCATAATTTCCATCTTCTGTTGAGCTCTCCAAAGACTACACAAGACTTGGAGGCAGACGTGACTTTAGACAGTGCTCTCTAAATTACCTTCCCTGGTGCGTCTTGGTGAATAAAAGACCTTCCTGCCATTCATCCCCCCACCCTCACTCTTCTTGTGTGACTGCACCAAGTTGGAAATCAATGCAGATGCCCTTCCAACACCTTCTCTGCTGCTTTCCGCCTCCTCCAGCTCCTCAAGAGCTGTGCAAGGCTGCAGACCCCTGGTCAGCTCTACCCCTTTCCCCAGGACACCCCCCACTGCTCTCCTCCAGGATAAGGCAGTGTGGTGGGAAGTCGGCTGGTGAGCTTTCATTGTGCCCCTTTAATAAGTGCAGGAAGGGGAGAAGAAGCTGTTTGTGGATGGAGACAGAGCAACTGCCTGCCGAGCTGGTATGAAATGTCCCGGAGCAATGGATTGCTCTCCGTGAGGGGCTCTGAGCTGTGGCATCTGAAGGCTGTTGGTGTGGACATCCAGGAAACTCTTTCAAAATCTCCCGGCGGGGCACTGAGTGCTGACTTGCAATGTCTCCGGGCGTGCTCCCTGGGCTGGACACCGTCAGGATCCTTAGCTGGGCTGCTGGGCTGCTGTGAAGAGAGGAGAGGAGGGTTTAGCTTGGAAGGGCATCCCTGTGGACCTCCTGGCTCCCCACACCAGGAGTCTGATGCAGAACAGCATCAGCAGTGAACAGACACTCCCTTCAGTCTCTGTCGGGGGTCTCTCTTAAACTGCCCTCTTGCTAAGGGCTGATTTGTGAATGCAGCTTTTCTCCTGCCACATCTCCTTCTCTCTCATTGCCCAGTTTTATTAGTACATGAAATGAAGCTGAACATCCCTTAGGAAAAGACTGTAAACCCTGCCTGACTCACTAACTTCCTCCGCTGTAAACTGGGGTTGCACGACCTAGCGAGCGTGCGGCTTGATGGACCATTTCAAGACTAACGAGATAAATACTTGGTAAGATAACGGACAGTTGTTTGCTGTGGTGGAGAAAGGGTCGCATGCGAGACTGCATTCATACCTGACGTGAGGCTGAAGCATCTCTGTGACCCCAGACTTGCAACACATGCAGGATTTAAAGACCTCGCTTTGCTGCCTGAGCGGACACGCAGTGCAGCAGTAGCTTGGTCAAGCTCTTTGCAGTCCTCTTCTGATGGTGTAACCCGCATGAGGACAGATGGCTCAAGCAGTCCACTCACCAAGAGAAATCCACTCTCCCTGCAAGCTCAACCGAAACCCAAACACGACAAAATTCAGAAGTTGTGAAGCATTGAAAAGACAAAGCTACATGCACACCCAATTAATCCAGAGGTTGCAAATAAAATTAGAGGGCCATTTATCGATGTAATTCACAGAAAGCCTTAAGAGTGAGCGGCAGGCAGTGAGGACATTACAGAAATGGCAGTGAAGCTTTCGGGAGGAGCACAATGTACGCTTTGGCAAGGTGGATGACAGGATCACTAAGTTGAAGCTAGTGGCTTTTATTAAACCATTTGGACATCAGGAACGTAAGTGAATGTCTTTTGGTGTTAGTTCTGCTCCCAAGGCATTTGAAAGAATAATAGCAGTGATCTTGGAGGGATTTCAAGAAGCTGAAATTAGAATGAATGCTGTTTTTAATTTGAACTAACGAGTTTAAAGAGCAAAATGAAAGACTCTGGGCAATTTTGCAGAGTCAAGACACTTAACACTAAGCTGAGGAACATCAGAATCTGATCTTTGCAAGCATTTTCCTTCTCATATACATAAAGAGCAAACAAGACCCAGTGTCTGATTCAGATTAAATGGTTAATTATTACTGCTATTGTTGAACTCTGACAGTGTAGCAAATCAGTGATGTACGAGAGAGAAATAAAGCCAGCTTTGCTCTGAACAGCCTGCAATACAAGGGAGAATACAGACAGCACCAGAGACTCACAGCATTGTAAGCATATTTATTAGTGTCATCTCACTTCTCCTGAGATTGACAGAAGATGAGCATCTTTAGCATGGACTTGACTGGAGCGAGATGATAGCCTGGGGCCCAAGCACTGGGTGAGTGTTAATAGAAAAAAAAAAATCACAAGAAATACCCAGATTTATTAGGATGGTCACCTGCTCAGTAAAACTGACTCCAAATCTGTCTGTGGTAGATAAACCCTGAGGGATTTGCTGGACGGTGACATTGTCTCGTTCTGAGCAGTCACACCGGTATTAAGTTAAATTTAAAATACCTAGTGCCTTGCAACAACAGACTTCAAGGTTTGTTTGGAGAGCATCTGGCCATATTATCTAAAAAAAAAAAAAAAAAAAAAAAAAAAAAGTGCAATAAGTGCAATTACAATTGCCGCAAGATCTCTGCAGCGAGGTGCAAAAAAAGAAAATAAATGTTCCCAGCTGTGTCAGAAAGTCTGCTTATGTGAAAGCCCTTGCACCAGTTCCCTGTTTTTTGAGAACCAGGTCTTTGCAGCTGCTGCTTGAACTCCCTCGCACAATGGAAAAAAGAAAGAGGTCTGTGAGGACTTGGGTACAATGCTTCCCACGGTGGGAACGTCAGGCGGATGAGCAGTAGCTACAAGATTTGTCTTTCTTCACAGACTCAGCTTCTCGTTCAGACAGAGGCTGTTGTGCCATGGCTGAGCAGTTTTCTGGTGTCATTATGTGGCACTAGCAGCAAGAGGGCACGGCAGCACGCAGGCACAGTCCCTCTTGGGTAGCAAGAAAAAACCTGCAGCGCTGCATCCCTCAACCCCGCAAGCATGAGGGTTAACTGGAAGCTGCTGGCTGCGTGAAACCGATCTGTGTGGGTAGCCAACCTCATGTGGAAGAAACTCTTCTTCCTCTTCTCCTCCTGGTATCGGAAACGTTGCTGTTCCTCTCGTCCTGTGGCTGCTCACTCTTGATTTTGCATTAGCTTTGCTCCTGCTTCGTCTCTCACATGCATGTGCAAATCACATGCATGTGCAGCTGAAAGTGGCCAGTCCTTCTTCTGTCCTGCATGCTTGCTGACCACCATAAACCCTGCCTACACGGTATATCTGTCAGTGGGCGTCCTTTTGGGTATCACCCCCTTGGACAGTCATTCCATGCTGTTCCAGCTGATCGTTGTCCAGGGGAAAATGTAATTGTTCTTTTCAAGAAGCCTGAGCTAAGTTTGACAGGAACATCCAACACTTTCAACCAGGGCTTGATAGTGCCTCTTACCATCTTTCAGTGGAGGTTTCTAGCTTAATTTGTTGCGAAGAAAATCTTGTGTCTCATTAACATGAACTTCAGTGTTGCAGGTAGAAACCAACATGCAATGTGTTTTCCAGTTTGACAGCGGTGCTGGTGTGAGATGCACTTGCAGATGCTGGGGGGAGCTCAGATAACTCCCTCCTCCTATTGCAAAGGCACATGCTCCTTGGCACGCCACGTGTTAACCAGTCTGTGCCTGGCCAGCTTGAGGACCGCTGCCCAGATCAGCAGTTGCCCTCTGCCAAGCTGCCCCATCAGACCGCGTCTCTTGTTCCATCTGTTGCCCCTCATGGCTTGCCGTGGTGCACAGACCCCCAACGAGCCTGACTTGAACTGCGCACCCTGAAACTGCAACCCTTGTGGCACTAGGACAGAGAGAGGTAGAGCCCCTTGCATGGAGCGGATTTGTTCTGCTGCTGCTGGGAAGAGCCACAACCTCCCTTGGCCAAAGCATGAGAGAGCTACTGGCCAGGGCTCAGCACCACTCCCAGCTCTTGCCTGGGACAGCACACATGAGGAGCAAGGCTCTCCCTTCCAGCCTGCCCCACTCTTTGTCCCTACACCTGGCCACCGTCCCTCTCTGCCCTGAGGAATCCCCCATCTGCTCTCTTTGGCAGCATGGGGAGGAGGTGCATCCTGATTTCTTATGATATAGCAAGGATTAAGGTGTGGTTTGAAAATCACTAACTTTCCATCTTCACCCCTGCTAGAGCTTCCTCCCTCGTCCTTCCCTCCTTCCTCAACCCATAGTCTCTGCTTCTCTGTTCCAAACACTTGCCAGTAACCAGAAAGTGTCTGTGCACGGAGAAGCAGAGGAAGGGATGTGCACGGAGCCTCAGGCAGCAACCCATGCTTCCCACCTCGGGGGGTGGCAGCAGCAGAGATGGGGCTGCAGCTCAGAGCAGGGGCTGTGCCTGCTTCAGCACAGGATGCCGGCACATGGATGCAGAAGCCTCCCCACCTACCCTGGCATCCCTCCTCTCCTCACTCCCAAGCCCTCCTCCAGCCAGGAGCATGCACAGTGTGCCGCAACCTCCCTCCCGCTCGCATCCCGCCGGGAGAGGACATCAAGGTGAGGATGGGAAACCGGGCAGGATCTGCCGGGCTCTCAGGGCCAGCAGGGCGGGGAGGCTTGAAACAATCCAATTTAGCAAGCGCTGCTCACAGGGACATGAATAATGGGAAGTTGATGCTAAACTGGAGCCATAATTTTCATACCAGTGCAAACAGATCCAAATTGTGATAAAAGGTTTTCATCTGCGGAGGCTTGGAGAGGCCCCTGTGCTCTGATTTACTGCGCCTCTTAATGTCGCATCTGACAGCACTTTGCAAACAAAATGTTCTGGCCATAAACTAGCAGAAGAGTGAGTTAGTGAGGCTGGGGGAGGGGGTGAAAGAAGAGGGTGGGAGAGGGGTGAAAGGGTTGCCTTTATTGCACTGTTGCTCGGGTATCACTGCAGTGTTCGCCGATTTACCTGCGAGGGCAGCAGAAGAGCCTGTTGGAAGAGACCAAGGAAGGAGGCAACAGGAAGGTGATGCTGAAGGCAGAGAGGCACCTAGATTTGTGAAGCTCAAAGGAAAGCACCCAGCTCCTCCTGCCAATCCCTATGGGAGCTGCATGTCCAAATGAGAATCTGGACTATCCCCATCCCTGAGGGCAGTCCATGGGTATTAGCACTGGTCCCCATTCTCCTAAGTCAACAGAGACCCAGGGGCAGAGGATCTGGCTGCTTCAGCTGGGAGGATGCATGGGTTGGCAGGGACATATATCAGCCGGGGCTGCTTTGCCTGCCCTTCTCCGTCACCTCTTCTGTGCCTATGGCTGCCCCACCCTCTGCCCCTGCCACCTTCTGCTTCTTCTGCCCGGCAGCCTGACCCCAAGCTGAGACCAGAGACCCCCACATCTCCAGGGAAAAGACCTCCAAGAGAGAGCAAGCGAGAGAGATCACAGAGTCAACCAGAAGAAGTGGATGTCATGATTCTTCCCTGGGAAGGGCTGTCTTCTGCCATGATCTCGCCTTTCAGCCCCAGATATGGCCAGCTGAGGAGCCCGCTGCTGGGAGAAAGCTGGTCTCAGCAAGTGTGAGACGCTTCAGGCCCTGGTTTGACAGGGATGCTGGTTTAGTTGGGAATACGGGTAAAGAAGCAGGAGCTGCAGGCTGATGGATCACAGCCCCTAGGCGTCTGAGCACGCATGCTGCTACGTTTTGCACCAGTGGAAGCTTTCTCAGCCTGCTTGGCTCCATTCCCAGATATAATGAGCTGCAGTAATTGAGCCCGGAGGTCAAAAATGTGCGACTCACTGTTGCCAGAGTGTAGAGGGCACTGTCTTCTGTGCAGGAAAGGCTTGGCGAAGGTGACGTCTTGTCTCCATGGATATTTGGATGTTGAGCAGCATGGATGGTGCTGAAATGAACAAGAAACCTGCTGGGAACCGCAGTGTCAGGCGAACCAAAAAGACCCAGGCACAGAGTCAACGTGCAGGGTGGTGCCCAGCTCTGGCCACGACGTTCTCTGGGCCAGCACCACATCGGAGCGGAGCCCGGAGGACCCGTGTCCAGCCTGTGGCTCCAAGGTGCTTGCAAGAGCTGCAGCACCTGGCTGGCAGGCAGCCTGGGTGTCAGGGAGGGCAGGCAGCCCACATGTACTGTCTCTGTATCCCCTTTTCTCCCTGTCAGCTCCAGGGTAAGACGGGATCTCATGCAGCTTTTGTTATGTACAATGCTTGGTTAGAGCTCCTCTGGTCACGCTCGGCTTCCCGAGTCAGCAGAGAGGAGTAGCTGACCGTTTGCCCAACCAAGGGATTTGTACACTCAGCAAGACTGAGTAGGTCTCCATTGGAGCCAAGCCCACGCTGAAATTCAATCAGATGTGTCTGGATCGTGTCTTTTTTTCTCCCCCAACTTTGTGACCAAGTTCAGGATGATTTGTTATGCTTTCCCTTGATCTCTCTGTCACCTTTCCCTTTCTCTCTGGCCTGGGTAGAATCTCCTGCCATGCATGCATCATCACTTTTTAAAAACATCTAGATGTTGTCAGTTCATCATTAGTTCAGAGCTGAGGTTTCTGAGGGGGTCCTATGGCCAAGACCTGTGAGATACCAGAAAATCTGCAGCACTGTGCTACACGCTCACTTAGTAAGTAACCTATCCAGCAACGCTCTGACTAAGCGCTGACACATTTGTCATTTGAGCTGCCTCCTGTCCCCTGGGAAAAGTAAATGACATTATTGTAACCCAGGCGGTTAATATCAGACCCTCCTGCCTCCTGTCCCCCGCATGGGCAATGACCACTTCAGCGCTGAAGGCAGATGAGCATGTTCTTAATGACATTCCCAGCGGCGCATCCTCGATCCGGGGAGGACTAATCCCTGTAGCCATTCATAATGTGGCTGAAAGCAAGGAGGCTTGGATTTGCTTCCCCATCTTTATGTGTCAGGCCCTGCTCATGCTGAAGAAGCATCAAGCTCAGCAGGGAAGGAAAACCGAATGCAAATCCCCGAGGCAAGCAGCCTGCTTCAGGTCCCTCTGCCTGGGGCATGCCCCTCTCTCCCTCGTGGTGCAGACTAATCAGCACCAGCAGAATGCTTCTCCGTGTCAGACCCTGTCCCCCCTGCTCTGCAGGATGGCTGTGCTCACAGAAGCTGTGTCCCTCCATGCCTGTGTCTGCGCTCTCTTTCTCAGTTTTGAGGCAAGATCTCCCCTACCCTTCCTGGGGATTTGCCTTCTCTCCACTGGCACACGGAGATAATCCCAAGCCCCTCAATTCCAAGCTCCCACCATGATCTTCAGCTTTTCTTATCTGAACTGCTGGAGGTATCTTGTACAGGCCTGGAAAGACCTTTATTTTTTGGGACATAACCACTGTTGGCCCACTGAGGTTGGCCATGAGTTGTGATGTTTGTTGTGGTCAGCTGAAGGTTGCTGATGTTGCGACTCTTTTTCTCAGTCTCCACTTGGTCTCTCTCAACATGCATTGCCCTGGAGTGAGGTGTGGGATTTTCCATGATATTGGGAATGGTCCTGTAGAAAATCCAGAACATGAAGGAAAGCCAGACAACGTATAGTATGGGAAAAAGGACACCAAAATCAGGGTCCCAGAGCACAGATGTGCACAGCTACATCCAAGACCTGGACACAGCCGCTCCCAAAGCGACTTGGAAACCAAACCCAGGCTTCCCCCGCAGAGACTGGGGGCGAGTGGCACTGCAAACGGGCACCACACAGAGCACTCCCCAACCCTGGCCAAGAGGAAGAGATCACGGTGTCAGGCCCTGAGGCATGGCTCACCAGACATTGCCTGCACTCAGACCTGTTCTTTTATTTGATCCAGGTGGTAGAGGAATGACAGACCCATATGATGAGATTTTTTATGTTTCTTTTTACCAGCTTATTTCTAACAAGGGACCACGGATGGGAGACAGGAGCCTTCACACAAACATAACTGCTCTGGGTTAGGTGGACCTCTACATGTTACCTTCTGACTGATGCAGCACTGTGTGGCTGAGCTGATAGCTAGACCACCCTGGAAAACAAGGGCTTTAATTCAGGGACTGAAGCTTTTTAATACCCTTGAGGTATGGTTTGCTCCAAAAAAAAGCAGATATTCATAAGGCCAGAGATCTTTATCATCTGCTGGGGCAAGGAAAGGCACATGCTGTGCCTTCAAAGCCAGGCCCATCAGCGGGCATACAAGAGCTGATGGTGCTGGTAGACACACTTGTACAGCTCACACAGAGCTCGCATCCTCCTCACTGAGGGACTCGGCTGCTTCGGCTGTTGTCAAAGCAACGGCAGCTATTCTGCAGTTTCTCCTGGCAATAAAGTTTTGCACTGAACCTCGATGACAGTTACATGTACTCCCAGCCCAGATGCTTTCATGATATCTCCTTCTCATGTTGCTGCACAAAAGAGCCAGCCACACGTGGCAGCATAAACCATGCTTTGACTTGCCCCCAGTGAGAAGCCTCATAGCAGAGATCATCAGGCCAGTAAAAACAACCCCATTCACCAGTTAATTCCCCCTGTAAACCATGCCACAATAACACAGGGCAGATCACACGTCAGTGCCAGCTGTGCTCCCCACCTGCATGCTGTTTGAAACTGTGGGAAGTCAGAGGTGATGGGATCAGTTCCTTGCAGCCAGGGCTAAGCCTTGAGTTTCATTTCATTGTCGAAGGTATGGCAAGTGCATGGTGTGGGGGATTTGTTTGTGCACAGGTCACTGCTGACAGATAAAGCAGAAGGTCCTCATCAGACTAGCACCCTACAGCATTTCTAGAGATAGGAGCTAAATGTCCTGTCCTCCTGCCACCACCCGCAAGGAACTTTTGCTCCTTACGTGAAACCCAGGGTGTTCAGTGTCCCTCAGGTGGAAGGAGAGCCCTTATGACACTGGTGCCCTTGAGGGGATCTGGCCCAGTGCAAATAGCCTTTCTGAATACTCTTATACTGTAAAATTTCTAACAGACGTGGACATGGACACCTCACCTGAAAAAAAAAAATATTAAAAAAGAATCTTGAAGCCCCAAATGGGAAGGGCAGCCAGTCTTGCAGTGTCTTCGGGGTCCTGCTTTCGGGGTCCTGCTTACCAAACACAAGCACGCATAGCAGAGGTCCAGGGCAATGGGCTTTCCACTTCCCGCAGGCTGCTGCTGGTGTCCCCTGGGTATGGTGCACCAGGCAGCTTGGAGCAGTGCGGAGACCTGCCAGCCCTCATGGCTAAAAATCTGGTGTGAAAAAAAGGGCATATGTCTACAAGGAGCAAAAAACAAGCACCAGTTTGATTTTGGGGTAAAGCAGTCATGCAGGTTAAACTGAAACATGCAGGTTAAAGAATCATGTGGGTTAAACTGAAACAGCTGCCTTCTCTCGGGGTCCTGCTCTGTTCTTTCCTAGTGCTTCCTCCACTCCCTCCAGCCCCCGTGACCCTGGGGTGCTGGTAAAACTGCTGGATCAAAGCTGCAGACCCACAGTGGTGGGCAGCTTTAAGAAAGATGGCAAAGACGCAGCCTCTCTTTCTGCCAAAGGGAGGGTTCAACACTGGCCAGCACAGCGGCTCAGTAGGACAAATCCCCCACGTGTGGTTGCTCTGCATCCAAGGAAATTCCTAATCCACCTGCTCCTCAGAGCTGCTGGCCTGAGAGGGCTTAACGCTCCCGCACGGAGAGCCCTGGAGCCCTGCCATCCGCCTCCCATAGTCTGGTGCCATTGCAGCCCCGAGTCCTTCCTGAGCAGCACAATAGCTCTCTACAATAGCTCTTCCTCTGCCCCTCTGAGGACAGGACTGCAATCTTTCTAATGAGTTTGTTCAAAATGAATTTTCCAGGTTTTTACCACAATTGCTCCCCCCACCCCCTCATTCCCTCTTTCCAGCTGCTTGACTCCAGCACTCCCCAGCTCACCCAGAGCTGAGGCTGTTTCTCTCTTCAGTCGCAGTTTAATTATATGAACTGGATTTTTTTTTTTTTCTTCCTTTTGGTTGATGTTTGGTGTGTGAATTCAATGTTCATAATGTACCCTGGGAACCCCCGCTCTGCGTGTGCTCTGCTGGGTCCCAGCACTGCTGATTAGAAAGAGATCCTTTATCCGTGCCGGAGAGGCTGGCGTGTCAAAGCAGCCCAAACTTCACCATTCACATCTCCCCCCTTCTGAAACGCCTGTGGGTCCCTGCCACACTCAGACTCTCTTTGAAAAGCCCTACAATTCGAATAGCCAGATCCACACTTTCATCACTGGGGTCGTGGCTCCTACCAAGAGTTATTAGTGTGCCTTTCTCTATTCTTTAAAGCCCTTTCATATAATGTTCTGCCTGTTTGTATTTAGAAAGGATTTTGTATAGATTTGCCACTGATGCGGCTCTTTCTGTGTGGAGCTTTCTCTGGGCTGGGGCTGAGGGTGCCCTTTGCTTCTCCTCCTGCTTGGAGGGATCGCTGCCTGCCACAGGCATCCTCCCCGAGGGGCTGCGGGACTGGGGGCTGCTCGTCTGGTGACTGTGCTCTGCCAGGGGATCTGTAAGCAGCGCAGACTTTGAGGGGTCCCAGATGCCCAGGAGGATGTGTCAGGGCCACCCCTAGAGATATCAGGCCAAATGGGCACTGATACCAGCAGCTACAAGGCACGGGCTCGGCAGCCTGACTTCTGTGCCAGAGGTGTTTCCATCCCTGTTTAACTATTGGGGTTTCCTTGTCTTTGAGATTTGTAAGCTTAGCTGCATTCTCCTGTCCACATCAGCCTGTCTCCCAAAGAGCCAAGTAGCCCCACACCATCCCACCCTGCCCAGAGCCCCGCTGCTTGTGACAACCACATCCCCCATCAGAAACCAGCTCCTGCTCTCTGTTCCCTCCTTGTATCTACAGTCAGAAGCAGATTCCTGTTCTCCTCTCTCCACATCTCAGCCAACAATCAGTTTTTCCCAGAAAGAGGGAGCTGGCAGCCCTCAGGGTCCCGCAGCCAGGACAAGGCATCTGGTGGATCCAGGGAAGCAGTGGTCAGGTCCTGCCTCAAGTGGGACACTCCAGCTTTGCTGCTCTTCTCCGTGACGATCTAGTTTCCTTTCTCAGTCCCAACTGCTACCATTGCAGCTTGCATCTACTCTTCAGGCTGTTGTCTGACCTCATGTCCAGCCTCCAAAGTTCTGCCATATCCCCAGGTATGGATCCCTTTCCTTGCAGATGCCTGAGAGCGTGAGCAAGTGGTTGGTTTATGGCCCAAAGCATGCAGGCTTATTTCCTGGCTAACCCAAATGCGTGATCCTGTCCAACGGTGGCCTCCAGGGACTTCATCCAACGTATTTACAGATCTAACCCTCTTTTGATCCCTGCTAAATCTACATCCTTAGGCATGCCTTGTGGCCATGAGTCCCTCCAGCTAAGCTTTTGCTGTACATATGAAACTGTTTCCTTTTATCAGTTTTAATTAGGTTGCCTTCTGGTTAATGGTCTGGCACTTTCTTTTTCACTTTGAGTAAAGGCAAACAGGCTGACAGGCTGTTCATTACATGATACCTGTAATGAACAGGTACTGTGCATCACGTCCCCACTCATCTCTTCGCAGGACAAAGTGATCCCAGCCCTTTCCAGTTCCCTGCATGCCAAGTCCCTGAAGCGCAGCACTTCCATCACCCTGATGTTGGCTGCTTCCTAGGGTGCTTGCTTCCAGGTAACATGACAAAAAAGGAACATCTGGCTGTTTCTTACAATTTGCCTGCAAGGGAGCGAACCTGTGAGCTTCACCTGTGATCAGCTGCAACTCAAGGAAGGACCTTGCCTGTAGCAGCTTTTTCCCAACCTCCAACATGAAGACAGATCCATGGCATCTGTTATCCCACTTCTGCATCCTGGCATGATCTGTGTGTCCCTGATCAAAGAAGATGAGAGTGGAGGAGGATGTCCATGGTGAACCATGGCCATGGCACATGAATTCACAGTCATGCTCACCTCTTTTCTCAGATGCATGCTCTCTCTATTGCTGGCATGCATATTTACACTCTTAGGTCATTCTCCTCCTGCTTCCACAGGTCTGTCTTGCCTTAATTATTCGTGTCATATGCAAGGCCACTGTAGTCCTTTTCCCCCATGTTATTAGGTAAGGCTTTGTGCCACAGCTGATCTGTTGTACCACTAAACAAAGTCTTCCAGGTCTTCCCTAGCAAGTGAGAAAACATTTAGCTTTGGGAAGGCAGGCAGTGCTTCTGGAATAAGGGACACGTGGGATGGGAGTGGGTGAGAGCAGGATGTCTATTAGCTAAGAGCTCTGCAGGAAAATCAATTCACTGCTGCTGAGCTCCTCTCTGTAGGTGCTGATATTGTGCTATTGGTTCCTGGAAAAAGGAACCATTGCCCTGCCTGATGTAGGGTGTGTGTATGAATGTGGGTGTGAGTGTGCAGAAGGAGTGTGCTCAGACACCTGGGTGCAGTTCTTCTCACTTGGCTTTAGATGTCTGTGATGTATGTCTCACCAACTGGGCCACTCATTTCTGTTTCATTTGCACTCACTGCAGAGAAAAATATACTTCCAGGCAAGACTCGTCTGATATACTCTGGCACACACCCCAAACCTGTTCTAAGAGGAGCCCAGGCTGATTAACTCAGGTGAAAATGCTTACCTCTGGTCAGATTAGACTGACCCTGTGCCTAGCTTCATCTTTCCAGGAAGCATTTTGCAAGGAGGCTCAGTGACAAAAAAAAAAAAAAAAAAAAAAAAAAAAAAAAAAAGAGGTTGTACAAACACTGTATCCGAGGAAGCTGGAGCTCTTTATTCCTAAATGGAGAGTAAGCAAATAGCTGAAGCATGCAAAAAAAGTCTAGGAGGGCTGGAAGGAGTTCAAGGTCTGTCTAGAGGCATTCTAGGAGACACAGAGAGATGCCTAACAGCTACAAAGAGGTCAATGCCAACTGCCTGGACATAGGAGCTCTGCAGAGGTCTCAGATGTTCAGGCATAGTTTCAAGTGCAGCCTCAAACTGCCCAACCATGGCTGGCAAAAGCGGGTTGAGGAGCTGACCCTCTACATGTCTCACTGGAACCACAAGGCTTCGTGAAAACAGAAAGAAGCCAGCATGCCCTGGCCTCCCTGGCATTGCTAAGAGATGAGGGGCCCAGAGAACTGCCTCATGCACAAACCTGATGGCTGGCAAAGCACAGGCAACCATCCAGCACAGCCCACATGCAGAGCCCGATTAAGGCATGACAAACCCTGCTCCTTCTGGCCTCTCTGCACCCCACGGGAGCAGTCAGGCTGTTCCTGCTTGGGTGCAGGGAACCCCCTTCTCTTTCCACTGCTCCTACCCTCTCCCATGCGATGGTGGCTCAGGTCCATGTTGCAGTTCAAAGGGACAAGGCAGGGAGAAGAACCAAGGAGGGAGATGAGCCAGAAGGGAGGGTGAACAAGTCAGGGATGGGCAGGGAGAGGAGCCAGGCAGGTGACTGGTTCGAGGTTGAGCAGCCAAGCTCTAGTGCTGCTGCAGAAGTTCCCCTGGACCGACTTATCCAGAGCTGGCACTGATCCTTGCATGCTGCCTGGGACGCAACGGAGGTCCAGGTGAGGAGGTTCATCAGGACCTCGACCTGCGTTAGCTGAGGAGCTGAGGAGCATGGCAGGAGCACGAGCAGGTCCCAGCAAGGAGCTCAGGCTTTGCACAGTGAGAACAACAGCCAGGACAACAGCCAAAGTCAGTGGAGAAGAGCAGGCCCGTGGTGGGGCTGCAGGACGTGCTGCAGAGCTCGGGTCCAGCCGTGCGAAGGAGAGGCTGACTTCCACGGGGCTGCGCACACGAATGTGTCTCACGTACAGCGTGGAGCAGGGGCTGCTCATTTGATTAATGGCCCTTTTGGACAGTTAGACTCAACTAGTGAAACAAAAGAGATTGGCAATCATGTGAAAAATAAGGAAAAGGGTTCAGTGAAATCCTGGCACTGTGAAATGAGTGTTATTAATTCAAAGTGAGCCAGGCCAGAGTGTCACAAACGTCAAGGCCGGGCATTGCCCTGCTGGGGAAATGGGCAGACGCCAAGCGGAGAGAGCAAAGACTGGTGATGTGGGCAGTGGCCCCGTGGTCTTCCCATAGATCTGGGCAGCTGAACAGCAGCGGTGGGAACTTGGCCACAAAGTGCGTCAGCGTGCCTGGGAAGTGCCTGGGAGCCGCAGCCAGCAGCTTGTGGGTAATGGTGATGAGAGTGGACGTGTGAGAAGTGCTGAGGGCCAGGATGCAGAGCCCGGGGATGCTCGGGGAGGACAGCGATGAGGCCGAGCGCGCAGCAAAGCTGCACCCCTGATGCTGCAGGGGAGGGATGGTGAGATGGGGGAGAGCTAGGAACTGCCACAGATTTCATCATGGCTAATTCGACTTATGGATGATAGGAGCACCTGGTTGCTGCAAGCAGGCTGTCCCACCTCCAGGCGCTCCAGCACTGGTGACACAGTGGGGACATACGTGGGCAGCAGGGTCAGGCTGGGAGCCAAGAGCTGCTGCAGCAGTATTAGCTGCTGCTGCTTTGTAGGCTCAGAGCAGGTCCAGGTTCCTGTCTGGTCACAAAATGATTCAGTTTCTCAAGAACTGAAAGAAAAGCCCAAAGGAAAAAAAAAAAAAAAAAATCTGGGGACAAAGAGTAGTTGTCAGCATTTTGAAAATGAAAAGGAAACCAGCAACAGTTATTTCCCAGGGTGCCTGATGGACTCCTTCTCTAGCAGAGATTTGCAAGAGCAGCAGGACATCTGAAGGGCTTCACAGATGCTCTCCCCTGGGCAGGGATGGGGTATGTTGGAGTGAGGCCTTAGAGGGACACACACAGATCTGTGTGCTGGCACATCTCTCACACATAGTGTGAGCACTCTCAAAGTGCTGCTTAGCAGGGCCTGAGGGAGCCTGGGAAGCCCCTCGCCTGGATGAGGTAGTGTGGTCCCTGCTGGGCTTCTGTGGGATTTCCCAAAACGCCTCTTTCGATTTTAAGATTCCCCTGAGGCAGCCAGTCACTTTTCAGCCCTGCCCATGAGGTTATCCAAACATTTCACAGTGCAGACCCCACCGCACGCCTGCACAGATCTGATTTCCACCCACACGTGGCTGATGACAAGCCAAGGGAGCTCCTCAGCCCGTGCCCCACTGCTGGCAGCTCCTCTGCAAGAACCAGAGCAGGACCCGGCAGGACCCGGAGAGCCCCAGGCTGCGTGGTGCGGTGTCTGCAGCACACCTGGAGCCAGCTTCATCCCAGCAGCGAGGGCACTGTCGTTGGTGTCCTGCCCAAGGGAAATGGCCAGGTGGGGCTCTTGGACACATACATTGGGTTTACATTCTGTGATGTAAAGCAGAGAACAGGTTTCAAAGGAAGATGAAACACTCTGACCTCCAAATTATGGGAGAGTTGAGGCAAAAGGGCACCTTTTGGTGTCCCTCTAAATGCACATGTCTTTTTGAACGTCTCTTGGACCGGAGATTGTCAGCTTCCACAGGAAGATAGGTAAATTGCTTGGCCTGGGGAGTTTCTGGTGGCTTTGTTGGCTCTGGAAAGCAGAGCAAGAGTATGAGGTCAGTTTGCAGAAGCATGCCAACCTGGGTTTAACACATCACAGCTCCTCACACTGTCCTTCACCGCTCATGTCCCAGAACGCTTGTCACCCTGGATGGCTCGCTCCTGTCATCTCAGATCTGGCTCCCCTGTGAGGGGCTATGCCTCCAACATAAACATTTCTGCAGCTGCTGACAGATAATATTTAAAAAATCAAGTGTTTAGCTTGATGAGATTAATACACCCAAGGCATTTCCAAATAAGAAACTCCAAAGACATTTGTGCCACTTCTGAAACCTAGGACCACCCCAGCGAAACCAAGTTATATGTTTGATGAGTCTGGTGGGAGCTCTATGGAGCACAACAGGCAAAGGCGTCTGTGAGATTGAAGTTCTGGGTTCAAGGGAAGGAGCAAAGAAAAGTGAGTCTGGAGCACCTTAAAACCTCAGATCTACAACACAGGCAACTCTACAGACACAGGGCTTCTGTGCTGTGGTTTGAAGGACTTTATGTTCAGAGTTTGACAGATTGTCATGAGGAAACTCTATCTAAAATAGCTCGTGGAAGTACATTTGTGCTAATTACAATCACGAGACCTGGAGCAAGGATTGTAGGCACTCCTCTCCATGTTTGCCAGTGACCATATTTTATAATTCTTTATGTGGACTGTGGGTTTTAGCAATATCTGCCAAAGGAGAACGATCAAAAACCTCTGGAGCTTGTGAGGGCATGCTGGCAGCCTCCAGGGATGGAGGACCAGGCGGTGGCATGGAGCCAGAGGAGCCTTGCTCTGTACCTCTCTGAGGCCTTTGCCTCCTGCCAGGATTGCTATTCCCAGCCATTGGCCTGCAAGGATCCTCAGCTGCTCTTCGTGAGCCAGGGGACTTAGATGTCACAGATAAGCTTTGACAGTCATCCCAGAGGAGTTGTCTTTCCAAAATCTGTCTCCAGGACATGAGCTGAGAAATCTGTCCTCTCTCCTGGGAGCTGGTTGCTGCCATGAGATCCTTCCTACGAATCAGGGTGCTGAGTCAAATGTGTCTATGATTCAAAGAGCTTGCCCTTGTTGAGAAGGAGGGTCCTTTTTTCCTCTGGCCCACATATCCAGCCATTTTCCCCTGCTGTGCCTGAAACACGAGTGAAACACTGCCCTTTGGACAGACAGCGAATAGCTGCGATATCACGCTGTAAGGCTATATGTTTTGATTGATCATAATTCATTAGCAAAAACCAGAGAGACAAAGGCACGTGGAAAAGGTTGTATGAGCAGGCAGCTGCCTGTTGTCCCTTGACTGAGGTTAGCATCACAGTTAAGCTACTCGTTTTATAATAACCTCATTGGGGATTTTTGACGGGAGCAGTGCCTTGCTGGTACAAAAACACCACCATGTTATACCAGCAAAACTCCTTGCACAGATGAAGGTATCTCAGGGAAACGGCCTTTTATCCCTGCCAGACCCAAACCAAGAAAACAAACTCATCCAGACCACAGAAATCACAGCTCTGCCCATGAACTGCTGCTGCAGGAAGGGCTTTGTGTGATCCCCCACTGTCCCCTGTCCCAGCAGCACCCCTGCCTGCAGATGCCCGCAGGGTTTACCCGCGTGAGGAGCTGTCACAGCTCAGCTGACAAGCTGCAGCATTGTCATCTAACGCTGAGGAGCTCCCCAGAAGAGCACTTTCAGTTTGACAAACCCTGCTCCCGGTACTTTTGCTCGGGCAATTGCACCAGCTGAAATAATCCCCAAGGGCCAAGGCTGTGCACAGGCATGCCTGGGTGGGGGGACGAGACCTGCTGACACCACCTGCTAGTTCAGCCGCATGAAAGCGCCGGTTCTTATGTCGAGGCGAGGGTGAGGAACATGAAGGAGTCAGCAGGAGAAGGCTGGAGACTGCAAAGCTGAACGTCCAGTTTTTGCAAGTTGAGAGATGGGAAGTGACAAAAGCCAAGCTGAGGAATGGGAAGTGACAAAAGCCGGGTTCCTTTTGCCGACGGAGGAAATGTTCTTGGCACTAATGGTCCACTCAGCATTTCTGAGGGCCGCAGCTCCCTGCTGGCGGCCCTGCCCTGGAGCTGACGCCACTGCAGCAGATTTCCTTCCAGCAGATTTGCTTCTTCAGCTGGCGAGGTGTAGCACGTGTGTGTGGCAGGAGATCCAGACATTACTCGCAGGGAAAGGCAGAACTAGACTGGTGACTGTAACAGGTTACATGCTGTTCCAACATGTTTTACTGACCAGGTTGCAGAGCGGTTCTGTGTCTTTAGCATGGAGCACATGGTTTAGCCCCAGCACATGGCTGCAAACTCCAGAGACAGACAAGCTATCTGGCCAAACTCCAGAGATGACCAAGAGGCTGTCTGGACACAGAGGCTGAATTTTCCACCCCTCTTCTGTCCCTCCAGTCACCCATACTGGCACATACTGGTACATACCATGCCTCCACCTTCTGTGTTTAAACATGATAGGGGCAAGGAGGAGGAGAAATGGAAGAGGATCCACATGGGGAGTGGGACACCGGCCCACAGATGGAAGCGTGCTCCTAGCCAAGGGAGGAGTTGCTCCCTGGGAGCAGCCTCTGCTTTGGAGCACCCTGTGATCCCGTGCTTCAGGGGCCAGGGCCTGGTCCAGTTATAAGGTATTTTCAGGCTCTTATTAGGAAGATCTGGCAAATTCTGTCTGAAGAGCATGTATGAGTAATAGGTGTGCAAAATTCAGGCTCTGGGGAAGCTTCAGGACCTCCTCTGACTCCTTCATTCCCTAGTTAAAAGATGTACAATGTTTTCAGCACTTCAGGCTGCTTTGGGAACTAACCAAAAGTTCCTAAGCCACACCTTATTTGTATATAAACTGCATCTGAGTTTTGCTACGAGATAAATGCAGGCTGGCAAGAGGACACAGTTGTTTATACACTGGAGCTGGTAAGCATAGATCTTTGCAAACACAGAGAGACTTTCTGTGTGAGGCGAAGGGGCTGTCAGGGTGGAAATGCAGCTTCCTGAACCTCTGAAAGCAAATGTTTGCTCTCCATTTTCCCCTTGGGTTTGCACAGTGTGGAAAAAGGGTCAGGCAAAGGCATCCCTTCTTTGGTCACATTCCCATAGGAAGCATCTGCTACCAAACATATGTTGTTGAGAAAAAAGCATAAACAGAAACACAGTCTTTTAGTTTGCTTCTAGTTCACAGGCACTTCTGTCAATTCAGGATAGGGTTCTCTGAAGCTGGGAGAGGACCTGTCGCTGTAGCCTGTGTAGCAATCTCAGAGTCGAGCCTGTGGGGAGCTGGGTGCAGGGTCAATGGAACCTCTCCGTGGATCCACCAGCTGAAGGTCAGGAGCAAGCCCTAGCAGAGCTGGTGTCTACTCCAGCTGTGCCAGCTTCCCAGGAAAACGGAGCAAGAGAGCACAGGGAGGAGGGTGAAGGAGTTGGAGGATTAAGGGCAGGCACAGTGCAGGAGTTGGAGAGGACAAGGGTGCTTTCTGAGGATCTCCAGCCTGGAGTGCATCTTCTGGGCAAAGGGCTGGTTTTAGCTGCTGCTGCAGATATCTGATGCCCTTATTCATCACTGGGACCTACCAAGAGGTGAGAACCCATCTTCCGTGCAAAGCTTGGGCAGGAGCATGCAGGGCCATGGTTTTGCACCCCCAGTGTCTATGGCGTGGTGCCTCATGCTGTCAGGTAACTCGTGTTTGGGAAGAGACCCAGGCCTGCCATCTCATTCCTGTCCTTGTGTGGGGACACTCAGTCTGGGCACAAGGGTGGTGCGAGAGCCGTTCCCAGCCACGGGAGGTCCTCAGAGTCAGGGTCATGCCATGCCATGTGGGGCACCCCTGTTTCCTCCTCACCCAGCACCCATTGCCATCACCACAGTGCCTCATACCAAACCCAAATAGCTCCTTGGGAGTGATTTCCATCCCCTCCTGGGTGACAGTGCTGGTGGCTGTCATGGTTTAACCCCAGCGGGCAACTCAGCCCTACACAGACACGCACTTGCTCCCCCCCACAGCAGGGTAGGGGAGTGAACTGGAAGAGTAAAAGTGAGAAAGCTCATGGATTGAGGTAAAAACAGTTTAATAGATAAAGCAAAAGCCGCGCACGCAAGCAAAGCAAAACAAGGAATTAATTCATCACTTCCCATCAGCAGGCAGGTGTTCAGCCTTCTCCAGGAAAGCTGGGCTCTGTCTTGTGTAACAGTTGCTTGGGAAGACAAACACCATAACTCTGAATGTCCCCCTCTTCTTTCTTTTTCCCCCAGATTTATATGCCGAGCATGACATCATATGGTATAGAATATCCCCTTGGGCAGTTGGGGACCGCTGTCTCAGCTGTGGCCCCTCCCTGCTCCTTGTGCACCCTCAACTACTCACTGGTGGGGTGGGGTGAGGAGCAGAAAAGGCCTTGACTGTGCAAGCCCTGCTCAGCAGTAATGAAAACATCCCTGTTATCAACACTGTTTCCAGCACAAATCCAAAACATACTCCCATACTAGCTACTATGAAGAAAAATAACTCTATCCCAGCACAGTGGCTTCAACCCCACTCCTCTGATGCAGAGTGACCACCACCTCTGTCCCTCGCTGCTGCACCCACTTGCATTTCAGGGGACCCTCACTCAGCAAAGAGTTTAGGAATTTAAAATCATTTTGGTTTTGCTGATTGAACAGAGGACCCAGCTCAGAGTAGAGCGGTTTCTAGTTGTTATTAATAGAAAAGTTTCCTTTTTCTTAAGCAAAGAAAATCAAGAGCTGGATAAATAAGGAAAGTGCAATGTTCAGACGTGGTAATTCTGGGGGTGCTGGTCCCCACGAGTCTTCTCCCACCTCTCCAGAGGAAAGCTTTGAGCCTCCTGGGGCAGTGATGGTATCTGAGAAGGGCAGAGGGATGGGGAAGCAACAGGTCATGATGTAGCTCCTCCCTTGTGGACCCTCGTGGTGTGGGACCCTCCCTCCTTGCCCCTGGGGGGCTGGGTGACCTGCACAAGCCAAGAGGTTCTTAGGCTCTTTCACAAACAGCGAAAAGGCTCTGGGCCAACCCTTCCCTGCCCCTCTTTTCCACAGCCACCCTGATCCTGATGGCTTCAGCAGTTTTTCCAATTTCTACTCAAAATATATTCATGAATAGTTTATCCCATTTGCTCTTGTGCCAACACTGGCCTATAGTTTAAATAACATGCTGCTGTGCTGATGTTTACGCTTCCCTCCCTCCCTCCCTTTCTCCCCAAAATATTTATAGAGAGCTATCGCATGTCTTTCAGCCATCATTTTTCTGGGTTAAACATTATGGGGCTGTCCCATGGTTTATACATGAGCTGAGCCAGGAGAAGTCTACTGCAGGGCCAGCGGCTCTGGTGAGCATGTTCACTGAGCAGCCTGAGGTCCACAAGGAGGAAAGCATCCCACAACTGAAGTAGCTCAACAGCCTCATTAAATGCCATCACAAAGGGGCAAAACAGAGGTATCTGCTTTTAATGAGAAGAACCCCATGGGCACAGTGCATCCCTGCACCAGTTTCCAGTAGGTGGGAGGCTTGGAGAAGGGGGCTCAGGACAGGAGTCTCAGCAGGAAAGGAGAGTAATTTCGTGGGGTCCCATCTAATGTGCTGCACAATTTGCCCTGGTTCATCCTCCCTTAGGTTCCTTTTCTCAGTATACTGCTCGCCGTCTCTCCTCTCCAAGCTCTGCAGGTCTCTGGGCTGGGTTAGACACATGGCTTTCCTCGTCAGGGATCCACCTGGGTGCTGTCCTTAAAACTGTCCACACTTTTCCTGGATGCCCATTCAGACTTCTTTTTTTTTTTTTTTTTTTTTAATTTCTTCTCCTGGGTATTGAAGTCAGATAATGTGGGTCCTTGCAGCCTTGATCTGATGTCATCCGATAACTGCTCCTAACACGCCAGGTTTGATCCCATGAAGCCCAAAGCCTTCTGGCGCCCTCTGAAACCTCTAGCCCAGGAACACGCCTGCAGACACATGAACTCTGCACACAGCAGCACACACGGGCACCGTCACCTCCTGGGGACACGTGCTGACCTGGGCTCTGAACTGCCCCGCTCCCCTGTACGGAGTCCCTGCTACCTGCACAGCACGTGGCGGGGAACCACCCCTGGCCGAGAGGCTCCGTCTTGGGGAGGTTTAGATATTTGCTTGCAGTGGGTGTGTGGACATCATGGTTCCCTGCCCTAGAGCAGCCACGATCTGGGCTTTGATTGTCTGCTCCTGCCAGGCATCGACCCCTCCCCAGTAAGGCTTCCACCGCAGAGCAGGACACCACTGGCATCTGGCTGTGGGTCGCAACTGGTGATCTTCTCCATGCTGTCCAGCCTTGCCCAGACTGCATTCCCAATAACTCTCTTCTCCTAGACCACATCAGTGCTCGTGCTCCCAAGAGTCTTTCACTGGGCTGAACAGCTGGCTGAACAGGAAAAAACAGGATCTGGAGAAAAGTCGACTTGAGACCTGACCTGAGCAATAGGCCAGGCTTTAGAATAGACTTTAAAGGAAGTTGTAATTAAAAGCATTGAAGTAAATAGAAAACGGGATTAAATACCACATGGATTTACCAAAGGCATACTGTGGCAGGTTGGCTTGATAGCTTTCTTTAAGAAGGTATATGCTTTTCCAGACAAAAGAAATGAAGTAGATCTCATCTCCCTGAACCTCAGTCAAGCATTTGATGTAATGCACATGAGAAATTATTAATTAAACTGGTGAAGATGGGGATTAATGGAGAAATGATAAGGAACAAGGGTAAGATGGGAAATGGCTGGAGGGGAGGCAGCAATGGATAGTGTTAAAACATCAAGCACTAAGCTGCAGGCAGGCTACTAATGGAGTTTCTCAAAGATCCATTTGGGGTCTGATTTTACTTAATATTTCCACTAATGATCTTTGCACAAAAGGTAGGATACTGCTGATAAAACCTGCTGAGGATTCAGAGGAGGAAGCCAATGCGTGGCATCAGTAGAATATCAAACAGAAGCGATTGGGTGACCTTAAAGATTGCAGTAAGAGACCTGGAAGGAAATTCAATAGTACAAATGTGAGGTCAGGTACTTAGGAACTGATGCAAGAACTTCAGCTGTAGCTGGAAGTAAATGAAAAGCACAGGGAGCTTGCTGGGGGAGTCAGTCACCGAAGGGCCATAAACTGCCAATTTGATTCAGCAGCAAAAAAGGCGTGTGTGAGCCGAGCTGCAATATTTCCTGGAGAGAGAAACCCATGAGCACTGCAGACAGTGCATTAGTGAGGCCTCATCAGGGACAGTCTCGCCAGTCCTGCTCACTCTCCCACTGTTGCCCCCTTCCCATCTTTGGAAGGATTTGGCCTACCTGCCCACCAGGATGGCTCAGAGGGCATCTCACTCCCCAAAATTCTCCAGGGAGGGTGCTGGAGGAGAATCCTTTGAGCTAACGGGTGACACTGGCACAAAGGAAAACAGGTTTGAGCAAGCCACAAGTCCTGGAATAACCTGCTAGCAGCAGTGGGGACAAAATTTCACTGTAAAATGTGTTGAACAGTTTGTACAAAGGGCTGCACAACGTGGTGTAAACACTGAAAGGGGTCTGGGACCCCCCCAAGATCTCTAGCCCTGTGACCATGCAGAGCTGCTGCACACCGTGCTCCAGGAGTGCACGAACGAGCCAGCTGGTGTAACGCTGTTGCCCTCGCGTACCACTGCTCTTTTCCTTGCCTGCTGCCCAGAGGTTTGGCACCAAACCGGGTGAGAAGGACATCTGCCAAAATATATTACCTGCCACGCGCTTGGCTTCTTCTCCGCCCCTGCCAGGACAAGCCACTACGTGACATGGTGGCCCAGTCTCAGTGTCAGCAGTGGCCAAATCTCCTCCGTGGCCACTCACTGAGAGCAGGCATGTCCTGGCTTCTACTGACGGGTGATAAAACACCAGTGGATCTGTGCAGGTGTGAAGCCCAGCCATCACCCATCCCTGCTGAAAACCCCACTTCCCCTGTGCCAAGCCGCAGCACTTGCCTCCCTTCGAGACGTCATTTCTTTTGGCCTCCCCGAAGCCCACGGGGATCTGCAGCTGGCGAGGGATGCACATGCCACCGCTGACACGCTGCATTCCCCCCCAACAACGTGACCTGATGAGCCTGACGTGGCACTTCTCCATCCGAGCTGACAGCTCAGGAATTCAGTGGGGCTGGCAGGGCGCGCACGCCACTTGCCGCGCGCAGCGGCTCCCAGCGCTAGAGCCAGATGTTTCTGCTTCCACTTCATCACTCTTCTTGGACCAGCTCTTCAGCACTGGCAGCAGCAGCAGCTCCTTAACTTGAGGACCTCGTGGCCGTCAGCTCTTGGAGAAAGCCTGTGCAGCTGCATCAGGCTGGTGACGGGGATTGCCAGGCATCCCACGGTGACATGGCACTTCTGGAGCGCAGCAAAGCGGCTGCCTGGGCGGGATGTGAGCCTGGCTGCGGGGTGCCTGGAGAGGATACTCTGCTGGGAGAGGTTCAGGGGTGCTCACAGCTCTTGGGATCCCTGGGTCTGTAAAGACCAGCCTCGAAGGGATGGGGTGCCCCATGGAAAATTAGAGGAGCAACCTCTTTCCCTGGGCAGAAGATAGCCGCTGACGCTGCTACCTCCAGCTGAACTGCTGGAGAAAAGCTGCAATCTTCATTCACCTCCTTCCACAATGGCCTCTCACTCCTTCTCTGAAAGATATTTACTCCATATTTTAGGGCTGGAAACACAGCCCCACTCCTGTACTTGTGAGCAGAGTGTGAACACAAACTACCATCATCCTTGGTCAAAAAAAAAAAAAAAAAGTGGTGTATTGGCTGGGAACAGCCAGAGCAGGCATATGTCAGAGGCAAGTGGTTTCAAAACAGCCTGGAGGTCCAGTTTGGTCCTGGGAGATGCACATCATCTGGACGAGGAGCTCCAGATACCCGCTGAGACTCAATCCAGTCTCTAAAATGTCCCTGTGAGCTTCCAGCTCCCAGCCCAGCAACAGCGCCCACCACCCTGCGGCACAGGACTGTCTTAGCCAGCGCGCTCGCCGTGGGGTGCAGCCAACGCACCCAGCCTGACCCCCAAACTCCCTGCAAATGGGCGCCTCCCAGCAGCTTGCCCTGCAGTTTGCTGCAGCTACCACCCCTGCTTCCCGTGCTGTTTGCACCAGGGAGAGTTTGGGAACGGGTGCAGGGTGATGGGTGCTTCTGGTCCCTGGTGCCAAGGGCACGCAGCATCCTTGGCAGCTCCCCTGGCACCCGCTCCCCTGAATCCTCTGTGGGGTGACCCCAGCTGCTGCTGCCGGTGCAGGGCTCTCTCCCGACACATCAGCGATTTCTCCATATTATTGCTGTTATGGTAGTATCCAAAAAACCTGATTTGAGATCCTCGAAGCCTGGCTGGGAAGTCAATCCCACACAATATTGTCTTCATTACTTGCTATATATCCCCACGTACGTGAGAAGAAACAGGGCAGTCATGCAGCGGCTGAGCAATCTCTGCCACCTTGATGTGCCTGCAAGATCTGGAGAAGCAGGTCTGTGGCTGGGGTGAAAGGATATGCCCTGAGAGCACGCAAGAGCTGGAAGTGAGTCCTTTAAAGCCTTTAGAGCCCATCCTGCAGAGACAGATGTTTTTCCACAGTGTTAAACATTGATTCATGGGTTAGGAGGCACTGAAACGATGTGTAGCTGCCTGCGCCAGGGTAGGGAAGGGCTGCTTGGCGTGAGGCACGGCTAGTGACGCAGGTACCTGCCGGCATCCAGGTGGACCGATGTGACACCTGCCTGTCACCACTGTGTGTGCTCATTCCAGCAGACGGGGACATTTGTTCCTTGGGGTCAAGTGAACCATGAGTCAGTTTTCCTGTTCCTTTTGTCCTCCTGCCTTCCACTCTGAGTCTGCCGGCAGAAACGCGAATCGCTGCCTGGTTAGATGGCTGCTTTTCTCCTCTCTATAATTAGATCTTCTCATTGTCTGTTCGATGTTTCTGCGACCATATCTGAGGTCGGCTTCTGCTGTCGGGCAACTACAGGGCATTCCAGTCCAAGCGCTGTTGATTTCTGCTTTTAGGCATCTGAAAAAAAATGACTTAATAGACTGAACATGCCAATCCCGGCCCCGGTCCACACCACAGCCAGACGCCTGTCGCTCAGCCCTGCTCAGGAGGAGCACTGGCAGGGGGGGAAAGGCCGCCTGAGCCACCTCTGCTTCTGGCCGTGGAAATAAGAGATGCTGTGTGTTGTGTGAGGCTGTGCACGAGAGAAGGTCTTTGCCCTCCGCCTCTCAGTGCCTGTGTTCATCCTTCTCTCATTGTCCTTTCCAGGGGATGCTCTGGGATCGGGAACTGGTGTCTCTTCAGCTTCGCAAGCATGGCGGGAGATTTGCAGGGTCACCGATGGCCAATAATGAAATTACAACAGCTCGTGTGGGAGGCAGGCTCCCGTCTGGCTTCTGACCAGGATCCTGGCTGCTGCAGGAGATCACCAGCATGGATCAGAGCAATGCAGGCAGCAGGCACGGAGGCACAGTGCTCCTGGCACGGAGGGGTGGCAGGTACGCAGTCTTGCCTCCCCTTTAGGCAGGGCCTGCATTTTACAGCTGCTAGCAATTTAGATAAAAAAATCTCATCGCTGCAATCAAAACACATTGGCTAAATACCGTGCAACTTTGAGTGAAAATATTCAAAGATATTTCAAGTAATGCCTTGGTCAACGGATAGAAAACCTGGGGAGCCTGGCAATAGATGTGGTAGCTGGAGAGATAGGGATTTTTAGTGCTCAGGAGCTGGGAGTGCTAGTGAAGGTGGCTGAGCACACAGAGGGTTGATGAGAAGACCTAGTGGGTGGCAAAGAAGACCTGGCTCCAACCAGCGAGCGGTCCTGGAGGGGAAAGCGGAGACCTAGCACCCTCTGCACCAGGGGAATGGGTGCTGCAAAGGCGAGGGGCTGTCATGCACGTCAAAATTTGCAGCGTGAGGAAAGGCAGCTGCATGGCAGGAAGAGATCTAAAACAATCCTGAGCAAACAACAGGGCAGAGAAGCCCCAGCTGCTGCAGACCAGACTCCATTTTGCTCATTTCTAGCAATCTGGAAACACAATTTTGCTCTGACAGTTCCAGCTCGTGATAATAATTTTTTTCTTCTAACTTGATTTTGCTCTGAAATGAACTGGCACAGAAGTTCATCAGTCCTACAAGACTGGAGTCGTCCTGGAGAGGCAGCTTCAGAACGAGACTCCGGGTGCTTTCAGGGTGTCCTGCTTTGGGGCAGGCTGCGAGCATCTGAAGGCATTTATAGTTGCAGCACTGGTGAAAATCTGGCAGATCCAAGGTGCCCTGAGCAAAACGTTTCTTGCTCAACAAAGCAGCATTTCACAATGTGTCCCAAAAAGGGACATTTTTTTTGCTGAGATCATTTCAGAGATTCTCCAGCAGCACAGCGTGCAATGTCGATGCGGTCACACAGAACTGCTGTGCCCGTGGGACGATACCCTGGGTGCACTCAAGATGCTGTGGGCAGAGCTGGCACCTCCCGACACAGCATCCTGCACAGGTGGGGTGGTGGAACCCTGTAACTGCTTCCCCTCTCCTGACCCAGCCACTGCTACAGTCCCCAGTGACTCCAGCACAGAGCAGGGGTCCCATCACCTTGCTTGGAACACACAATGCTAAATGGCGCTTTCAGAAAGTTTGGGATCTTTCATGATGGTTTTGACCAAATCAAAATAAAATATGTCTTTCCCCAACTTATATTATTTTAATAGGATTAACTACTCTGGTGCTATCAAAATGTCTGTTCCAACATTTCCAGGCTGAGGAATTTCTCTCTTTGTTCAGAATGACATTTAGGAACAAATTTAATTTAAGTGTTTTTTCTACTTCTGTTTGAAAAAGCCCAAATTGCAATGACGTATTTTGGCTTTGTTGACACTGAACGTTTGGACTGATCCAAAAGAAATGCTTCCAGAACTTCATTTCTAGAAAAAAAATCAGACTTTGATGGGCCTGTTTCATTTGCAAATGAATAAAAAAAAAAAAAAAAAAAGGTCACATGTCACATCCTCAGCATTTCCTGCAAGAATAGAGCTCCTTTCCTTCCCTCCGTGGTCCCTGAAGCCCCCCGGGACAGATGTGAGATGCTGTCTCCATGGTTGTTTCCCAGCCATGGGTGCATTTGCAGCTGGGGGGGTTGGTGCAGAGTCCCGTGAGCAGTGGGGAGGGGGCAGGCAGCATTCGGGCGGGTTGGGATACTCCCAGCACCTGGGCTGGCTGGATCCCCAGCAGTGGGACCTCCCAGTGTGATTCAAGTTGCTTTTCAGCAGAAGCTGCCCCCGGCAGATGCCACCCATCCTTCTCCCAGCCAGCTCTTTGGTAAGACCCGGTTCCTACGAGCTTGATCACCAGTGGATCAATTATTACCAAGTTGTAAGAGACAGGGAGCTTTCGGGGCCCCCTGCTAGCCCCCTGGAGCACTTCAAAGGGATTTGCAGTCACTGGGATCTTGCGCCTTACAGGCGACTTCAACCAGTGATGGATTAAACCTAATATATTTACTGTTGCAGGTCAGTCTTGGCACTTTTCTCCCGCTTTTTAAGTGATGTTTGCTTATCAGTTTATTCCATTTATCATGTGTTAGCTGGTGTGCGCTAGCAACTCCAGGTATTGCCTGTAGAGCCCAGCTGATTAGGAGAGATTTCTTCTCAAAGTCTAGGGCTGCCTTAGCAGCTCAGGGAGGGATGCACCTTTTCTGGGCTGTAATTAATAAACCACCAAGCCACGGATCCTGCATCATGCCCTCCACTCCCCTGCCTGCCGACGAGAGACTTGAGGAGGAAAGGGTGTTACTTTTTGGGGTGGCATGGGTAAAGTCTGACATGTTCCCTGAACAAGGTGGCAGCTTCCAGCAAGTCACCTAACAAGAAGCACACAAAGAGCAGGCAGCAAAACTGCTGGGAGATTTGATGGGATGAAGTGTGGCAGTCTTGGAGACAGGGAGGACAGTGCCTGACTTCAACCTGCTGGAGATGGGGAGGAAAGGCAGAATGAACTAATGCTGCCAAAGAAGTTAGGGGGGAATAAGATGGTTTTTACAAATATACCAGGGGAGTCTCAAATACTGGAGAGAAAGTAGGAGACATTAATAAATTAGGAAGAAGATTAAATTAATGATGACTCTCAAATGGCTGAACTGCTGCACAGCCTTCTAAAATCTGCCTTTAACCAAAAAAAAAAAAAAAAAAAAAAAAAAAAGAGCTAAAGAGCATCTACAAACAATAAGAAAACAAAGAAAACCTTGTCAAATTGTCAAATATAATTCTTGAGTAAAGCCAGGGTGAACCTGTACGGCTCAGCAGGGCTGGGGGCATGCAGTAGGGAACGGGGTGGGACTGAGCTTATGAAATAAAGCAGGGACCGACAATAGAGTTGTTTAAGTTACAGAGAAGCAGGAAATTACCAGAGGATTTGGAAAAAGGAAGTACACCAGCCTGCATGAAAAGACAGTGATCCCAGTAGCGATAACTTTACGGCTCCATCTTCAACCCAACAATAGAGCCGATAGCCAAGGAGACTTCTGGAAAATAACAAAATTGCGGCAGTGTCCAGCGGGACCGTGAGGGCAGAGGGGGATCAGGCACACGACCCGCAGCGTCGTGCAGGCTGGGCGTGTGGTTTTGCCCCCGCGACTTACCTCCGGCAGTCCTGGCCTCTTCCCACACAGTCTTTTGTGCCAGCAGTCAAAGGGTTGGTACAAAATACACACCCCCCGGTGATGGGGGAGATGTGCTTTTCTGCTTTCAGGCTCCTTCCTTGTGGAATGGCCAGCTCTGGGAATTGCAGCAGCAGCTACAGTCCTGGCTGGAGCCACGCTGGGCGTCTGGTGCTGGAAAGGCATCGGCAGCTCTCGCGGGGAATCGGGGCAACCAGAGGAATGTCCAAATCACATAGAGAGAGAAACAGCAACTGTAGGTATATCTGTTGGCTGATTCTGGGATGAAAATGCTGACTTCCAGGTCACCTGGACAAAATGTCTTATTGCACAGGAATGGGGGAATAGCCCCCAAAGCCCTGACCCAGAAGGGCAAGAGAGGTTCCCGCTCTCCGACCTGCAGTCTTGGTCTCTGCGGGAGCAGACAAGCCTTGCCAGATCAGTCACACACTCCCATCGTCATGAGGTTTTTCTCCACAAGTATGAGAAACATCAGTGGGTTTAACCCTAAGCAGAGACTTTGGCCCAAATTTTGCAGTGAGAAAACTCTGCAGTAGTGAATCCTTGTAAAAGCAGAGCCCTGAGAAGCAGCTCGCCAGTGCCCGGTGCTCGGCTGGGGACAGTGAGGACGCCGGGGTGCCTGGCGGGCTGGAAGGGGGATGCTGCAGCACAGCAGGCACCAGCATGGAGAGCTGAGCAACTGCAGCATGCCCCGTGCCTCCTCATCCTGCTCTGGTGCTGTCAGCTTTGCAGCTCTTTTCTGCAATGCTCACCAAGGAGCAAGCAATAAGAGGGGTCTGATGAGGGCACTAGAGACTGCCCATCACAACAAAAGGTTTTGGGCTTGGAGCAACATTTGCAAAGGAAGCAGAGGGGATAACCAGGGGCAAAGGGTGCCTGGCATGCAAGGTGTCCCCAAGCATCCTTAGGGACGCTGGGTTCCCCGGACAGCACCCAGCAGGGACGGCACAGGGATGCAGGGTGCAGCAGCCGTGCCACGCACACCGGGGCTGCGTGCCCGGGCACAGCTGGAGGCACTGCTGTCCCGAGGAGATACAGACACAATGGAGAGACACGAGGGAAATGATGAAGGGGCTGAAGGATGGGATTTAGGAGGCAGATTAAATGAACTAAATCTGTCTAGCTTTGCCAATCAATCATGCAGGCAGGAGCCGGATAACTGTCTCTGAGTGCCTGAAGGGTGCAAACACTGAGGGAGAAGGAAATTACTTAGGGGACTTCAGGGTGTCAGAGAGGGAAGAGGAATGCCAGAGCCGCTGACTCAGCTCTTCCTTATGTTCGTGACAGGTCTTCAGCAGCAAGGGATGGGACTGAGCCCTAACCAAACTGTGCCTTGGCTGCAAGGAAGGCTTCTGGCCCATGGCTGGCAGGCCAAGGAGGTTCTGCAAAAATTATATATAGGATGAGGGAAGGGTGATGGAGCAAGGAGAACACTGTGGGATAAGGGCGCTGTGCAAGCAGAGCAGTGGGGTGGGGAAGGTGGGATGTGACTGATAAGCAGCTGCAAAAATTGCATTTTCTGTTGAGTCTGTGTTGTTACAGACCTTTACCTTGGCAGCGTGGCTCCATGGGATGCTGCCGTCATGCCTGCATGGAGTTTGTCCGAGTCAGCTGTCTGTCCTGGAGATCTCTGGGCGGGACTTGTGGAACAGGGGAAGGTGGTCCTCTGCATGCCAGTCCATACACAGTCCGGGGCCATACCCTCCTCGAATGCCACGGGGATGGAGGTCACCCAAGTCCTCATCATCGCCGGGAGAGCTCAGCCCGGTTGGTGCCCTCCCAGCAGAGGAGAGCAGCCACTCCTCCCCAGTGGCATTCACAAGGCAAATCTCCCAGCATGGACCAGACCTGCTGCCCTCCATGCTGCCTTCCCCAGCTGTAGAGCAGGAAGCACCCCTGGCTTGCAGGACGGGTCATTTTAACTCCCCCCCACCCCCCCCCCCCCCCATGCCAGCATCCCCCCATCAGCCCAGCCTGGTGGTTTATTAGGGCCTCTGGCAGAGCTCTGCCTCATTCAGGCTCTTTATCTGTTTTCATTTTCTATGCACACCTCTGGGGCACTGTACAGATATAAAATAATCAAAATGACAGTCCCCAGATAAAGGCCACTTTTGTTAGGAACACATCAAGTTCTCATGTAAAAGCATACAAATGGCAGTTTATTTTCTATCTCAGCACCTTTTGGGTTTTGCAGGCACTGAATACCTTGCAAGTCCAAAGAAAAATATCCTGGTCAGCTCTTTCACACCCGTGAAACATGGTGCAGTGCATAAAGTTCAGAGCCAGGAGTGAATAACAGCGACTTTCATTAACTGTCAAGTGAAACCAGAGGCAGGCTGAAGTGCTAATTCCAGTTGGGACCCGTTCAATAGCAAATTAACCTGCCAGTGATCTCCCAGTAGGCTACTGAACAGAGCAGAAGGAATAATTTGAAACTAGGTTTGTAGAGGTAGGTAATATCTTTTTTATTAGATCAGCAGATAATTTGTAGCCAGATATTTATTCAACGAGCCTCTGTGTGCGTGAGTGGCCACCTGCCTCTCCCTCTCCCCCCCATATCTGAACAAACCATGAAAACGTTTTCAGATCTTGCCAGGGCCTGCTTGCATGTAAGTGAACCCCGAGCAGGGGGTCCACGAGGGGCCTCGCACGTGGGGAGTCAGGGCTGGCAGCCCGCGATGGGAAGGGCACAAAAGCGCTTTCGGTGCCGGCCCTGAAGCTGGTTGCTGCAAACCCTTGCTGGCCGCACCCATAGGAAGGGACGGGGCACAAGGCAGACCGAGGAAGGCCACAGTGATGTCTGAAAAGGCTTTTGCATTTTCCCCTCCATGGCTGGCGGGGAGAGGCAGGGCAGGCCAGCAGCGAGCGGTGCCGGAGGAGCATTACGTCACCGGCGCAGAGCCGCGTTGGCTGCGCAGCGCCCGAGGAGGAGGATGCTGTCTCCTGGCAACCCCCATGCCTGTCACATACATCAGCATCAGCAGCGGATGCAATGCAGGACCCAGCACCTCTTGCAGCACCCCTCTGCCAAGAGGGGAGCTCACCGCCCTACAGTGAGGGTCCTGGGGCTCTGCTGGGCACTAAGGAGGTCTCCCAGCTGATGTGGCTTCCCGGCTGCAACTCACCCACCCCTCCCTACACCGCTTGAAATGTGCTCTTCTGACACTGTAGGCAAGAGTAAAGGCAGCTCTGGGGCTGGGCAGCGACAAGGCTTCTCAGCCAGCATCGGGAGCAAGCACAGTGTCAGGAAATCAGACTCTAGAAAGGATGGCTCACACCCAAAACCGAGCTGCCGAAACACTGTGCTTGTCCCAACTGACAGGCATCCACGCACAGCAGAGAGGGGGCTGCTGTGGAATCGAGGGCCTTCCCCACAATACCAGCTCTAATTTTCTTCATGCTGGAAGGGGGGAAGGCTGCAGAGAGCTGACAGCTGAAGCCAGCACTGGGTTCTGTGGGCACCCTCTTCCTCCCGGGTGAGGAGAGGGCAGCAACTGAGCAGATACCGTCTCGACACGGAGCCGCCATCAGTCTGGGGCGATAGATTCCTCTGGGTGCCTGGAGCAGCCACTGCCAGACCATTTCACTCACCTGAGTCCTCCAGCACTCCAGACTTTCACCTTCTGGCCCCCAAAGGGAGGGAGACAAGACTTCTTTGCTGGGGAATGCAGGGTATGTCTTCATCCATCCCCTGTCTTTAGCCAAAAGTGCCTTCCAGAGCATCCCTCTGTGCTGTGCCTTCTCCCTGTGCCTCAAAGCCTGACGTCCACCAGCAGCTCTGTTCTCTGTGTGGTATCCACAGTCTCTGGCCATGCCACTCTGTCCCACCCCACGGCCGTATGCCAGCTCTGGTGTCCCCCACATGTGGTTGGGGACCACAGGTCTGTGCAGGCGGAGGCACCCCGGGCAGGAGCAGCACAGACGCCGGGATAAGCGGCAATAAGGGCTGTGAATTGGCCTGGGGCTGTCAGCCAGGGACTCTTCTGGCAACTGGCAAGCTGCCTTCAGTCTCACAGATGAGTCCTACAGCACCAGCCTATTCAGGGACTTCTACTACTGGCCTGGAAGGAGGCTTGGGATGAGGCACACGACAAGTGTTTTGCCTACTGGAGGATGCGTGCTGGGATGGACTGGAGGAGGAGCAGAGAGATGGGGAAGTGGGAGCAAGGCATGAACATCCAAGGAGGTCTGCTCCCTCTCAGGCTGGTCCCTGAGCTGCTTTGAGCCAGAGGATTAATTTGCAGTATGGCAGCATCCGCGCCGGTGCGGGGGTCAGAGGAACTCAGCATCCCCAGGCTGCTCCTGGCAGCTAGGAATATCCCCAGTGCCTGGCAGCCGGAGCAGCGATGGAGACGGAGCAGGAGCGCTCTGAGGGCCGGTAGCTGAACAGCCACCAGCTCTTGGAAAAGAGCCACGATGGCCCCACGCTTCCTGACCACTCCACGCTCACAGGCTCTCACAGCAGCGGGGGAGAGAAGACAGGAGGGAGGAAAGCTGCCTGGAGGGGAGATGGAGAGAGCGGAGGAGAAGGGAGAGTGGGGGAGGGAGAGAGAGGGAGTGCCTGATGAAGAATACAGGAATGGGAGGCAGACAGAAAAACTAATCGAGGATGATTGAGGGGGAGAAGGAGGACGAGTGAAAGATTGAGACAGCGTGATAAAGAATATGTCAGACGGACAGGAAAACTAATAAAGAATAATAACCGCCCCTAGCCAAACGCAGCACACGCACCTGCCTGTGGCTGTGTGTGTGAGTACAGGCAGCGTGTGCCCCCCCCCCCCCCCGCCCCGTGCCCAGGGAGGACACAGAGGGACAGGCTCTGCAGCTGGCCCCATGCACGGCCCCTCCTCGCACCTATGGATGCACGCAGAGCATCTCTGCCACCGCCGGCTTGCAGGCACGCAAAGCCCCGTTGGTAGCCCCACAGAGAGCTCTCGGCTGCGGGGGAGGAGGGCGGGTGGCATGTGGGGGGGGTGAGCTCTGTCGCTGCCGGCAGCAGCTGCCCACGCACTGATGCTTGGTTGCACGCGGCGTGCCGCGAACCCCCACAGTACCCTGGGCTGCTGTGGACACCCCTTCATCCCAGGATGGGGGAAGGACAAGGGTGCTTGGAGGAAGGTTTGCCCTCAAGGCGTTTGTCTTGCCTGGGTTAGTGGGCAAGACCCAGCTGCACAGCCCGGGATGCAGGACCCCACGGATCCTGTCCTACCCGGTTCAGCACTGTCTTTCCTTCAGTGGATCTACGCATGCCACTTGGCCTCTGCCCATCTTTGCAGCAAGTACCTGCACCAGCCAGTTCTGGCATTGCTTCTGTTTCTTTTACAATTTGAGATGCTGAGGAAGCATGGGCATGCCCTTTCTGCTCCTCCCTCTTCACAGCCAGCCTCCCCGTGCTTCCCTCACCCCAGCCCTTGCTCGGACACCCTTCCTGCCCCAGGGAGGCTGTGGGCCAGGGGAAGAAAATTGCTCTGGCTACACCTCCCTGTGCACAGTGCCAGGCTAGAGAGCAGTCCCAAAAAGAAATGCATGCCGTGTTTGCTGGTGGGGCAGGCTGAGCCTCCTACTCCCTTGCAGGCTGTTAGGTTAAACAAGAGCTGACAGGGTAAGCAGAGGATTATTCCCAAAGCAAGTGTCTTGCCTGCATCGATCCCCCCACTGCCACGACTGACCTCTGGCCCTGGAAAACTCCCAGCTCCAGACAAGGCATGAGTTGATTAACTGAGTCCAGCTCTGGAGCGCATGGGAGTTCTGTTGTCTCTCATTTGGACCAGGGGAGGTGGGATGCTGATTTCAGACTGGCTGAGGAAAGGCTGGTGCCACAGGACAGGAATGAGGAAGGGCAAACCTCAGGCTGGTCAGGCTCTGGCTGGTCACTCATTCTAGGTCACCAGGACATGCTGCCAAGGTGACCAGGACCTCTCTCCAGGCACAAGGCAGGCTCCGGGGGTCCTTAGAGATAGTACTGGGCTGCCCTGGAGGAAGAGGATGGGAGGACAAGCACGAGGGATGAAGAAAGGCAAGAGGGAGAAAGCTGGATGAGACAGCCCACAGTTTCAGTGGTATTTGGGGTTTCCTGGTAGTTTCTAGTCAGGGTGAGGATCTCATGGATCAAGTGCTCAGCTTTGCCAGGAGTTGAGAAAACCGGCTCCCAGAGGGCTCAGCTGTGGCTGGTTTTATTTCACGCCTGTGACCCATTTGGGATCTCACTGTGCCCCAGAGGCTGTCTGATGGGCAACGTCGGTGAAGGGTTCAAGCGTTGCCCCCGGTGTGCTGCCGCGCTCAGCCATTGCCGGTGGCTGTGCTGTTGGAGCGTGTGCCAGCATCGCATCGGGCTGGAGGCGGAGCCCTGGAACTGCAAGTAGGATTTTATCATCTCTTCATCTCCTGCAAATTTGAGTCATGAACGTAATTCAGCAGGTTTCAGGCTACAGAATGCTACGCAAGGCAGGGGAAAACAGCCTCTCCTTTGCTTTTTGCTCTTTGAAAATGGCCGGTCCTTCCCCACCCGCCTTACACCCAGCAAAGCATTTTGGAGTGCAGGTGGTGTCGTCAGGATTTGGGATGAGCTTGCCCACATGGTGAGGGAGCTCTGCCATGGCAGACCTACTTTGGCAGCCAGAGAGGCCCTGGGAAAGATGCCATCTTTACCATCAAGCTTGGAAAGGGCTGGGATGAGCCCAGCTTATCCCAGGAAAGGAGTGCCGTGCCCTCGCAACCGTGCTTGGAGGTGGCTGCTGGGCTGTGATATAAATAACGCAGGGGGTGTGGTGCCGCTGGGCCTCCCACACGTGAGTGATAGGTCTGCTTGCAGTGAGCAAGCACGGTGCGTGGGAGCTGCTCAATCTGTGCGCCGAGTATGCACGGAGGAGTCTGACCTGCTGGGGCCAGAGGAGAAAGTCCCCTGAGATGCTGGAGACGGCAGAAACCCTGACCAGGACCAGGAGCAGAGCAGCGAGTGGGATGGGATGGAGATCATGGGGGAAGGCTTTAGTCTGAGATAAAATAAGGTAGGGAAAGAAGGCTCCATCCCTCCTGACACCTTCCCACTCACCTTACTGTTCTACATCTCCCTCCTGCCTTGTTGCTTCCCCTGGTCAGCCCTCCCCTGCACACAAGCCCGGCCCCAGTGCTTTGCACATCCAGCCGTGCCCAGCACCTTCCCCACTGTCCCGCCCAGGCCTGGTGCAGTTACAGCCCTTCACCGCTGGCACACAACCGTTTGCTTCCTTCAAGACTTTCCTGCTGGCTTCGATTTTTGTTGCAGCAAAGCAATACGCCTGCGGGGGCAGGTGGAAGTGGTTGCTCGGAGCGGAGGACATGGGACGCGCCGTCAGGGTGATGTGTTTAGTGTTTGGGCAAGGCAAGATGACCTTTGTTATCCGTTTCCTAACGACGGACATCCTCCATTTGTGAACCTCCTCTGTGCTTGGGGAGAAAGCACTGAGTTTTGGGGGGTTCCCCAGCTTTGCAAGTGGTTTATCTTTGAATCTGCCTGGGTGAAGGATGTGCTGCTGAGCTGTGATATCGTCATGCAGGCCACAAATTGTGAACGGGCAGAGCAGCCTGCCCCGATGGTTTCTCCAGATCAAATCCACATATTCAGAGGGAAACTGAGGCCTGACCCGCTCCAGCTTGCTCCAGAGATGTTGTCCAAAGTCGACACAAAGTCCTCGGAGAGCCCTTCTTCTGCTGGACCAGTAAAGAAGGACTATCCCAGGTCTGTGTGGTCTTTAGAAAAGCCATTTAAGTCACTCACTCCTTGCTATCTTTCTGAGTCTGGAAAGCAGCTGCAGCCCTTTCCTTGGATCTGGATTTATTTCATAGGGCAGGAGAAGTGAAAAGTAGCTAAGGACAAGGCTGGGAGACACAGCAACAAGACATCTGTGAATCTCCCCTGCTGATGACGAAGAGGCTCAAAGCTCGTCCTCGATGGGTGCAGAGATGCTGCTGTAGCTCACCCCTGTGATCTCGCCGTGCAGCTGCCCACGGACACCTTCTCCTGCATGGTGGGAGACCCAGGAGCAGTTTCTGCAGCAGCATCCCTCCATCCTTTCCAAGCTGCAACATCCAGGAGAGGGTGCTGGCACCATGCTGCCAGGACATCACCTTGACCGTGATGGCCTTGTGTGACAGCCGCTATCACCTTTGCCTGACTAAATCCTCCCCCTCCAGCTGACATCCATCCTTATGCCATCTCCAAGGGCTCCTCTACAGCTGTAGAGTTACAAGCCCTGATGCCCAGGTTCAGTCCACACGTGCAGCTCCCCCTCGCAGGCAACTGGGCTTCCCAGGTGGGGTAGCTGGTGGGGAAGGTGTCTGCTTGGGGTGGTGGTTGAGTGGGTTGGTTGTCTGCCTGCAGCCCAGCATAAACACATTATAAATCCCATCAGCGTGGCGATGCCAGAGAAGCAAACGCCTCTGGTCCGTGTTTGCATGGTGCCGTGCGTGACTCCACAGTGGTTTGTGGTGGGAGCCTCGGTGTTATTGCAATGCTAACGAATCAGCTGTAGGTGCTGAGGGTCCTCCAGGCCCTTCCCACCTTGTCCAGAAAGACAAGGAGAGCATCGTGGGGCTCCACAGCACCCCGGCCCTCCTGCAGCACTGGAGCTGTGACGAGGCTACTGCAAAAAGAGACCGGAGTAAGGGTTTGGTGTCCATCCTGACACTGCAAACCTCCATTTTAAAGCCTTTTGAAAAAAAATCCCTCTCTGGAGTCAAAACTTGGCAATCTGGGGCTGTTTCACAAGTGAAAGTGGAACTCAGTCGGGTTCTGCAACAGAAGCTGGCTGTCCATAATGAGATCAAGGTGGAAAGACAGGCTCAGGGAGCGAAGATATCTGATGCATCACATCTGTTAATTTGGAGAAGCCCAGGACAGTGAGTTTTAGAAAGCTGCTTTTTCTGAGGACTATGGGTACTGAGATATCTGGTGATTGGCACCCCGCTTGGGGTTGATGGACAGGCGGGGAAGGAAAGGCGAGCTCAGGGAGGGAGGGCAGGCGCGCTTCCCTCTCCGCTGGAACAGAGCGTGGCTCCCATTTGTGCTAATCCCATTAGGTCTCTTTGCACTAAGCCCCCGTGAGCGCTCCCTTGTCGAGAGAGTGCCTGCCTTTGTGTGGGCCAGGCTCAGCTCCACGGCCGCCACGAGCAGATGGGGAAGAAGAGCACGATCCAACCAACTGTGCCTCTCTGGGTGATCAAACCATGGTGCTGGGCCACCCTGGTGTGGGAGCTTGGAGCTTCACACCAGGCTAAAGGGTGCTTGCAGCACTGCAAAGGGCTGGGAGCAGCTCAAGAAAGGGATGGGAACAGCAACACGGGACAAAAGGTGCTGGGGGCTGATCGTCAGGATGTGGAAGAAACTGATAGACTCTGCCTGTCTTAGACAATGCCAATTCCCTGCTAGCAGAGGGGGAAAAGCTCCTGCTCTTAGATTAGCTGCTGTTAGCAGCACCCCAGCCTTCTCTCTATCAATCTGCCCATGGGAATAAACCGAGCTACGTATTCTGCTGGGGCTTCAGTTCGAGAGCCCCCTGGAGAGGGGGCTGGGCTTGCTCTAAATCTCCTAATCCCCTTCATCATACTGCCAGACAACCAGAGACACTGCAGCAAACTGCCTGGGGCTGGGCCCCCCTGCCTCCCCTGAGCTGCTTGCAAATCCCAATCATCCTGCGGGCGATTACAGGGGCTTCTCCTCTAGCACAATATCCAATCTCCCCCAGAGGCCAGCGCAACATATGCAGGGCCAGGCTCCTCGGTTGCCACGAGCAGAGGCAACCCTGCTCATCCTATTACCGGCAGCACACGGGAGGGATGAGCGGGACATCCTTCCATAGCTTGGAGCCAGCTGGGGAAGGAGGGCTTTGCAGCTTCCCTGCACCATGGTCCTGCTCCTCCTGCACAGTGGGCTCTGTTCCTCACACCACCACTGCCCTCTCCGTGGCTCCACAGCTGGCCACAGCTGCCCGTGGGCATCGGGGCATAAAACACATTCCCTGCCGGATGAGATGGTGTCAGCTCTTAAACTCCTTTCAGCTCTTTTTGAACCTCTGCCCCGAGCATCAGGCTGGCACAGCAGTGGCCCAGCACCTTGCTCCCATGCCGGGGGTGCATCTGTGGCCACCACAACAGCACAGGTAGGCAGCAAAGGCTGTGCCATCCTGTGACTCACCCAAGCAAGAAAGCCACCCTGGTGGGAACTCATCATCTGGCCACTTCCAGCCAGCTCTGTGCAAAGTTCTGCTGGCTCACTGTGTCCTCCCACCAGATCTTCTTGGCCCAGGAACCATCTCAGGATCATTTTATTTCTTTAAAGATTCAGTGAAAACAGATCAGGCAGTTCTGAGATTTCCACCTGGTTCCCTGCTTCTAGCTTGCAGAAATGGCCATTACTCTAGAAGTGAGGAACTGACACAAGGAACCAAGTAAGCACAGATCTTGTGTGGTTTCTGACAACGCTCCTTTAAACTCCACAGTGATTTTTACTGAGCAAAGCCGTGCTGGGACAAAGCCTCAGGAGAGGCAGCCTTCCCAAGGAAGATGGTGCTGCTGCACCTCGTCACTCCTGGCTAGAGCCAGAACAAGATCCCAAACCTCATCCACTTTACCATGCAAGCACAGAAAATGAATCTGCCAGATCTGTACAAGCAGATGGACAGCTGAAGCTTCGAGGTCAGGCCCTCAGGAGACATGAGAATTAAGTTTTCCATCAAAATGGATGTCTCCGGCCTGGCACATTCCCAGTTCCTGCTGTAAGCCGAGGACCCTATTAAATGAGATGTACTTGAAAAACTTGGGTCAGAACAAAGCTTATGCAGCAAGCAGTTCCTTGCCCAGCCCATCTCCCTTCACATGCCATCCCCGCCTAGCAGCCAGTGAGACCATCACCCCCCTTTGCAGATGCCCCCACCCCAGGGGAGGCCGTCAAGGAGCAGGCAGGAGGAGCAGCTTTCCATCTCCTCCACCTTAGGTTAGGAATAATTCTTATGGAGACCCAGGCTGTGCAAATCTCCAAGGACCAGTAAACTCGGCAGGGACACTGAGGCCAAGTCACTCGACTCCATTTTGGTTATTCACGGGGTCCAGCCTGGTGGGACCATCCTGGGCTGGAGGATACCCCCTTCCACGTCCACCTGCGGAGCTCACCGGGCACCAAAACCCATCCTGAGGGCAGTTGTGACCGGGCAGCCTTGTGCCCAAACCCCAAGCCATGCCAGGCAGCCGCAGCATCCTCATCAGCGGCATCCGCCGAGCCCCTTCACACCCCGGTAATCGATGTGTGCTGCCATGGAAACCAAACAGTTTCCAGCCCAGCACATAACTGGCTGGATGTGATGCTCAGGGCTGCGCAGGAGGACAGGAAGTCTTGCTGCACTCAGGGGCGAGGAGTGAGGGGAGGGCAGTGGGTGCGGGTGGGGTGACAGTGGAATAAGGGAGGATAAGAGGCAAGGAGGGAATGGAGGAGGTGAGGGAGTGAGTGGGATGGGGCGTAGAGAAAGCTAGAGCAGAGGAGGAGGAGGCGCAAATGGGTGGGACACAGGGAGTCTGCGCAGCCTGGGCTGCCTGGGGAGGAGGAGGAAGCATGAGGAGCAACTGTAGAGCATGTTCTGGAGGGACAAGGAGGTCCTGGGACTGCATCTGTGCTTAGGAAGACACTCTTTGGTGATTCCAATTATCCTGGGGGCACGTGGGTGCTGATAACTCTGTGTGGGTGCTACTTGCCCCCCCCCCCCCCCCCATGTCAGCTGTGGGAGTCTGAAGCCATCCTCAACATCTGGATCCTCTTTCCCTGGGATGGGGCATCAGCAGGCAACAAAGCTACTTGCTTCCCCAGGACCCCTGGGGGCACATCCCTGATGCCTAGCTGGCATGTTCCTGCACAGAGGGGCAGCTGAGAGCTCCCCCACCCCCTCACCCATGAGGACATGGTCCCTTGGGAGTGGGGGGCATCGGTTCCCTTCTGCATGGCCCAGAGGAGAGCCCAGGGAGAAGGGGATGGTAGAAAAGGAGCCTGTACAAAACCCCACTGAGGGGAGAATGGCCCACACCTTCACCTGGAATCTCTTCCTTTTCAGGGACACTTGCTGGTGCCTTCCAAGCTGGGGGTGAGTTTTGCCTTTGCTGAGACCACGTGCTGTAGACCACAGCAAGCCCAGCACCTGCAGCTCAGCAAAGAGAGAGGCACGGTGTTGTGTGTGAGCCCAGCACAGCCGAGACACGTCGCATCCATATGTAACCTGACTAATGAGGGAAGCGCCTCTACTCTGAGCTGAGAAACTACCCTGTACAGCTATTGATCTTCCCTAGCGCAGTCCTGTGCAAAGGCAAGCAGGAAAACACAACAGCCACAGAGCTGAGCAAGATCCCTGCAGCTGCGGTAGGACGCAGTGGCCAATGTGCCCCAGTTTGAAATGGCCCAGCTGTTTCCAAAGCATCTAAACTACCTAAAAAAAACTTAACCATGCTTGATAAAGGAGATGGTGAAATAGTAGAAGATGGTAACAGCCTCCAAGGAGCAGTGATGGAGGTGGGAGCCTGGAGCTGGTGGGTGGGACTTTTTGAGCTTCCCACCTCAGCTGGTGACAGGCACAAGTGCAAGCAGACTTGGGGCTGAAGACGTCTTTTCACTGCAACATTTTGGTTTTAAATACAGGAGCCTGGTGTGTGGCAAACTGCTTTGTGGAGTTATTTTACTCGTACCTGTGCAGAAACATCCTTAAGCTGGGAAACGGGAGCGGGGAGACGAGAGCGGCTACGCCAGGGCTCCTCGCACATGGGGGAGGGCAGCAGGAGTGGGCACCTCCCCACAGCCACCCAGGCTCTTCACTGCCTCCGTGTGCTTTCTTCCCTGAGGATGCTCCAGGCCACCCCCAAAGATGGGACACGTAGGAAGAATCCGTCAGGCACAGGCACCCGGGTTTTCACACTTTTATTGTAAAGCTTTAGGAAGGGCTAATTACAATGGAGTTGGTCATCTGACAGCTCAGCAAACAAACGGAACAGGAGAGAACGGAAAGGGGATCACGACGGTGTCATGCTCACTGCTCTGAACAGAAAGAATTACAAGGGAATCAATTGTGCTCACAGCGCCCGGGGAAAACCAAGCCCAAGGCCCAAAAGCCTTCCCCGCACAGGGAAATGCATCACACATTGAGAGCAATACAACCTTAGCAAGAGGCATTGCCTTAGACATAGGTCACCATCTGAAAAATAGTTGGGTACTTTACTCTGCCATAGGATTTCTCCTTTAGAAAAGCTACACCTGCATGTACATAAAACTGTACAAAAAACAAGGCATCACAAGCAAGGAAATGAAATCTCGTATAAATAGAACCAACACTGAAGAGCTACAAAGGGGTCACTTAGATCCTTCCCACGCAGCCCGCCTGCTCCCTGGCTCCCACCTTTGGTTTTACCCCTGGCTTGTCCTAGTGCAGTGTGAGATACAGTGAACCCCTCCGCAGAGGTGTCGACCCCCCTTCCTCTTCCCTGTGCTTGTCTAGACTGGAGCCCGTGGGGAGCTTCCCCCCCCCCTCCCCACGTGCACAGAGGCTTTATCCTTCTGGCTTATAATTGTGCAAATGAGCTTCTTTCCGACAGCACCTCTTCTTCGCCCTCCCCCAGAACTGATCCCCAGTGACACTGTCAACTTCACCCCAGGACAAATCCCCAGTGTCTCCTCTCCCAGGACCGATGTCCAGCGCCTTCTCCTCCCCAGGGACCCATCCCCACTGCACCCCACGAAGCCTCCCACCCCTTGGCAACCCACCGAGGACCCACTCCCACTGCCCACTCTGTTCTTCCCCACAGACCCACCCTCACACACCCCCCCATGCTCCCCTTAGTCACTCATCCCCCTCTCCTCCCCGCCCCCCCCCACCCCTACCCC
Source organism: Tyto alba (assembly GCF_018691265.1). Classification (NCBI taxonomy): domain Eukaryota; kingdom Metazoa; phylum Chordata; class Aves; order Strigiformes; family Tytonidae; genus Tyto; species Tyto alba. The sequence continues at coordinate 21,339,531 of NW_024881279.1, forward strand.
CCCAGATAAACATCCCCTCTCCACCCCCCTGGATACCCATGCCCTCTCCCCACTGTTCTCCCCTCCAAAGACCCAGCCCCACCATCCCTCTGTGCACCCCCCATGAGACTCATCCCCCCCCCCTCTCCCTTCCTCATGGCACGCATCCCCAGCACCCATCCCTCCCACCCTTCGGGGACCCCCTCTGCACTCACCCCCCCCCACCACCACCACCACCCTTGCACCATGCTCGCACTGAGAACATCGCCAGGTGCTCCAGGAGACAAGACAGCAACTCCAGCCACAGGGCTTCAAGCTTCAGGGTCCCTCTGGTGACCCCGAGCAGAAGGTAGGGAGCCCACCCGCAGGCGAGGGGCCGGGGGAAGCTGGTCTTGGACAAGCACCCCTCAGATGTAGCTACGTCGCTCTCCCACAGGGTCCCCAAGAGGGGCACTGGACACTGCCGCTGCCTGAGCCGAGGGGAGGCATGAGCAGTCGAGTTGGCAGTGGAGTCAAAGATCCTGGCCAGTGCGGCCAAATTGCACATTCTGCCCAGTTTGGCCCTGAAACTACAGAGCTACAATAAAAACAAGTTCAGGAGCGTGACCTGCTCAGGCAGCCAGACCGGGGGAACGTGGGTCCGGCTGGGCAGCCACCCACGGGCAAGGGTAGAGCAGGGCTGCCCAGAGAGGTGGGACCATCGCGCCTGCCTTGGGGGACCCCCGGCCGGTCGGCGGGGAGCAACAGGAGGAGGGTCCTGCCTCCTCCAGGTGGCACCCCGAGGCGCCGGGGCCGCCGGCGATGCAGGGTGGTGCGGTGCCGCCCGGGGAAAGGCGAGGAGCAGGGCTGGGGCACGAGGGAGTGGGTGCGAGCAGGGGCCGTCTGCCACCTTTCCGCCGTCACCCAGGCTCGGCTTGCGCCGTGTCCCCTCGGGTCAACCGGAGCCACGCCGGGGAGCTGGCCGCTTTTTGCCACCACCGCCGAAGCAAAGGGAGAGGAGCTGCTCAGAGGGAGGGATGCTGGAGGAGGGGAGGAGGCTGGGGCAAGGGGTGGCCCCCGGCGCGCTGCACCCCGACAGGCACTACAGCTATGGCAGGGCGGTCTCTGACCCACAGCGGCTGGGGTGCCCCGTCCCTGCCGTGTCCCCATGCCGGTTGAGCCCGGCAGAGCCATCTGCGAGCCCCACGGGGATAGACCGTGCGGACCGAAGATGAGCCGCGGGGGGGGACCCGTCCTCCGGTTACCACTGGCCTCGCTCCCTTAAGGAAGATCCCAGAGAGATGAAGACGATCGATGCGCACACGGAGTACGGGAAGCACAACGGTGTGGCGCTGCCCCTCCCCGCCTCCCACCGGGGGAGGACCAGGAAGGGTTACCCTGGAATGAGGCGCAAGTTCCGCACACCCCTCTTGCCAGGGGGTGCACAGGGAGCCCCCCCAAAACAGGACTGCACCCCAGCTCCCGAGGGAGCCAAGAGGCTCAGGGAAGCTCCCACGCATCCTCCTCCAGGGGGTCCCTTGAGGGGCGAGAGGGTCCTCCCCGCAGTGCGTGCGCGGCGTTGCCCCAGTTGGGTACCCTGCGAGGGAACTGGGGATGCTGGGGCAGCGGGGACCTGCCGGGGGAGACCAGTCGACCTTTGACAATGGAAGAGAAAGCTGGATCCCGTGAGAGTGGCCCTGTGGCCTAAGGGCAGCGGGAGTCCAGCGGGCAGGGGCTCGGCGGCCCCCAGTGTGACCCTGAGACAAAGCTCCTCCTCACAAAGGCAATGGTGGCTTACAGGCGGACAGGACGGAGGTCGAAGGCATGGCACAGCCGGCCTCACGGGCATCCCCTGCCCTGGAGGAGGCACAATGACAACCTCCCTGCCAGCAGAGTCGGACTGAGGGTTTCTCCGGACCCAGCCGGTCCCCTGACTGGGGGCTTCCCCATCCCTCCTCCACCCGCCGGGCACAGGGCCACCACAGAACACGCCCCCCCACCCCACCCCACCCCCCCCGCAAATCAGACCCCACCTATGGCACCGGGCAGTCCCTAGGGACCCTGCAGCTTGTGGGCACAGTGACAACGTTCAGAAACAGATCCAGGCTGAAAAAACAGCAAAGTCCCTACAGTCCGGCTAGGACGCTGCCCCTCTCCTCCAGCTCCCCAGCTGCTGTTTCAGGGACTGGTCACATCTCTATTTACAATATAGAACATGAGTGTGGGCCGGACGCTGCGCTCCCTCGGGCTCTTCCACGCAGCAAATCATTCAAAGCTGGAACTTGCTCCCTGTGGTTTGTTTCTGTTTTCTTTTTTTTTGTTTGTTTGTTTGTTTTCTTTTTTTTTTGTTTGTTTGTTTTGTTGGTGTTTTGTTTTTGTTTTTGTTTAAACGTCTTTTGTTTCAAGGACAATAAAAAGTTTCTATCAGGCAGGACTTGAACGTCATTCCTAAGATTCGTATTTACAGGAGTCTACAGCAAAGAGACAGGCAGCTCGCTCCCCATGTGCGGGGACACCCCTCATCCTATGCCCCAGGAACTCCACCAGCTCTGTGTGGACCTTTGGTACGTAAGCCCTTCTCCCCAGCCGTGCCCTCCGCACCAGGAGCCTGCCCAGCCCTCCCCGGCGACGCAGCAGTTCGGAGACATGCACCCACAAGTGCTCGGAAATCGGGTTTCGGATGCTTTCATCCTTCCCACCCCCACCTGGCCCCAGGAAACAACAGGTTAAAAAGGCGCTCCTCTCATCCCTGCCTTGCCCTGCCCTGCTGTCCGCAGAGCCCACTGCCTGGAGAACCGGCCGCCGGAGCAATAAAGCATTGAAGTTTAAAATGTTCCTCTGGACACTGGCCTCAGAAGCACATCTGCTCCCTGCCCCTCACGCCCAGCCTCACAGGTATATCTCCCTCTTGGTGGTCTGGGACGAGGGGGTGGTGGCTGGCTGGAAGTCCGAGGTCTGGGTGAGAGGAATTTCCTCCATGGGAGAGTCCTTGCAGGGCTCATGGCTACTATTGGAGAAGGCACTGTACGTGGGGAGCAGGCGGAGGTTGGCCATTTTGGTGCTGCGCTCTTCTGAGAGTCTGGGGCTGCCATTCCCGACTTGCTCTTGACTCCCTCTGTCTTGGTAAGGCACAAAAGTGGAGAGTTTGAGGGCGTTCTTGGGCCTGCGGCTGGGGGAGGACTGGCCGGGCATCCAGCAGGTATCGGAGTGGCCGAACTCTGTGCACTCCCGGGTACAGGTCCCAGTCATGGCTACATCGGGCAGAGGCCGGAGATCTGCAGGGAGACAAGCGGGAGCATCGTTACACACACCTGGGTACCGCCGGCTCGGACATGAGGACGGAGCACAGGGACGAGCAGCAGAGTCTTGGACATCTCCATCCCACCCGCACCCTCCCACGGTGGGAGGGGACAGCCGGACCCACAGCCACCCGGGGAGTCAGACCCGCAGCCACGCAGGGAGAGAAGGCAGAGCTTGGAGGGGAACCCAAGGCTCCTGGCAGCCGATGCCTCCTGTCCACGCTCACAGCCTCAGCTCCCCCTGGACAATCCTCCTCCCTGCAGCGGGTGGGTGCAGAGAAATGGGAGGCAGAGCACAGGGCAGAGCTCACGGAGTCCACCCGCTGTGGAGATGAGAATTGCACAGGAGGGGCTCCACAGCCTGGATTTGCACAGCGGGAGACAGGCTGCCACCGGACTCATCACCCCACAGCTGTGGGCACCACCTGCACCCTGCCGGGCGCCAGGAACTCCCTTGGTCCAGCACCTTCGGACACCACCGACAGCTTCACTGCGCAGAGACAGGGAACTGCCCTAAACACAGTCAGGCTCTTCACTGCCCTGAGGTACAACCATATTTCCTGAGCACCGCCCTTGGGCAGCCCTGCCCTGCTCACCTTCAGGCATGCCAAGCCACCTGCAAGCCTCCCATCAGCAGGAGCCCCAAGCTCAGACAGAAGTCCTCAGATATCGGCTGGTCTCCCGCAGAGCCTGAAATCCCTGAGCGCAGCAAAGCGCCCGTGGGCAAACCCATGTCTGCCCCCAGAGAGGCTGGACATCTCTGATACTCCTGAGTCCCCTGCCTGAGGAACGCCCAAGACTCTCTGCACACCAAACCTCTGCCCCTGAGAGCGCCAGGCATCCAAGGGCACCAGTAGCTCCCTGCTCCTGACACAGTCGGGAAACTCTGACCACCAGCTACACCAGTTCATGGTCCGGTGTCCTCACATACCAGCCACCCTCTACACAAGACCCTTGGCCATGCATCCCTTACACAGGGAGTACCTGTCACGAGTCTTCAAAGGCTGAAATTTGGCATTTCCGTGCAGAGGTGAGTGTCCATCCAAGAGCCATCCCAGACACAAGCCATTCCTTGCCACCTACCCCAACTTAGGGTACAACATAGGTCCCTGCCACTGCCTGGGACACATCACTGCCCGCTATCACAAGCACTTGCTGGTAGGTCAAGCCTGGTGCTAATGCTGAGATGAAAGGGGGGTGCTGTTCATGACTTTGAGACTGCTCTGACTTGCAGATGACCCTCCTGGTCCACAGAAGTCCTCTCCATCTCTCCACCCTGGAGCTCACTCTACTGCATTTCTGACAAACAGCCCTGCGGACTGATGGAGGGAGATACTAAGGAGCTCTGGGGACCTGAGACATATGGGGCTTTCACCATCATAGGGCATGCCCCTTCCCATCAGATACACACTGGTACACGTAATTCCCTCCTCCCAAAAAAGAACAGACCCGCTGGCACTTCCTCAGCCCTGGGAAGAAGCAAACCGGAGCCGTTCACATCGTGCTGGGGCTCTGCCCTCATCAGCACGTCCCTCCTGCCATCAGTTCAGGGCTCTCGGACACAGGCGTCCCCCAAGTCACCCCGGGCACAGCTTTCACACACAGGCAACCCTGGGATGCGAGGAAGGTTTCTGCAGGAGAAGGCTCCGTACAATGCCGGGAACGGTTGACAAGGCTCATAAGCGAGAGCTAAAGAGACAGGCATGGAAGAAGGGGCAAAGTTAGCAGCAAACCAGTGCGTGAGCATATCTTGCCCTAGAACAACCCCCAGTGACTGTATCCCAAATTCTCAGCTCCTCTGGGGGCTGAGGCACCCCAGTTTTTCCCTCTGGTTCCTGCGGAGGCTCTGGCACCCACGCTGCTCCCCGTGCTGGGAGCTGCCTCCTGTGTCCCGTCCCCCTGGCGCACACGTAAGCTGTGATATCCTGGCAGAAGCCACAAGGACATACCTCAGCGCAGACCCCCTTCACAGCCTGCTCCGCTCAGGGGACTCTAATGAGGAGCAGAAAAAGGACGAGAGGGTCACATCATTGCACAGCCCCCAGCCTCCACACCCACCCTTAGGATCCTCCTGGGACCCTTCAGACTCTGCCAACCCTCCCCGTCGCATCGCACTGAGCCCCACAGCATCCCTCCGGTTCCCACTTGCCTTCAGGCATCCCTTGGCCTCTCCTGGCCCTGCTCCAGCCTCCTTGAGGCTGCTTGGCCACCACTGCTGATCTCTCACTAGTTTCTCCGGCCTTATCCTAGCCTCCCTGGAGCCCACTGGCCCTTGCGGGACTCACACGGGAACCTGCGGCAAAGCTGGAAGCCACTTGGCTTGTGGCACCCCGAGCCCCTGTGTGCGGAGGGACCGGGGCTGCGCATCGCACGGCGCTGTGCACGCACACAAACACACACACACACACACACACACAGCCCAGCTGGACGCACGCCGACGGGCTCATGCGCTGCAAACGGGTACACACAAACGAACTGGGGCACAGGGGACAGCCATGCTCACGCTGCGGGGTGCAAAAGCAGGAGCCCAAAGCATCCCAGGGGACGAGATGCCCACACAGGCCTGTGGGAGAGCACGGCTTGCCAGTGCATGTCTCTGGGGTCATTCTCAGGGCTGGCCACAGACCAACTGTCCTATTTCCTGAGCATGTGGAAAGTTGCCTCATTTCTTTCTCCTGGCTACAGATAGAAAGCAAGATACGAAACCAGAGGCGAGACGGCTCGGTTTTCATCTCTGTGCAAGTCCAAGCAGAGACTGGAGCCTGTGTCCTAGGTGATCCACCAGATCTTCCTCTCAGGACAGCAGGATGGCCCACTGGCCTTGGTCAGTTTGGGGCTTTCTTTCACTCATTCAAGAGGCGCACTCCTGGGTGGGGGGGTGGATGAGTGCCATCACTTCTTGCTCTGGAAGAAGGTGCTTTGCCGAGTCTATGGCAGGTACTGGCAGGACCAAAATAAAAGCTACCTCTCCAGTGAACAAAGCTATGGTGATTTCCTCGTGCCAATGGCAGCTTAGAAAATGCAGGATCAAGCAGGAACGCTGTGTTCAGGGTCTTTTATTCTGGTTTTCCCATTGTCTGTTGCTGGCACTAAAGCCTTTTTCCAGAGTTGTCCCTGCTCTTGCAGTGTGATGCTGGCATCAGAGCTCTGCTGCTAAAGGAGTGTATTATGTGGCATGAGCACAGCCCACTCTGCTTTAAGAGCCCGGGAACGGGGCAGGGTGCAATTCCTGAATAGCTGTGATTTAGAGCAAACAGAAACCTGCGGCCTAATTCTCAGCACACGATGGTGGTTCAGAGACTTCGATGTGCCGCTGCAGACAAGCAGAAATCTTTCTTTGGGGGTAAACACTGGTGGAAATTTTGCCCACAAAGTGGTGATTCTGGGTGCCCTGCAGTGTGATGAGGAGGCACAGACCAAACCTCACCTTGGGGTTGAGTATACTGAAGTATACTCAGGATTTCAGATCCATCCTCCACCCCAGGAATGCAGTTTTGTGACTCTGAACCCCTAAAATCTGACAAAGTTCCCCTGTGATGAAGAAGAAAACCCTTCCCTCTCCAGCATTTCGTTCCTCCAGGGCATCTTGGCCATGCAAAGTAAAAGCTATGTCTGTGTAGCTAGTGTGTTTTCCTGAGCATTGCCCTCTCACTGCGCTCCTTCGGAGGGCTGGCCCACCCTGTTACCCGCATTTCCGTGCCAGGAGGCTGTGCTTCACAGCCGGGAGGGTCGCGTGGCTGTTTGGGCATTCACACTCCTCACAGTCTTCTGGCTCCCTCCTTTCTATAGCTTCGCATTTCTCTGGCATCCTCTTGTGAGCTGCCTCAGCACATTGCATAGGAATGAATCCGGGGTCGTAAAAGTCGCATCCCTTTGAACTTTTCAGATGAAAAGGGGGCACGGTTGGGGCTTTCCACTGAGATGCATTCAGAGATGCACCCTGGGCCCTTGTTCTGGCTGGAGGAGGGGAAGCTCTCTCGAGCTGTGGCTCTGTTCTCAATGCTGTTCTGGTCTCCTGACATCCAGGGCACCTCTGCTCTTTGTGAAGGAGACTGTGCAAGGCTGTCTCCTCCGGGAAGAGGCACATATTGGTGCTGCTGCTAATTATTTCTCTCTCTATATCCCTATGCAGGGCAGGAACACATCCTGTCGCAGCCACTTGCAAGGGCTCCTCTAACAGTATTATTGCTCTTAGTGGGGGATTTCAACAGTGCACTTGAGTCCTGTTAGGCAGGAGACAAAAGCAGGCAGCCTCATTCAGCAGGCACTTCCACCTCCTGCAGTAGATGTGCGGAGGTTCACTCGCCCACTGCAAGCCAGGTAGCTTCAAGCAGAGGCTGAGAGCCAGCCTCAACCGCTTCTTTTTTTTTTTTTTGCCACCATCTGCAATGTCTGCAGTCTGCTTTGCTTCTCCCTGGCTTCCACTCGCGTCAGACATCAGCGCCGTGCGCGTGGTGTGCAGTGCTGGGTGAGCAGGGATGATGCGGCACGGGAGGCCAGGTTTTGCAGGTGAGGGGATGTAGTGGAGCAGCTCTGGGAGGGAAGGCAGCGGGACTGTGGGGACATGACACAGCAGAGCATGGCAGAGGATGCAGAGAAGCCCGAAAAGGAGGAGGAAAGCGCAGCATGCTCGGAGGGACTGGAGAGGCTCAGTGGTATGGAGAAATGGGGAATAGGACAGTGTGGGGTAGAGAAGCTTGGAGTCAAAGCAGGATGATTTCCTGAAGCGTTAGATCAGAAAGATTCATCTTCCCTACCTGGCGGTATGGAGAACATCAGCTGCTAATCTGAACCACCTACCCCTGTTCAGAGCCCAAAACCACTGTAGCTCTTCTAGACGTGGTCACACCCCATGCTGCAAACTGAGGGCTGGGGCACAAGGTTTTTCTTCAAGTTGGCTGTCTTTCAGCCAGGGAAGGATGCAGTGTTTCCAGTCCAGGCAGTTTTACCCCCTCTATGGCGTGGACACCTGGAAACACCCTTTCCCCCACGCTGAGCCCTCAGGGCTCTGCAGACCACTCCTGGGACACCCGTTAGGGTGGTGACCTCCGGTCGCATCATATTCCAGCAGCACTGTCCTCCCTGCCTGTCCCTACAGCGTCTATGCAATGGGAACAGCCTCCCCAGCACTGCTCTTGCCAACGACTCCCTTCCTACAGCACATTCCCCTACTCCGTCATAGCTTATTGGTGCTGTTCTCCTGAACCATCGCTCCCTCCGGGTGCCGCTGCCTGGAGTGCTCACACCTACAGGCACTATTCCCCTCCCGTGGTCCTGCCGACAGGTACCATTGTCCTATGCCACTGTTCTCTACAGGTACCACTCCCCTACAGCGCGACTACCTACAGGTATCGTTCCCCCACAGCGTGCTTACCGAAGGTACCACTCTCCCGCAGCACTGCTCTCTACAGGTGCTGTTCCCCTGCAGCGCTGTTCCCGGGGAGCATCATTCCCCCCACGGCACTGCTGCCTACAGGTACTGACCCCCCACGGTGCCACGTCCTCCAGGTGCCATGTTCTGTGCTGCTGCTCCCTCCAGGTATTGCCTCCCCCCCCACTGCTGTCTTCCCTCCAGGCACTGCTGCTCTAATGGTGCCATTTCCTCTAGGTACCATGTTTGACAGCGTTGTTCCTCCCAGATACCACCCCCCCTGTGGTGCTGCTTCCTCCAGGCACCATTGCTTCATGGTCCGTTCCCTCTTCACTACACCCTAACAGTACAGCTGTTTGGATAGTGTGCCCCAACATCCCTTTTTCTTATACCAGCAGCCGGGTTGCTATTCTATTCTATTCTATTCTATTCTATTCTATTCTATTCTATTCTATTCTATTCTATTCTATTCTATTCTATTCTATTCTATTCTATTCTATTCTATTCTATTCTATTCCATTCCATTCCATTCCATTCCATTCCATTCCATTCCATTCCATTCCATTCCATTCCATTCCATTCCATTCTTCTATCCTATCCTATCCTATCCTATCCTATCCTATCCTATCCTATCCTATCCTATCCTATCCTATCCTATCCTATCCTATCCTACCCTATCCTATCCTTCATGTCTTTGCACCCTGGCACTGCTGGAATGAATGCCTTTCCCCTGCAGCAGCATGCCCCACCCCATAACCTGGAGGAGCCCCCCCCACATCAGCAGCAGGAGATGCTTGGCAGCCTGTCCCCTCCTGGCCAGCTCAGCGTGAGCTTCCTTTGGTGTACAGGAGCTCAGTGGCTCCTTCCCAACACATCTTCCCCTTGCAGGGGCTTTTGGGAAAGGGGAGCGGTGCTGTAGGTAGCTGTGGAGCCATGATCTCCTCTGCAAAGCCCAGACACAAGGTCCCCTTTCCAGGTCCCCCGATGGGGACAGTCTGTTGCCCCCAGCAAGGAGTGCCCACCCTCCAGACACAGGGGACCAGAGCGGTGAGCTCGCCTTCTGCAGCTCCTCAGCCCGTCTCCTTTCTGGCTCCTGATTCCCACATCACACGTGGATGTGACCAGAGCCCTCTGCCTCCAGAACAGCACAAGCACAACACCAATTTCACTATCCAGGCTCGGGGGAAGGCTGCTGGACGGCTGCCCATTTCCACAGCAATGCTCCAGAGATCAATGGGTACAGAAATATCAGAAGCTGAAAGCACAAGCGGAGAGCTCCCCGCAGTCCACGTCAGTCCCTATTTTTCCTAGACTGAGCTAACATCGTCCCTACAACACTCAGGCAGACGGTTTGCAGGACCATTCCTAGCACTACAACACCCAGACAGACGGCTTTGGGGACCAATTCTAGCACTACAACACCCAGACAGATGGCTTTCCAAACTTAACACCGTCACTACAGCACGCAGACAGATGGCTTCTGGTATCTGAGACCAAGCCGACACTGCCCATAAAGGTGGTTACTGCAGTTCAATGCCACACCTACAGCTCGCAGGGCAATAACGAGCAACACCCATTCTTACAATAAATACTGAGAAAGATTCTCAGACCGATGCAGCACACAGATGGATTTCTCCTAGGCACCAAAGTCAAGAGATATAACGTGCACAGCCATCTCCCCCAGACCTTACAGAACTGAGCATCTCCCCCCTCATGCTAAACAACAGCATCTGAACACCAGCACAGACAGCTTGCTCCAAAGTTAATGGCCTGTCAGCCCCCAGATGCACATGCGGACCAAACCATGGCCTCTGGAGTATATTACAACAGCACACACTAGCTGTAGCATCGAAGCAAATGACTTCCCAGACCCTGCCCGGGGTATCGCAGCGGAACCGGCACGTAATTAATGCGGACAGATGCACCCACCAGCCTCAGCCTCACCAGCACAGGTAGTGCTACACCGCTCGGTCAGCAGGGAGGGCCTGAGCCCAGGCTCCCAGAGAACGTGTTCCTCCCCTGCTCACCCTAACTGGAGCTTGAGGGATCACTCCCCCGGTGCCGTTAGGCCTGCAAACTGCAGGCGGCAGGCTGGCTGGGAAGCGCAGGCATCCCACCGCAACGGGAGGCGATCCCGACCCCGCGCCAGTGGCAGGAGCACCCGGACGGATGGCACTGAGCACCGACCCTGTGCCTGCAGGGACCAGGCAGAGCTCACAGGGCTCGGCGACAGGCTGCGGCACCCGCGGGACTCCCGAAAGCACCATCTGCCCGCTGGCTTCACTGCAAACCCTTTGATACCCAGCAAAACCAATTCCCCCTAAAACAGATTTTGTGCTTGTGGTGTCGCTTACATGATCTCCTACCCTGGCACAGTGGGGCTTCAACCTTCACTGGACTATAAAAAGCAGAATTATTACATTAAATTACCGAATAATTATGTTAATAACTACCTTAATAGGATTACAGGGTTCAAAGGTTAGGAAATGCCAAAATTAGGATTGTCCATGCAGTCTTAATTCACTCCATGAAAGTCTGCTTCATGATGCAGACCAGAATTATGCTCTGGTTGAAAATATTTTCCATGGGATCCCTTTGCACCTCTGGGGGAGAGGACAGAACCACCTGGGAGATATACCAGGCTTTTTGTGAAGAAGAGGCTTTGCCACTGAAACTCTACCCCACAGGCTGCAGAAATTAGGGGAGGTACAATGAAAAGGTCAAGAGGTCACAGAAAATTACTTCTCTGAAGCATGGAGCTGGAGAGTAGGAGGATTGCTTTACTATTGAGAATAAAACTAGCAATTTCCTTTCATACCTCCCTTAGAAGTTAACTATCTGAAGAGATTTCACTGGCACTTTTCAAAATATTTGGTAAATGGCAAATGTCCACTATGAAAATGTGTGTCCTTGCAGTTAAAGTTTGTCAAAACTTCAAGCAACTGAAAACAAAGTCAGGTAATGAGCGTTATTGGGCAATCTTCTTCACTCACATTGCATAAAACAGAGTAACAAACCTAGCTGCAAAATGAAATCCGGGTTCCTATAATACCCAAACACTGTCCTCTGCCAACCAAGAACTTCTCATGACACCCAGAGACAACAGACATTCAACAAATAACCACCAGAAAGGTCTAGGAGTCATGCAATAACCAAACCAAACCATGCAATAACCAAACATTCTTCCAGTCTCATTATTTGTTCCTGCAATACCCAGCCCAGGTGAGTAACAACTCCTGTAGTAACTTCAGGAGTGCACAAAGGTCTTGACAAGAAGTTGTGGGCAGCAGAGCAGCCGCCCTTCTCCCCCTCTTGCCCAAGGAGGAGGGGCAGGTCAGAGCACAGGGATTTTCTGGCTTTTGAGCCCTCTCTTGCAAGGGCTAATGATGGTTATGTAAATACTCAGTGGAACACCACCTGCTATCCCCAGGGGCTGTCAGCTCATGCGTGCCTCCTATGCACATTCCTGCTACCCAAATACCTATACAATTGCTCCTTCCACATTCCCACCTTGCCTTTGCCGATGCCTCCGGTGCACAGGATTCCTCCCAGACCCTCCCAGTGGGGGTCCTGTCCCCCTGTCCAGCCAGGACCTCCCCCCCCCCCCCCCCCCCCCCCCCCCCCGCCTCCCTGGGAACACGTGGATGGATAGCCCAGAGCCTCCTGGCATGACCTGGGTACCGGTGTGCTGCCAGCCGATGGGATGGGGGTGACCAGAAGGGGCCAGGCCACCAGGAGCAGTGCCACCCATGCCCGTGAGAGCTCTGGCTGCCCGCTGACCTCACACCTGGGTGTCTACAGCTTGAGGTGCCCTCTGGAGCCCTCCTGCCGGGGTCTGCTGGGGGGGGGGGGGGTGAACAGCAGGAGAGCTGAGGTTGGGGCCGTTGTGGTACCAGGTCCTGAGGAGCTCCGCAGCCATATTATTATGGGTTGCTGACATACAGTGGTCCTCTTACCCCAGCACCCTCCTCCCATCTCAGAGCATCCTGGAGAGACAGCATGGCTTCTGGAGGGGACCAGAGACCTGTCCCGTGGCTCCTGCCAGAGGACTGTGCCCTGCACTCCTGCCACGGCTCCAGAGGCTGGGGCTGGCACTGAAAGCCTTGGGACAACAGCGGGGGCAAGGGCAGCAACCCACCTGCCCCAGGCCACCCCCCCAGCTGCCACTCACAGGAGGACGTGTTAAAGCAGCAAATGCTTCTTACAGAAGGAACCTGAGTGGTTAATCCTTGAGATTTACCTTTGTGCCTGAGCCTGTGAAAGGCAGGGGCTTAATCCTCTCCGACCCAGCCCCTCTTCTCAGGCACGGTGCTCAGGGGGAGCGCACAGAGGGACCCCCCTCCAGCCCCCATCCCGCACGTGCTTCCAGGTGAATTGCAGCCCCCCCATCCCTGGGGCTGGCCCCAGCACCCTCTGTATTCTGCAGCCCACCGCTCCAGCCAGCCTTCCTCCAAGGGTTAATCTTCCTCTCTAGAGCTTCTCGAAGCTAATTAGAAAGAGCCTGGGCAAGTGTGGTGGCAGACACCGCTGCACTTATCTCCCCACTTCCGGGGCTCTGCCCTTATCATTTAATTAAAGCTGCAGTCGTGCTTCACTTCCTGGCAGCAGCTAATCAGGGAGGGCACTGGAGCTTGAGGCAGCCTTTGCCAGTTCACCAGGCAAGAAGCGGGAGAAGGGCAGGGAACATGCCCCAGGAAGGACAATAAAAGGGAGAAGAAGATAAAGAAAGAGTTCCTTTGTGCTGGCAGCCCAGGGAACGGGAGGGCAGCGAGGGACTGAGCCCCAGCCCCAGTGCTGGGGGGGGGGGGGGAGACAGGGTCCTCTTGGCTCTGGATGGATGTCCATGATGTCAGCCTGGGAGCAAGCCGAGAATCCTCCCTCCACCACAGGCAGGCTGGGAAGCACTACAGGCTAACTCCATCTCCCAGCAGGAAGAGGACCCCAGACCCTCCAGCCTGGCCCCAAAGCAGCTCTCCCAGCACGGCACCCTCAGATGCACCCTGACACCAGAGCCCATGCACGCCACATGCTCCAGCAGCAGAGCAAACCACACTCAACCCTCCCATGGGCAAGGAGCGACCTGTGCCATGCAGTACCCAGCACCCCAAAGAAAACTGGGGACCCCCAGAGTACTGGGGGAATGGGCATGTCTGGGAGGGATGCCCAGCAAGCAAAGCGGGGGGATGTCCATCAAGCAACAGCAATGCAGCAAGCTCCTGCACCAGGTCTCTGAGGGAGGGCAAGGATGCAGAAGCCCTGGGAAATACTGTTGTTTGAAGGGAACACAATGATGTGTGGGCGCAGCTACGCAGGGATGTGTGCTGGTGTACATTCAACGTGAGCCTCAGGCATTTTGGGGCAAGCAACCCCCAACTGATGCTGACAGCTCCCGTGCCAAATTCCACACCTCTCTTCCAAAGCATGGTTAAGCTAATAGGTCTTGAAAAGAAATCCTTATAACCAGTTTGTTAGCAGGGCTGAGACAGCATGTCTTGTTCTCAAAAAACAGCTGGAACTCCTCTGCTAAAACTTAAGAAAAAAAGAAAAATAAATCAACCTGAGGGAAACCCAGCATGGAAAATTTAAGCTTTAGAGTTGGAAATCTGCTGAAGTGATAAGCAATCGAAAATAAGTCTGTATAATACAAAATGTCAAGCAGCCTGAGGCTGCGCAGTCTATATAATGATTCTCATTGCAGGCTCCAAAAGCTGCTCTAAAGGCACAGCCTGGTTGGGAGATGTATGCGTGTGCCTGGCATGCTCTGAGCAGGAGCAATAGAGCAATTGTTTCAGCCTTATGACAACACTGTACAGTCCTTCTACTGCTCCTGAAAAGGGTGGTCCTCTCCCACCATTGCTCACCTGCTAGTTCCTTAATCCTCCTAGTGTCCTAATCGTATCAGCAAGAATGAACACATGATAATTTAATTTTTTTAAAATTAATTTTCAGCAAGACCGGTTTTCTCACCTCACCTACAGGCTTCTGTTGGATGGGAGCAAATGGACAGCCACACACACAGCCTAGGAGTGTATTGCAAGGTGTACCAGTTCATGTGCAAAGGGACTTAGGAATACTGCTCTGGTTTTATGAACACTCTCTGCGTTTGCTCCTTGGTGGCTGCTTTTCATTGTACATTTGTATTAAGGCTCTTGTGTCAAGGAGAAAAGAACTGACATACGCATGTCTGCCTTTGAACAAAACCATTGTCAAGCTCCATCAACAATTTAATAATCTTTCACTAGCAGGACAATGAATTGGGGGAAATTATTCTTGCAGGGGGGCCAGTAGCCACACAGCAAAGTGCCGTTCAAGGCCTTTGAAGTCACATAGGTGTTTAACTGACAAAAGAAATCACAACTTTATGAAAAGGGCTTGCCTCAACAAGGGGATCTGGAAACAAAGGAAACCAAGACCACTCGGAGGGAAGCAAAGCAGGGGAGAAGGAAGAGCCCTTGGAAGAGAGTCAAACCAAACCCCAAGGAAACTGGGAGAGGAAATGACAGTATGGATTTGCATGCATATGCATTGTTTTCTTTACACAGATCTTTCCTGGTCTGCTTAAGAGTAAAGTGAACACATTAACTTGTCGTTTCAGCTTTTTTACAGTCTGTTCCGACTGTAGAAACGTACTGGTTGCCTGAACCATAATGCAGGTATGGAGGAGGAAGAGGCCAGATCCTTGCCAGAATTTGTGGTGGGTATTTGAAGGATCTGGGGACAGGCACTGAAGCCAGGGCGGATGCTCTTGGGCTGCTTTGAGGAGGAAATGTCCGTCTGCCTGCTGTTAGAGGATGCACACACAGAGTCAGATACCACACCCAGACACAGAGAACCAAATGCACATGAAATCCAACATACAGCAGTTTTGTGAGCATTAGACCGGAGGTATGGACATGAAAATTTGGAGGAATGATCTGACACCAAATGAGGGTGTCTGCTGATTGCTCAAAGATCAAGAGAAGTCCACGCAGGAGAACCTAAACCTCTGAACTACCCAGCCCATTTCTCTGCAGTGAAGAGACATGCCACAAACCCAACTAAAAATGCACATTATTGATGCCTCAAACACCCACAGGTTCAGAGGTTGAAAATCTGCAGTGCAAGATAAATGGGGAGAGATTTTGTGGCTGGCACACGGCAGAAGCAGCACGTGCACTGGTCAAATCCTCCTGTGGTGCCACCAAAATACATGCCAAGAAATCAACCCAGGTGGTTAACGTTTCTGAATTAAACCACTTGCCATCTTGCTGGTGTGATTCCCCACTGAGGCACTGAAAGGATTTGCAGCGCTGATGGCTGTGGCCAGGGAGGAGTCACCTTCTCATGTAAAAAATGGGAGGTAACAACGCCAGTGCAGCTTGCTAAAGGCTCAGCTCTGAGCAAACAGGAGGATATCAGTGTGCTGATGCAAATGGGGAGGTTTAGGAATGGGGCAGGCTGGTTATGGTTTGTTTGGGAAGACCAAGGGAAAAGACCCAGATACCAATGAATTGCGCTGCCCTGTGTTTGACATCAGGATGGCAGAAAGGCTCTCTTGTGGGACAGTGGGAAAAAGAAGGATAATCACTTCCGATAGGGAATATCAACCTCCAGCTACCCCTGGGTGCTGTAGTTTACAGACTGCTGGAGGTTAGATGCAACAAAGTTTGCACCACTCGAGGGAGACCTGCCAGAGGCAGTCCTAAAGGCACAGAAGGAATAAAACACTCTTTAAAGAACAAGCGAGGATTAAACCTGCTGCCTAAGATCCTGGCAGGACAACAGGGATACATCATCGCCTTGCATTAGAGGCAGATTGGCAAAGGGGATTTGCCAGCTCTGTCACCCCCAAAGCACAGCACAAGGGAACAGCAGGATGATCATGAGAAGATTTTGATTTCACGGTCCAACAGAGATGTATGAAAACTTCCAGAATCAGTCCAAGGGCATAATTTTTACAGATTATTTTTTCAAAAGGGAGAAGATGGTAATAGTAGGTCTGCTCTTTATGCATAGTCCATAGCAATAGAAAATATGTGTGTAGCATTCAGCAAAGCAGCGGTGTACCTGTTCAAAAGAGCAGCCCAGAACTGGACAGGTAAAGAGCTCAAAAGGATCTGTGATTTGAGAGGTCTAGGATCGGCAATTGACCCTTCAAAGGAAGCCATTAATCATCATTAAGGAGGTTTGTGTCCCGAGGGATCAAGAGGCAAAACAACTGAGTCCTGTGTCTTATGATGTGGGTTAGTAAAGAGCGAAAACAGGGCTTGGAGAAAGAAAAATGAAATGTGTGTGAGCAGCAGGGTTTACCTGCAGCGAGGAACTTCCTGAGCATGGGAAGGGTTTGGGATCCAGCTGCTGAGGGAAACTGATAGGGTGAACAATAGCATCGAAGCAGCATTGTTTTCAGGAAAGGCAAGATATTTGCCTTCTCTCACTGATTTATCTGCATCTCTGTGGGTGCCCCTTCCTGTGTGGCTAATAAGCAGCAAGACACTAGACATGGAATACACAATTTCTTTTGCTTTTATTCATTTTCTTTCTAGATATAATAAGTCTTGCTTTTGTCAAGATCCCTGTTGTCTGGGTAATTTCATCTAGAGATCCTCAAGGAACAGAAATCTCTATATCCCTCAAAGTTTAATATCTTGGTTTTAGTTGGCATATTTTCAAGCAATAACTTATACAGCTGAAGAAGAAAAAAAGATTACTTATGTCTAATTGGTATTATACTAATTACCAGCAAAATACATCAGGCAAATATCACATCTACTCACTCTCTGTCATTTTACATTCCCTACTCCATCTTCTCTTTCCTCAGCAGCTATAAAACAACACAGCATGCCGCTCTGACACATCCCTGAACAAAGATCATATCCTAATCCTCTCCTCCCTTCTCTCACTGCCTCCTTGTTTTTTCACTTCCAGGCAAGGTTGCTTTAAAACAGACACAGACATATCACTGATTGAGAACTGCTGGTTTTATGAACTCGTGCCCGTGTACTCCATCATCCTGCTCCTCTCTGCTGGATCCCTTCCCCAGCCTCTCCCAGTGTTTCTTGTACAGAGGGTTTATGGCCATCCATGTAAGAATCCTTTACCTTCTATATCTGAATAAGTATATGAACACAGATAGACTAAAACAGAGGCACACACAGGCCTCTGAACTGATTTATTCCTGACTCACGGCATTTTTGACAGTTTACCCTAAATTATTTTAAAAGTGAAATAAGTTAAATCTGGTAATGCCAGTCTTTCTTATGCAGCAATACGGGTCCTGAGTGTACATCTAAGCATCTCCAAGACCCACCATGAGTACTGTCCTCATCGTCCAGCTCATTTTGAGGCTAGCCTGCTTTCACGTGGTTCAGAGCAGCTCTCTGCCACACAAGAGCCCTGGTGCAGTTTGGAGGTGAACACTGTGGAGGAACCCTTCCCAATGGACAGGATGAATGAAATAACGCTGCCTGCAAGAGTTTAGCCTAGTAGACATGAGTTTTACTGGGACAGTTGGCCTCAAAGTCCAAGAACAAGATCTGGGTCTTTGTTTTTAGTGATACGATGGTGGAAGGAGCACCCATATAGGACTTGGTATCCATCAGACCCTGGGCAGTCCCATTCTTCCAGCAGTGGGGTGCAGTCCTCCTTTCCCATGAGAAGGGAGGCTGGAGCCCATCACAGAGATTATCTGGGAAGCCTTGTACCCAGTGCAAAGACACAGCCCCTTCTCCATCCTATTGTCATCTCCAGTAACAACAAACAAGGACAACCTGTCACTGCATGCCTCCAAGACCTGTTTAGATGTGCCTACCTGGGTAAATGGAGCCCACCAGCCACAAAGCACATAAACTTCCCTCATTTCTGCTTGTTGAGAGCTTCTTGTCCTGCTCAGACTGGATAGAGGGCTGAGGAGTTGGAAAGGGAGCCCAGGTCCAACCACACTGCCCAGGGAAGAAGGAGCTGACCACCATGTGGCTTCTCAACACCGCTGTTGTGTTGGCACTGGCCCTGAGCTGCCTGCATGGTTGCATCAGCTCACATGAAACGAGCCCTGGTTCCTGCAGGGGAACCTCAGCTCTCTGAAAGGAAAGGCAAACGCAGGGGCTGATACGGTTAGATAACCTCTGAGTCAAAGCAGCCTATCCTTGGTATCTCTCACCAGATGCCATGACTAATGTTAGATTTATGGAGTGTCCTCTCTGCAAGTAAAGCAAAGAGCTAGCGTTACAACCACTTAATGGAGGTGACTTCAAATCAGGATGGATGAGAGCTTGCGGGAAGGAGACAGGAAGAGAGATTCATTAATACTGAGAGCACAAAGGATAAAATCCTGGGGAAGAGCGAACAACTGAGACTGACATTTGACCTGTCTCAGTAGCAAAGCTCACACTGATTTCACTGGGGACAGGAATGAATCCCTTATCCTCTATCTCATGCCTACAAGAGGGATTTTCCACCTGAAGGATCTACACCTGACCGATCCTTCAAACTCAGGCACATGCTATTGTTATGAGGAACAAAATGCAGTGTGCAGTCCGCAGGAAGCTCAAATGGGAGACTCCACAAGCTTCTCTAGCATTAAGTTTAAATCCCACACTAATGCAGATCCCTTTACATGGGAAGAGATACTGCCAAGCAGGAAGGTTTAGAAAGACATTCAGGAGCATTTGGAGGCAGATAAAGGGGAAGTAACTGAGTCAGATCATACAGGAGCTGGAAATGGCGTGTCAAATTATTCCAAAAGGAGCTTTCTGAAGAAGCAGGTCTTTGAAAACAACCAATAGTCTGGGACTGCCGAGGGATCCTAGTTGTCTACTGCTTTTACACTTGGTTGCTTTCTTTGGTTTAGCTGTTTTCTAAACCTGAATGCCAACCTCATCTGGATGTTCACTTCCTTTCTGCAAAATCCCTGCTTTCTGCAAGCTCATCTCTTTGTGGAGCCACAGAGTAGTCAGGTTAGGGAAATTGCTCTGACTGGAGAGTGATATGGCAAAAAAAAAAAAAAAAAAAAAAAAAAAAGTGATGCAGCAAAACTTCAGCCTGATCAGCTCCCCAGTCCAGTTCGCCATGCAGCCAAACAGCTGTGTTGGCACAACAGAGCACGTCACACATGGACAGGGATGAGCAAACCAAGCCAGAGAGGAGGGGAGCTGCCTATTTTGGCGCTCTTGCTAACAAAACACACGGATGCTGGCTGTGGTTAACAGGTTCATCAGCAGAAATGCTCATAACTCAGCTGCTGGCTCTTCCCCATGGATGTCACATGGACCATCTGCAATTGCTCCAGAGTACCTGTCCAAAGGAAGGACACGAGGTCTCAAGCCCTGTTCAAAAGCATATTTTAAAATGTTATAGAAAACACAAAAGAAGAATCTGAAGGAGCTTCATCCAACCCCTCATTCTGAGGAAATGTTCTCTCAGGAGAGAAACATGGTACAAACAAAGAAGGGACCCACACTCTTGTTCCTGTTGTGGATGTAATTCTGAAAGCTTCCTTCTGTAACACAGTTCAGCAAACTTGAGTTGAACATGAATAGTTTGACGATGACATAAGCCACTCTCCGGAAAATAGACTTTACACCAAAGAAGGGCAATTTAGATTTGGGCCAGATAAGAATAGCTGTGCATGACCATTTGCGTGGGCATTTGTAACCATTGCCAGGCAAAAGTAAAAAAACCTAAGTCCTGGACTTAGTGGCAGTCACCTATATCCCACCTTGCAACCACCTTGTGAAGGTGAATTTCCCTGTTTTAGTGTCACTAGGGCTGCAGGAGTGTATGTCGTGCCAGGTGAGAGCTATGACCCAGACCCAGGCCTGCTGAGATGAAATGGTGGTGGAAAGTGTTCCTGCCCTGAACTGGAGGAGGAACATGACATTGCTTCAAATCTCTGGTCTGGGAGACTGGGAAATCCTCCTTTCCCTGGGACCGTAGAAGCCGTCTTCCCTGCATAAGCTCATTTATAGTTCTTAGATAAAAATTATATGCTCCCATCTGTTGGCAGTTGATTCTTACAAGAAAAGACTCAATGTTTGCTGTGGGGCTGACCAAACTTAGTGAACAGAGTGGTTCCAAAAAGCAAGGTGAGTTTTGGTCTAGCTTTCAGCTTATTCTCCAAGCCTGTGGTTTCTGCAGTATTTCCCCATAAATCAGCAAATTTAGAGCAGAGTCACCTCTCTGAGATGTGCACTCACAACAGCACAGGAAGAGGATCACATTGGGTAGGGCTTCCAAACGGAAGAAAGAATAAAGATTAAGAAAAATGACAGGATTTTCTCCATCCAGTAGGTTCAAAGCAGGGACAATGTGAAGGACATAAAGAAGGGAGATGACATTCCCTAATTTCCATCATTTTGCCAGAAACCGCAAGAGGGAATGGAAGATAACACAGCCCAGCCCAGGATCACAAGGAATAGCAAAAAACTCAACAAATCCAATCTCAAATGCAAGAGGCACAGATATAGCCATAGGGACCTATATATTCTAGAAGAGAAGGCACCTTCCTACTGAAACACGAAGCTTTTTGTCTCTTGGGCATTGACTCAGAACAACTGTCCTGCCTAGATTTTTTTATAATGACCTAATGCAACCACAGTTCAGGGACAGAAAGGGGGAGAAAATTTATCAGAATCCAACAGGGAAATTTGGTTCCTTCAAATAACTCCTCTAGAGATGTTCAGGATCCCCCAAGGATCTTTGGAGAACCTGAGGACAACCTTACATGTGCACTACCACATAATCCTGTGAGACAAGAAAGACACTGTCAAATAAATTATTAAAGCTATTTTGGACAACGTCTAGAGCAAGTAGCATCGCATCCTTCTTAGAAGGTCTTGAGAGGATTAAAGGTATTCTCTGTAGCTAGTAGCAATGTACTTGTTAGTCTGGGGAAGAAAGAACAGCTGTATCCTGTTTACCCTGGGATCCTCAGTACAATTAAGGAGGGTGACCTGGTTGACGTGGCATGCCACAACCGCTCTGACCTGAACGGCTCTTTCGTAAGAGGGCATTTACCCAGACACACGTGCTGGAAAATATGGAGAAGAAGAAATAGGGTGAGAACAAGTTTGAAATTACAGCTCATATAGAAATGGCATGTTGAAACCAAGGTGGTGTAATTCGTGACCATTTGCAATCTGTCAGATGTTGCCTCTCTTGATAAAAATCTTTTCTCACATCTCTCTTCAGTAGTGATTAGAAAAATCAGAAGCTGTCTTTGGGGATGAACTAGCATTAAGTGAAGAAAGTAGAGACACTCTTAACTTCTTATGAAGAAATGCAGATGCCTGTAGAGCTGAAGGTCACTGAGAAACCCAGACATAATTCGTAGAAGTAGATGAGATGCAGAAGATGGTCACAGAGACTGTGCACTCCCTAAACAAGAGCAGAACTTGGAAACTACTAGCAATGACAAAACATCTACAACAAGTAATTCTAGCCCTGATGTCAATAGTCAGTGTTAAAAAGGAAAGAGCTACAGATGAGTTAAAAAAAAAATCCCGCAATGGCTCAGCTAGAGATGAGTCCAAGCACCAGTCAGACCCAAGCCAACGGTCCTCAGCTGCTCAGATGTGTGACCTGTTGGTTCTCGGTCAGCAAAGGGGAGACCGGTGCACAGTGCCAGGCAGAGACCATCTTTCTTTATTCCACAGAGAGCAGCATTTATCCTATCCTACGCCATACCCTCAGTTTTCTCCCACAGGTGTGAGATCTTTCAGTAACAGAAGAGGTCTGTGTACCAGACAACCTATCTGGGCTCACTGGCCTTTGACCAGGGATGGCACAGAACTAGCTCAAATCCCACGTCCCAGATGGAAACCCAGTCAAAAGCATTCCTCAGCTCTCCGCAACAAAGCAAAAATGCTGCAGAATGCGTTTGAAAAAAAAAAAAAAAAAAAAAAAAGAACTGCAGACTGAACAAGTGCCTGGAACACTTTCATCAAGACAAAAGGGACATTTAAAGATAATGCAAAAAAAGAAGAATAGATTTTAAGATCTAGAGACTTCACTCTGCCAGAGGAAGAGATGGCAAGTAATTTTTTTTTGTCCCATCTGCTGGCTGGAAGGAACGGCACAACAATAGCAGTGAGAATCTTAAAAAGAAGCTCATGACCAGATTGACACTAAGCAGAAGATGGGAGATAGTGGCTGCTCCATGCTGCAAATCCATCTCAACACCGTGAGCAGTGAGAAGGGACCGCTGGTTTGGGAGTCCTCTTCGGAACCACCCACCTTCTCAAAGTGCTGTGATATTGCGGGGTGCACACACGGCCCGGTGCTAGCCAGAAGCAACCCTGTTTGCAGACGATGGACACACACGTCTGTCATAA
This sequence comes from Tyto alba, assembly GCF_018691265.1. Taxonomy (NCBI): domain Eukaryota; kingdom Metazoa; phylum Chordata; class Aves; order Strigiformes; family Tytonidae; genus Tyto; species Tyto alba. The sequence continues at coordinate 21,362,468 of NW_024881279.1, forward strand.
GACTATGAAGACAGACACTAGTAGTCACATTATCTCTGTGCCTGGTGCTGCTATGGACACCGCTGAGTGCTGCTGGAGAGCTGTGGGCTGTCATCTGGATACGTCCACACCGCTAAAAGGTTGTTGGCAAATTGGCGGTCATGCAGAGAAAAAAGTGATATGAAGGAACAGAAGACTTGAACTATAATCAGAAGTGTAGCAAAGAGGAGCAGGAGGGAAAAAATCTCCCCAGGCTGCCTTTGCAAGGGTTGCCAAAAAGCAGCACATACATTCAAGATGTGCCAGATGTTGCTGCTGCCCAGGAATGGGGCTGCAGGTCTGTGGTGGCGTCATGAGCAGATGGCAATGGCTGGAGGAGCGCGAGGAAGGGTGGGAGGAAAGGAAGAGAGCCCCAGCTGCCAAAATGTCTTGCCTTGGCTCCGCTCACAGTAAGGGACTTGACTCAGTTTTTGAGTGTATCAATGAGAACTTTAAATGTTGACTCGCTTGCATGTGATCTACAAGTACGCATCAAGTCAGGTATCTTTTAATATCACAAGAGTCGATGGAAAGAAAGGGGAGCTTGGGCAGCTTAAGCTTGAGCAGAATTGAAGTGTGGGCCTGTGAAACTGGGGACAGAGAGGATCTACCACTGGAAGGGCTCACCAAGGGTCTCTCATGCTTGCCACCATTTGGAATCTGCTATCAAAATGAGATCTTACCCAAGGAGTGCTCCCCCTCAGCCATGGCGAGACACAGAAATCACAGTGTGTCATGCAGGGGTTAGACAAGCTGCTCCTTTTGGTTTTACAATGCATCAATTTACCCGTCTTTCTTGAAACAAAGGAAAATCTGGACTGAAAAGGTTTTATTAAGTCCAGCAGTTAAACTCTGGAAATGGTATCTCAATTCATTTGCTCAAGCTGTGCTGAGGTGTACAGAGGAGGTAGGAGGCCATGAGGAAAAGGCTGGCCTTGTCAGAAAAACCTGTGGCTATGAACCAGGCGAGAGGGGCTTACATTTAGCTCTGCCACGTAGTCCCAAAGCCATGCTGCTCGCGCCTCGTACGTCAGCAGCTGCCCGGAGGCAGCCGATGCAGCCTCGCCTTCGCCGTCCAAAAGCAGCTGGAGACCTGCCGCGCGGCTTGGGAGCACAGGGATGCTACAGCAGCTCTCACCTTCCAAAAAGAGCAGACAGAGACGCTGCCAGCTCATCCAGGGGGTCACCCAAAGCTAGCAGACATCTCATAAATGCAGATTATAATTTTCTATTTCATTCCCCACCTATGGTGGAATTTCTTCCCTGTAAGGGGAGCTGTGAGGATAAACTCATTAACATCTGTGAAGTGCAGATACTACTGCACCAAGTGCACTGCAAAAGCTCACGAGATGATTGTTAATTACATATTCAATGTAAAGCTGTAATGGCATGCATTAAAAATGGCACGGGGTCCCCACTTTAAATAATGGGAATAAAACAGAATAAACATTTGCCTTTGTTCTGTGGGCTGAAGAATGCAACTCAGAAATACTCCATCCAATCTATTGTCATTTTGGGTACCTTTGTACCATGGAGGGACAGAGCGAAACAGTCTTCACGTAATGTTTCCTAAATTGTATGTGCTTGGTCCTGTAATCTCACTAAATTCTCTCCATCGTCAATGGAGAGAGCCTGGCACTTTCATAATCTAAACTCTGCATGCATTATGACAGGGAAGATCCTCTGCAGAGTAGAATCACTCCCAGGCTCCTTCCAACTAAAGCAAATCTGTGACACAGGGGGAGCAGATGTCTTTAGCAAAAGCAACGGGTGGCCAAGTGGGAGACTAAGCTCAGTTCCCAGCTCAGTGTAACCCACAGAAGTGGATAACAGCACGGCAAAATGTTGGGGAGGAAACAGTGGGCAGCTAGGTAAAATACCAGGGATGACAAATGCCTGGGATGACTGAGGAGCTGGCACATCAGTGCCAAGATACTGGAGAAATCTTCATCAGAAACATCATAATTCCTTCTGAAAAGGACCTGGCTCAGCCCCTGCAATACAGCATTTTACTGCAGTCTGCACAGTAAAAAGTGTCCAAAAAAGGAGGACACTGATATGTGTGTTAATCAAGTGAAGAACCATCTACAAAGAAAAGGCATGGATCTGTCTTCCAGTTGAAAAGCTATAAATAGCCTTGCATACTTGCTTATCAGATTGGTTCGGCTGCAGGGATAATCTCCTGGAGAAAGCAATGGAAGCCCTGTTATGTTGGATATTTATAACTAGATGAAAGCCTAAAAAATGCACAGTCGTGTCAGTCTTGTGCTCGTGCCGCAAGAGAGGGTGTGTGGGATCCAATTCGTCTCTTCAGTTTAATATAAGGTCAAGAATGGCTTAGTCTTTCTAGCTTCACAAAAAAACCCCAAAATCTGACCTCTTTGAGGAGCTGGTGCTGCTTTTGAGCAGCTGCAGAAGTCAAGACAAGGACATGGTGGGACAGTCCCCAAGAAGATCATGATGGTCCCATATAACTGGAGACTCTTTTCAAGAAGCAAGACATGACCCTTCTCTGGACAAACAAGACAGAGGTCTTGTTTGCACCACAGAGAGGTCTGATGTGCCACATCTCGGGCAGGGGGACTGTAGGAAGTGCAACTCCGATGAACTGATTTAACACGACCCGTGCCTCCTAATCTCCAGATCACCTGGCCTGGTGCTAGGGTCCCCTGATAGTCTGCTTAACGGATCACAACCCTGACCCCAGCCCCTCAGGTTCGTTAAACTGCCTTTGCCAGATTATCTGCAGAGCACTGGGACCAACTAGAGTTAATGCCGGTGAATTCCCCAGAGCTTTGGCCTGCCATGGCCTCTGCACTGAACCTGGTTTATATAGGTCGGGACAGCTGCTGGAAGCACTGGAGCCTGACTTCTCAACCACTGCCACGGGAAGGGAACTGAGCCAGGACAGGTTGAGGGACAGCGAGAACACCAGGGTCACAGTTATCCCCTGGGAGCCTCTGCACATGTCTGTATCACACGTGGGTTTGTTCATGGATGGATGTGTGCTGATTTCTGTCCTCCTGGGCTGTGAACATAGACAGGGGCTCTTGGGCAAAGGGAGGGAGCTGCCCAATTCATAGGACAGGTTGGGTTTTGTGTTGCTGTGGGCAGGGAGCCATGCCCAGGTGTTCTGTCCCTGTGAGAGCCGTTGCTCTGGGCAGTGTCCTCTAGCCTCCCTCAGATCTGCTCATCCCAATCGAGCAGACAACGAACATCCCAGGACTACAGGTAGACCTCTCTGCCCTCCACCTCTTGCTGCAGACCGTCCAGGTCCTCCTTTCTCTCTCTCCTCTTTCTACTTTTAGCCCTGCTCCTCCCTGATCATCTTTGGGTTGCCTGTCACCTTCAGGGGCTCAAATTCTCCTCTTCCAGGACCATCATCACCACTGCCCCACTATATCCTTCACTACAGACATGTGGCATCTCCTTGTCCACATGCCCTTCAAACCTCTCTTGCAGGCTCAGGCGGGTAATCAAGGGCACTTGGGAAGTCCAGTACTGTCGTCCTGCACCAGGACTCCAGGAACCTCTCCATACTGCCCTTCCCAGTTGACTGGCTGGTACTTTTGGAAAGAAAGTGATCTGTACAACACTCCTAGACAGGAGGGTGCCTCATATTGCAAGAGCAACAAACGGATTTAGGAACCCTGCCAGAGCTGGCACCACCATGTCTTGCTTCAATGGTCGTAGCATAGAGAACTCCATCGTTACTCTGGGAACTAACCTGGGAAGATGGAGGAGATGCTCAGCTAGACCTTCAAGACCACGGATTACCCTATGCCCCACGTGTTCCTTAACAGGGGGACCCAGCAAGTTTGCAGCTCCCTAGACCAGCTGAACACACTCTCGGCCATTTTCACACCACATACAGACCTGTCCCAAAGTCAAGGATGCTCCCAGAAGTAGGAGACTTCATCAGAACTCTTTGTACCTCCTCTTTTTCCCTCCCAGACGTTTCCCTGAACTTGTCAACTCCACTGCAACCTCCCCTCAGTACAAAAGCGCAGAAGGCAGCAGGTACAGGAAAGTAGATGTTATGTGCACAGCCAGAGCCGAGTCCGAGGAAGCAACTTAAGCTGGCCAGAGAAGATAGCTTGGGGAGTGGGCTCATTAAGGGTAGTCAGGCAGGCAGCACAGAGGCAGCACAAGGAGCAGAACTGGGGTTGAAGCTGCGCCAGGGCAGGGGAAAGCCAGCTCTCCCGCAGTGAGATTGCAGACACCTCCAGTGGGGTTCTCAGGTTAAGGTGGACCCGAGCAGAAGGTGACCTGAAGGGCCCAATGAAGGCAGGACATGCCACTCTTGGGTTTGCCACCACCACGTTCTCTGATCCTGCACTCCACACATCTCCTCACCCCAGTCTGTGCCCCTAAACTCGCTCTCCCCCTCTGCTCCCTGGGAAACTCCCACGGCTCCGACACCCACCACAGCATGGAGAGCTGCATCACACCCCGACTGCCCCTACACCCCTGCTCTGCCATGGGGGCAAATACCCGTGGGACCAGACTGTGGCACGCAAGCTCACCACCGGTTGGGCTACAACCCCTTCTGCATGTCACCTGCTCTGCCATCTCGGACCAGACTGTTGGGCCCGCTGTCTACATCATACCAATCCCATCTGCCTCCGGCCAAACCCATCTGACCCTTCAACTCTTCCCACTCCCACATCTCCTGGCCTCCCCCAGACCTCCTCTCCCTCACCCACCTCTCCCCTCCCCACCACATCCTTGCTGCTCTCTTGCTTTGAGCCTCACCTCTTCTCCAGCCTCCCAGCCCCACCAGACCTGAACGTGGCAAGCCTGTCCCAACCGAACTCCTCACCCCGTCTCACCCGAACCAAGGGAGGTGCGGCCTCGGGGATGAAGAACCTCAGGTGCAGGGTCCCTGGGGAGGGGGCAGGCACACATGCCACGAGCACGTACCATTCTCAGGGTGCTCCATCTCCCCGATGCTGCCATCGGGCGTGGTGCGTTCGTAGTGGTCCTCAGGCAGGGCTAGTGGCCCGATGCGGGGCCCCGATGATGATTTGCTGCTTGGGGTCTCTGATTCCTCCAGCCCGCTGTCGTAGTAGCTGTGCTGGGAGGGATCCTGCAGGTCCTGAGCCTGGCTGGCTGCAGAGAACGTCACTCGACGATGAGGTAACTGGGAGAGAAGAGAAAAGCTGTTGCACTACCAGATGAAGGCAAAGGGTGGGGGGGTCATCAAACCTGACTCCTAAACAGAGGCAGAGTTCTCCTGCCCAGCACTTCCAACACCAGCAGGGTCCACCATCAGCCCCCCACAGCCAGCCTGACGGAGACGGCGCTGGGCTCCACCCCAGTCAAGAGCACCCCATCAGACACCACCCCATGCAGGGAGCACACCTCGCATGGTCTCTGCATTCCCCTAACCCAGCAGCAACCTCCACAGCTCGTGCCTCAGCTTCTTCCAACCCTGGGCAAATGTCCTCTGCCACCGCAGGCAGGCTCCAGAAAGGTCCCCTGTTAGCACAGCATCCTGAACCATTGGCCCCCACCCCACCCTTCACCTGGGGTCTCCACTCAGACTCTGCATGAACCCTGTGTGCTCTCAGAGACCCGATCTCGGAGACCCACCTGGCCGAGCCCACCCAGAGCCTCTCTGATGGGATCACCACCCAGCACAGAGCTACGGCATCATCTATCCCTCACCTTTCAGCCTCTGGCCTGACACCATCTCTCATCCTCAGAGGTTCTCCTCAAAGGGTCACCATTGTTTCTTTTGTCTGCTTGTTAAACATTTCAAAGACCCTACTTCACACTTTCTCCTCGTGCTTGGGAGGAGCTCCCTGAAAACAGCCATTCAGCTAGTCATTATCCTCCTCCAAATCACTCCATAAAATCCTTCTTTGTTGTGATTACCAAGGAGTGGAAAGGGTAACACAAGTTCATAGGGCAAGAGAAGGATGAATAAAACACAAACACCAAGAGAGAGAAAAAAACACCAAATCACCCATAAATGTAGGAAGGATTCCAAGAAAGGAGCTATTTGATGGGGATTTGAAGGTGATCAGGAGAGAGAGGAACCAACACACCATTTAGGCTGAATACCTTATTTGCTCATGTCTTTACTACAACTGAGTGGCAATCAGGCATCCCACACAGCTAGCACCAACGAGGAAGGGAAAGGAATTGAGACTAACCAAGGGAAGGAACACACAGGGAGCATTTAGATGAGCTAGCTGCTTCTAGGGTGGTTGGACCTGATTAAATTCACCCCAGGTGCTTAGAGACCTGATTTAAGTAAGTTCAGAGCTGTTAGTGCTTTTTTTTTCTTTTTTTTTTCCCTCTTTTTTTTTTTTTTTTTAATATACTTTTTTTAAAGAATTTGTAGAGAATCAGGGAGCTTCCAGAAGACTGTGAGCTAAAATAGCTCCTGTCTTTAAAGATGAGAAAAAAGAAGAGTTGGAGAATTATAAAACAGTTAGCTTAATTTCAGTTCCTGGAAAAATACTGAAACAGATAAAAGAACTCTTTGTAAGTACCTACAAGATAACAAGGAAATGAGTAACAGCCACTGTAGGTTTGTCACAAACAAACATGTCAAGCCATTGAACTTCTTCCTTTGAAAAGAACATCAGGCCTTGTGTATGAAGGAGGAGCAGTAAATGTTATATTTTGACTTTAGGAAGTTTTCTGACACTATTTTAGACTATATTCTCATAAGTAAGGGAGGAAAACAGTGTAGGTGCAGCATAGTACTTTTGTGCTTAGATAATATAGTGCAATTCACTGCGGGGTGGATGCAAAGCATTTAGAAAGTTGTATTCAGAAAGTAATTACCGAAGACAGGCCTTTCAGCTGGGACGATGTATCAAATGAAATTCTTTGGGTTCTGTCCCGAGTCCATCTCTAGCCTGTATTTCCATTAACTGCTTGGATGACAGATGTGGAATATATCTGTCACATTTGCACACTTGGGAAAAATAATCACCAGCGGGCTAGCTGAAGGACTGGGGGATACGACAGATCATGGGTTGACTATCCATCAACGGTGTCAATCCCTCACCAAGGAACGCATCTATCTTGGGATGCGTAAACAGGTGCTTTGTCTGTAAGTCCCGCAGGGATCCGCCTGCTCTGCTGGGCTCCAGCAGGACTTCAGAGGCAGAGCTGCGTCCACTTTGGGCACCACTTTCAAGAACACATGCACCAGTTAAGCAGAGAAGAACAGAACCAAGCAGCTGTTAGAAACCATGACAAAACATAAAAAGATTGAGGAAACTGGTTTGGGGAGGAGAAGGCAAAGGCAGCACTCTTCAAGCTCATAAAAGCCTTCTGCAATTAAGCTGCTGCTTTTAGCCATGGACAGACAAGAAGGGATGGCCTTCACCTGCAGCAGGGAAAACCGAGGTTAGCTGCTATGGAAAAAAATACAGTGGTAGGTTTAGCCAAGTGCGATAGGTCGCCAAAGCAGAAGGTACAATCTTTGTCATGAAGGGACAGGCAAGCACCTCCCTGGAGGTCTTCGTGCACAGCTCTAGAGGAGCTGAGGTGAAGGCAGCCCTGTGTGCAGGTGACCCCCCAGACGTCACTCCCAGCCCGTTTTGTAGGCTGGGCAGCTGGGCAAAGCCCGCAAAAGCCCTCACTGCGCGGACATCACTGCCCACCACGCCAGGCGCTGCTGTCCCACCGCTTCCTCCTGCACCCTTGCCTGTCTGAAACCGCTTCCCCCCATCACCGGGGCTCACCCCTCGCTCGAAGCTTCTGCTTTCACCTGTGCTTGTAAAACCCCAGACAAACAACCAGGGCTCCTTGGGGTGCCTGCAATAATGCAAACAAACAGCCTCAGAAACCCAGCCTGTGACAGCTATTATCCCTCCCCTGAGGGGTCTCCTTCCACAGAGCACCACTTTTACCTGAAAAACACCTCCTTTAAACGTCAGATCCTGCCTGGCAGCCTTTGAAAGGGCTCTTCTCCTCACTGCAGGACAAAGGCAACCCACATTCAACCCCCACTCCCCTCCAAGCCAGCACGGCAGCATGGCACTGAGAGGGGTTAGTGCCCCCCTTGTACCCTGCGCAGCCCTGGTACCTTGTGCCTGGCTGAAGCTCTCTGCCCAGAGCCTTGTTCTGGAGTCATGGAAAGACACTGAATCCATTTGTTTGGCATTGACTTGCAGAAATTGGGTTTTGTATGACCTTTCTCTGCTAGGTTAAAGAGCCTTTCAGCGTGCAGCGTTTTCCACACAAGACGTTGCTTGTACAGTACAATCAAGGCACGCCTCATTCTTCTTTTTGAGAAGTTAAACAAACTGGGTTCCTTAAGTCTCAACCTGCAAGCCAGCAAATCAGTCTTGTGGCCCTCATCTCTACTTGCTTCAGTTTTTCCCCATTCCTCATCAGAGGCGATCCCTGCGGGACTGCTGATGCCATCTCACCAGGGCTTTCCGCAGAGTCTTGCTTCTCCTCCTACCTCTCAGGTTTTTCCATCTGAGAACTGTATTAGCCCTTTGGCAGGAGCACCGCAAGTGCTCACACTGAGCTACTCATTCAGTGTGACCCTTAAATCCATTTTAAAGTCAGTGCTTTCCAGGATATAAACCAGCATTCCCTATTTCTCAATGTACAGCTTTGCATTTGGCTGTGTTAAAATGCACTTTGTTTAAATGGGCCTGGTTTACCAAGCAATCTGGATTGCTCTGCATGACTGCTCTATCCTCATCATGATCTCCCACTCCACCAATCTCCGTGTCAGCTGCAAATTTTATCAGCGGTGATTTTATATTTACTTCCAGATCATTGATTACAACGTTGAATGGCAGCGGGCACAGTACTGCTGCCGAAGAGCTCCTCCAGGAGAACCTCGTTCCACGAGGACTCCCGACCGACGACTGCTGCTCTTCGCTGAGCTGTTGATAAGCCAGATCTTCATTTATCTAACAATGCTTTACTTATAATGAGTAGTGTTAATTCAAAATAATAATAACAACAACAACACATTATCAACTCGGCGCTTTCTCGAACTCCGAGTTGATCGGCCTTACGCTGTCATCTCACACCAACATAAAACCAGCCCTGCTGCTTCAAACCCACAGGTATGCCTGGCGCAGGCCCTGTCCCTCACAGCGGCCAGGAGCAGATGCCTAAGGGAAGGTTTAAGAGCTGGATCTATCGTGTAATGACACTGCCCAGTATCGCTTCCCATCAAACTGCGTTGGCTGACGTCAATGCTATTTCCATCCCTGAGCTTCCTGCCTTAGCTATTAATCCAGCTGTTCCCTGGGGCTGGTGAGGACAGTGTGTGGTGCTCACAGCATCCCCATCGCTATTCCAGCTGGCTCACGGCGTCACTGCCCTCCCACTCCTCCCGGCCCATCCTGGGCTCCCCAGCTCCACTAACACCCGCAGATCACAAGCCTCCTCCTCCAGACCTTTGAAGACTCTTTGGCGCAAATTATTGCATTCGATTATTTCAAATATTGCTGTTTCAAGGAGATGATATTTTGAACGTCTTTGCTGGTTACCAACTCATTGGCACATACTGCATCCCACATTGTTATGTCTCAGTCCAAATTACTGGAAGTATTTATTGAATACTTGTGCATTTTTCTAGATAATTAACAATTTTGCAATCTCCATTTGGAAATTACAATTACTGGATCCCACCTCTTCCTAGCACATTTTTTAAAGTACTCCTTATTGTGTTTAGCTTGTCAAAATTGCTTTTCCCCTAATGTTTTTGGCTTTCTTTGTCAATTTTCTGCACTCCATAACTACTCATTTCTACTAATTGCTATACACTCCCTCCCTTTTCCCTTTCCCCCCCACCCCCACCCCACCCCAGTATTTATTGTCTTTCTATTTCTAACTGCTGTCTCCACCCTGCCACTGCACTCCAACGGGATTTGGGGCAAAGCTGTCTGGCTTTTTAACTGAGGAATTACGGCTCTGAAAAAACTCCTTTTGAGGCCTCCCCAGTGCTCATTCTTATTTTCCTGATGGGGAGACCTGCCTGTGCCAGCCTGTACACCCGAGGAGCAAACCAAGCCCCCCCGTCCCCGAATTTCTGCAGGGAGCACGGGCACCGGCAGCTGCTCTGATGAAGACATTGAACCCCTGGTAAATCCTGCGGGTTTCTGCTGTGCACCAGCTCAGGTTTTTTTCCTGAGCAAGGAATCGTTTGCAAGCTCATATGTTTAATGACCCCCATCCTTAGTGAAGTGCTCTCGTGCCTTTTTCAGTCCGCGCCTGCTTTTGGCCTCCGTGGCATCCTGCAGCAATGAACTCTCTGCCTGTGCGCTACGTGGAAACGCACTTCTCTTTGGTTTTACATCTGCTGCTAAGGTAATTTTTCCTTGAACTTCTCCTACCTGCAGGGTTATAAGAAAACATGAGTAATTGCTCCTCGCTCTACCCCTTTCCAATTTCACAGATCCGCGCCGCATCCTGCTCCGCTGTGTCCTCTGCGAGCTGCAGCGTGCGAGGACGTGCAGCCTGTCCTCCTGCAGACCCCGGCCAGGCCAGGACAGCTTTGCTGCCCTTCTCCATGCCCATGCCAGCTCTGCCACAGCCCTTCTGCAACGGGGAAGGCAGGGTCACACTCAGAGTTCCAGTTTAGGGGTTTATCTGACAGTAGCAGAGCCTTGTTTCGATGAGAAATTTTCTCGTGGTCTCTCCAACAGCCATCCCCAGCCTGCCTGGTCTTGGCTGCAGACCCCCAAAACCCCCCACCACTAGTCCCTGCTGAGGGGCTCCTCCATCCTGATGCGCTCTACAACGAGGGTCCCCACCCACGGATGCTGGAAGGGGACTAAGGGGACCCCCTCCCTTCTCAGCCCCACTCTGCTCCCTCTTGCTTCTTCCCTTCCATCGCAAACATCTCCAGCTCTCATCGGGACCACACCCAGCTGATTTTCCTTGCTAAACCCAGAGAAAACAAAGTCAGCCAAAACGAGAGCAGTGCTACGAGGGAACGGGGCTGTGGGATGTCGCAGCAGCTCCCCCCCCAAAATTCACAGCATCACCTCCCGCGCAGACGGCATGGACCGAGCGGCAGGAGATGCAGTCTTGTCTGACAGACCAGAAATTGCTCTGTTCACAAAGGAAAACTTAAAATCCGCCCCGGGCACCCTTCTCCTGCTGCCTGGAATGGTGTGGTATAACAGCCACCCTGCTCCCCGCCTCCAAGCACCAATTAATGCTGGAGTGGTGGAAATATCAAAATTGTTAACTACCTCGCTGCTGATCCGAAAGTGGGATCCGCGGCTAATGGGTTTATCTGGCAGCCTCCAATTGCTCCTGCGCCTCCCCACATGCCAGAAGCCTCAACGGCCTTTCAGCCAGCTGCCAAAGGAGCTTGCTTCCCCAACAGCCGCCACAATGCAGCAACTCACAGGGCTGCAAGTGAAAGGCAATGTCAGACCCAATGCCCAGAATATAAAAATAAGTGACAAGGGAGCCATTGTAGCACATGAGTTAGTCAACTTCAGATTAATTCATGAACCCCTCTCTTTTACAAACCAATCTGGAGCTATGCAACATCCCTGGTTACTGAAAAAAAAAAAAAAAAAAAAAGCCCAGGGACCATGCCCCAAACGACACAGATCCAGCTTCTCATGTATAAAGGCTTTGCTGCATGTGGGAACTATTTTATTTGCTAGCATCACGTCCGGAATGGAGCATGGCTCTAGTGCAGTGCAACGCAGGCTTCGGAGCAGGAGACTAAGGGGAATATTATGCCCATGGAAACCAGGGCAAGCCTCGAGGAAAGCTGGACCTGAATTGCCAAGACCCATCCAGGGCAATGCTCTAGCTCCAGGAAGCCGGACACAAGCTCAGCTCATGGCCATAAGCATACATGTAAAATAACCATTTTACAGCTTATCTGAGCAACAGCATGTGCTTCTGCTGGTGTTTTGGGGCGAGGACAGAGTCAGAGCAGACAGCTCTTCCCATCCTTTCCCCGGCTACCCCAGCAGCACACTGTTTGGCTGCTGCACTGAATTTTGGAGAAGAAACCTCCCAAGAACATCGCCCACTCTTCCTGTACCCACCCTCACGCCCGGAGCTGCCGTACCTGCAATGTTACAACATTAATGGTACCTGCAATGGTACAAACATTAACCACAATGTTACGTGGCACCAGGCAGAGCAGCACGGTGAGGGAGAGTGTTTGCATATGAGCAAGGAAGGTAAATGCTGCTCTGGCTTGCTGTCAGCCTCCTGGCACCTACAGTAACCCTCCGCTCCTCGAGGACTGCGCTTCTCCCTCCTGTGCCCCCCCCGGTCCCCTTCGTGGTCTGGGGATCCCGTCTGCCCCAGAAGGTTCCTCCCTGTCCTGCCACAGCATCTCCACATCCAGACTTTCAGAGGCACAAGGGCTAACTATCTCTTTGTAAAGTGGACCGAACCACACCAGAGCTGCAGTTCCCAGCAGTACCAGGTTGCTCCCCTTCAGCACAACACGAAGGAATTGAGGAAAGAGCTGGTGCAGAGCAAGGGAGCAGGTCCCAGGGGCTCTGCCTACTTTGGACAAGGGAGGGATGGAGCAACCAGGCAGGACAACTGCCTGCCTGGAGCTCCAGCCAGCACAGACAAGGGAGGGAAACAGATGGACACAGGTTTAAGAAAAGGTGTGGTCTGTGCACACCTGTAAGACCCCTCCTACATTCTGAAAAACTGTTCAGACCTTCCCAAAGTTTTGTCACTGAAGGTGATGTCTCCAAACAAGAACTGCCAATTCTGGACAGGATTACTAGTGGACTCAAAGGCCCAGCTTTCTGATCTACCAATCTGACAGTTTTCTAGGGTCGCCTCCATCACAGCTATTGTGGTTGCACAAGGCACATTAGCAACAGGGCTGACAGTTCTGGTCCATGTGATGTTCATGAGGTCTCGTTTGATGGCTGTGCTCTGCCCACAAATCCTTGTGCCCATCCCAGTGTCTGAAGTGAGGGTTGTTCCCAACAATCCTTTAGCTCTCTCACTGTTGACAAATGAAGCTACAGAAAGAACCCACAACTGGAGGAAAGATGCATCGTAATCCACGTGAATCACACCTCCCAAAACCAGGTATTATCTGAAAAGCAACTACTCACTCTTGAAAGTGGCTGTTTGCATGGCTTCCACTGCTGACAACTAGCAAGAGCTGACCTTGCAGTCAGAAGAGAGGTGCTACAAGTCCTGCTGAAATAATGATAGCAGAACAGCCATCCTAAAAAGGACATCAGATCCCAAGGCACTATTTAATGAATAAATTTGGGTAAAATGTGGGCTGACTCCACATAGGTGCCCTGAAGCCTCCTGAAATTTGCATGATGCTCAAAGAAGCCGCCAAAGCCTGGTGCCAACCTGCCTGGTCAGATCGAATTTATCTAACTCATAGCAAGATCTAACGCAATTAGAAACCCATTTAGACAGCCTCAGGACAGAGATTGCCTAACCTCTCAGCCTATCAGAGCTCTGAGCCCATCAAGGATGTGCAATTTGGCTTTTCTTTGGTTGAAATGAAGACTGGAAAGGAAAATATGGAAATAAATCATCTGAGGGGTGAATCATAAAATCTAAAGGGGTCATAATCTTTATGGAATAATGTCTAAATTGGACTGACCGTGGTGTCCTGAAATGTCTATCACCTTCAAGCTGATAACAGAGCCATTTTGTAGATAGTTGGTATAGAGCAGAAATTGCTCGGGACACAGAAGGAGGTCTCATAATCACATTAAAACCATCTGAAGATCCCAGGGAGAAAAAGGTTCCAGGACTGGGAGTAACACTTGAATAAAGCCCTCGAGGAATCCAGCAGCTGTAGAGTGGGAAAATAACGCTGGGAAAATAATGAGCTAATCTGGCTCCCAGTTGCACCCAGTGGAGCTGACAGATAGTATTGAAAGCTCTGGGGAGAGCAGGGGGTCCCAAGCCGTAGACTCAGGACTCTAAAAGGGAGACAACCAGGAATGCTTCAACAGAAGACTTTGCATGGAAAATTGTCAATTTGTTGAAATCAAATAATTTCTCAAGGGAGTTTCTTGCTTCAAAGTTGGGGCAGGGGGGATATCTTTGCTGACATGGAAAAATGAAAAAATGATGCTCTTGCAAATGTAACTTTCACTTCAGAATTCAAGCCAAGTATTAATTATGAAGCTAAATTTAAAAAGGTCATTCAGAATTGCGCCTTTAGAAATTATTAGGAAAAAAATATATATCTTTGTACATATATATCCGTTGATTGATTCGAGCCAAAATGGAAAAGAAAAATTGACAATTCTTGCTGATTTGTTTTCAAATGGAAAATTTCCCTCTGATGGCAACCCTGTTTTCTAACCACCTCTATTTCCATAGGCAAAGGGCAGAAGCTTTTCCCGTTTGGTAAAGGTATTCCATAAGTCTGTGTACCAACACACTCCAGCCATTGGCAGAGCCCTCACTTTAGTGGTCTGTAACCAACCTGCACCTACCGATGCATGATGATACTGGGTCAGACAAGCCTTCATTTGGAGAGATCAAACAGGTAAGACAAGTAATACTGTCAGGCTTGTTAAGGCCACTTATCTTACTTGCACTGGTCTGGCACTACCACTCTTACTGGCACAGGACCCCTGCTATGGATGAGCTGAGGACACCTTGCTTACCCTGCCCTTAAATCCTGGGTGAGCTGTGAAGTCCTTGGGCCAGATCTTGCAGATCATGGCTCAAGAAAAATTTTCTGAACATTAGAAAAGGTTTCTGAGCTCTATTCTCTGGGCAAGAGACATCCTGATAGTCCCTAATAAACTGTCATCTACTTGAAATCCTTGGAGAAAAAAAAAAAAAAAAAAAACAGCCCAAGCTCCTCCAGGCACTCCCAGGGCTTTGAATCACAACAACCCCAAAGGTCTTGCCCAGCCTGAATAATAATGAAGGGCTCTTCAAACATCTGAAATACTGATTTTGCTTTCTACTGGGCTTGAGTGCTTTTGATGAAGAAGCAGGAAGATTAACAGATTAGTGTAAGAGGAACATCAGACACCACATTAGCAAGACATTTAGAGCAGGATCTCAGTCCCGAGCTCAGACAAGAAGTTCCCCCCACAGCAGGGATGGATATCTGTCAGAGCCTCCCAAGCAGCAGCTCTGCAGCTGCTCAAGAGCATCAGGGAGTTTGGAGCATGTGAAAAACAGGGAGCTGAATAGCTCCAGGCTTTTGGGTTGCTCGGGCCTTTAGAGATGTCTCAGAGGAGCTGAATCAGGGCACTCTGCTCAGACAACTTCAGAGTAGGATCAGTTCCAAGGGAGAGGCGGTGATTCGCTGCCCTCCCAAAATGATGGCTCTAAAGACAGCTCTGATGAAACCTGCCAAGATCTGCAGCTGCCCAGCCGTGCCATGTTTAGATAGTAGATCAGGAGGCAGGTATTTTGCAAGTGAAGAGGTGCTCAGAAGGGTGTTTACCTCCCGGGGCAGGGGCATCTTTAGGGATCTTTGGGCAGGATCCACAAGGCATGGCTGTAAATGCCAAAATAGATGTAAATGATGAGATAACGTTCGAGGTTTCTCCTGCCCTGTAGCAGGTCACTGCCACAAACCTACTCTCCCACCCACTCTTTCCTGTGAGCATCTGAAGGACTGAGGCAGTAAACAGCTTACACCGCAGGGAGACGTTGATGCAAAACAACAAGGAGGTGTTTTTAAGGGATCTTGGGGAGTTGTTTTTCCCTTCCTTTGTCTGACCTCCTATTCCTCTTGTGCTCTCAACCACAGAGTTGAGCTGGGAACCCCACTAGAAAAAGAAACCTACACTATGGGTGCGATATGAAAAGCAGGTCCTCAAGGGTGCAGAGTGAGACCGACAGGGAAGTCCAGAAAGAGAGAAGACAAGGTCAACTGGGGATCTACTGGGGAGAAGCTGAGTGGGTCTGAGTCGCAGCTGACCATGGCTCCCAGAGGTGAAACCAAGACTGAGCTTTGCCCAGGTTGGACTGACGGACGCTGCAGCTAGAGCCAGCAGTAACAAGAAGAGGGGGACCGAGGTACCAGAGGTGGATTGTTTCCCTACAGCCAGGTGCCTCCTCACCCATGTTCAATCCTCCTCTGCCTCAGCCAAGCAGACTGTGCTTCCTGGGGCACCGAAGGAGCAGGAGACTGTGGGGAGAGTCCCTTTCGGATTAATCTCCATCGATCATCTTGGTTTCTCCCAAGAACCTGGGTTGTGTAACTGCAGCTTGGATGGACTGGCTTGCAGGGCACTACGTAGGAGCACAGCTCGCTCATGGAGATGGGCTGTGCCTGGGGTTTCATGGGCAGGTGCTCTCACACGCCAGGTATGCATGGGGACACAGGGCGGAGGGGAGGAAGGTGCTTTGGGCTTGGCACAGTGCTCAGCTCCAGGGGCAGCGTTCGAAAGAACATGTCAACAAGACAGAGATTTGGCAGGGTACCGCAGGGACTGGATGTCCAACATCCCACAAACCATAAAGGGGAGCTCCTGCTCTTTGCGACCCACCCCGGCACAGCCCCACGCAGGGCAGCGGAGCTGCACGGCAAGTGCACGCAATTCACACGGGGGTCTTGGGTGGGCGCCAGCTCCGGGAACACAAGCCCACAGCACCCACCTCTTCGCAGCTGCCCCACGCTCCCTCCACAGCTGCCATCCCCTTGAGCTGACACAGTTCCCAGGGACGGAGCAGGTCTTTGCCCCTTTGCTCCACCCATCCTTTAGCCCTCGCTCTCCCCCGCAACACCCCACCCCACCCTGCCCTACATCACGCACCCTCTCATTACCCCAGCCCCCTCTCCATCCCATCCCAGAACATCCCAGCTCTGTCCTCACCCCGGAGCACCCCACCCTCCACCACCTTCAGCTGCATCCCACCCTCCGCCCTCCACCCCATCCACAGCCTCGTGGCTGCTCTCTTGGTGGAGGGACCACAAAGTCCCCAGGGACACACCCCAGCACGGCATCGGGTTTTGCCCCAGGATTTGGGTGACTGATTTAGCAGGCTGCAGGGCTGGGCCCGTTCCAGGCTGGTCTGTGTGCTCAGGGAACAGCACTGCAGCTGAGAGCCCGGCCGAGCGGGCAGAGCAGTGCTGGGAATATCAATCAGCGCGGCTTGGACCGGGCGGCTGCCCACACAGCCAGCGCTTTCATCGCCCAGAGGATCCACAGCTCGGCTGTTGGAGCCAGCCCGGGGACTCAGCCCTGTGCTGCAGAGAGCTCAGCATCTCTCTGTACTGGGGCCAGCAGACAGCCGGTCAGGAGAGACTGATGGGGAGGGGAAAGCGACAGCGAAGGGGGAGGTCGCTGCCTGAGCAGAGCAGGGGGAGAGATCAGGAGAGAGGGATGGAGAGGAGCAGATATAATTGTAAAAGAAAAGCGAGGGGCAGGGGGGCAGAAAAAAAGAAGTCCCCCAGATCCAAGCTAGGGAAGCCCATGTTCACCACAGGTAAACGCTACCTCCAAGGGCATCAGGCAGGGAGAGCTTGGGGGTCTGAGAATTGAAAAGGAAGAAGAGGGCAGGGGGGCATGGACAGCATCAGGCTCAGTAGGGTGGAAAGAGGGGAAGTGACCAGAGCTGCAAGCCACCCAAGCAGCCCAGCCCAATGTGAGCAGCCCCAGGCAGGTAGCACAGGCCCGGTGAGGCTTCAAGGAAGCAAAAGATGAGGTCCCAAGCTCTGGTGTGGCCACGGATTGTCAGGCAGGAGAGAGCCGATGCTTGGTGGGATGGGGACAGTAAGCGCCGCTGCCTCCTTGCAGACACACTGCTTACAGAGGAGTCGTCACCTGCACGCTGTGTACACCCCCGCCGCCACCTCCCGCCGCGTACAGGCTGTGTACACCCCCCTACCACCGCTCCACACAGCACAGCTTGTGCATAACCCTGTGCTGCCTCTCCCTGGGGTACCGGCTGTGTACCCCGCCGTGCCTCCTCCCGCTGCGGTACGGGCTGCACCCACCCCGCTGCCACCTCCTCCGGGGACAGGGGCTGTACCCCCCCCTGTGACACCCCTTCCCGGAGGGGACACAGGCTGTACCACCCCGCCACACACACACACACACACAAATCACCTACCCCTTCCACACAGCCTGTACATGTGCCACCGCCGCCCCCCGCCACAGAGTCCGCGCCACCCCTCCGTGGGGTACCGGCTGCGAGCGCCCCGCTGTCACCTCCTCCCGCAGCACAGCCCACGCACACCCACGCTGTGCAGGCCGGGCTGTACCGTGGGGTCGCTCATCTCCTGTGGCTGAAGCTCTTCATTTCGAGGTCCCAAACGCCCCACGGTGCTCTCCCGGGCGTAGGCACCCCTCTCTGCCATAAACCAAAGTCCCCCAGCACCAGATCTGCCAGGAGCCATCGCGCATTCTCACGGGGCTTCTCTTGCCTCCCTCGTGGGGCTCTCAGCACCCCCACCAACCCCCCAGAAGCCAGCACGGCGTACAACCTGCTCCTCGCCCCCTCTTGTGCTCCCCCAGCTCCCACAAGCACCCCACTGATGCTCACGAGCCACTGTGTGTTCATAGTTACTTTGCAGAGCTCAGCCACTCTCCGCAGCACAGCCAGGGCTCAGCCCCTGCCCTGCAGCCCCCCAGGGACCTCACCGACACACTCCCCCCTTCTCTCTCTAGACACCAGAGCCAAATCTTTACCAAGTGCAGTTGATCCTAAGAGCTGATTGGCAGTGACTGGGAGCTGCTCCCAGGCTCCTGTCTTCCTGCAAGTGGGGAAAAACAGGGCAGGTCCCCCATGAACCCTCAGCTCCATCTGCAGCTCGTTGCTGGATCCATTTATCAGCTCATTCCACGTGAACAACCTTGAGAAAATCCACTGACCCAGGACAGTAGGAGACTTTCCCAGACATCTGCCAACACCTAAACCTGCAATTTATGGAGACTCGAAGCTAAATTCTAAAACAAGACAATTTAACTTTTGCCCATTACAGTTACAATATTCCTCTTATTCTGCCCCCCCCCCCCCCCCCCCCCCAGAGAGTAATTAATACTGCACCCTGCTCCTGAGCCTGCAGTCAGGTGCGATCACCTCTGCAGAGCTCGCAGTAGCACACTGAGGCTAACACCACTCCAGCCAGCTTCTGGGGTGGTGGGTGGGCTGCAAGGACCCAAAACAGTCTTAATTTTGTGCAGCCAGGGAAAGAAGTAGCATAGCCCCCCCCCCCCAGTATAAAAGAGGCCCAAAGGATGGAGCCTGGGAGACGGGCAGAAGAAAGAGATGGTCCCCACGCCAGCAGCTGAGAGGTTGCATTCTCACCCCAGGTTCATCAAAGAGCTGCCGAGGACAAAGAAGGAAGAGAAACTTCTCTCAGAAGGTTCCCAAAGGGAAGCAGATAGCAATGCTGAGCCAAGCCCCCAGACTGCCCTGCCCAGCCCTGCAGGGACTAGTTATTTAGGTGGTTGCCGCTGTCTCCTTTCCATCTCTGCAGCCATCGCATCTCCCCGCAGGTCCCAGCCCTGCCTGCCTAGGAGGCCCAGACGCTTCCTGGATGGTTCAAGATAAAACCTTATGCTGTTAGCAAAACAAACTAGGAGGCTGTGAGAGCCAAGGCTGGCACAGGGCTGAAACCACCGAAGCCAGAACCACTGGTTTCCCCGGATGATCTAATCTCTCCCAGCGCCAGAGCGCTTCTTCTCCAGCAGCCTGGTACAGCCAGTTGGAGCCCCTGGGGAAGAGGTGAAGCTGGTGTGACAGGCGCAGGGATGTCTGCTCCAAATTGAAAGAAAAACCAT
The DNA here is from genome assembly GCF_018691265.1 of Tyto alba. NCBI lineage: Eukaryota > Metazoa > Chordata > Aves > Strigiformes > Tytonidae > Tyto > Tyto alba. The sequence goes on from NW_024881279.1 coordinate 21,382,165, forward strand.
GAGAAAGAGGAAGGGGTGGCTGTGGAGGGGGGGTCCCTGAGATGTGATGCTTGGCTGGAGGGAGGGGGGTGCAGGACAGCCCCATCCAGGGCCTGGGGAAGGGGTGCTGCACTGGTCCTGCCTACCAGGAGCCATCCTCTCTCCAGCCCACCAGAGACAAAAGCCTGAGTGAGCCCCACGGCAGCAGCATCACCCCTAACCTGCCTGCCAGGAGGGGCAGAGCCAACTTTATGGGGAGCATGGCCGCCCGGCTCCATTTCCCTCCCGCAGCCCCGCTGCCGCCAGCAAGCCTGTCTGGGAGAACTTCTTCGCTGCCAAGGTGCCCGCTGCAGCCTGGGGTGGGGGGGAGCACCATGCCTCGGGTGCTTCCCCCCCAGCGTTGCTGATGCAGCGAGGCTCCGTCTGCAACCGCATGCGTCCTCATTCCAGCACCGTGGCGGGCGAGAGGCGGGCATCTTCCAGCCCTCGCCGGCTCATGCGAGCCAGGAACCGTGTGGCAGGGATCTGCTCCTCCACGCACCGGCTTTGGGACATGGGTGGGTCTCCAAAGGATGTGAGGATGAACCAGGAGAAGCTATGCAGGGGGTTGTCGGGGTAGAAGAAAGCTGGGCTGGCAAGTCCTTGGCTCGGACTGCCTCCACATCCACACATGTACATGTGTGTGTGTATGTACACGCATGTGTTGTGAACCGTGTCCTGGAGGAAGCTGTCTCCTTAGAGGGCCGGGCAGTGAGTGGAGATGGGAGATGTCAATCTGGGGAGCGGGGCCGGTACCATGAGGCCTCTGGACTGGGGCATGGTGGAGGGCTTGGGGGGAGATGGCTGGCCCATGTGAGCATCACTTCTGGGAGCTGCAGGGCCTGGGTGCTCTGGTGGCCAAGGGCGTGGAAAAGATGCCTCGGGAAACTGCTGGGAGCAAAAGCGTCTTCAGGGGCAGCAGGGAAAATAAGGCACAACTGGTCAAAAATAGAAAACTTTATTGAAGTCAAATCCAACAGGGCAGCTGAGCTCAGCCCCACGGCAGGAGCCCAGCCTGCCGCTCACCAGGATACAAAGGGAGCAGGGGTCTCCATAGGGCACATAGGGTACAGCACGGTGGGGGAGTGGGTGGTCCTCACCCACGGGACCCCAGGAAGAAGGCAAAGCCACAGGCACTCATCCCCCCTCTCCCTCCCTAGCTAGTTAAGGATAGACCCGACAGGCGCCAAAGCAGAAACGTGATGCAAGCTAACTGGTCAGACAGCCCGAGGAAAGAGGGTCCTACAAGCTCCAGGCTCATCCCACGACCTCCTGGGACAGCTCCAAGCTCCAGTGCACACCAGCAAGCAGCCCTTCCCAGGCGGCAGCCAAGACCTACCTCCACCCTGCCCCGCACTCAGCAGAAACCCCCCCGGCTAGACCAAGAGGCAGTGACCCGACCGCAGCACGCAGCAGAGACCCCAGTGCCCCACTCCCCCCAGCCCTGGCACACGGCCGGACCCACGCTGCCCGGACGGGGCACCCTGCCCGCCGGGATCCGCTCTCCCTCCCGGCAGCGGCTGCAGCACGGCTCCCGCAGGGCCGTAGCTCCGGGCCCGATGCTCGCGCTAAGGGAAGCCCGGTTTGCACCGCGCCGGCTATGGCAGAGGGCCCAAGCCTGGGGGAAACCAGCCCGAGCCTGGGAAAAAGGCAGAGCTTTGCTCCTCCACCCAGCCCCGCCTGCCTGGGCAGCCACAGCGGGTGCAAAACTCCCTCTTTCAGGTGGCTTTGCGCCGGGATGGTGCAAGGTTCAGCCGCACCAGCAGAGCCGGGCTGGCAACAGCAAGGCCAGCGCCTTCCTCGCTGCTCCCCGGACAGGGGCAGGGCTGGAAATTGGCTGCCCGGAGCTGTGGCAGGAGCAGGAGCAGTCTCTCCTCCCCACGAGTCAGGCCAAGTGGAGAGATGGATGGGAGGGTGGGCATTGCCCTCCTCGGTACTCTTAGAGCCGGTCCCCAAAGGGGACCCGGGGTGGGTGGGATTCCCTCCCTGGAGCTCCACATGCAGAGGCACACGCATGCAACGCCCTTCACATCGCCATCACCCAGGGAGCACCACCAGGACCCAGCCCCGGGCGCTCTGACAAGGGCTCCGATGGTTTTTGGCCTCCCCCCCCCAACCCCACCCCACCCCATCCCCAACCCCTCCCCACCCCACGACATGGCTCCGTGGCTCAGCTCCGGGGTAGTCCTCCGCCAGCCCCCCAGGCCACGCATGCAGGGCTTGGGGCCAGTCCACGCTCACTCCCACACCTCTGTCCAGATGGCTCCCCGGTGCAGGGGGGGGGCCGCTGCCGGCCTCAGGATGAGCTCTCCTACCTGCTTGTTGGTGTATTTCTGGGGATTGGTGCGGTAGCTGTAGTCCGAGTACTGCTCAGAGCCCGTCGAGTTGTTGTCCCCGGTGCCAACAAAGGTGTTGGTGGCTGGCAGGTCCTGCACCACTTGGTGCTTCTTGGAGGCGGAAGGCGACTGAGGCTGCAGCTGGATGGAGGGTAGCGGCGAGTTGGAGCGGTAGTGGCGACCCAGGTCCGGGCTGCCTGGCGGGTAGTTGAGGGGCAGATGGATTCGGGGGCTGTCGCTGACAGAGTCGTTCATGAGGTTGAACTTGAGCGATTTCTGCAGCCCCGTCTCCTCCTCATCCTCCGTGGGCTTGGGTGGCTTCGGAGACTTGCTCTTCTTCACCTTGCTCTTGCTCTTACTACTCTTGCTGGCCTGCTTGGGTGCGTACAGGTCCTTGGTCTCCTTCTTGCCCGCCTGGTAGCCGCTCTTGGCCTCCCGCTGCCGGCAGTAGCGCACCAGGACGACCAGCACGATGACCAGGGTGACGGCCACGATGCCAGCTATGACTCCGAAGAGGATGTTACTTCGCTGCTTGCTGCGCTCGTATTCGGGATCTCCGGCGATGTCTATGTCGAGTGGTGTGTCCAGGCTGTGCCCCACCAGCGTGTCCAGCAGCGTGCGGTTGGCCAGCGTCTCGTTGACGTAGAAGTGCACCAGCGCCGTGCCGTGTCGCGAGGGCTTGCCCTTGTCGTTGACGCGCACTACCAAGCGGTGCAGGCCATGGTGCTTGCGCAGGATCTCCTTCTCCAGGGTGATGTCTCCACTGTGTGGGGAGATCTGGAAGAGCTCGAAGGGGTTGCCTCCTGTGATGCTGTAGGTCAGCTCCGCGTTGACGCCGGAGTCAATGTCCTCCGCCTTGACCTTGCTCACCTGCTGGCCGGGGCTGGTGTGGGGCAGGATGTGTTTGTAGGTGGCATTGGAGGGTGAAGTGATGAAGGGGGCATTATCATTCTCATCCAAGACGTTGATGGTCACCCCCACGTAGGCAGAGCGGGGAGGATCCCCACCATCCACCGCCTTGAGTCGGAAAGTGTACGTGCTCTGCTGCTCCCGGTCAAAAGAGATGCTGGAGAGGATGGTGCCAGTGCCATTCTGGATGACAAAATCTCCGTTGTCCTGCTCCACCGACAACTGGATGCGGGCGTTTTCTCCTTTGTCAGCATCGATCACCGTCACCATGCCCACAGGGCTGAGGGGCGGCATGTTCTCCATCACTGAGAAGTTGTAGCCGCTCAGCATGAACTTGGGGTCGTTGTCATTCCTGTCCATGACGTTGATGGCTACAGACGCTGTGCCCTTGAGGCTGGGGCTGCCCTTGTCGGCCGCCACCACCAAGAACTCGTAACGCTCCCGCTGCTCTCGGTCCAGCACCGCCTTCACCCGGATCTCCCCGGAGTCGGGGTCAATGGTGAAGGAGCCCTTGGAGGAAGGGTCCGTCACCAGGGAGTAAACCAGCTTGGCGTTGGAGCCACTGTCAGCATCGCTGGCGCTCACCTCCATCACCAGGTCGTCGGGCTCGTTGTTCTCGGGGAAGGCCACCTCAGTGAAGCTCTGGCTGAAGACGGGCGCATTGTCATTCACGTCCACCACCTGCACCTTCAAAGAGTTGGTGCTGGAGAGGGGCGGGTTCCCCGAGTCCACCGCCACAATCTCGATCGTGTAATCCTTCACCGACTCATAGTCTAGCGGCGTGGTTGTCTGTAGGAAGTATTTCTTCTTGCTGTCACTCCCTGTTTCACTAGCCTGCCGCAGCTGGAATGGGACATCGCCAGCCACCACGCAGGTCACTACGGCATTTTCGCCCTCATCTCGGTCGGACACCTGCACCAGAGCCACTGCTGTCTCTACTGGCACGTCCTCCGAGATATTCGCCATGCCATCCTGGTGCGTGACGAGCCCAATGCCCCGAATCTCTATGGAGGGCGCGTTGTCATTCATGTCCTTAATGGTGACCACCACCTGCGTGCGGGCACTCTTGGGGTTGGCCCCCTTGTCCTTGGCCATGACAGAGAACTTGAGGATGTTGACGTCCTCACGGTCGATGGGCCCCTGCACGGTGATGAGCCCCGTGGCGCGGTCCAGGCGCAGCAGCCGGCGCACCATGTCGGAGGCTTGGTGGAAGGAGTAGTCGATTTCGGCGTTGGCGCCCTGGTCCGAGTCGTTGGCTTTCACCTGCGGCATGGAGGGAAAAACGGTGAGCAGGAGGGCCAGGCGACGCAAGCCCCTCTGCCAACTGCCGCGCTGCCCGCTGTGGCCTCCTCTGGGGATGGCTCGGGGAGCGGGGCGGGGGGAAAAACCAGGATTTCCTCTTCTGGGGCCAAGGACTATGGGGCAAAGAGCCTGGGACCGGCAGAGCAGCTGGGAGCGGCTCTCCAGCACGGAGTCTTTTCCTCGCTCTTCCAGCAAAACCGGCTGGGCCGGTTGGCCATGCTCCCCTCCAGGCCAGCTCCGGCACGCAGGGAATCCTCCGGGAACCCATGCGGCTGCGGAGAGAGATGTCTCTGGCTGTGCCGGCTCCGCAAAACCCTCCCCAAAGAGGGGTTCGAGCAGCCGCCTGGCCGAGGTGAGGATGAGGAGGAGGGAGGCGAGGATGCGCGGAGCTGCAGCAGCTCCATCCCGGCATTCAGGGACGTGGCCAAGCAGGGACCGGGGCTGCCTAAGCTCTGCATGGCACCAGCCATCCCTGCCCACCCGCCAGGAGCTCTACATTCACATAAACCTGCCTCTACGCCTATTATTTGCTTTCTAAAGAAGATGAGGTTTGTCTAACATTTGCCTCCCTAATCGGCTCTCCGAGCAGCCTCTTCTCTGCACCATTTGCTGCTCCGCCGTTATCTTGCTCAGCAGATTTGGATGGAGAACGAAAGTTGTTAAATGTAAATTCCACCTTTTACCTCCACTCACAAAAAAGGCGGAAGTCATTTTCCCCCTGAAAGATAAAAGCTGAGCAATGGCAGCAGCGGCGTCTCAGCCCATTCTCCTCCCGGCCGTGCGGCTCCCTTATCTGCTTCCAACTTCCATTCTCTTAACAGTGAAAAATGAATTCTTAAAAAATTCACATCAGAATTAGCAAGCAGATGAGAGCTGGCCGCGCTCCGCTTATTAAGATGGCAGCTGCAGATAAACAGATGTCGGCTACTATCATCTCAATGCCCCCTCCAAGCCAAATCCACTGAGATCCACACCTTCGGGGGCTCTCCGGGCCAGTTTGCACTGCCGACTGAGATGGGGCAGAGCCTCTGGCCCCTGCACACAGCAAGGCACCCCCGGAGTCTTGGGCAGCCCACCCAGACAGGCAGCAGCGGGGATGCTGCCTGCCCCCCATCTCCCGTGCGAGCCCAGGTTTCCATGGAGCAGCCAAGGGAATGCACCTTATGAAAGGGTCTATGTCTTGTCTGCGGGCAGCATTGAGGCTGGTCTGGCGTGAAGCCAGACTCCCCGTGGATCTCGTGGGTCCCAGCCCTCCCCGTAACCCGGAGCCTTGCTCCCCCATACCCACCAGCCCTGCTGCTGCTGCCCCTCAGTCGTGTCCTGCAGCTCCCGCTCTGGCTGCACCTTCCCCACGCATCCTTTCCAACCTTGTTTTAGCAGATGTGACACCCCAGGGACCTGATTGCCCACTGGCCCCGGGGGACACTGCGGGCTCCTATGGCTTGCAACCCTTCTGGGCTTCCTCCTCCCTTGAGGAACCATGGCAGCAAGCAGCTGTATAAATGCTCCTCGGATTGTCCCTGCTGGGACCAGGCAGGAGGGGAGCTGGAGAGGAGAAGGAAGCCCTCGCACTCACCTGGAGGACAGAGTGCCCCACGGGGCTGTTTTCGGAGAGCTCGGCCTCGTAGAGGGCCTTCTCGAACTTGGGCGCGTTGTCATTCATGTCCAGGATGGTGATGCGAAGCAGGGCGCTGCTCGCCCGTGGTGGGTTGCCTCCGTCCTGCACCTTGATAGTCAGATCGTAGGAGTCCCACTGCTCCCGGTCCAGGTTCCCCATGACAATCAGCTGCGGCTGCTTCTCATCCTGATCCTCCGCCACCTGCAGCCCGAAGAGCTCCTGTGCCTCCGGACCAGCCGTCAGCTCGTAGGAGGCAACGCCGTTGGGGCCCGAGTCCCGGTCCATGGCCAGGGGGATGGGGAAGAGCGTCCCGATGTTGGTGTTTTCAGGGATGGAGAGGGTGAGAACGGGCGAGGCAAAGTTGGGGGTGTTGTCATTGATATCGAGCACCTCTATCTGCCCCTCGAGCAGGCGCGGGCTGCTGTTCAAGATCAGGTCAGTGATGGACACTTCGAACTCCAGGAAGCAGGGCTGTCCGGGCAGGAGGTGCTGGCACTCACGCAAGCTCTCCCGGTCGATGGAGGTCTCTGTGGTGTAGATGTCCCCGGTCTTGCCATCCACACGGAGGTACGGGGCCCCCACTTCCAGCTTGTAGAGGTGTCCCACATCCGGGAAGCCGTAGTCGGAGGCCAGGCTCCCTATGAGGGTGTTGGGGGGTTGTTCCTCCTGCACTTTGTAGACCACACGTGTCCCAGAGACCAGGGCAGGGAGCTGGAAGAGGAGCCACAGGCCCAGGCAGGATGCCAGTGGTTTCATCCTGCGCTGCAGGGGAGCTGCAAGGAGACACAGACACTGGAGGTTAGGCAGCCCCAGGCCCTGGCGCATCCTTTTGGGTGCAGCCCCGGTGCCATGCAGCATTGTGCACAGTCCCAAAGCAGCACCCCCCCCCCCCCAAAAAAAAAAAAAAGAAGGGGCTGCAGGGGCTCGCCTGGCAGAGCTGGCCCCAGCCGTGGTCTCCTGGCAGCCTCTGCCAGCCAGTGCCCAGGAGGACTGGCCCCAGCTTGCAAAGTTCCTGCAACGCCCTGCTCGAGGGAGCAGCCCAGTCATTGAAACCTCAGCCCTGGCTTCCTGTCGCCTGCAGGGAGCCACTCCTGCCACTGTCCACCCTCTTCATCACCACGCAAACTGTAATTAGACCCAACGAGGCACACTAACAGGGTGGACGGCACGCAGCCTGCTGCCAGCAACCCGATGGGAGCCGGCCAGGCTCAGAGACAGCTTCTCACCACAGAAACACAGGAGCATTGTGTGCCACGCACTGCAGGGGCACTGCCTGCCACGCACGGCAGGGCCACAGAGGCACTGCACGCATCTGCCAGCCCTGCAGAAACAGGAGCACTGAAAGGGGGGGCAGGGGCTCCGGCTGCTCTGCAAGGATGCGGGGCTGTCACCCACCGGGCACCACAGGGACACGGGGCACTGCCAGGACACAGAGCTACCTCACACCCATCACCACAGGGATTCAGGGCACTGCCTGCACTGCAGGAGCACCACCCGCCCGTCGCTGCAGGGATGCAGGGCGCTGCCACGGCAGGGACGGAACAGCACGGCACTGCCAGCCTCGCACTGCAAAGGTCCGAAGGCACCACCCAGCCAGCACCGCCGGGATTCAGGAGCCCTGCGCATCACCCATCCCGCACTGCACGCGGGGCACTGCCCTCCACCCGTGCCCCTCGCAGGAAGAGGGTCGGAGGGACGCGGGCTCCCTGCCCGCCCCGCAGGGCAGCGCAGACCTCCCCCCCCACGGGGCAGACCCCCTGCCTCCCCGCCGAGCAGCAGCACTGCACAGCCCCAGCACACTGCAACGGTAGGCACAGCATCTCCCCTCGGCCGCGCAGTCACTAAGGCAACCCCACACCCTGCGCCAGCAAATATTGTTCCCTTCGCTCACTGCAGACATACTGCTCCTTCCCGTTCCCTCCCACTCCAGACTGGGACACTGCACGCACTGGGTGCCCACCCTGCCTTTCCCCACCCCCCCCCCGCCTCCCTGCCAGTGCCAACATCCACCCCGCTCGCTGCAGAGGCAGTGCCCAGAAGCACTGCCCCCCTGCATTGCAGAGACGCACACTGCACACGCTGCACCGCAGGCACCCAGCCACTGGAAACCTCCTCCCAGTATGCACACACTGCAGAGGCAGTGCCAGGCACGCCGCCAGCCCCGTGGAGACCGTCCCCTTCTGCGCCAAGCCACACGCCCTGTCACCGAGCCCCTGCCTGGTCCTCTGCTTGGCCACCGGCTTTCCCGTCCCTCGCTTTCCGCTCTGGGAGCACACTTTCCTCTTCCAGGGTCCGGGCGCACCCACGCAGCTTCTGCTGAGCCGGGAGCGTGAAGAGGTGCAGCCCAGCTCACCAGCACCCAGAAAGCCCAGTGGGCAGATGCCTGAAAATCAACAGCCACAAGCGCCCGCCACGGCCCCCCAGCAGCAGCCCTCTCTCGCCACTCCTATCGCTCCCTCTCTCCATAGTCTGCACCCAGCCTCCTCCACCATCTCCCCTCCACGGTGCCACAGAGCAAATGCCTCATTCCTGGTTACCTGGGCCATCATACGGCTCCTCAACAAGTGGAGCATCCTGAACTGTCCACCCTGGTACTTTTCACGAGCCAGCAGCTCCCCATCCCTCCACCCCTCCGTTTCCCCATGAACAAGTGCCTCATCGGTAGCACGGAAGAGAGTTCTCCCTCCGCAGGTGAAAATACATCTCTCTTTCTGGAGATGAAACTGTGGTGCTGGAAGCCTAGCTTGGCTCTGCTCCCTGGTCCTGCAAGCATCCTTCATGCAGAGAAGAGGCATTTCCACCTTGCTGAGGGCATGCATAACTGTCCAGACGGGCGCTGTGTGCTGACACCTGTGAGACGTATGTCCCCAGGAGGAAGGGAAGAGGCAAACAAGACTTCTTCCATCCCTGCACAGGGCTGAGGATGATGGAGGAGGTAAGAAACGGAGCAGAAACACAACACACCTTTGCATCGATACAGGCAAAACCCAGCAATGTCTGTACGTGCACACACGGGTGTCTGCACAGAGTGTGCATGTATCCGTGTGTGCACTACGAGTATTCGGGTGTATGTGCACCTGCCCAGAGCACGACTGTGTGTCTAGGAAAAAGCATACATGTGCACACACGTGCACTAGCAGGGTGCGCAGGCGGGCCACACGTGTGTGCACACTGCCAGGAGCACATCCGTGCCTGCACCGGGACAGCCTGTGAGCCAGGCACAAGTTTGCATTCCTGCGCCGAGCACACGTGTGTGTGCACCGAGCAACGTGTGTGCCTGCATGGGGGGGGGGGGGTGGGGTGGGGGGGGGGCCATGTCTGCATGCCCCCGTCACTGCCGGCTGTGCATTTTTGTGGTGTCACCGCGTGCGTGTGCACCCTCCCGGCTGGGTCACACGCCTGCCCACCCGCAACATGCGTGTGCACTCACACCGAAGCCCCCCACGTGTCCACCTGGCTTCACGGGGTGTCCGAACCCGCACTCAGCCTCATCCCCCCCCCGCTGCCCTGCTCTCCCTTTGGAAACGGCTGTGCGGCGAGGAGACAGGGAAGATGAGGAGCCCCCGCTTCTGGGAGGGGGCTCCCGGAGGGTCCCCCAGCTGGGAGAGGCACCCGTGCCCGCTGTTTGCACAAGCCTGTTTGCACTAGGCTGGGCCGTGACTGCGGATGACGTAGCGCCGTCCTGACTAAGCCTTGGCGTGAGGTGGAAGACCGCAGGTAAAGGTGATAGTCCCAACGCGGGGTGATGCCTCACATAGCCCTGACTGAGCAGGGAGGGAGGGCCCCAGGAGTTGGTAACGTCAGGAGCCCTGCGCCAGCCTGGAGGAGGAAGGGAGTCACTCAAAGGTGCTTAGCACCCGTGCTTTCTGCTCCAAAAAAGCGGCTGGAGCCTGAACTCAAGCCCCATTCCCGCAGGCGAAGGAAACCTCCAAAGCGGGGAGGCTGGAGGAGGAGAGGGGTTGTAGATGCAAGCGGGATCATCGCCCCGTAAGGGACTGGCAGCAGGCATGAAGGACCCCGGGTTGGCCGGGGTAAGGAGTCCTGCTTGGCGTCCAGGGGTACGAATGACACAGCGCAGACGTGAGAGCCCAGAGCTGGGTGTGAGGAGGAGGAGAAGGAGGAGGAGGAGGAGGAGGAGGAGGAAGCCTCCACCACCAGGGAAAAGCACGTCTGTGCAGGAGACAGAGGCTTCCCAGGGGCCAGTCCAAGGCATCAGGCTATTTTCCCATGGGATCTAAGGACCATCCCACACTTTCTTCTCTGGTGCCAGGCACCTTTTTCCGACCTGCTGGCAGAGCACAGAGCACTTAAAAATAAAAACCCCTCCCAAAACAACTATTCCTCCTCACACACAATTCTCCCTACGGGGAGAGTGTGAGAGAGACTGAACCACATGAGAGAGGCGTTAGTCATGCTGCTTAATGCATGACTGGGAAGCTCTCGGAGGACAGTGGCATGCAAAATCCGACAGAATTCAGCCATCCCCCCATCCACCCCCCCCCTCCAAAAAAAAAAAAAAAAATCCCTAATGAGAGAGAGGTTATAAAGCGCCGAGAATTTCAGCAACTGCTTGAACAAGCCTGTGCTCCCTGTGATTCCCACAGCCCCTTGGCCCCGTTCCACAGAAGGCAGCACCGCTCCGGGAACGGGCACCAAAGTCCACCCTCTTATTGCTCCCAACGGCTGATTGCGTGGCTCGGAGCCATGCTTACAAGTCCATCCAAACCTTGCACTGAGCACACAAGTACTAATCCCCCACATCCATCCCCCCCCCCCCCCAAGCTCTGCGCTGACGCTCGGAGCTGGGGCAACATCCAAGCAAGCAGCAAATGCTAATCACGGCTCCACTCCGCGCCAGGGGCTGCGATCAAGGGCCATATTGTCCAAAAAACGGCCACTGATGTTCAGTCCTGTATGGAAGGAATGGATGGGCTGAATCCTGGGCATTTTGTGGCACGTCCCACGGTTTCCTTCAGCTCCGGCTGCCACTGCGGCTGCTCGGCATATATGCAGCCTGGGCCCGAGCACCCGGAGCAGAAGCACCCCGCGATGAGGAACCCTGCTTGCTTGCCAACAGCTTTACCCCCAAATCATCTCTTAGGAGCTACACAGTGATGAAAGGAGGGTGAAGCCCGGGGCCCTCCCTCCCCCTGCTTTCTTCTCTACACCCTTTCCAACTCGGGCAGCCAGCAAGGCAGAGAGACCTGTCAGAGCCTCCCCGGGGCTGCAGTCCCCATCCTCCCATCCCGGGGATCCCGCACAGCCCCTCCGCGCCTCTGTCCCCACCCCCCCCCGCCCCCCCGCCACCATCCCACTCGCCATCCCGGCCTGGAGGGGGGGTCTTGGGGGAAGGAAAAAACCTCGCGGGCCTGAAACCCCCCCGGCAGGGCCGCAGGGAGCCGGCAGCAGCGGGAGCGGCTCTCCCCCAGGACTGCAGCCCGGGGGGAGGCTGGGGGGGCTTTGGGGAGGTGGGATAGGGGACCCCCGACCTCGCAGGGTGCCGGAGAGAGCCGCGGCTCCCCCCCCCACCGGGGGGAGGATGGAGGCCGGGCTCGGCTCCCGCAGCACCGGCCCCGGGGGGATGAACGGGGCACTCCCCCGCATACGCACACCCACAGACACCCGCGGAAAACACACGGGAGCCGCTCTCCCCGCACCCGGCTTCGCGCTCAGCCTCGCGTACTGGATGGGGAGACGGGGGGTTTCTGGGGTGCGGGCACCCACGCCCCGCTGCCACACTCAGCCGCACACACCCCCCCCCCGAGCCTGTGAGACACCCCAACGCACACCCCGCTCCCCGCACACGAACGCAGCCGGCTCCCCGACACGCACCCCCACGCCTGTAACCCACAGCCCCGCGGCACACGCACACGCAGAGACACACCGCTACGGGCACAGGCGCGCACGCCTGCCGGAGCCCTCCACGCCGCTCCTCTCGCACGGACATGCACACGGACACGGACACGCACAGCCCCGCTCCCAGCACCCAGTGCTCGCCCCGGCTCCCAGTTCATCCGCAACTTCGCTCGCTCCCACGCAGTAGCGCACCCCGAGCCGCGCTCACCCCCGCGGGCGCACACACCCAGGGGTGGAAGGGGGACACACACCCAGAGCCACCCCCGACAGGAAAAAAATAATAATAAAACAAAATAAATAAAAAAACACACAAAACGCTCTCACCCCGCACACCCACAGCCACCCCACGCCACCCACCCTGCCCGGGTCGGGGCTGGTCCCACTCCGCGCCGCACAACAAGTGGCAGCGCCGGGTGGGACCGGCACCCGGGAGCCGCCCGCCGCCGCTGCCCGCGGAGCTCCGCGCCTCCCGGCGCGGAAGAGGCGCGGAGAGGCGCGGGATGCTCGCCAGCGCCGCTCCCGCTGCCGCCCGGCCCCCCGCTCCCGCAGAGCAGCGGGTTCCCACCCGGGGCATCCCGCACCTCTCCGCAGCTCTACCGCGGCCGCGGATTTCCCGGCCCTGCCGCAGCTCCTTACTTGGATGCGGCCGGCGCTGCGCTCCGTGCCGGCCCTTTGCGCGCTGATCCAGCGGCGTCTGCATCGCCTCCTCCCCGCCGGGACCCGGCTCCCCCCACCCCCCCACCCCCCCCCGGCTCCTCTCGATCGTTATCCACGGATGAAACCCAATTTAAAAAAAAAAAAAATAAATATATAATTTTTTTTTTTTTAAAAAAAGGAGGGTCGGGGGAGGGGGAAAAAAAAAAAAAAAATTATCCCGTGGGAACCGCCTCCCCTCCCCCGGGCCGGGGCTGCGGCTCCTCCGGCGGAGCGGCGGCGGCAGGGCTGGCGGCAGCCCCGGTGGGCAGCTCCGTCCGTGCCCGCCTCCGTCCCTCGGTGTGTGTGAGGATGTGCAAGGGAAGCGCAGCGCAGGCACGGCCCCTTCCCACCCCCCCACCCCCCCACACCCCCCCCCCGCTCCTTCTCTTCTCCCTCCCCGCTGCCTCCGCCTCTCGCCGCCACCACGGGGAGGTGGAGCTCCGGGCTCCTTATCAGATCCCCGGCCGAGCCGAGGGGGCAGCGGCTGCCGGGCCGAGCCGCCCGCCCCGTCTCACCGCCCGGCTCCGGGCTGCAGGCACCTCGCTAAGCCCCGTTAGCAATGGAGAAAAACCCCCCCTCTTTTCTCCCCGCAGCCCCCCCCCCTCGGGACCCCCTCGCCCGCAGGGATCCCGCCGCTCCTCGCCCGCACACGTGTAGGAACGGGTCTCGCCTTTCGCTCTCTCCGCTTGGTGCTTTTATTTATTAATTGAGTCGTTTGGTTTTTTCCACCCGGCGCTTCGCGCCCCTGCAAGCCCTGCTGCACGGTGAAAGGGGGCCCGGCTGGCAGTGTACCCCACTGTGCCAAGGGGAGGGCCCCTCCTCGGCTCCCCCCCCCCCCCCCAGCCGAGCAGGGCTCCTGGCAGGCTGCAAGCAGTGGCTCCTGCAGCCCTGCCCGGGTGAGGCAGTGGGAGCCTGGAAAAGCGACTGTCCCCTCCCGTCCCACCTTGGTGAATCACCCTTTTATTGCAGGGAGCAGAGAGCACCTGCGAGCTCCCGCGGCACCCGCAAGCTGGCCATGCCTTCGCAAGCTGGGCTACCTCAGCTGGCTCCCCGCTGGCCCCGCTGACCCCCGTGGGAGCTCAGATGGGTGAGCGCGAGTCCCAGGGGGCCTGGGGACAGGGTGCTCCAGGGGTCCCCCTTCCCTCGACGCTTCGATCTCTGCGAGGAGGCGCTCCCCACCCTGCGGGCTGGACCTGCAACCCAGCCCTGCGAACGGCCCCAGCGCTCTCAGGCAGAGCTGCCGGGGTGGCTCTCAGCACCCCACGAGGACCGGGGCACCCCAGGGCCCTTCCCCAAGCAGCACCCTCCTCCTCGGCCGGTTGCGGTGCAGCTATCTCCCCGGGATGATGCTGGCAAGCCCTTTCTGCTCGGCCGCAGCGGGAGGATGGGAGCGCGGCTTCCCGCGGAGGTTACGCCGACCTGTTGCGCAGCTCCCCCCGCCGCACACATGCCCAGCTCGGCTGCGCTGACTGCACCATCTAGAGGCAGCGCCGGCCGGATCGGGAGAGCCCGGGCTCTGGCTCAGCACAAATCGCCCCGATTTTCCCCTGCAAGAAGGGAGCTCAGCCCCTGGCAGGGCTTCTTCCTGAGAAAAAGGCTGGAGAGGCATCCCCTCTGGGCGGAAAACCTTCCTCTCCTCCGAGACTTCCCGGCAGCCGGGCCATCGCTGCTCCTGCAGGGATGGCAGCTTCTCTAAATCTGTGTGGGTTTTTTGGGGGGTTTGTTTTGTTTTTGTTTTGTTTTTTTTTTTTTTTTTCTGGGAGTCAATTCTCACGAAGCCGATTTAGCGGAAAATGGGAAGGGAGAAGCCAGGGAAGGTCAGAGCCCCCCGTGGAAGGGCAGGGAAAGGAGCTGCGGGGTTTGGTGGGGTTTACCCTGCTGATACAGCGTGAGCCAGAGATCTGGGCAGAGGGAGAGAATCAAACCCTCTAGAGATAGCGTGAAATTTAATTTATCAGTCCCTGGCAGCCCTCCTTGGAGGCCTGGAGAGCTGGAGCAAAGTGGGGGAGCGGGGGAAGTGACCCTATGGATCCAAGGTGAAGGCAAACTTAAGAGATTGCTGGAGACCAAAGGTTTCCATTTCGCAAGAGGCACAGGTAGTCGATAGGCTGCGTGGGGGGAGCAGCTGGGGAAGCTGGGCCTGCACGCAGCTTCCTAGAGGCCGCCTCTTTGGGGGAGCCGGGTGCCTGCTTCTGCGGCCTCTGCTCAGGCCCCTCTCTGGGAGGCAGGTCCAGGCTCTAAGAGCGAGGTGGGAAAAGGCGGCTCAGCCTCAGAGGCCACCTCTCTGCAGCCCAGAGGAGCTGCCTGGCAAAGCTGCCCCCACCGGCAGCACCTGGTGGCCAGGGGAGCTGTGTCCTGGCCACCCGAGGGTTGGCATCCCAGGGGTCGTTTGTCTGTCTTTTGCCTTCTTCCTCTGCCTGCTGCCTTTGAAAGCGGCCAGGCTCCTCCCGCAGTGCTCCTAGCCCCCTGACAGCAAGGAAAGCCTGATGCTGGCATTGCAGCTCCCTCTCCTCCCTTTGCTTGGGCATTATAGTATGAGTCACCGGTCCTTACCTTGTCTTCACCATTTCCCAGAAAGCAGGGCCGGTCTAAGCAATGCGAAACCATCAGACTGCAGCTTTGGCTGCAGAGTTATTTCAGGAGAGCCTCCAGATTCTTCCCTGGTGCTGGCAGTGCCACCGCCCCCGGAGATGCTGCTGGAGGCTCTGGCTTGCCCCGCGCAGCGGGTGCCCCGTGCCGGGATACTCGGGCGTCACGCAGAGACAGCTGCTTCATGGTGCCGGTGGGGCCTTGTCAGAAGAACAAAGCCTGCGAGGGAAGAGCATCCAGCTAAATCTCTGGGAAAGCAAGAAGAAAGGGAAACAAGGAGAGCAAATGAACCTTACAAGAGAATAAATACCCCCTCCCCAACACACGCACGCAGCAACCTGGCTGCCGTCTGCTGCAAGGAGTTCAAAGGCTCTTCTGTTCTCTCTCTCATCAACTCTGGGCTCCACAGGAGAAGCAGCAGCGCGGATTTGGGCAGCAAATGCTAATAACACAGATGTTCTGACAATTCACTTGTTTCTACAATTAAAAACAAAAAAGATCCTCAAAGCCCAAATGCAAGGAAATGAGCCCATTAAAGAACTCCTCCACATGCCTACCGCGTAATGAAGGGCTGCGGTTGGGTGGGGGAAGGGGCTGGATGGTTTCGGCCCGATCCGGAGCGTGAGCCAGGATGCTGTGGGAGAGGCTCATCCCTCGCCCTGTGCCGCGCTGGCGAGCGCAGCCCGGGAGATGCGCTGGCCACGGGATGCGGGCGGCCGAGCCTCGCGCCACGACTGATGGAGGGGCCGAAGGGCTCTGCTGGTCGCTGCCCCTCCTGCCTGCGGGACGCTTGCTGCCGAATTATTGGGAGATTGTTTTTATTACTGTTTTAACTCTTTTTTTTTTTTTTTTTTTTTTAAACCTTGTTTTTCTCTCAGCTGCACTTTCACTCACTCATTAATTTTGGTATTTTTCTCACGGTATATAACCCCTGTCATGGCTGCCATGGCAACAGGAGGGAATGTGCTCAGTGCTAAAATATCCTCTCAAAAATAACAAAAATAAGACAACAGAGGCAGCTTCTGTGGGCTGCTGCAAAAGCAGATCTGGCCCGGCTTTGTGGTGACGGAGGATGAAAGATCCTGCAAGCCGGGGAAGCCCCTGAGCTCTGGTGCTCCCACAGCGCTCAGCCCACCTCGAATCTCGGGGCCGCCCCGGCCCCACCATCACCACGCTGAAAGCTCCTCCTGGGATGGACCCTCGGGGCTGAGCATCACAGATCTCCTCAGCCAGCCTCGACAGCTCACCCCCTTCCTCAGGGACCACCACCCCCAAGATATCACTGCCGATGAGGAGGAAACAAGGGCATAAGCTAGGAGAAGGGGGTGAAGGTATTGCTCAGGGGGCTTTGCTGGTGCCTGGTGGGTTTTCGATCCACACGTAGATCCCTGGCTCGAGAAACAAATGGTGATGTGAGGTCCCCAGGACCAGGAGCTGCAGCCAGCGTGGTGGCGGGGATGGCAGGGCTTGTCGCACAAACCTGTTGTCTTTTTCTGACAGGATTCCCGGTCTGGTTGAGAAAGGCAATTGTGTTGATATAGTACACTCGGATCTCTCCGAGGCATTTGACTTACTTCCACCTGACATTTTGATTAAAACTTGCATTATAAGGAATTAACAGGGCACATATTAGATGGATTAAAAATGCTTCCCCGGCAGATCTCAGAGGTAGCTGCTAATGGGTAGATATCAGTAAGTAGCGCTATTTCTACCTACCTCCCCCCGGGGACACGTTCTTCGTCCACTGCTATTAAACATTTTTATCAATGATGACGATGAAGGTACGAAATCTTTGCTAGTAAAGCTTGAAAATGACACCGAGAATGATGAGGTAGAAAGGAACAAGGATGGTTTCACGCCGAATCACCTGGTTAAATGGTCAGGGTGCATTTTAATACAGATAAACACAGGAATATATCTGGAAATGAAGCTTGTATGATAAGCCTTCAGACTAAATCTTGGAAAGCAATGACTCCAGGCATGCCTATACAGGGCAGAGAGATGAACACTGGCTTTTAACCAAGGGAGCTCATCTGAAGCCCTCCCAGGGGTATCTGCCTCATCCAGCAATGCAGATTCATCCGTGGAGGAGGAACTAAGGATCAGCGTGAACAGGTACCCCAAAATGGGCTTGATGTACCCAGCTGTGGGTGTCTGAGAGGGTAAATAGCTCACTTCTGGAGTGCTCCGCATTGGTAGGAAGGCAGGGAAATACCCAGAGAGCTCGAAGGAGCCTGCAGACCTGTCCACAGGCTGGAAAGCCAGGCCTAATGATGTGATGCCTGTTTAAAGGATGCTGTCAAGTGATCTGAGGACCTGGCCTCTGTCCTCCCACTTGGAACAGAAGATAGTGGGGAACCGTTAAATCCCACGGAGAGGTGTAACAAGAGCAGGGCTGGAGCTGAAGAGAGGAAGGTTCAGCCTTGAGTTGAAAGCTAGTGTCCTAGTGCTGAAAGCATTTGAAGGTTGGAAGAGCTTTTCTCAGGGAGATGATGGGCTCACAGCATTGCTCAAGCTTTTGTAAAGAGATTAGATCTCTTTTTTAAAAAGAAACCATTTAATCCAGCTTCTGGGAGCAACTCGGAGGCTGATGTGTGAATGGGCTGGGGTGAGTGACCTCCCCTGGCCTCCAAGAGGCCCAAATTGTCCACCTCATCCCTTCCTTTCACAGGCCATTGGGAACAGATTGTCTGCAGTGCCCTGCAATTATTCAAGCAATGATTAATCAATTTCTTGCTTCAGGGTTCAGGCAGACTTCTGCAGAGAACAGGAAGGTTTCTCCAATCTCCACCCATCCTCTGCAGCACCAGAGATTTCTGCAAGTAGAAACAGCAGAGCACCAAACCCTGCTGGCAAATTGAGCTTTGGTGCTCAAAGCTTGAGCCGATCTTGGGATTCAGACTTGAGAGGAGCTTCCCAGAGTCTATTAGACTATCAGAAACGGGGATGCTCAGCTTCCCTGGGCTGTGAGCCACCCCCAAGGGGCAGCTCCTGCCGTTCCCAGCGCCGTGCCCATGCCAGGGCTGTGGGCTGTGGTGGCCTCCCTCCCATCCCCTGCCTCCGGCACCCTGTTTACTCCCCTACAGACTCAAATTCTTGCTCATGGGGCTTGGCAAGGGGGAGGTCCTGACTTGGAAGCACTAAGCTGTGCTATGCACCAGGTAGCAGGGGGTCTCATGGCCCCCTTTGCTGCCTCCCCACCCCTACACCCCTGGACCTGGCAGGGTGCTGGTCTAGGAGCAGGCACCCTCAGCCATGCCCTGGCCAGGACACTGGTGGGCTCACGTCCTGCTAGCGCAGGAGCTGCTGAGGGTCTGGCAGAGCTGGCCCAAAGGGCAGAGAGGCTGGTGAAGAGCAGGAAGAGGGAAGGTTCTCTGGAAGCACAGCTTTGCAAGGATTCAGCTGAATCCATAGCGTCCTTCCTAAGCTGACCTGGCCTCCTCCGGGGGATCTGCTATTCATACCTCCTCCACAAGGAGAATTACACCCATTTCCTGCTTTTCTTAGGGCTCAATGGTCTCCTGCTTTTCAGTCCAACTCCAGCCAGACTCCAGCTGCTGCTGGGAGGTGGTCCAGCCCTGGAGACACTCTCTGAGAGCAGGCATGGGTGAAAAGAGTTATCCACATCCTCAGAACAGGAGTTGTTGGCTGTCGGGGCAGGTGTGACCTCTCCCCACAAGATCCTCCCTTTCGGCTGCAGTCTAAGGGAGGCAGGAGGAAACTCAGAGAGAGGAGACCAGATCAGACCTGCCCTGCCCAGCGTGACTTACACGGGGGACGGGAGACACAACAGCAGGAAATTCGTCTCACGCTCTGACTTGCCCACAGAGACTGGGCTGGGCAGGAGAGGAGCTGCTCTGCGTAGGGAGAAAGGGAGAGGCTGGGCTCCCCTCTCTCCCCCCCGCTCCTGAGACTGCTTCTGTAGGGCTCAGGGTTGCATCAGGGACCGGCATCGTGGCAGGGAGGGTGCTGGGTACCGACTGTGGGGCAGGGACTGTGGTGAGGCCAGACTGCGCGTGGGCACAAGAAGATGGAGAGCTCGGGGTCAGCGTGGACTTGGCAGGAGGTGGCAGAGACAGACTGAGAGGTGGGAGCCCAAGGCAAGGGAGACAGCAAAGGAGAAGGGAGGTGGAAGACGGGGAGCCCAAGGTGCCGTGAGCATCAGCAGGGTAGAAACAAGATCACTGTGGACGCAGAGGGCAGGATCAGGCAGCCCTGGCCCTGGGAGCTCACGGAGGGGCTGGGACTGGAGAAGCACGGAGGCAGTGTGCGGGCAGTGCCTGGTGGAAGGTGACGTGGTGCCGGCCGGCGCTGGCACGTGGCCTCCCTGCCCAGGCTGGCAGGAGCAGGGGGAGAGGCCTGGGTCCGGCACGGGGCTGGGGTGGGATGTGCTGGCAGTGGTGGAGCTGTGTGGCCTTCGCAGCTGCTGGGGGTGGAGGTTGCAGGGTTGCGTTCATTCTGACGGGGTGATGCTCTCCCTTTATCTCTGCTCTTTGTTTGCTCTGCAATATCCTAGAGCCAACACTCTTCCAGGGGCAAAATCTAGAGTCATTTGAGTGAGTCTCTGAGGGGAATGCAGTGCTAAACAAGTGACAAACAAGCTGGGCTCTGCTGAAAAGGCTAACTGAGACCCTCTCATGAGGGCTGCAGTTCCCAGCAGTGGGATCCCTGCACAGCAGAGCTGGCCAGAGTCTCTCTGATCCAGCCCCATGCAGAAATAGCTTATCCCTAGGGAGAGAACAAGCCTGAACTAGGAGGTCTGGAGTCCTGGAGTGTGGGATCCTTGTATCGGGGTCTTCCCGTGGCGCTGGACCACATGAGGATGGTGGATGTGCCGGGGTGCCTGTACTGCTGTGGGGATCAGCTGGACCTGGGATGCAGTGGGTGGCATCCCGGGGATGGGATGCATGTGGTGAGCATCACTGTGCTCTGTACACTCCCTGCTTGTGCCCAGGCGCCGGGATGACGGGCGCATCACTGACAACAGAGCACAGAGCACATCCTGCTTCTCCCTTGTCCCCAAGCGTCACTGCCCCAGGCTGGGATCCAGTGTGGGCCCCTCCTGCCCCTTGGCAAAGTCCTTCTGTCCCCAAAGCCCAGGAGAGCCCCTGACCCATGCAGCAGCGTGTCAGCCAGTTTGCTTGGTGCCACGCAAGTGTGCTCTCCCCACAAGCAGGAAGGCCAGGGAGGCAGAAGAGAGGTGGCAGGGCTGTGTGGGCAGGGTGGCGAGACAGCTTTGGGGCAGGTTCATGAGGGGCTGTGAGCAAGTTGTGTCCAGGGAGACTAGACTTTGCCCGTCTTGGTAAACAAATAGCATCGATTGCTCCAAAGCAATAACTGACTCAGTCATCCGTTTCTCTTGCTAACAGACACAACCTGCAGGGCCCTGAACTTTTGTATATTTATTTTAGGACAAAAGCATTAAAGGGAAAAATATCAAACAACAAATAATCTACATGCATACTGGCTTCCCAGGCATTCTCTGCTCCCCAGGGCATGCTGGCAGGTACAGCCTGTTCTGGTGAGTCCCGGATCACATAAGCATGCCTGCCAGTCCCTGAGCCCACAGCAGGATTGTCTCTAGTCCCTCCACATCTACCGTTCATCCAGCATCTCAAAGCAGAACAACCCAGTCTGGGTGGTTGCCCCCAGGAGGTGAGGCTTTCTTCAGACTCCTTTGCTGCACTGGCCCTTGCATTTATTTTTCCCCTCCAGATGGGCCCTGTGGGACTTGAGGATTTGTGCAGGACCTTATCGCGTAGGGTGCCCTTTGAACATCTATCGCATCTCCACATAATCCTCTAAAACGTTTCTTTGTTGGTCGTCTTTCATGCCACACAGTTGCCAGCGTGCAGCCAGTTCGAAGTGAATCAGAAAAGTGCTGTGTTGGTGGGCTTTGTCTGCAGGGGGGAAAGTTTCAGCCTGGAGGATGGCTCCTTTGGCCTCAAGCCTGCTGAAGCCACCAAAGTGCCCAGCTTGGGGTAGCCCCAGGACCACTGACCTGGTCCAGTGCTCACCAGCAGCCCAGCCACTGTCCCACCAGGAGCTCCAGCTTCAGCAGCGATCGCTCATGCCTGCAAAGAGCCTTATTTCATCTCTGGAGGAAACTCTTCAAAGCCACCCGAGTACTTTGATTAGGGAAAGGTTTTCAGTCCTGCGAAGGTAAGAAAAGCTCCCTTGGCATGGTGCAAGGGCCCCCAAGAGGCACCACAGCCCACATGCATTT
Organism: Tyto alba; assembly: GCF_018691265.1. Classification (NCBI taxonomy): domain Eukaryota; kingdom Metazoa; phylum Chordata; class Aves; order Strigiformes; family Tytonidae; genus Tyto; species Tyto alba. The sequence goes on from NW_024881279.1 coordinate 21,403,715, forward strand.
GAGCCCGGCAAGTGAGGGGTGTGAGAGAGCAGGGCAGGCAAACAAGTCCATGGCCACCACCTGCAGCATGCATTGCTGGTGGCCTGGCACGGGACAGGAGCTGGCCCTGCACTGCTGGAACTGGATCCTGCTCCCTGCCAGCGCCAACGATGCTGTGGGGCCACCCCGAGGTAGGCTGTCTCAGCCCCTGGGAAATGGGGTGGCCACCTCCAGACACTCAGGGATGAAGGTGGCCCAGGTGCTGCACCCAGCTCTGGACTCCGCTGCCCAGGGGCTTGTGTTGGAAATGGATGGAGTGGGTCCAGATGGGAGAGCTGTGAAATGAGAAAGTGCAAGAGGGACAGACTGATGGAATGTGCTGAGTGCAGGGAGTGATGGGGTGTAGAGAGCCATGCAGGGACTGGAGAGGACAGGGACCAGTCTCTCAGAACAGACTATGTCTCTCTAGGGGATGATGGGGACAGTCACCACCATGGTGGGGATGTTCTTCCTCCTGTGGCCAGAACCTCTCCCTGGCCCTCCAACCTCGTCCTGGCCCAGCGTAATGAAGGCTTTAAGCACAAGAGGCTTTGAGCTGCAGGATCTAGAGGCCAAGAAGAAAAATCAGTCCTGGTGTCTGGATCTTCTCCATAGCAAGAAGTAAAACTAATGTGCTTAGACAATTCGGAGGGGAGGTTTGGATAATGAGATCTCGTCCATCTGGCTGAGGTCCCTGGTCAAACCACCATGACCTGGCCAACAGGCAGCAAAGAAACCCTTCTGGAAATCAAGAAATCCCAAGCCTGAGTATGGAGATGGCTCTGTGAGTCGGGGCGGGGGGTATCACAGGGAGCTTCAGCCTTTGGTAAGAGCTGGAGGAAAGTGAATTTGGTGTTGCCTGATGAGAAACTGTGGTCTCTCCCACCCAGTAAACTCCATGGCACTGTGCATGAGATGTGAAAGCAACACCAAGTGGGGCCAAAGGTGGGAAGTGCCACTGGGGTTAGAGGGGGCTCTGCATGCCAGGTACACATTTTCAAGCAAAGGGGTAGATGAGCAGAGAAAGAAAAAACACTGGATAGTGTCGGCCTGACTCGCAGCAAGACCTTTTTAATGAACCTGATCACATTACATTTTGCTCACAAAATTAAATCTCTTGGCCTGATTACAGCAGTGTCACTTGGACCTGGATTGGGCTGAAGAGCCATATGCAAAGGGCATTGTGAAGTGGTGCAGGGAGCTCCTTGTCCCCTCCTGAGTGGTGAGGAAGATGAAGGGGGCAGCGTGGCAGTGTCACCCGGTTGCTCCGTGATGGGAGGGGGCAGCACAGGGAGGGAGGATGCAGGGCACAGCCAGCACACAGGCTGTTGAAATGCAAGGGGGAAGGGGACCCTGCTCCAACCGCTCCGTGCAGGGTCTGTCCTGCAGGTTCAAAGCCCAGCTGAAGCCGGGCTGGTCCCAAGTGAAAGCTCAGCTGCAGGCCCTTGTACAAAACCCACTCCAGTTCAGCGCAGTTCCACAGACGGTTGTGACAGCGCAGCTGTGGAAGGCATAGCAGATGTGGGGAGGACAGGGCAGTTGTAACACCATCGCTCTGCCACATCAACCCCGAAGGGACACCAGCACCAGGTCCACCGGGGATGTGCGTGGTGCTCATCACCTTCTGGTCCATCTCGGAGCTGTCAGAGAGCGTGAGTGCCTCGCTGAGCACCACGAGGCTCCTGAGCTGCCTGCAGTGGCAGTTTTAGCTGGGCTGGAGGGGCAGTTCCCAGGCTGGGCAATGTGTTCCTCTTCCCTGCTTTTCTTTTGCTCTTTGTGACTCCACACCTGCTGTATCAAGTGTCCTTTGAGACACCAGACAGGCCCAGCTCAAAGCAGATGCGGTTAAATTGGGGACGCTATTGAGTTTGAGGATGACATTGGTGGAGCAAGAGAGGGCAGGGTTAGGCAGGAGTGAACTGGAATGATGCTGGGATTGTTGGAAGGAGCACAGGAGAGCCTGGGAGACCTGTCCTACTTTTTCAACAGTTAAGAGCTGGGGGCGGAGCGGGGTGTGGGGAGGTGTCCCTCCTGATTTCTTGTCCTCAGGCCCCTTGGCATATGTTGTGGGAAGCTGCAGTGGGGATTTCCAGACCAGCATCCCTCCAGACTAGCCTGCAGTCTCTGTGGTGCCCCGTGCAAATGCTCTAGAGAAAGGTGCATGAACGCCCCGGGGCACAAGGCAGGCAGAGGAGGCCCTTGAGGGAGGTGCTTGCTCTTCTTTCTGCCAAGAAAAGCCCAGGGCAGAAACATTAATCTGTGCCAGCTGCCTGCCTGTACCCCCATCTTGTAACAACGAGGGGCTCAGCGGGGCTGGTTTGGGGCACGGTGAGCTCCAAAGGACTGGAACAGGCAAAGAGGTACAGTCCAATCATCAGGATCTCTGCTGATGGGTCCCAGGGGCCTGAAGTTCCTTCCAGGGGGCTTTGTCACAAAAGGTATTATAGAATAGTCTTTTCCAGCTGGTTTCTGGGGTGGTTTTTTTTCAGTCTGAGTCAGGTATTTAGAACTCGGGGGACTTTTTCATGCCCCTCCACCTATTTAGGAAAGTGGGAGGGGAGGAAGTGATACAACAGATCCCACAATACATTTTTGTTTTGCAATCCCATTGTTAGCACTGAAAAAATATAACCCAAACCAGCATCAATGGAAGGCAGCAAGACCAATCCCTGCTGCTGAAACCAGCCCACTTGGAGACACCCTGGCTGGCTGCAGGGGACTGAAGGCTATTTGGTCATTTGGGTGTTTGGTTCATGTTCCATATATTTCAGCCTGGTTTTCTAAGGAAATTAGACGAAATTAGGAAATTTCTTGGCTGATTTCACCAGTGGGAGAAAGCTCTGCAGGATTAACTTTCCTTGAGGTGTCCCCAGAATCGGCAGCTGGAATTGGAGAGGTGCAAAAGGTACCCTGAAAGAGGAAAAGACACAATCTCAGCGAATAGCAAGCTCTTCCATGGCCGCCTGCATCTTCCTGGCACTGCAGTACCCCTGAGCCACAGTGCTGGCAGCAGGGGCCAATTCTCAGTCAGGGGCCAGATCCTGATGTGCAGATGCACAAAACCACCAGGGATGGAGCTGCTCGGTGCTCTCACAGCATCTTCCTTGTCTGTGCCTGAACAGCAGGTTCCACGCTTGAATGTGTTCCTTCCTCCCAGCAAGCGCCTCCTTGTTTGTGCAGAGCATCCGTGGCGGGTGCAGCATCGTGGGGAAATTGAGGGATCTTCTGGGTCTGACCTGCTGCTGTTAGCGTGGGTGCCAGCAGCTTGGCAGATCCTAAACCCCCCTGTCTGTTAAGGGTTCTGCTGGCCCTGAGCCCCTGGGGTCTGCTCACAGCTTCGGTGGCAGCTCTGCTTGCTGCCAGCCCCTCCATCCTGGCTCCAAACTGTGCCTCCTGTTGCACGGGCACAACTCGTGTGTCCATCAGGGGACCAGACCTGCGAATAACCTGGCCTAGAAAAGAGGAGCTGCTCGGGCGATGCGCACTCGTTTGAAGTGGCTGGATACGGCAGCTCAGGAACCCCTGCTCTATGAGATTTCTAATTACGTTTCTGCATAATTGTTTCAACCATTTCCTCGTGATGAAGCAAAGCTTATTGGTTTGTAATCCCTAGCACACCCCGGGGCCTTCTTTAAAATGTAGGCCCAGCATTTACTGCCCCCGGTCCAACAGTTGGAGGATGTGAATTTGTGTGTTATTGCTAAGAGCTTAGTCACTTGGTTTTTAGCTCTTTGAGGACTCCAGATGTGTCATCTGGGCTCAGGGATTTGCTACTTTTTGTGCATTCCAGCATCACAGCTTTGAATCCTCCATCTCTGCCTTTTGTTTCCTTGCCTGAGGAGGATGAGTTTGGGAACATGGCTCTCTGCTCCTGCACGGGGATTTCATTTCAGGACGCCCCCCTCTTTGGCCCTGTGGTCCCACATCTCCACCACGTTTCCTCCACGCTCCTGTCCCCAGCAGGCTCCCCTGTGCGTGCATGGCATTGGCTGTGTGTGCTCTCAGCCATCTCTGCCTCCCAATTTCCATCCCACGTTTTACCCGCCACATTTTCGCTTGCTTTCTGTTAGCTCTCTGGAGGTTAATACCTATTTTCTCAACAGCATTTGGCTCAAACAATCTCATGCATCTGCCATAAGAGCAATATGAACCTTCCTTGTTTCTCTTCCCAGTTGTCCCCAAAGCACTGCTAAGCAGGCTCGAGCCCCAGTCCCATCACATTGCACGCTGCCACATTCAGGTCTCTGCCTTCCCCGCAGCTCTGCAGGGCCAGGCTTGATCCTCCTTCACCTCCACCCACCACTCCTAGGAGATGTGTCGCGGTGAGAACTGCTTTTCTTTCGATCCCAGGCGTGGCGGATTGAACCACCTGCCTCCATGTCCCCAGGATTGCTTTGGGGGAGTCGCAGCACCCCTGAGAGGCAGGATCGGAGGCAAGGTCAGGAGCAAGGGCTGAGATTTAAACCCGGCCCTGGCTCGTGCCAGACTTACAGGGCAGGACAGCCTAAATGGGAACCTCCGTGGGAAGGGAAAGGGCATGCCACCCTGCTCAGGGAAAGAGCTTGGCCTCAGGCTGATCCTAGGACAAGCATGAGCTTTGGGGATGTGTAAATGATGTGCCCTGCCAGCTGAGGTGGCACGGCGAGGCTTGGGAAGTGGGTGCGCAGGGGTGCACAGGCGGGGAAGGTGGTATCACCCAGTGGGGACAGTACTGGAGCAGCAAGCTGATATCCTGGCAGGAACAGCTCCTGCAATTTCTGTTTCCTCCCACCTCTACCTGCAACCTCCTCTCTTTTCACAGGCACTGCCAGAGCCTGCCTGCCTGCTCCACGCGCCCCTCTGCAGAGACCGTGCCACATGCCCACGGGACGTCTCCCGGCAAGGTTTTTTTGATCTTTCTCTATGTTATTCCCATTTCCACAAGCCTTGGTGGAGGGATGGGAAGAGCTGAGCTTCAGGACGGTCTGCCAGCAGGCAGGAACCTGTGCGAGATGGCGGGCTCCCAGGAAGGGAGGCTGACTCTGTTCAGCACAGACAGATTGCTTGCAGAGCACCAGCATCTTCAGCCAGAGAGGGACATCTTGCCATGATTCCTGTGGAGGAGCACCTAAGGGCCTGGACCCCCCTTCACAGCCCAGGTCAGCAATGAGCTGTTGAACACACGGGCTTCCCGCACCCTCCCAGACTGTCAGGAGTTAGGAAAGCATCGCTGGCAGCCCCCTGCGCTCTGCGGGGTCACACCGAGGGAGACACGATATGTGATGAAGTAACAGAAAACTGGGAACACGTCTCCACCAAAGTCCCAGTGAGGCTTAGGACCGTGGTGCCAAGAAGCCACCCGTGAAGTCCCACACACTTAGAACCACCGGGAGCATGAACAAGTGTCTTCCAAATGGCTTCTTTCACAAGCTCCAAGTGCTGGTGCTGCTGTCCACATCAGGATGAAGAAAGGATATCTTGTGTTAGACCTGCTGCGGCTCTTGAGAAAAAATAATGGAGCAGCTTTGAGGTCCCAGCAGCAGTACCCAGGGATGATGTGTGCCGACAGCAGCAGCTTCTCCCTGCTCCAGAGACACTTCACACTGCTTGATCTGTGGATCTAGCTACCCAGGCTGGAGCTCCCAGTGTTCTCCTCCACGGATAAAGCCTCTTGAATGGCTCTGAAGTTGCTGATTCCTCCAGAGGAGCCCTGTGCACCTCGGCCAGGACACAGCCTTCCTTCTACTGTGCACAGAGCATATCCAGACAGAGATCTCTTCTAAGACACAAGGCCACTGCAGGGTCTCTGCAGCGCTCCCAGGGCAGGACACACACAGCTGTGCCGTGATGCTGCCCAGGCAGAGAAGAATAGCAGCAGCAGGCCTGCGCACAGTTATGCAGTAATATCCAAATCTGCTTACTGTCTGCCGCTGTGATTGAAGGAGTTTCTGTAATAATGTATTAGCTAAAGCTTCCAGATTATCCCCAAAACATCAGCTTTAACAAAGGGGTAATGCCTCTTTAATCCCCTCATGATCCCCGTTCCCAGTCTCTGCAGGACATTAATTCATGGCTAATACACAGACTCCAGGCAGGCTGCTGATGTGGGCTGCATCCGAGGCCCGGGCCAGCCGGCCGCACGCTGCTTCTGCCTCTCCAGGCCCCCACTTTGTTCCCCCCACTCCCTGGGAGCAGCTGAGATCTCCAGCCTGGCCCCTGTTCCTGAGCAGGGCTCCTGGCTTTGGCTGGCTGCGGTAGGTCTCGGGGCGACAAGGGATGCTCCTCTCTGCCCTGCACCGTGAGACAGCCAGGCACTCGACACCGAGTGTTGGACATTTGTTCCTCACCCTGATGTCCCTGGAGTAGGACAAGCCGGTGTAATCAGCTACCAGCTGGTTTTGCTGCACTTGGCAGACATCTTCCTCGAGGCTTGCTGGCTGGAAATGCCACGGCCAGGGATGATGAAGGCTGCTGGGCAAGCCCAGAAAGGTGCATCCCTTGCAAGCACCAAGACCTCAGCAGGGCTTCAACCTGGCCCCATCCCTTGTGCCAGAGAAGCTGTCCCAGGAGCTGGTTTTTAGAAGAGGACAGTGCAGGCTGCTGGCGGTCAACAGCCTCCTGAGAGCCCAGCAAACCCCGTGTGTGTGGAGACTAGCTGGGAAACAAGAAAGACAGAAGCTGGATGGACAAACGTATTAGCAGATGGGGACCCCGCGATGCCCGTCCCCCTCAGCAGCACCTCAAGAGCCAGTCTGCCCCAGTGACGCGTTGTAAAGCACCACTGAAATTGCTGTTGTCATCCTGGAGTGCTGCAGCCGGGAGCTGCTGAGCCCGGGGCTGCAGCTGAACCTCCGCACCCACCGGTTACCAGCTTCGCCATGTACAGGATGAGGATGGTTCAAAAAGTCCCTGGTGAAACAGCTTCTCAGTCTTTACCTTCTGCCGCCCATTCTTGTTCTCCTCCAGGCCCAACTCCATGGGCAGAAGAAGGAGCTGTAACTGAAACTGCTGCTGGTCCAACATCTGCTTTATCAGAGAAGATATTTCGGCCTGCCAAACTATGGTGGCAACAGCTGGCTGGTTCCAGCCAACCCTTCACAAAGCTTTTTTCCTCCATGGCTCAGAAAGCAATCCCCTCCACCCTGATCTGCTAGGGATGTGCATGCGGTGCCAGCTCTCTTGAAAGTGTTGGGTGGTGGGAGGGCAGGAGAGGAACCATGGGATTTTACAGGTATGAGCCCTGGGTGGGGAACGGCCCTTCCACTGCCCGTCCCTCTGTGAAGCCTGGGACAAGGCCACAGTGCAAAGCACGAGAGAAAAGGCCGAGGAAAACAGCCCCTATGATGGCAGCTAAGGCATCAGAGATGGTGGTTGTCCAGCCCCACACTTGTGGGATCCCGGCTGTGAGAACTTTGCGGTGGTGCTTTCCATCCCACCGGTTGTTCCCACATGTGGCCAAGCCCCAGGATCTACGTCCACGGGCTGTTCCAGAAGCAGCCTGTCTTGGAGCTGCCCGAGAATGCCACAAATTGTCTTCCAGAGGTGTCCGTCTCCCCCCACAGCCTATAAAGGGACAACTCAGAGCACACTCAACGGGGAGGCAGTTTGAGCTGAGAGGAACGCGTCCTACCCCATCTGCTGAGGCCAGTAGCCACCTGGGTGAGGACCTGAGCACAGTTCAGCTGCAACCTTTGGGCAGGCTTTTCTCAGTTTCCTCTTTTGATGTGTAAATTGGCAGCTACCTCAAAGAGCTCCACGACGGTTGAATTCAGCAGCAGGTGCCTTTTTCAGGTTTTTTCCTTTCTCACCAATTACCTTTCTGGTATCCACGGTTACTGCATCATCCTGCATCAGGAAGGTTTCTCTGCCTGCTCGTCCATCACCCGGCACCTGTGGGGCATTGCTCCAGACCCAGTGCTGCAGACACACAGCTGCAACAAGAGCAGGAGGCTTGAGGGTCCCCCAGAGAGAGGATCTTCCCCAGCTTCTCATGATGCCCGACTACCCTGAGATGCAGCCTGGCTTGCTGGGAACGTGCAGGCACCTGCCCTGGCCATGCCTCTGTTACCGCTGCTTCACTGGCTGCATACAGACATTGGTGGTGGTGAGGCACCGGCGCTGGCTGAGCTCCTGAGGAAACACACACACAGATCCATAAGAAGGTGTAAGCTCCCACCCGTACGGGGATATTGTCTGGACACGCAGAGGCCAAATGCACTACCGTTTGGCAGAAATTTTGCCCTCAATTCTTCCTAGGCAATGCGAAGGCTCTCAGGTAGAGCCACACACAAGCAGTGCGACTGCGGGACACCACCTTTGAACCTGGGTTCCTGCTACAGCTGGTGGTGTAGGCACAAGCCAGGAGCCAACACTGGTCATACTGGGAGCCTGGTGGAGCCAGGACCTGAAACCAGCCCTCCCACAGTGTCTGGACCTGCAGTGAGTCAGTCACCTCCTGTCTGCTCTCTGCCACGCAGGTACTGGAGAGGCTGCTGCAAAAGATCCTTTCTAAGGTGGGTGCCCGTGCCTGGACGTTCCCCAGAGCTGCGTCACTGCAGGGAAGATAACCATGAGCTTGCACACACAGACGCACGCACACGCATGCACGCAGACGTGCGGAGCGTATGTGCAAGCACACATCTTATCGCAGGGCGAGCGACAGAGCATCCAGGGCAGCAAAACAGCCAGAACGCCCTCCTATTCCGCTCCGGGAGATGTCTCCAAGGTTTGTTTTGGCATCTGTTTTCCCAGCCTCTGTTTTCTCCCCTGTGCTCAGTTCCCATACCGTTCCCACAGCCGGTACTCTCACGAATGCCGGTTAATGCTCCCCCCGCTTCTGCTCTGGGTTTCTAATGCCGGCACAAGGAGCTGCAGCAGCAAACCTGGGCCAGTGCCAGCTTCTGAAAGCCTGGCTCTGCCACACCGCGCCTCAGCGCGCTCGCGGGGAATCAGCCCCTGCCATCCGGTGGGGAGGAGAGGGGATGGAGGGGGAGCGGCACGTTTTGAGGCAGTCAGCGGAGCCGGAGGTGTGAGACCCCGTGCAAGGAAGAGCCAAGGCTGGCGGAGAGGCTGGACTCACCCTCCCTATTGCGGTGCGGGACGTGGGGCTCGCTGGCAGCCTGGCCCCGTCCCGAGCAGCCAGCAGCCTCCGTGCGCTCCAGGTGCAGGGGCAGAGCTCCCCGCTCGGGCACCCAGCGAGGGTGATGCTACGCCTGGCCCCGCAGCCCGGAGCTGCCTCCAGCCAGGCTCTCCCCCATGCCAGGGAATGCGCGATCCTTGCAGGAAGGACTTGGTGTGCCAGGGAGGCTCCAGCGGACCTGCGGAGGTTTGGGAAAGGCACGGGGCTCCCTGCAGAGAGCCACCCCGACAAGTTGGATAGCATTTTCCTGCAAGGCATCATTTCCAGAGCTACAAGGCGTTTTCTCCCCAGAGACACGTGTGCAGGAGGTGCACAGGCAGGCACAGAGGAGCAGGACAGGCAGGCAGGGAGCTTGGAGGCAGGCCTGGGAATACCAGGAGCCGAGCCAAGGGGCTGGCATGAGAAAAAGTGGGTCCAACCTGGGCACGGACACGTAGAGGCTAGAAAGAGAAGGCAGGTTTCACCTGATTAGAGGTGACGTCTCCCAGGGGTGCGGGGAGGCAGGACAGCCAAATGCTTTCACACAGAGCCCAGCTATGGCTTTGACGGCGCTGCCTCTGTAAACACAGACGGATTTGTGACCCTGGAAGTTCAGCTTTGCTTCTACCTACAGCTTATGACCAGCTGACTTGGGTCTCCTGCATTTCTAGCCAAGTCATCCAGCTTCCCTCTGATGTGGGAAGAGTCACCTGGACCTTTGGGCACAGGAGTGGGGAGAGCCTGCAGGACCACTGCCCCAGTACCCAGGGGTGTGGGGGTCAGTGATGGTACCTTTGCACGTTCCAGCTCCGTGCCATCACTCCTGCCGCGTAAGCAGCCTGCCACCCTAATTACAAATACTTTAACGACAAATAAATGCCACATACCGCCCACAGCAAGAGGGAGTGGAAAGCTAAAAATACCCTCCCCTTACGGCTGCCAGCAAACCCCAGCGGGCCACCTGCTAGTGGGGAGCCAGAACCACCCAGAGCAGAGACAGGCACCCACCGCACGCTAAGGAACATAAATGAATCTTGCAGCATGCCCCGGTGCTGCCGCCGTGGGCTCCGTGGCACGGCCCTCGCAGTGGAGATGAGTGCCCAGGCAGCTCAGTCCAGCTGGCAGCTCCCCGTGCTGCCTCCAGACAGAGCGGGAGGTGCAGCTCGTGGGGGAGACAGGCTTGGAAAATACCGGGGGGGTGGTGGTGGGAGGTGGGTTGGGGAGGGGATATCCTTCCCTGCCTCCTCCCCAGGGTAGCAGAGAGGACCCACCAGGCCAAGGGGGAAATGGGGCATTGGGGGTGATGGTAGAGGGGATGGGGAGCTGGGGGGGGACCAGTGCTGTGGTGAGGGGACATTGCTGGTGGGATAGGGGCATTGCAGCGGGGGCTACAGCAGGGGCATTGCCGTGGGACTTGGGGTAGGGGATATTTGCTCTGCCAGTGCAGCCTGTTCTGCACTGGAAGCGGGTGAATACAGCACCAGAAGTGATGGAGGTGTAAGGAGGATGGTGGGGAGATGCCCTTGAGCCTGCAACACCCTGGACAACGTATCCCCCAGGTCTAGATGGTGGAGATAGCACCCTCCCACCAGTGGCTGCAGGGAAGGACATCGGTGGCCTGCAGAGACCCACGAAGCAGGACAGCACAGGGACACGTGGAGATGCATGGAGGTGCAGATGGAGCAGGAGCTGATGGTTCCAGCCCTGCATGGCACTCCCGTTCCCAGAAAGATCCTGCAAACTCAACTCCTCCCCACTCTCCTTTGAACAGCATTCATCACGTTGCCCATAAAGAGCAAGGTTTTGTCCCCGCTTTGAAAGCTCCTGGACTCTCAGGGATGGCCGATACAGACTGAAATTCCTCTGATCTCTGGGTAGGCAGTATCTCAGGAGCTGCGGGAAGCACAGGGGCTGGCTATGCCAGAGCTGCCCTCTTCAGCTCCCCTTGCTCAGGTAAACACCTGGGGCCTCAGGGAATGGATCTGAAGGGGAGCATTAGGCCACACACTCCCTCTCAGCCAACAAAATGGAAACAAGAGGTCCTGGAGGACCCATCGCAGTGTAAAAAGCATGAAACTAGAAAACATCTTCTTGCAGCTCCCTGCCTGCCTAGCTCTGGAGAGATCTGCCCACTCAGCCCAAATGATGAGAGAAGGAAAAGGAGCAAACCAGAAGAGCTTTGTCTCTGATCCAACCCATCAGAGATTTGAAACTTGACAACAATACAGGAGAGATTTTCACCCTATTGTTGCAGATTATCAGTGCATGAAAATGCCAGCCGCACTTTGCACCAGCCCCATGGAGCAAACCTGCTCCGAATGCCCACGTTGGGAAAATGCAAGCAAGCCCCGGCGAGCAGCGTGTGTCCCATCAACACCAGAAAGCCCAGGGCTTCCTGCAGCAGCACCAGACCACCAGATGAGCAGAGCCCCTTGGAAAGCTGCAGGCAGGCTCTTGCTCCGGATGGCTTTGCTTGGGCTGCATTTCACTACTCAAATGTGACCCCTCTTCGCCCGTACGTCCTCCATGGATTCGGGTTTTTGCATCCTGCTGCTTCCATTTGTGAGACCTGGGGGCCCACACAAGCTCATCCCATTCTTCAGGAGGACAGGCAGTTTGCCCAGGGGAAGTCAAGCCTGAGGGACCCCGTGTTTCCCACAGGAGTTTAGCTAGAAACACAAAACTGACACAGTGACCCTCAACCGGTGGCAGTCCTGAAGACACAGGAAGCCACACAGGAGCTGTGTTGCAAACATCTGAGTCATGCAGTCTTTCTTGCTGTCTCATGTTGAATATAATGGACATGAAAAAAAAAAAGAAAAAAAAAAAAACAAAAAACCAAGGCAAGTACTAGGTTTTCCCTTCTTTCACACAGCGATGATGCTGCAGTATGTGCTGGGGGCATGGTGGGGACTGGCCTGACTCTTTCTGAGGCAAGGCTCAAGCCTGCAAAGCCTGTAAGAGTCTCGCCTTGCTGTCTGGAGGTTTTCTTACCTGCGCAGGGTTTCCTCACCAGGTACAGAGCAGTCAAGATGTTTTCAGATGGTATCTGCTCTGGGATCAGGGCTCCCGCACGTAATGGGTGCCACATTACAGGTTATGAGCTGTTATTATGGCATGTTTATTCAATCAATCAGTAGTTGAATAGCCGGGGTTAGGAAAGGCTCTGATTCACCACCCCGGGTGGGCTAATTTGAGGGCAGCGTTTCCTGTCCCCGCTGCCTGCTCCACTCTCTGCCTGCGCTGCCGGACTGGTTGCACGGCTCACAAGGCACCCGTGGAACCTCCACGGGAGCAGACAGCCACTGCAAACACAGCCCGGGCCTCCTCCGTGTGCCAGGCGGTGATTTACAGCCACGCAGCACCTCGACGAGGCAAGGGGGGGGGGGGGGGGGGACGGGACACCCCACCCCGCAGTGGGAGCACCCACAGGACCAGGCAGGGTGGTGGCAGCGGGGGGGGGGGTGTCACGCCCACCAACTCGAGGTGGTCCCCTCCGCTCGTGAATCCGCCCCTGCACCCCGAAACGCTGGCGCTGGAAACTTCCCCAGGGGACGTGGAGCCCAACGAAGGTGCTGTTCATTGCTACGCCACGTTTTCATCAGTGGTCTGGAAGTAAATCTAAAATCTTGCTGCTAATATTTGCAGCTGACACATGAGCCTGGCAGAGCAGTAAATAGTGATGAAGAGACGGCAGTCTTCAGACCCGCACAAGCCGATCCAACCATCCTATTTAATGCAACCAGCTGAGAGTTATAACTAGGAACAAGCAGTGCAGGCTGTTCCTGCCAAACCGAGGTTGGTGTTTTGAGAAGAAATATGCGGGAGCCATAGCAAGTGAGCATTAGCATCCCTGCAAGCGCTGAGGAAAGGGCAGCTGTGGTCCTGAGCAGAGGAGGGGAGAGCTGCTACTGGTGGCTCATGCATGTGCCAAGAAATGCTGAGCCTCAGCCCCTGCCCAAGGCAGCAGTGTGAGCTTTGCAGCATTAGCTTTTGGCTTTCCCAAAGGCGCCTGGAGCTCCACGCCAGTGAACCCCCCCTGCCCGGCTAGGAGACAGTCAAGCCACAGAGAAAGACAAGGTAGATGTTTGCAGGAGCATCTGCCCTGGCAGCACAGCCCTGGGCAAGGGGCTTGCACAGTCCCACAACCTGCTGGCGAGCCGGGCATGGCAGGGGCTGTGCCGTGCAGCTGATGTGAGATGCAGTGCCCTCGAATGCACCATGGATTTCCCTCCCAGCTCCCTGGCACCACGGGCAGGAGGATCCTGCCCTCCTTGTGTTTCTGAGGTTGGAGCACTGGCCAGGCCCTGGCTGCCAAGATGGATTTAAGTTCCCATGAAAGACAGATAAATGTGTCCTGAAGAGCAAGAAAGCAATGGGAGCTGGAAGAGGGGGGGTTGCTACTCGGTATAGCCCTAGGGCAAAGGCTGTGGAAATACTCCCATCTTCAGGGAATGCCCATCTCCCCCAAGAATAAACAGTCTGACTCCCTCCTTCTGCTGGCACTGGCCACGGGGAGGCTGTGGAGCAGACAGCTCAGCAAGCTATCCAGCTAGGAAGTGATACAGCAAAGGAAAAAAGCAGAAAAGGAGCATTTTTACATCAAACTGACTCATGTCTGCATTATCACGAGTTGGGGTGGCAGGACCAACTAGGTGCAGAGAGGGATGGGGTGGCAGAGCAGCTCTGCCCCTCCTGGTGCTCCGGCTGGCTTGGGCAGGCTGCAGCCTGGTGTAAACGCCTCTGGGAGGTGACCCCGTGTCCTGCTGTGTGTCCTGCCTGCGTTGGCACCAAGGCCAGGTCAGGGTGTCCCATCCCACCTCCCCTTGCTCCTGCCCCAGTGCCACCCAGCACCTCTGGCCCAGCCGTGCAGAATGCCGGGGAGGGTCAGATCCAGATCCACGAACTAATTCAGGCTAAAACCAGCCCTTTCTTTTGCCGTATATACACATGTATTTTAACCTGGCTCGGTTCTGCGAGGTAGTTCTCTGCACGACTCCCAGTCAAGTGGGCTGGCGTGTTCTGGGAGCACACAGCCAGGAGCCCAAGAGCCCGACACTGTCCCCCCACTGCCCCAGTTGCCCCCCACTGCCCAGTATGCCACCAGTGCCGGTAGAGTGAGCAAGGCTAGCAGTGGGGAGAGATCCCTCCAACACAGGGGACCCACAAAATCGCAAAAGCCCCTGTAGCCAGAGCAGGAATCCCCCTTGCAGCCGGTGGCTCGGTCTCCTCCAGCCAGCACTCTGTGATGGAGGCGAGCTGTGTTGAGCCCAGGAGCACGTCCCCATGCTCGCTTGCACACAGGTTTAAAGAGGGTGACAAACAGCCTCTGCTTTCTCACATTTGCCTTTGGGAGAGCAGGCGTGTGCACAGAGCCATGGAGGAGAGCTGAGCAGAGCGGGCGAACCGAGCTGGAGCGATTTGCATCTGCTAACGCGCCTGAGCTCTGCACAGCCTCCCGAGGCGGACTGCAGCCCTGCGCCGAGCGGGGCTCCCACCTCACCCACCGCTCCTCCCTGGCACCCTGCCTTGCTTTTTTCCACCCTCCTTTCTGCCCACCCTGGTTTTCTACCCTCTCCCGCTCCAGCCGGCTCGCAGGGCTGCACCGGTGCAAGAGCATCCTCCTCCCCGAACCCCCCCCCCGCCCCGGCTGGCCTCCCGCCGAGCTGTGGCAGCTCCCCACCCCGCTACCAGTAAAGCAGAGAGTGCTGGGATCCCTGCCAGCCCCCCCCCCCCCCCCCCCTCCCACCCCGTCTCCTGCACTTCAGCTTCCAGCTAAATGCCAGAAACGTGATCTCCGGAGCCTGCCAGGTTACGGGGAGGGATGTTTTCTCCCACCGCCCCACGCCGCCACTCGTAGCTATGGTGGTGGGGCGGCTGGCGTGGTCCACGCCTCGCTGTGGGGTGCGTCACTAGTGGTCCTGCTGCCCCCAGCACCTGGGCCTCACCTCCCCCTGCCTGGGAACTCTCTGGTGAACCAAAACCTGCTGAGTTTCAGAGCTGCTTGCAGGAAAACCCCTTGATGGGCACCAGCAGGTCAGGGAGGCAGAGGGAGGCAGGTCACACTTGAGAGGCATTGGGAGAAAGGGGACAGGACCCTAAAAAGCCTGAAGGTCATACACAAGCCAGGGGTCTTCTGCTCCTCATCTAGCCTTTCTCTGGGGAGATCGATGGTGGTCATCCCCCTCCTTGGAAAGTCACCAGCTCGGCAAGTAACACCCAGGACTTGGGTGACTTGGCTGGGTGCATGGGGCACAGGCACTGTGGGGGTGCCCAGACCCCATCTCCACATCCCCACATTCCCAGATTTCCACACCCCCCCACTGCCCCCCATTACCTCCCAGGCCACGGCCCAGGGATCCCAATGGGAAGTCAGATACAGCATGGACCTGGAGATGGGGCACAGCATCACTGGTGACTCCCACCGCAGTGCCCACTTGCATGTGGGTGCCATGGGGCTTCCTGCAGGAGCTCCTCTGGCTGGCATCCTCTTCCTCAGCCAACATGTAAGAGGCAGCAGCGTGAAGCAGAGGACCAGTCACCACCAGCCATGCTCTGGCAGGAAGCCCCATCGGGCTTTGCCGTGGAAACCTCCACCCAAAGAGCACCCCTTCCTCTTGCCAACCTCCTGTGCCAAGGGTTTTTCTTCTTGTTGCCCATTTTTTTTTTTGCTCTCGCCATTCCCTGTCTGCCTCCTACAAGCCAGCACTGATCACTGCCCATCAAGGAACAGTCAGTCACGGCACAGGTTCCCAGGTTGCTTCTCTGCCCATTCCCCAGTGCACAAACCTGCAAAAACCACCCCACAGGCAAAGCCCTGCATGCTTTGTGTGCTCCTGATGCCTGGGCAGTGCCGTGCTCTGCAGCTCAGCAGGGCTTGATCCGCTTCCAGGGACGTTTGGGTGAGGTCCCTTGCCAACCTTGCTGCTGCCTGTCACCGACATACCCAGCAACAGGCTCTGCAAGGGCACAGGACAATTTATCACCCACCAATTCTGAACTGGGGGACAAAACAACAGGAGGGATGGGTGTGAGTGGTCCCTGGGTGTTAACAATAGCGTGTGTACTCACTGGCATGAAAGTCTTTCATGATAATGCATGCCAAAAGCAGCATGAAGCATGCAAAAATATTGCAAAATGTCCTGGTTCCGGAAACCTATGTGAAAGACAAGAAATGCAAAGTCGAGGCTCTGCTTTCAAACCTCCTTCCTCTACCTGGGAATGGGAAAGCAAGGGTTAGTACAAGCTGCTGTGGTCTGACCCTCACACGTGCCAGGCTAAGGCACTGCTGGCAAGGCACGGTGGTACTGAAAGCTGGGCACACCTTGCTGACATTGCCCGAAAGGGCTGTGTTACCCCTCCAGAGGCCAGAGGAGACAAGATGCTCCCCTGCAGCCATCCCTGGGATGCAACACTGCAGCTAGGCTGCCCGTACGTGCCGCTGGTTTCACAGCGTAGCACATCACCTGGCTTGGGGCTCACACAGCAGTGGGATCCAGGATTATTGCCAAAAGCTGCATCTTCCTCTGCTTGGTGAAGGACACGGAGTCCACAGGAGCCCAGGTCAGCTCCCCATGGCACGTGGCCCTTGATCCCCTTTGTTCATGGCCAGCAGAGCCGGAGCCTCTTGGGACAAGAGCAACATTACCCGAACATCAAGGCAGCATCAGCACCACTCACCAAGTCCCTGGATCACCCAGTCCCTGGCTCTGCTCACAGAAGCAGGCATGTCACCTCCAACATGCCCGGCCACCCCACTCTGCATGGCCACAGCACGCGGGTCCAGGCTGTGGGATGCATGGGGCCCGAGTATTTTTATCCTCTGCATGTGTGCGTGAGTCACTCATTTGTCTCTCTTCAATATTAAACCATTCCAGCACAGCGCGAGCTCAGGGAAGGGGGGGAAGTGAGCTACAGAAAAGGATTTAAAATAAAGCTCTCCTTTCAGGCTGGAGGAGGGGAAAGGATGAAAACCATCTCCGCTTACCCCAGTCCCCAGGCAGTAGCCCCCCCACACCCCACCCCCAAGCCACCCAACCCTCCCTCCTCTGCAGATCCTTCCCAGCTCATCCCCAGACCTGCAAATCTCCTTTCTCCAGGCATGGCCAGTCCCCAACACGGCCTGGCCCTCTCCCAAAGAAGTGGCAGGGAATGAGCAGGGCCTCAGCAGGAGCTGGGCACTAAGACTTGGCCAGGGAAGACCTGAAGTCCCATTTTGCCGGGTCTGCCCTGGGGTCTGAGTGTGGCCGTGCCCAAAGCATCATTTACACATTTTCTTTGCAAAGGATAACTTATCCCTCTGCAAACTGCCAGTGGCTGGGAGACTTACAGCAATTGCACGCGTGTGCTTCCCGGTGTGTGTGCTGGTGTGTGTCTCTCCCTTGGTGCATGCAGTCGCATCTCTGCAAGTGTGAATTTACACATGCAGCTTCCCTGGGGGTGCACGCCTGCATACGTGTGTGTATTGCCTGTGTGTCTCGTGTGCATTATTACTGTCAGCACCAGGCTCTGCCCGGCCAAACCTCCGAGGAGGCAGATCCTCCCTCCTCGCTAACAACCTGCACCAGGGGAAGAAGTTTTTCCTTACATCCAGCACAAGCTGTTGAGATGCAACCTGTGGCTACCTGGGACACCATCTGCCACCACGGAGATGTTCACCTCCAATAGTTTCGCTCCTTTCGGTAGATGCATGCTGCTGTTAGCTATCTCTTGGCCACCTAAACCAGCCCCAATCTCACAGCCTCACCTTGTGCAACATGTAGGAGCTTGTAGCCCCCTTGCAGGGGATCACCTGCAAGGCTGCAAGGGGAGAGAAGAGGGTGGTAGGAACTGAGCAAAGAGCTTTGTGACCATCCTCCGAGATGGTAAGGACAGATGTGACCGTAGGATCCTGGAGGCTGCTCTGCTCCCTGCAGCCCCCTCAAGCCCTGGTGCTGCTGACCCACGAGCATCAGCCGTCAGGAGCTGCAGGGCAGGGGTCCCACCACACCCCCCCCTCACTCACTGCAGCCTCTCGCCTGCCCTCAGCCACACTGCTGGCGGGGCTGAGCCAGGAATGAAGCCAAGTCCTCTGTAGCTGGATCAATTCACTGATCTGGGCTGCAGCATAACGCAGCAAGCTGATCTATTGGCAGAAGATGAGGGCTGAGACTTGGGAGCCCAGAAGCCATCCCTGGCACTGCCACCACCGTGTAGGGCTGCCTGACGTTGCGCCTAGTTACGCAGAGGACCTCACCTAGCCGGAGACCCAGGGCCATGGTCTCCAGCTGCTGTTTCTCAGTTTTTCCAGCTTCTAACCTCGGGTGGGTTTTTCCCACCCCAGAGCAGTGTTTCAGAGAAGGAGCTGGGGTCCTGGGGACAGCGTGGGGAGCAAGGGACTCCCAGGAGGACCTCAGCTCACCGGGAAACCAGGCGGAGAGAGCACCTCATGCCCAGCAGCCTCGAGTGGCAGGAGGTGGGCACGGGATGCAGGCACCAGCTCTGCCCACTGCAGCATCCTCAACCACCGAGGGCTGCGTGGGGCCAGCCGGGAGCTGCTGCCTTGACATCCTGTACCCCACGTCTGCTCATTTGTGGTGCTGAGGTGGCACAGAGGCTCCCAGGGCCAGAAGCTGCTGGCCGATGTGTCAGGGATTAGTTTCCTGCTGGGCATGGGGACCTGGGGACAGATCATACCACTGTTGTTTTTTTTTTCACATTTCCCTGCTCTCCAAGGGCTTCCCACGTGTTGCCCCTGCTCCCTGCCCGCTGCACGGGTCTCCAGGCCAAGGCTGTGCAGGAATGGGGTAAGAGGCAGCTGAGCTGTATGGATGAGGAAGATGGGGTCAGGCCAAGCTTGGGCTCAGCTGGCACAGGGCAGGGTGGATTTGCATCGCACCAAGGGGACTAGGCAGAGGGCATCTTCTGCAG
Organism: Tyto alba; assembly: GCF_018691265.1. Taxonomy (NCBI): domain Eukaryota; kingdom Metazoa; phylum Chordata; class Aves; order Strigiformes; family Tytonidae; genus Tyto; species Tyto alba. The sequence goes on from NW_024881279.1 coordinate 21,422,739, forward strand.
CTCTGTGCACGGCCCTGATTCCCTGGGCATGGACGCACAAGGGACTAGCAGCCCTCGGAGATGGCAGCGTGAGTTTGGGGCATCTCTGGAGCCCTACCAGTCAGCTGAGGGACCGAGTCCTTTTGGCTCTGTGCTTGTTTGCTGTGTGGCACCGGTAAGCAACCCTGCATCCTGCAGCACCCCCCTACAACACTCGTAATCGCCCTAATCCTCTGAAACAAAGTATTAATCCTGCAGAGCTCAGTAAAGCAGAGCAGGGTTACTGCGCTGTGCTATGGCTAAACAGTGCTCTAATCCCAGAACAAACTGCTCTAATCCTGGCGCAAGGCTCCCTTCCCCCCGCCAGCCAGCAGATCTGTAACCGATCTGCACAGTGGGTCAGGGATGTGCCTTGGGGCACTGATGGACCGGGGCACCCTCGGCTGTCATCCCGGGGATGCTGTGGCCATGAGGGAAGGCTCAGGATGACGGGGTGTCCATGTGTGGAGGCACTGGCCGAGGGGAGTGGGGCTGGGGACATCTGAGGTGATGCTGCTGGGGCGGTGGCTGAGGCAGCCGGGCACCTGAGCCCTCTCCTCTCCATCCTGGATGGCTCTTGGCAAGGGCCGTGCTGGTCTCTTGCCCACCCCATCGATTGGCTTCAGCAATATTTAAAGCTCCCATTTAATTTCCAAATGGAGAGGAGTGGTTTCCACTTGTCTGGCTGGCTGCGAGCGTTTCCAGGTCTGCTGGGCTCCAGCACGCACGCCTGCACCAGCACCGATGGGGAGGCGGGCAGCGAGGGTGTGGGACAGAGTGCCTGGTGGGGGTGACAAAGGGTGTCAGGGTGCCCCAAACCAGCTCCCTGCTTTGGCAGTGTGGCCAGCTGCACCTCGCTGGGAGAAGGCGCAGGACGTGAGCGATGCCGGGAGCTGCAGAGCCTGAGCTGGCCAAGCCATGCATGCCTGGCAGCTTGCCCGTGGGGCCATTTCAGTGCATAGGCGGACGATGGGGAGGGCTCTGCAAGCCGTAATTGCCTCCCTCCCCACCAAGCAGGAGGAAGACGATTCCCCTGGGGCTTCGCACCCTCCCCTGCCGCTGCTCAGCTCATTTCTGCAGCATCAGGGAGCAGCACCCCGGCAGCAGTGGGTCCTGGCCCTCCCGGTGCCTCAGCCCCCCCCCAGCCCCACGGCAGCACCCAGGTCCCCCCATCACTTGGCAGCAGGTCCCAAAGCAGCCTGCAGAGACATCAGTCGCATCAGCTTCTTCCCCTGCACAGGGCAACCCCTTCCTTGGGGTCAGAGCTGGGGCTCGTACCCCATGTTGCAAATCCCCAGCTCAGCATCCTCCCCAGTGAGTGATGTCCACTGCTCTTTCAGGGATGGAAGTCCCAGGTCCCACCCCTACCAGTTTGCAGGAGAAGTTACTTTATTCAAACTGGGCAGAAGCAAGAACAGCTCCCCTGGGAGCAGTCTTCATACCTCGGTCCACAGTGTGCTCTGGCCGGTGTGATTCAGTGCCTGTTTGTATAAATCTGTTCCCCTAATAGCCTTTGAAGCCCGCGCATACAGTTAAAATACCGGCTGAAATATTTATTGAGTCAATTTTCAACTAACATAAACTCTGTGCTTACTAAGTGAAAAAAAAAAAAAAAAAACCAAAAAAAACCAATCACTCTGGTTTTCCACAAATCCCAGAAATGCAAATCCAGCAGTCAGTGCCAGGCGGGCTGGGCAGCCATCTGCCCTGGAGCTGCTGCTGACCACAGAGCCAGCCCCGAGCCCACCCCATCCCTGGGGCCGTGGGGTGCAAAGGGGAGATGCTCTGCACTTTTGCACTGCCTCTGCCAGCTTCTGCTGCCCGCCGGTGCCCGTGGCCTTGACGGGCTGTGGGTGCTCTCCCTCGGCCCTTGCTTTCTACCTGGGTACATCTGCTCCTTGCGCAAGGGGAGCTTTGTTTGCTTCCCTAGTGCTGGTTTAGCAGCTGCTTTGGACCTTTCCTTTGCAAACATCCAGGCCATGTGTCTGCAGCCTGCCCTGCCTGGGCTCTGCCCTTGGCAGCACTGATGGTCCTGAGGAGCTGAGCTTCCTCAGCCAGAGGGGCCTTGCTGGGACTCTGCAGCGAGGAGCCTTTGTCTACCTTGTGGGGGGGAGGAGAGGGGAGGGGGGGAAAAGATTTGCAATGAAAATGGAGCGGTTGCTATTTGAATATCCCCAGCAAAAGAGCCATTAGCGCTAATAACAGCTTTCAGCACAGTGCAGAGGGCACTTCCCATCCGCAGCCTCAGAGCACTTTGCGCTGAGCCATTTCCCCATCACATGAGGTACCAGGAGCGCAGAAGCACCTCGCCCGAGAGAGCTGCCTGGTGTGGGGATGCCAAGGCTGCTCCTTCCACTGCCCTTCCAGTGCTGCCAGGGGCTGAAACAGGAGGGCACAGGGGCTGGGACCCAGCTCCCTGCCCCACGGCCATGGCTCTGGGGCAGCCAGTGCTCCAGCATAGGTGGCACTTCACTTGTGCTCTCCACTGGGCAATTTCTGCCACCCCAGAAAGGTTTCTCAGGGAATAGGGGTTTGGAGATGGGTTGCACAGTTCATCCTGCAAGTTCTTCTCTCAGCCCCTAGAGGTAACCTGGCCCGTGGACAGAGAGCGTGCAGACACCTGCCAGCCCAGAGATATCAGCAGAGCCTGGCAAGGGCCAGGACCTCATCCCACCCAGTGCCAAGGGATGCAAGGAGTGGGACAGGCAGGGAGCTGACGTGGAGTGAGCTTCCCTCGCCACAGTGCAAGCCAGGGCAGGGGCTTGTGGGGAGATTTTCCAGGCAAAAAAATACAGGTCTGAAGCTGAAATCTTCCTGTAACAGAGCTGAGCTGAGAGCACCGCACTGAGAGGGGCTGGGGAGAGAAGATCCAACAGGCTCCAGCGATAAGCGGGAATTAGAAATGCATTAGAAGCTGCTTCAAAGCCCTCCAGATCGGAGCAGCACATCTGATGCCGCAAATGCTCTCTGCTGAAAGGCAAGCAAAGCAGGCAGCCACATGGGTGCTCCCAGCGCCGTGTCCCCAGGGTGACATGGGCTCACTGGCCACCACGCTGCCGGCTGGCTGGCACCAGGACTGCGCATCCACCCTGGTCCCTGGGTGCCCCAGCCCAAGCACCACAAACTGGGAAAGAGCCACGCTTGCCAGCACCCACCGGCACGCTGAGGGTGCCGGGGGAGCAGACCCAGCTCCTTGCGGGTCCCGGCCCTTGGCACATTTGCCTGGAGGCAGGTCTGGTGTGGCTGCTCCTGGTAAGTCATACTGGGGCACTGGGGGCAGGTTGGATTTGGGGGTTGCGCACAGGGTTTGTGAGCTGTGGCTGCAGGTAGGAGCAGGGCAGTTCTCCTGGGGATGCTGCGCTCAGGGCAGTGGGACCCCGATGCGGGGGTGACAGATGACGCTGCCATCCTGCCCTGAGTGGCTGGTGCTGGCCTCTAGGCACGCACAGCCAGGCTTCCTCACTGTAGGGTTGGCTTTCTGTCCAGCTTTCCAACATGCAGAGAGCATAGAGCTCACCTTTGCTGGGCTGGACTCTCCAGCCCCTCTCTTCCAGCCAGACGTTGAGTGGATGCTAGGCAATGCTCCTTGTTGCATTGGCCCTGGGAGAGGATGCGTTCAGCAGGGATGTGCCCCCCCCACCCCACCCCACCCTTCCAGAGCAGACATCCCAGCTCTGTTTCGGAATCAAGCTCCCCCTCACTCCTCAGAGCAGGATGTTTACCCTGGGTCTATTTTATAAATCTTGCCAGGGAAGCAAGCATGCCAGCTTTGAGTCCCACGGGGTGATGCAGAGGCCCAGGCACAGCAGTAGGATCCCAGCCAAGGACATTTCCACCGGAGAATCTTGTAAGGGGGAGATGTCAGCTCCTGGGTCCCATCCTGCACAGGTGCTTATCCCTCCTGTATGTAAGAGGGACTGAGGATTCTTAGCCCTGGGAAGCACTGAGTGCTAGCCCGGAGGGCAAAGGGAAGGTGCTGTGTCGGGGTGCAGAGGTTAATGCCGGGGTCCTGCTCCTCCCGCCAGTCCCGGGGCCCGTTTGCATGCTGTTTATTTTTATCCTGCTCTTGATGGATCGGTGCACGGCTTCGACGTTGCCAGATGATTTTCCACCAGTTCCATCACATAGCAATTTAAGGTTAGTCCTGACTGCCAGAATGAGTCAAAAGCTTTTAAAAAGCCTATAAAGCAGACATCTATCTTGCCCTGGTTTTATTCCACTTCTTTGTTTATTGCTGAGGTCATCGGCTCGTGTCTCAGGGAGGAATCCAGGTCACTGGTGACGGTGATGTGGGGCGAGGGAGGCGCTCCTTGCCTGGCTTTTGGTGGAGCTCGGACACCTCTGCTTTCACATACGAGTCCACATGACTGTGTGCCCGCTTCTTGCTGCACACGGCGGAGGACTGCACGCCTAGGAACGGACCGTGTGGGACAAGCGGACTGGAAGGGGCCCGTGTTTTCAGAAAGCAGTGATGCTGAAAGGCTGCGAGCATCAGGAAGCTGCAGGAGCCAGACCCAAAAATACCTCCCCGGAGAGGAGCTTTCTCCTTGCAGAGTTCAGCAGGCGGCAGCGAGACCCAAGCGGTGGCTGGAAAGGATTCAAGGGAGCAGGGGGATTATCCCCATCAGGGCAGGGGCTAACCTGAGGGCACCAGCTAGAGGATGCTGGAGATGCCCTGCTGTTGGGGTTTGGGAGACACTGTGTGTTTTTTTTCCCCCAAACCACCCCTATCTCCGCGGTCAGGTCAGATGCTGGTGGGGCCCCCTGCTAAGCAGTGGCAGGATGCCCCTCCAGACGGCTGTCGGGAGCACCTCGGAGGATACACGGAGGCACAGGGACACCCACCGTGCTTCACAGACGTTCAGGCAATAGCTTAGGATCAGCACGGCCAAAGCGCATCCTTTAATCCTCCTCCCAGCCCTCCCTCCTCTGGCTCCGGCAGTTGCCATGGAGAGCACCACAGAGCTCTTCTTCTCACCCCCTACCCTGGGTGAGACCCTCCTCCCAGCCTTCTCTCTCAGTTTTCCCATTCCAGGCATAAACCCTTCTGGTTTTCCCAGTGCAGCATCCCTGCCACTGGCTTTCGTCATCTGCATCCTTTTCTCCTGGCTGGGACAGTCCTCATCTGCCCTTGTCTCCACCCAAACCTCCACAGCCACCCCCACCCAGCCATCCCCCTCAGCCAGCCCTCCCTGCACAGGCACCCACCTCGCTGCCCCCCCCCCACCCCACCGCCCGCCAGAATGCTGGCACGTGTCCTTGCTGCATCCCTCCCTGCCTTTCCCTTGGGATGGGGACTGCGGTCCCTTGGGAGATGTGGCTACATGGCCTCAGTGCCAGCATTGTGGGGAGGAAACGGCCTCTCCAAGACCGTGGTGGTGCAGAAAGCCCAGGCTATATATAAGTGCATAGTTATACGGGTGAGTGCACACACCCATCCAGGCAGCCAAGAGGGCAACAGGGACTCAGAGGCTGCCACTCGCCGAGCCCGTCCCATCTCCTTCTGCTCACTCCCAGTCCCAGGCTGCGCGTGTGCTAAGCCAGGCTGGGGTTTTCAAAGAGCTATTTTTAAGACAGCAGAATTTGGGATGTGGCTGGCAGTGAGGATCTGCCGGGCCAGTGCGATTTAAGGGAGAGCGGACTGCAGTTTGGAGAGGGGAAGGAGCAGGCGGATTGAGCAAGGATCCTTTCATCTGGCGTCTGTCATGTTTCCAGGGGATCCCAGTCAGGGAGGGCAAGACGGAACAAGCGGGCACCCAGGAGGAGAGGACACGTGCCCACACATCACCTCTCCGCTCACCTCCAGCGCTGCCGGGGCTGCAGAGCCGCTCTGCCTTGCGCCGCGCTTGGTGGTCCCTGGGGAGGATGCAGCAAAGTGGTGCCAGCAGCACGCTCAGCCTTGCCGAGGAGGAGGAGGAGGAGGAGGAGGAGGAGGAGGTGGAGGAGGAGGAGGAGGAGGAGGAGGAGATGCTCTCTGAGGTCTGGGCTAGGTCCATGTCAAATGCCGCTGGCACCCTCACAGACCGGGGTGCTGGGGGTGTTTAGGGGTGTGGCGTGGGGAAGCTGCTATACCTCTCTCCTGGCCTCGCAGATCAGCTGGTGATCTGTGCCCTCGTACGCAGTGTTGACTCCTGAAATCCAGCCCAGCCCCAAGATTTTGGTCTCTCTGTGGCCCCTTGTTTGGCCCCTCCAAGGGAACAGGGGGAAGGCTCAGCTGCCTGCTGCCCACCACAGGAGGAGCATTTCGTGGCTGGGATGGTATTGCAGATAACTCCAGTAGCCAACAAATGGCTTTTGAGAGAAGCTTTGCAGGAAGAGCCATTATCACCTGCCGATGCCCAGCTGCCTCCCCAGGGAGGCACGGGGCTGGGAGCTGCACTCCGTGCAGGGAAGGGCCCCGGCGCAGCTGCATTCGCCAGTGCCAGCTGTCTGCTGCACCCTGCCGCATGAGCACCGCTGACTGCAGCCTCCAAAACATCCAAAGGTTGCGTGCAAAATGCCTGCGCGCCCCTCTCCACCCTCCCTCGAGCACAAAAGTGACCCCAAGGGAAAGCGAGTGAGAAATCATCGGCCCTTCGTTGCTTGCGAAAGCAAACCTACACGAGATTGCCTTCAAAAAGTGTTGCTCTAGAGCAGGCAGACCCTGCCCGAGCAAGGGCTGGCGAGCTGGCTGATGTCTCAGAGCTCCGAGGTGAACCCAGGAGGACAATAGCTGCTTTCTAAACCAGCCCAGCATCAGAAACCAGGCCTGGAGCTCAGACCGTTTCCTTGTGTGATGGAAAGAGTAATCGACACATCTGCTCATGCCCCAGGCCAAACTGCTGCCCTGGGCGTGCTCTTGACACCCAGAACAGAGAAAAGGAGGTCTCCAGGGGCTCCGGCAGTGCCAGAGCAAAGCTGGGCTGTGCAAGAGGGGTCCCCAATCTGGCTGCTCCCCTGGTTTTTTCCACCCCCCCCGCTGATGCCGGGCTGCAGAGGGGGCTGCAGGCTGTGGGTCAGCCTTCCCCACCGTGTGAGGTGCCCCGCACCAGCCCCGGTGCCTGCCTGCACACCGCTGCCTCCCCGGATGCGGACTGTGTACCCAGGCACCCTGTCCCCCCCCCCGCTCCTCTCTGCAGCCAGACGGCAGGACCTGGCTCCCCATCTCACCACAGATGGGCAGCTCCAGGCTCTGGAAATGCACGGGCACATGGATGCTGGAGTGTCCGGTTTGGGCCAGCACCTCTGATTTTGGGTAAAGATGGATGAACAGCGGCCATCTGTCTGCACAATGACCTTCAGTCCCACACATCTGCCTCTCTGTTGGCACACTGGCAAGAACAGGGTCCATGCCAGGATCCTTTGGTTTGACCCCAGAAAAGGGCTGAGTGTTTCCTTGTCCCGTTTTCATCACGAGCCACAGGACCCCAGGGAGTGGCGAAGAGGGTCAAGGATGGCTGCAATCCGTGGATGTGGTCCAGAAAGTAATTTTTGGAGGACACAGAGGCTTGAACACCTTAAAACAAGGTCTGGGAGGCTCCACCTGTGTCACCTCATACACTCACAGGCCCACCCTGCTAAGAACCCAGCCTTAAAAGTGGGGATGGGGCTCCTACACCCGGCTCCATGCTGCAGCAAGCCAGCAGTGCCGGGGCTGCATCTCTGCTACTGGAAAGTTCCTGTTTACCCTCCCAGGTGCCCACTACCCCCAGAGTCACCCCAGTCCCTAATGCCCTGGGGGTCCCCCCAGCTCAGGCAGCCCCAGCCTGGCCACGGGCTCCTCGGGATGTGAGGCAGAGCTGGACTGTCAGGAAGCACCGGGAGCTGATAATGACAACGTGTCCACCCATTTGTCTGTAATTAAAAGTTGTGTGTTGAGATTTCCTGTGACATGTCCCGTGAGTCCAGCTGCAGACACGGCGCCGCTGAAACCAGGAGATGCTAATGAGTGCTTCTGCATATTAAATAGCTTGTTTACACTAAGACAACAGCCGGTGTAGCTGGGGGAGGGAGAGAAGGTGGCTGTAATCTTCACTCAGGCTTTCTGCCCCAGCAGCTTGCTGCCTGCCAGCCCCTCAGGAAGCTGCTGAACCCGGGTTTGGCCAGGGTCTGGCTGCAGGGATGGTCCAGGGCTCTCAACGGTGATGCTACCACCCTATCTCAAGCCCTGGGTGTTGGCTTCATCATTCTAACCCTGCTGTGGTCTTCCTCTCTGCTGTAGGACAGTGAGGGCAGGATGCTCTGTAGCACTCCAGTCTGCCCTGGGGAGCCCTGCATGGTGCTGAGGCAAGGGGGTTCAGGGGGGAAGAGGGACTCAGCTGCTCATCCTGTGGTGCCCACTCTGCAAAAGAGCTAGTCTCGACGACTCCCTGGGCATGGGGTCCTGCAGGGAAGTGGTAAAGGGGAACCTCTATGCAGAAGGATGCAGGATCAGGGCCACAGCAGGACTCACCATGCCCAAGACCTGGCCATAATGCTGTTCCCCACTGCCCAGCACCTCCTGTTCACAAGAGATGCAGGAAAGGTGCACAGCCCTTCACTGCCCCATGTCCCAGCACTGGAGACCACTGCACCCAGGGCATGAGACAGGCAGGATCTCCCCATGCCCAGAGGGAGAGCGCTGGCACTAGGATCCAGCTGGGGTGGGGGATTTGCTAGCACAGCTGGCCCTGTCCCACGGGTGCAGGGGGGGCAGGAGGTGAGGGGCTGCAGGGTCTGTCCTTGCCAATGGTGGCCTTGGGCTGCTGTGGAGACACAGCCCCTGTCCCCTTCCCACCCAGGTCCTCCTCATTGCACTGCTGTGACAACAGGCGCCCCAAGCTCCCAGGAGAGCCCCTCGTGTCCCCGCAGGGCAGGCACAAGGGAAGCAGCTCCAGCCCTGGTGACCCCCAGGCTCGCCGGGATGGGGGAAGGCTCTTGGCAGGGCAGGACACAGGCAGCTCCCTCCATCAACATGTGAAGAGCTGGACAAGCCTAGAGGGAAAGAGCTCCAAGGACAACAAACAGCCTCAGGACCTGTCCCCAGTCTGACAAGGTCCCTGCCCAGGCTGCGGGTCACTCTTCCCCAAGCAGCTGCCAGTAGCCACAGTCTCCAATCCTGCACCCTTCAAGCTCCCGCACCCCATGCCACCCCAGCTACCAGGACGTCTTGGGCTGGAGAAGCCCTGCTTTCTCCCCCATGGCTGGAGCACCCTCAGGGGGACTGCTGAGTCCCCATCACCCTGAAGCCACAGCTTCAGCTCTGCTGCTCATTCCTGCTGCCTTCGGGAGAGCATCTTGCTGGGGCGACATGCACGTGAGCCTCACATGTGCCACTCAACATCCTCGCCCAGCATTATTCCAGATCCTCCTGCTCAACACGTCCCGTGAGGCCAGGCTCGGCTGAATGATTGATGTGATCGCTGACAGGTTGCCTGAGCTGGGCACTGTGGAAGTGTTTCTTCCTGCAGCTTCCTCCAGGGACAGGTGAGCATCAGCTCCAGGAGCTGCAGGAACAGCCTGAGAAGGGCTCGGCTTTTCAAGGGCAGACCTGGTGTCGAGGGAAAGCTGAGCCCATGGTCCAAGGTGACACACACCCCACGTCCCAGAGGCAGCAGCTGGACCAAAGCATCATTGGTGTTGTCTTTTCCCCTTGTTCTCTGTAATGCCTGGAGCAACTTCGTGGAATGTGGTCCCCTGACACACATGCCTGAGCAAGCCGAGCAAGGGTAAAACCTACAAACAGGGCCACAGATGCCTCCAGTGGAGGAAAGACCACAGGCAGATACTAGAGCAGTGGGAAGCAGGGCTGCGTGAGCTTGCATCAGGCTGCTGAGGGGTCAAGCAAGCAGGCAGTCCTCTGCATGTGCAGGGTGACAGCAGCAGGTCTCCTCTGCAGCTGTATTGAACCCTGCTCCGCTCCCAGTGCCTCCAGAGCCCCACACGTGTGCTGTACACGCTCCAGACACTGCAGGAGCCTGCCCAGAGCCCCTGACCCCGTACCCCAGCAGCTGCTGGCTGAGAAGGACCCTTGGGGTAAGAGATGCCACCATGGGGTGAGCTTGGAGGGGCTGGGTTAGAAAGGCTTGCTGCTCTGAGGAACATTCCTCAGGCGATGGATCATCTACACGTAGACTGCACCAGCCAGAGCCTGCTCAACCCCACTCTGCACTCCAGGGCACTGTCTCTTCCCACCTCCTTGAAAAAGCCCCTACATCTACCTTCAGGGCACCACCACTTCTTCCCCAGTCAGCCTTACAACTCATGTGAGCGAGGAACATGTTTTCATCTGCGCCTGGTTCTCTCCAAGGTCTTCCCCATCTTCTGCAGGGCCGCTTGGGCAGATCTGTGCTGGGGCTGGACAGGTCTGCCCGGAGGGAGAGGCACTGGGGGCTGTTCGGGGGCACACAGTCAGGTCTAGGGCTGAGACAGGCTTGACCCCAATGGTCATGGTCTTCAGATGCTGTGGTTCAGTGGGAAGCCTGTAGCAAAGCTTTTTGAGGGAGCAGAGGCTTTCTGGAGCTCCAGAGAATCTTGGAAAAGTGGGGTGAGCCTCTGGGAAACATCCCCTTCTCTTGGTGCCCTGTGTGCTCGTCATGGGGCATGGCAACCTGCTGTGGGTGCCCTGCCTGGGGGTGCATAGCTGCCTGGGTGACGGATGTCCCCTGCCCCGGGTCTGCCTGCCCACGCAGGTCCCCAAAGGCTACAGCTCACACGCCACTGCGAGCAGCCAAGGTGCCACCAAGTGCCAGGTGCTGGTCCCTGCCCACACTCACCGAAGTGCCTGGCTGATGCATTTCCCTGCCACCCGCCCCCGTGGCAGGCTGGGGGGGGGGGGGGGGGACGACGGGGGACTAGCTGGAGTGGAGCAGAACAGCTCAGGGCCACGGTGTGTGGGTACCTGACCTTGCCCCCCCACTAGCAGGTTCCCCATCCCACCTGCACCTTTGAGCCTTGCCCACCCCTCCCACAGCTCCCCCCAGCCCACCCAGGCCTTGCTTTATATGGAGTTGCCAATCGCAAGCGTTTTAAATGTTAATGACGACGTTTCAGATTTGTAGTGGAAACTAATTAAAATTGTTATTGTTAGCGGGTTTGAATTGCCCAGGTGTGAATCATTATCCTCATTAAAATAATCAGGGAGACGGGGATGTGACAGGAGAGCAGATGGATGAGAAACAGCCTGAGCAAGCGACCTAGGCGGCTGGGGAGCCCGGCTGCCCATGGGGAGGGGGGGCAACCCTGCCCAGGGTGGCAAGGCCCCCCGGGTCTGGTGAAGCCCAGCGTGGATGCCCCACAAAAGCTGCCCCACTCACGGCCCCACGTGCCAAGGGCTTCAGGGCGCTGCAAGCGGGGTGCTGGGGTTTGCCCGAGCAGGGGCGACGGCAGGGAGAGGCTGCAGGATGGGAGGGGGGGGGTCATCACTGCATCAGCCCCCTGGGCATACGTCCTGCTTCCCCATCAGCCGGCCCGCAGCGCTCCCTCACCCTGCTGCTCCGTGTCTGCCCAGCGTGGCACGTGCCTGGATTCAGACGGAGCGGCGCGGTTTGGCCCCTGCCTGGTCCCGCGGGAATGGGGACCGTACGTCCCCGTACGGCCTGCCCCAGCCTCGGAAGATGAGCGGGGTGCTGGAGGCTGTGGAGCCCTGCCTGCCCTTCCCGCCCGTGGCTGCCAGAAGTGGGGAACATCGCGGAGCTCCTGAGCCAGCCCCGCCGGAGCCAGCCGGGCTGCGAAGAGCCCTGGGGCTGGCCCTGCCCTGCGTGGACCCACGCCGCTGCAGCTGCTCTGGCCCCTGCAGCCCGTCTGCAGGGAACAAGGGCTCCTTTCTGCTGGATGAATGGGCTCAGTGTGCGCGGGCCCCCCCCACCAGACCCCCGCAGCCCCAGACCGGCCGCTGCTGGGCGGCAGGGCCGGGGTCGGGGGTACCCTGCGGGCACGGTGCGGCGGGGCAGCTATTCAGGGAAAGAGCACGGCCCTCCCAGCGCTCAAGGTCGCCTTTGTGCCATGCACCCCGGAGCAGGGGGATCCCCTGGGGACAGCGGTGACACCAAACTCAGGAATGATGGCACACGGCCAACGCCGGGGCTCTTTGCCCCCAGCCTCTCTCCCCACTGCAGCCACCCTTGTCCTCTGTGGGGCCAGCTGTGTGGAAGGGCCCCGGAGACACTCTTGCTGGTCCCCTGCCACTGGCCACCAAGACACCAGCCCAGAAAGGCGGCACTGGGAGCTGTGGGGAAGCTGATTTGCCGGGGCCATGTTGCCCATCTCTTAAGCACAGGCCATGGATGACTGTGGGGATGTGCTGGCCAGGTGGCACTCAAGGCTAGCTTATCTGATGATGTTTTCATCTATTGACAAATCTATTATTGATGATACACTTTCCTGGACTTGGCAGAACTCTGTCCATGCTCCAATCATATCCATCAAATAAATCTCAGCCAGGCTTTGCCATCGCTGCTGAATTAATTATCCCCAGATTGTTTTTTCATAAATATTTGACAAGCACTAACAATGCAAGGCGTGAAGCCCCCTGGTAATTCTGTGGCTCCAAATTACCCTTAAAAGGTAGCTGTCACCTCCGGCACTGCAGGGCTAGGGCTGCTTCAGGGGAGATGTAAAGGCTGGGGCAGGACCTCAGTTGAGGACCTGACAACCAGCTGCCCCCCCCCCCCCCCCCCCCCCGCAGGCTTTTGGGATGTCACCCAATTAGGTGTAAATGGGACACAGCACTGAGGCCTGTCTAATTCATGCATTAAAGGCATGAAGCAACAGGGACAGCAAACTGGTCCCAAACAGATGGATGCACGCTGTACGGGAGGGGGATCCTTCCTGCAAGGGTGCTGTTGCTCCTGTGGCTCTGCACAGAGGTGATGCTCGACCCCCACCTCTGCGATAGCACAGCCAAGCCGCCGAGCAGTGGGGCACGTGCTTGGGACGTGCGGATGTTATTCAGCAGAAAGTCTTGGCATGACTCTTGCTTGGTGTCTTTGAGCTGTGATTAGACATGGGCTAGGAGACCCTGCAATGGGTAACCCAGTACAGAGGCGTTTCTGCCTCTGCCCCGTAAGTTTTTCTTCACACTGCTGCCTTCAGACTGTCCCTGCCCTTCACAGAGGCACAACCTCCACGCCAGGCCACTGAAAAAGCTGGGAGGCTCAGCCCTGGGGGGTGGGCTCCAGGCAGCCAGCCAGCGCAGCCCCTGGCTGGAGGGCTTGCTGCAGATTTTGGGGACAGGCACCTGGGAGCAGGACGCAACCCTGTGCCAGGAGGCCGACACCCTGCCTAAGGTGCACCCGTGTACACATCCACCATGCACACCCACCCCAGCCACGCTTCAGCAGTGGGGCTGAGGCGCCGGGTGGGAGTGAGCACCCGAAAGCAATCACACAAATCACCGGCGGCCAGAAGGCTGGCACAACCGAAACAAACCCAAAGCAATAACCGGAGGCATTACTAGTCCAACTAAAATTGAATCTAGGAGAAAAACTGGAAGCTTCCCAGAAAAGCTTGCAAAGCAGCCTGCAGTCAGGAGGGAAATCTTTCCTGGAGCAGAACTGACCACAGAGCAGCCCGAGCAGCCGGTCTGCAGATGTCCCTGCTGGGCCAGACCGAGGACACGACCAGCAGCCAGGATGCTGTTGGCTCAGCGGCGGAGGACAGCAGATATCAAAAGAGTCATCAGAGACTTCCAAGTAGTTCACAGAAATGCGCAAGCACAAGGACTTCAAGGAGCTAAAGTGAAAAATGGTCTCATTGTGTTGCACTCTGGTCCAAGACCGGTCGTCAGCCTCAGAGCAAAGGCTGGGATCACTCTTCTGGCAGGACCAGGCTGTCCCATCACAACAGCACCCTTTCTCCTCTCTCTCACTCGCCTCACAGCCCACCTGCAGGCAGCCAGCGGGTGCCACGGACCCACCCCCACCAGAAGCTGTTCACAGCTGGCAGAAGTCCTGGTGTCTGCTTTGGGATAGGCTTGAGCTGAGGAGGACACCGCTCAGGGCAAACTTCTGTAGGATAACGCCTCCTTTGCTGGCAGGAGGAAGACCTCCAGGCAGACTCACACACACCGCAAGGACTTCCAGGATAAACTGGCAAAGAACCGAAGCGTGGATATTGAGCTAGGCTGGGACTGGCAAATTAAAATGAGAGAAAGGAGGCCAAAAGCACTCGAGAGATGCTGAGACTGGCTCTGAGGCTGGAATCTTCTTTGCAGATACGTGCTGGGAGGGGACTCGGACACGTGCTGGGAGTGGGAGCATGAAGCCTGCACACAGAGAACTGGGCCGGCATAGGGAAAAGTGACTCTAAGCTGGTTCTAGGAGTTATCAAACAATTAAAGATGTGATAAATTTAGTCTGTGGAACAGGAAATTGGCAATAATGCAGAAATGAAAGGAAGCAGTTGAGCTAACTGCTGGGCACTCTACAAAATTGGCTATAAAAAAGAAGGACTGCCATAAATATAAGGGCAGCCAGGAGAGGACATTGCTGGTAATGAAACCCCTGCTCCCCATGCGGGAAATGGGGAGACACAGAGCTGAAGCTATGAAGATATCAACCACGGCTGTGCTCATTCAGGACGCACAGCTGAACAGCAATAATGGAAGGCCAGAAGCAAAGTGTGTGCTGGGTTCGCTCACCCCTGCTTCTGAATTGATGGTATTAGACCAAGATGCATCAAAAACTAAAAAAAAAAAAACAAAACAAAAAAAAAACAAACCAAAAACAAACCACCCCATCAAGCTAAGGGTGCTGACCACAGTGTTGGCCTGGGTTCCCACAGAAAGAGTCCCTGAGGAAAGGTACTAGTACACAAGCTGGGAAAGTGCCACTCTGGTATTTGGACAGGCACCGGGATAATGGGTGAGCTAATTGCCTTGGATTGCATTGCATCAAATGAGCACATAATAGATGCCAAGATTGGGGTCAGGCAAGTGCAGCCTGTGGAAATTGCCTTTGAAGCAAGAGCCCCAGCGAACAGCAGTCTGTAGGGAAGCAAACGCAGTGCTCTGCCACCACTGCAGCCATCCTCCTCCTGTGCAAGCAACAGCAACAACAGTTTCACGACAGAACTGAGCTAATGAATTGTTAAGATTGACTGGAGCTATTTTCAGCTGATCCAGGACAAAACATTCAGCAAAATTCCAGCTACAGGAGTTTTAAGAAAAAAAAAACCAACCCAGCTGCTTTGTGTTCAAGAGGCAGGAAACGGATTCTCATGGGGTGCGGGCACGTGAAGGGCCCCTTGGGTTGGTGCCCACGTCTCCTGTTTTCCCTCTGCCTTTGTACAGAGGTGGCTGGGGGGGATTTGCTCTGCTCTGCTGCCAAGTGTTGAGCCTGGAGGGGTTTGGCTTCCCTGGGCCACCAACGGGCAGCTCCTCCGGGCTGGTGGCCGTTCCCAGCGAGACGCAGCTAGTTATCCTCTGCGGCTCCACCATTTGCTCATGGCTGGGAGCTTGAACCTGGCTGAGCTCTGCACCATGGAAGAGCTTCGCGCCAGAGGACACGGCCTTGGCCACCATGGATGTCCTTGAGCTGGACAAGCCGTGTTTCACCAAGGCGTGGTGACTTCTGAGGACGTGGCCCAAGCAAAAAGCTCTGCAACGCCCGCTGCGGAGAGGTGGGCTTTCTCCCCCCAGCCACCTGGAGCTGCTGGGATGTCCTACAGGACCCCAGCCCCCAAACAAGGCGGGTGGATATGGCAGATGAGAAGTCTGGGAAGGTCTCCGAGAAATGAGGAGCTTAGGGGCCCCCAGACGCATCGGCTCTGGGTGGCTGCAGTAGCACACCTGCTCAGGACCCAGCACTCTCCGAGCCTGCTTTTGGCCCACGCCTGGCTGTGGATGCCATCTCACACCCACAGCCCAGCTCTCCTGCTGCCCTGCAGCCATCCTTCAGCCCTATCCTGCCCTGCAGCACCCAGGCAGTGTGTCTGACCACCTCCGTCACCAAGACAGCATCTGAAATTCCATACCAGGCTTCATTTCAACAGAAATAAGGCTGGCTTCAGGCACGGAGACCTCAGGGAGAGGCAGAAGAGAAGAAATACTGTTCTATAACCCGCCCCCAAGCCCTTCTGGTGTGGGCCTGCACCTCCATCTCAACAAATGTCACCTCCCCTGCATCAAGGCAGCCTCCCCTCAGCTCCCTGATGGCTCCCTGCCCTCTGAGCAGCCCTCAGCCCCGCTGTGCCGCAGGTTCCCCCAGGCTGAGCGATCCTGCCCCACCGTCTGGGTGCTCAGCCAAGACCGTGGTCTGCCGCAGGCTGGGTGGTTGCGGAGGGGTTGGCGTGACCCTGGCAGTGCCCAGACCTCCCGCAGCATCTCTGCAGCCACCTGGCACCATGCCTGGCCCCGTGTCCCTGCACGGAACGCTGGGGTGAGCGCGGTGGGTAGGGGCTTGGGGGCAAACCCCCTCAGCGCCTGGGGAGCAGCAGCACGTTCAGGCACATGCTTCAGGGCTCCTGGCTCAGAGCGGGTGTTGTTTTGGGGACCTCTGCGGTCCTCAACACCCCCTCACAGCCAGAGGAGACCTCCAACCGCAGGAGAGTGACCTGGTGCTACACGAGACCTACAGCATAGGCAAAAAATTGCCCCAAGACTAAAAATACTCTCACCTTTCAGTGCAGACTCAGGCAGCAGAGCAACAGGCTCATCATGTAGCAGCAGCCAGAGCTGGGAAGGGAATTTGCATGAGGCACTCAGTGTAGCACGGTCCACAGGGAGCGGCGGGCACGTGCGAGATGCTCTGCAGAGGTTCCCCGGGTGCAGGGGGGCAGCTGAGGCTAATGGAGCTACAGCATTCACCACAGAGCACCGTACATCACCACAGGTCTGTGGTGAAGAAGAGGGGACGGCTGAGTCACCTCGTCTGCGGAGAGCTGGAGCTCACACTCACCCCATCTCCCACCACTAATTAATGCCAACACTAAATACAAACACATCTCTGTTACTCACTAATGGGACGTGGACAGGCTGAAACGCAGACCCTTCACCAGCGCTTGCTTTAAAAACGAAGCAAACTCCCACGTGGAAGCCTCCAGTTCCACTCGAAGCTGCTAATTTATTCCCTTTCCTGCTGCTCAGCCTGCAGACACACCCCAGCATGTGTGATGAGTCCTCACAGCCGCTCCGGAGCTGCTCATGCCCACCCTTAGCGCTGCTGTGCACCGTGAAAAGAGCAGCCCTGGTGCCAGGATTGCATAGCGAGAAGGGGCAGGGAAAATGTGAGCATGGAAAGAAGGGATGCAGGGCAGGATGTAGCTCAAATCACAAGGTTTTCTGATGGTCAGGCGCCTGGAGGAGACCTGTGGAAGAAGCCCCTGGCTAAACCACTCAGGGCTTGGGCAGGCGTGTGGGGCCATGCTGCACCACTGTGGCCCCAGCCTTTCCTGGATCACAGACCCAGCCGGGGCACCCACCAGAGTTTTTATGGAGTGCAGAGCTTTTCTTGCACAGCAGGCAGCCGGCTGGCCACGTTTTGTTAGTGCACAGTGCTTAATGCAAGCTGGTCACCGTGACCCCTACAGTCTGTAGGTGATGGAAATCAATATCCTCTCACGAGGCACTGTATAATCTGTGTGGTACCATGTGCACTGCCAGCTTACTGGAAGGGTCATCCTGCTCTGCCAGGGTCAGCCTGGGATGGGGCAGCACAAACCATTTGCCCCCACTGCTCTCAAGGGACTGGGTATCAGAATCGGCTGGTGGCATGTGGTTATTTTGGGGGAGCATCTGCTATAGTTTAATTTAAATAATGAGGCTGAATCCTCACTTTGAACTCAAAGGGGCTCTGTGAAGCCATGGTACTGGCATCCTGGGATGAGTGGGGGTGGCTGGCCAACGGCCACTAAGTACCACCCTGCTGCCCTGGCGCACCCAGGTTTGCAAGAGGTGCCTGGGGACTGCCGCTCCTGCTCCCAGACGGGGCTTTTCCTGCCATTTCCAGGCCAATCTCTGCCTTGTGCAGGAGCAAAGAAGGAAAAACTGCACTGCAGCGTGGAGCCAGCTGGCCCGAACAGGGCCACACTCATGCCGTGAGGCAGTGAAGCCCAGCAGTCCCCCAGCCTGTGACCCCCACGATGGGGCAGCATGCCTTGCTGCCTGCTCGTTCAGACACCAAGGGCTTGAGAAAGATACTGGTACCAGTGTCACTGCCACAGGCTGCTGCACCGGGTGCCCCAGCACCCTGTCTCTCCCTGGGGTCCAGCAAAACCCCTGCAGCACTGTGGGGCCTGGGGACATCGGGGAGCAGCGGGTTATGTGTCTGCCTCGCCGTCAGCCCCCACGCACCCCTCTATGAGCTGGGCCCAGCTGCCTGGGCACCTATGGATAATCCATCTGCTGAACACGCTACAGGCCATTAGCTTTAACTAAAGGGAGTCGCGGGGAGAATCATTAAAGGAAAAGTTCACAATGCAATTAATAAAGCACCTCATTAGGTCTCCTTCCTATATGAGCATGCAGCTCCCGCTACCGGCTCTTGAAGGTCTGGTGCTCTTGCTCCCCATGAGGAGACATTCATTCTTTTCTCAGGAGGCAGCTGATGGCTGGAGGTGGCACCGACAGGGTGCTGCTCTGGGACTGTGACTCGTGGCTGGACGGTATTTATCCCACCACTGTCCTGCCTTAGTGCCCTACAGCCCTGGGCTCCTGCAGGACAGCTTTCCAGGCCCAGGGCACAGAGAAGGGGCAAGCGTGCCACAAACCCACCAGTGTGTGGTGGGGATGCAGAAAGCATCTGCCCCGATACAGACACCAGGACCAGCGTCAGCCCTTGCCCATCACCTGCCCTGCTTTGCCCCCACAGTCTCATTTGCTGCATGGGAACCAGCAGCATCTTCGGGGCTACTGGCACTTTGGTCTTGCACTCCTCAGGCTTCATTACAACTAAAACTGGACACTTGACCCGCCTCTGGCTCTCTTTGCAGTCCTCCACACGCTCATCAGAACCCTCCTGCCAGGCAGTGCCAGTGCACCAGGGCGTGGGGGGTTCACCACCCTCAAGGGGCCATAGGGATTCTAAAAGGAGGCCAAGGGCTGCACCTGGGGATTTTCCACCCAGAGCCTCCTATAGGGGCACACTGTGGTCTCCTGTGTTGGCCTCTGCCTCTGCAGAGAGTTTGCAAGGGTGAGTCCAAGGTCCAGGCTGCCTCCTGGCTGCGCTTGGCTGGAGATGGTGGCCACGTGCGGGGCTGTGTTGCCACCCTTGGCCACTGCCAGGTGTGGGAACTGCTTTCAGAGACCAATTTTGCAACTGGTTTCCAGGCTGCTTCTTACAGCTACACAAGGCCCCTTTTTGCTTTCCTCTCCCAGCACCCATGGGATACTGCTGCACGCTTCCAAGCACCTGGGACCCCTTCCCAGAAGGGTCTGCACAGCAGCCTGGGGGGACACTGCACCATGAAAGGGGAACTGCCAGGAGGTGTTGTCATTGCTGGCTGCTCTTTTTGCTTCCAGCAGCTGTTTCACGTCACTGGCTCTTTTTAGGTTTTCCTTCATCTTACCCTCAACCTTGAAAACCTCCAAGGTCTTGCCACCCGTTGCTGTGGAGGGTGCCCGCCAGACCCAGCGCTTCTCTGAAGCTGTCAGGGTGCTGTGCTGTGCCCCAGCAGCCCCATGCCAAGGGGCAGAGGTGTGTGCAGCAGCATCTGGGTGCCAGCAGAGATCCCACAGCAGGACAAGGCCAGTGCTGTGGGGTGGAGGGCTTCAGAAGCAACCACTGGCTGTGCAACCAGGTAAGTGGAGACCAGAGGTCCTGGGAAATGGTGGCAACCCTGGACAGCAGAGCATCTCTGCGGGACCCAGAGCTCCTGGCGGGATTCGACGCTGCCCTTCCTTGCAGGCAGATGGGATTTGAAGGCAGTAAGTGAATTGGACCCCATCGGATCAGGGAAATATCTGAAACTATCGGAAAGAGGGAAGCAGTCATGGAGGTGACCTTTTCTTGGACAGGGCTGGAGACATGAAAGTTGTGACACTACTGGTGATGGATCCCAGTGGGAAAGGGAAGCAGTAAATGCCAATTATTTGCATATCTCTCCATCTGCAGGCCTAGCAAGGGGCTTGTCCAGAGGGGAGAGGCAGAGGCACACTTCTAAGCACTCACAGGAGCCCTAGAGAGGGCAAATGAGAGCCTCCAGGTCCCACTCCTGCCTTTTGATCTATGTTTTTCTGGGACAAGCTCTTGCCCTCCTGCACCACAAGATGCCGGAGTGCATGAGCAGGACTTAGAGGAGGTGGTAGCAGATTTTACATCTAAACCAGACTCCTTCTCTGTTTAATCTCAGCCAGTACAAGTGGCTTAACCCATCGGACAAGCTCCAAATCCTCCTCTCCTCCTCTTGATCCCACATAAGCCCCAAGTTTTCCCCCCTTGATAATCCCTGATTCACTGGGATCATGGGATTCCTCTGCCAGCTGCACAAATCCAGATGCTTTGCTACTATGCTGGGACCCAAATGGGAATGGATGCAGATGGTGACTCTTAAAGGTGTCTTCCTGCTCTCCACCACTGCCCCAGTCCTGCTGCTCCCCTCCCCTGGACCCAAGAGCCCAGCAAAGAGCCCAGGAAAGCAAAGCCATGACACTACACCGGCAGCGGTGCCCACATGTCATGAAATCCCCAGGCTCCCATGGCAGAGCACTGGGCCCAGACATCCCTCTGGGGACCAGGGTGGGATGCAGGGCCTCCTGGCCAGAGCTGGTCCGCACTGACATCTGTATGGGTGATCTTGGACACAGGTTGTGGGGGAGTTCCAGTGCATCCCCAGCCGTGGGGTGCTCTGGCTGTGGGATGGAAAATGGGGCCAGGCAGCTCCACTGAGCCCTAGTCCCAAAACCAAGGGCAGGGAATGCTCTGCTCTGCCAGCCATGTCCTTCAGGGTCTGTGCAACACTCTTTCTGCGTGGCCTCTTGCTTCTGAGACAGCTTCACCCATGCAGCTGTGGGCACCAGAGGGGCAGGCAAGGAGCTGGAAGCATCTCCAGGCTGCTGGAAGCTGTACCCTATGGCACATGCCTTCTGCAGTGGGATGCCCTGACCCCAACAAACACACTAATCCCACTTCATACCTTTCTCTGCTCCTGCCCCAGCACTTACAGGACAGGACATGTCTTTGCACAGAGGCAGGTGACAGGCTGGAAAGACCCTGCCTAGCTCATAGCATGTCAGAGTCACACCTGCCCTCTCTGGACTCTTTGCCCAAGGGAAAAATCTTGACATCAGGGTTGGGCTGTTTTCTTCAGTCTTCACGTGGTGTGTGAGGAACCAGCAGCACCTCACCACCTAGCACAGGTAGGCAGTGCCTGGCCACGGCAGCAGCACACATCCCCACACCACCCCTTCTTCTAAGGAAATGTTCTTGTCATTAATACTCTCCCAAATTTTCCTCTGTAAAATCTTCTCTAAGCTGTGAAATCCCTGCCTGCCAGGAATTAGTTTTAGCATTGCTATCTTGCAGCCATTTTGAAGGCATTTCCTTCACATCTTTCTATTTGCCTTTTATTTTTGTTTAAAAAAAAAAAAAAAGTCTGGATTCCCTATAACATTTTTCACACCCGGGAGTGAGCTCTGTGTGTTTTTTATCTTTGGAAATACGGGCAAAGTGCCCCATAGCATCGCATTTAAGGAGGAATGGAGGAATAAGCTATTGGTGTTGGAGCACAGTGCGCTTGGCTCTGTCTTCACATAGAGGTTTCCTTCATCTCTCCTACAATAGCCTTATGTCTAATGATATTTATCTAATTAGAAACATGCCCAATTGTTTTACACAGTAGGAAAATGGGTTGTTTGGCAATGCTGATGTATATCACAGTGATGAGGGGTATGCAGAGTCCTGAAATAGATGAGATCTAGATGAGAGAGAAAGATTATATTCAGGTGCTCTGTTCTGTCAGAGAGCCTTTGATTTGGTGGATTGTGTAGCATGAAAGGCCAGGCTTGTTACAGCCTTTGTGTGACTAAGAGTAAGATATTAAAGTTTGATGCACTGCTCTGGGAGACGCTACGTGATGGATAGAGAAGACTTGCTAGGCATTGTAGGAGCTGTGTAGGGCCTTTAGGATCTTTGGGGGCTGTTTGTTATATATATCCTTGCCTAATGGTTTGCACGTGAGCAGAGTGCTAAGGTCGGTGTCCGGATTGCTTATGTGACCTTGGCATACGATTTTCATACGCAGGAACATTTGGTTCTGCGCAGTGAGCAGCTTCTCATGAATTGCAGGCAGTGACCCTGGGTGTCAGCAAGGAACCTCAGTTATTTCGTTTCTTACCCTTTAAAAAGAGTTATGGCTTATATTACTGGGATGTTTCCTCCGCACAGAATCCTGCAGCGGTGGGTGGGAAGGCTCCTTGGAGTTTCCCGGTCCTCTCCTGGGACTATACGCAATACTAGCTCAGGCCGTGGCTACACTGAGCTGAGCTTTGAAAGTCTCCAAGGACAGAGACACCTTCACGTTTCCCAGTGAACTGTTGCATCTGGGGGCAGCCTGCAGCAGGGTTTGGGCTTGGGCTGGATTCGCAGCCGCTCAGCTCACCTGGGAGCTCACCTGCTCATTTGGCACCCTCCTTTGCGTTTCCCCAGGCACGGGACGGGTGGCGCAGGACTGTGATCAGCCGTGATAGGACCCTGCTGCCGCACACCCACGCCCGTGGTCCTGTGGAGCCGTGCACAGCTGTGAGCAGGGCACTGGTCTCGGTGGAGAGGCCGGCGAGCCAGTGATGTGGAAGCCATCTGAGGCTTCCTGAATGATGGATCCTGGACAACTGCAACTCAAACAGAGCCAGAGGTGCCTCTTCAGGCAAACCTTGGGGGCTCAGAACCTACTGGGCAGTGTGTCCTTCCCAGAGCTGTCTGGGACGCATCCCTGGAGCATCCTGGGGGTGTTGTTGCATTTGGCTGTCGATGCGTGGGGCCAAGCCTCTTCACCAGCCCCTCACCAGTGCGGGGCAGAGGGAATAGGCATAGCACAGCTACTTTTGCTGGTGTGCCCACTGTGAACATCATGCCTGCGCAGGGGAGTCTTTCCAACACCAAGCACTATGGCAAGTCCATCCAAAGGATGCTTCAAGGACTGCAGGCTCCAGACCTAAAGCCAGCCTGGGTGCAGGGAGGAAGCGATCAGTCCCAAGGACAGCTCTGCTGTGACACATTTCTTAGGACTAAGTCTTCCATTCTTGCTTTAACCTTTTCTGGTGACTTGTGGTGGCTGTGTTAAACAATGATATGCCTGCAACATGACAGTGATTTGTTTAAAGAGCCCACACTTGTCCTTGTTAGCGCTCACTCGGTGCTCTGACAGTCCTGTCAAAAGCTTCTGCACATTTTTCAGTTCTCTCCCTCATTTGCTCCTGTCACCATGGGGAAACATCCAGATAACAACAGCCCTGGTGGCATTTAAGGAGCTCAGGGGCCTGGGCTCGGCTGTGTCGTCCCTGCCCAGCACACCAAGGGGGTCACCAGTGAGTCTGGGGATGGATGGCTGCACCCTGAGCCCGGCGCAGACCGCCTGCCTGCCCCACTGCCTGGCCCGGCCCCGTGCAGCAGCATCACCAAGAGTCTGTGGGTATCGAAGGGCTTCCCAGCCCTTGAGACCAGAGCACGATGCTGGCCCTGTACCCTGGTGCCACTTCACACCCCGGACTCTGCGTGGCCAGATCCTGGGGACGGGCTGGGCAAGGAGAGGGCACTGGTTCCTGTCCGGGTTTAGGCATTCAGTAGAGCTGGTGGTTTGAACATGACAGCTGTCCCAAAAAGAGGGTTTTCCAGCTAAAAAAGAAGGGCAAGGAGCTCATGTCCCTGCTGCTCTCTCAACAGTGGATGACTGTGCAGAAAAGGGATGCTACTGTCACCAGCTCTGGCTTCCAGGCTTCACACTGAACGTAACCAGTGTAGGCAGAGCATTAAGCATGCAGAAACTGGTCCTCTCTGGGGACACGGCTGGGAGTGAGGTGCCTTTCAGAGCATTTAAGAGCTAATGCTTCAGTGTCCAGGGAACTCCCACATGGATGAACTTCAGGGCTGAGCACAGCATCAGAGGGAGTAGATAGATTTATGCTGAGGTTCAGGTAAATTGTAGTGAGCTTGAAGGTTGTTTGACAGGGCTGGGAGCACCAAGCAACAGACTCAGTATGCAAACGGAGCAGCCTGCTCTGAGAGCTGAGCCCTGCCTGAGAGTTTCTGGCCTGGACCATGCAGTTAATGTTGGGAAATTCAAATGGTTCCTCTGCTGTAACATCTGCAGATACCTCAGAGGAAGAAGCAGGCGGGGAGGTAGTGGAAATTAAACTCCAAGATACGTACCAGTAACTGCCTGCAACCCCGCACTGGGCTGAGCAGCACTTCCCAATCCACGCAATCCCCTCCCCTCAGGAGTGAGCAACACACGGCTTCTCCATCTCAGCTTCTTGTCACTCAGACAGCTCCTGCAGCCTTCCCGGAGGCATCCTGACCTGTCTGCTCACCCTGTGCACCAGTTGGGGTGCGTGGGTCCCATCTCTAACGCTGCTGCTTCGCCTGGGACCGAGACATCCCACCCTGCCCCTTCTGTGACACCCTCTCACACCAGCACATCAGAGACTGGCCTGGATCCACCAAGCCGCAGGGAGATGACGAGCCCAGAGAAACCCATTTCCCAGAGATAATGTTATATTTTCAGAGTGCATGTAGTCAAATACGGCCAAATGTTCCCCTCCCTGAAGCCATCAAAGCACCAATGACTCCGTAATATTTAATGGCTTGTTTTGCTCCCTAAATGATACAATGAAAAGGATTATTAATGTTAATAGCGTTCTTATCATATTTTAATAGCATCATGTATAACCGAAATGTCATCTCAGCACATATTTCTCTTGCTCTCACCCTGGGTGTGGAGTAATCATACTCCAGAGATGTGGTGAAGGAAGAGACACTGGGCAACAGTGTGGAAAGATGGTCTGGGGCCCAATGCTGAGTTGGACTCGGATGATTGGAGAGAGGGGATGCAAAACCACATGAAGAACCGCTCCCCTGCAGGCAGGGGAAGGAGCGGAAACCAAAGGGCCAGGAGGGGCCATGGGCAGGGGGAGGGTGCACGAGATGGGCAGGGGAAGGATGCACAAGGCAGCTCCAGCCAGGCCCCAGGGCATGGACAGAAATCCTGGGCATGGAAGGGGCCGCTCATGTCAAGGGTGTGAAAATGTCACTCATCCCCTACAGTCACCAGGTCCAGTTGATCCCTGAGGCCTAGGAAGGGCTGGATCCCCACGTGAGTGGGGTCAGGCCATCGTTCCCCCAGGAACAGGGCAGGATCCCCCACGACCTGCCAAACCTGCTACTGCTACCACTTCTTTTCCTGACACATTGGACTCCATCAAGAGCAACTGTCAGTGATATACTCCAATTTTCAGCGTATCATTTCGCAGTCCAGTGAGCATTTGCCTTTTTTTTTTCCCATCCAATCCATCTTATAGATTAGTTTAACTAGGCTGAAAACCCACATTTTTCATGTGGGGTTTGGTTTCCCTTGCATTCAGCCCTCATCTCCTTGCCAGGCAAGGACTTCAGCGGCTGGAGGCTGAGTGCAGAGGGGCCCCTTCAGGTAGAGCCAGGCTCAAGGACAATGTCATTTCATTTTCCCAATCCCCAACAAAAGTCATTGCATTTCCATAATAGAATTGCAAAAAGAAGACCCAGAAAGATTCGAGGAGCAGCCATGAGTTGCTAAAGCTTCCAAAAAAGCCCCGTACCCGTAAGAACTTCACACCTGTGAAAGTTTGCACACGTATAAATGGGTACGGGTCTTCCTCGTTGTCCCGTGGCCAAATGTTGTGCACAGCCCAACCTCTGCGCTTGTCCATGGGCAGCACCCTGCCCTCACCGACACCTGCACGCCCACACTTGCTCCTCATCCTCTCCCACAGACATGCGGGCACTGCTTCTGTACAATCGCAGAGGCCTCTGCCCTCAGGACCTGGGAACCTCCTCCACAGATGCGCGAGCACGCACGTGCGCGGACACCCCTCCCCAAGCCAGCTTGCTTTTGTGCTGCGAGATGAAAGGGGGCAACTCGACTCTGACCTGCTCATATTTCACTAAAATGTTATTTTAACACTTAAAAGGGTAGAAAATACCATCAGCGGCTCTTCATTTATCAGATCAATGCACGAGGAGAAAGGCACGCATGCTCTCCACGTTAATGAGCCCAGGAGCCGGCTTGCAGCTTCCCGGCACAGCCCTGGCACTCAGGCTGCAGGGGTGAGGGGAAGCAGGGATGGAGTGCTGGCATCCGAGGGGATAAATCCCCCTCTTTTCCCCTCTAGAGAAGATCGTAGGCGCTCAGTGACTCCCGTGGCAGCTGGGGGACCTGAGCAGGGAAGGGAAGCCAGACCCACCAGGAGGAGAGCCTCTGGGGAGACCTGATGGAGGTCCCCAGCCTCCTGCCCGCAGCAAACGTGCCAGCAATGTGGAACAATGAGCACGTCCTGGATTTCCCCTATTTCTCCCAAGGTCACAGCCGATTGCTGGAGCCGGAGAGCTTCTGCCTGAGCTGCGAAGGTGCTGACTCTCCTTCCCAGCTGGGAAGATTCCTACCAGGCAGTCTACTCGGGGGCCACACCGTGGGACTGGAGCTGGGTTTTTCTCCCAGGCTTCTGGTGCATCCTGGCAGCTGCTTGACTTGTCTCAGTGCCGGGGAACCTCAAGCTTGGTTCCTCTCTGCCCCAGGGCTGATGTAGAAAGACACTTTCAGGATGGGACCCCCTTCGCTCCTCCTCACCTGCTGCCCTAGTCCAAGTGGCACCACCTCCCCGTGTCTTGCACAGATGAATATGGAGGAAGGACAGATTTCAGGCTTGTCTTCTCGCAGGACACAGCAATGTGATGACTACACTCAGTAGAGAAATCCAGAAAGGTGCCCGATGGACACTGTCCTATGGACAGTGACAGTGCAAGGCAGCCCTCTCCTCCAGACAGCCCCAGGGATGGAGACACTGGTCCGAGGACGGTCATCCTACCTGGCAAAGCCACAGTCACCACTGGAACTTTGTCCACATTGTAGCAATAAAATTTGCATCTCCACTGGGAAGTCTTTGCTCATGAACTTGCCGGCAAGGTGCTCCAGCCATCCTCAGAGCTGAGGACAAAGTACAATTATAAAGATCAAGCAGTGTTGGGAAAACTACAGGGACCAGTGCTAGGTTTGCTTGTTTAACACCTTCGTTAATAATCTTGGCAGAAAGAGTAAACAGAAGAACCAACTGTGAGGGATTCACAGGTGCTTTCCAGTGTGAAAGCAGTATTTTGCCGGGGTTGAATTTTTCACAGCCTCAAGGTACTTGCAAAAATGGCTTTGAGTCCTAAAAGTCTCACAATTTTAGGACAATGATTTTACCCATCGCTTTTTCTTCTCTGACTTAGAAGACATCACCGGCCAGCTTCCTGAAGGGCCCTGGAGGCCACGGACACGTGCAAAGATCAGGCCTCGCGGGCACCCAGGGAACAGCTCCCATTGCCAACGGAGTCCTTGCACAAAGAGCTGCTCCGTGGACACCCAGATGGGCATGTCTGCACCCAGCCCAACCTGCCTTCAGCTGGATCTGCACCGGGGCTGGGATCATCTGGGTGTCTGCCCTGGACCACTCAGCCCACGACTGATACTTGTTGTGGAACTATAAGAGGTTCCATCTCCCGTTTGCTTTCATACAAGACACGGAGCGAGTCGTATAATGAAGAAAAACCTTTCTACACGAGACATCCCACAATGCTTTTAGTGGCTGTTGGGTCTCAAAGCATCCCATGGTGGAGCAAATCAAATCACCGCATGAACTCCCTGTTCGCATAGCATGCACTATGGCTAGTGTCATACGAAATGTTTTCTCCCAATTTAGCTGAAAAAATAATTAGAAATCAGGAATTTTGCAGAAAGCTAGAGAAAATTATTTAAAAACAGAAACAAGAGCAATATTATCAAATAGCATTCACTGAAATAAGTAAGAGACACAGGTGTCCTAAATAACACATTCCTCAAATTTGCAGATGAAACTAAATTGGAGAAGAGATCAAAATACCAAGAAGGATAGAGGACACACCGAGTGGGTCCCGCTGAGACTGCAGGCAGTCAGAGGCAGAATGCGATCCACTTGGAAAAACACAGCCAGGCCATTTAGGAGAAAATGATCCAAATCACGGTCTGAGTCACTGGGAGGGGGAGCCCTGTGGTGCAGTGAGGCTGAGCAAGACTTATTGCTGCTGTTGAGGGGGGTCTCGCCACACCGCTGTTTTCTTTTCTCACCATCCATCCTATGTTTTCAAAGAATCAGAGCCTGGCTGGAAAATCCTTATGCTCTTCGCAGAGTATTTTAGGCCAAGCTGGATTCCCACAAGCCCTGGGGATGCTGCCACCCAAGGAGAGGGTGACAACTGCTTTCCGGAAAATAAACTAGGTTGAATGCTTAACCAAGAGCTTTATAAAGCATGCACAGCCCAAAATATAGCCTCTGTCCCAGTGCGCTGGGTTCCCAGCACGGTGTGAGAGCTCTGGGAGCACATCAGCAGCCCCAGCCTGGCAGCAGCATCCTCGTGATGCTGACCCCAGCCTCAGAACTGTGTACCCTGCTGCTGGACCCCCCGCCCACAGGTTGCTGCTCGGTCTTGGTCCCCTCGAGAGTCTCTGGATGGCTTTTCTGCCCACTCGGGCAGGGATTTCCTCAACAAACCACTATACCAGCCAGCAGCAGGGGCTGAACGTGGTGGAGACCTGGACTGGAGATGAGAGCTCTTCTCAAACAGCGGCTCTGACATGATCCGTGTTATAGCTGTATCACTCAGTAGGCATATGGCAAGCCATCCACTAAATAAAAAAATTAAATTACCCAAGACTATAAAACAGTCAATTTAGAGCGATATCCTGACTGTAATAGGGCAATAGCATTTCATTTACTGCTACAACAGCAGTCTTGCAAAGGAACAGAGGTTTTGGAAGGGGGTGGCGTGGGGCACCCCAAAGGCATGCGCGTTTAGGAGGGGGAGCGAGGCTGCCCATCAGCTCCCATCCGTGAGCGAGGGCTGCTCTGGCAGTCCCTCCTCTCGGCCCCACTGCTCTCAGGTTGCAGGCTCACCGCGGGCACTCCAGTCTCCGCGGCGTGGAGCATTAATGTCACATTAGCTTAATGGGCAGTTTTCTCATTTTCAGGTTCCACATCCTCATTTTCCAGGCTCAGATAAGATGTTTGTGCCACGAATGGTGTTGCCCATCAGCAGCTCTTCTCTCTCCTTGTCGGAGCGTGGAAAATGGAAGAATACTTGGTAATCTGATTATACATGCCCTGTACATCTTGCACCTCCCACTTTTATTGTAGCTGCTGTTTCTACTCATGAAAATGGGTTGAAGCCTGGCCTGGATGGGAGGTCCAGGGTCTTTCACAACCCGCTGTTTCTCCAGAAGCATCGTTCCTCCAGGGCCCCACCGCAGCATCCCTGCAGGAGCCACCTTTCTGGTGACGTGGAGGCAGCAACCACCAGGCCTGAGCATTTAGCGATGAACAACCTGGAGTGATGGACCAAAAAGCTATTTTTTAAAAAGAGATATGGAGAATGGGACTGTGATCATCTCTGGGGCGTCAAAGCATGCTGAGAAGGACAGAGAGGGAGCAGAGAGGAGCTTAGGCCACTCTTTGATGAACTCAGCAGCCTTAACGGTCTCTCTTCAGCCTTTTTTTTTCCTTCAAACCAGATCAGTTCAGCAGTTCAGCTCGCATCCCCATTGCAGAACTGCAGGAACCGTGCACCGGTGCCGTGGGTCACCTGGGGAAGCTGTGCTAGCAGCAGCCAGGAGAGCAGCCCGCCTCGGGCATGGGCACGGAGCAGCTTTGCTGCCTGCGTGCCGCCCTGCTGCCGTCTCTCCCCGTGCTGGTCGGACCTGCTCACCCTGCCTCGCTTCACAAGCCTGCCAAAGCAGGGCTGGCTGCTCAGCGTGCGTCCCTTTCTTTGCCCTTTGGGCTGCTTGTCTGCCTTCACGGCCGCCGGCTGCGCTGCTGCGTGGACGTGAGCCTCGGCGGGTGCTGGCAGAGGCGTGGGCGCCTGCCTGGGCTCCACTCCTCAGCTCCTCCTATCGCAGGGTGCAGGCAGGAGTCACGAGCAGAGCAAGGGCAGCCTCTCCAGTGACTCGTTTATATGGCAGAGGACAACCAGAGGTGTCCTGGGGCAGCCCTGAAGGCGGGTGTAACCCAGGACGGTTACAGAAGATCCATCCCCACCAGTGTCCCGCGGTTCTGGCTCTGTCTGCCCTACGTGCGCTGGCTCTCAAGTGCACTCTGCTGAGCAGGTGGCTTGGGGAGGGGACAGGAGAGACGTGCTCATTCTGCAGTGCTCCGGGGAGTAAGCTACCTCAGGGTAAGTGGTTTGGAAACCGGCTGGCCTGGTCACACCGAATTTCTCCAAGTAAGGAGAATTTTAAAGTGCAATAACTGCGGACGCCTCTTGCCGCCCCACCCCTCTGACTGATTTCCCGGAGGGACGGCAGGCTTGGACAAAGCCGGTGAAATGGCCACCCCTGACATCCTCCCTCTCTCCGTGCTGCTGCCTTGCTGCACAAAGCTGATGGGCACAAGCTCCGTGTGAGAGATGCTCCTGTTGGCTGCGGGCGTTCTGCTTGACAGGCTCAGGCAACACCATGTTCAGGCCTTCATCCCGCCAGGCTGATCGCATTTCACTCCACTGTACCCTTCACTGTGATTTTTACATATTTTGAATTTTCCAGGTGATGCCAATCTTCTGACTTGCTTTACCCATCCTACAGTCTCTCTTTACCCAAACACAGCCAATATTTCAATGCTGACACAAGAGTGCTCATACTGTCTCTTCCCTTGCTTACGCTGGTCTGTGAAAATCCTTGTGGAAGACATTTAACAATTGCTATAGCTCTCTTTCATGCTGCCAACATCTTCCCTTGAAATAGGCTATGGGGTAGACTTTGCACACCAGTATTTTCTTGTCAACTAACTGACAGCAATAGCTGCTAACCAAGATATCTTGCTGTCTCCTTCTGTAGGCAAGGACAGGAAGATGGTATTAATATTCCCTCTACAGTGTATCCCCATGATTTTTCCGTACTGAAGAACACTCTGGACGGAGCACCTGTCCCTCCATTCCATTTCCCTGAATGCTGCTTAACTGGGACATAAAAGCCAGCTAAGCCTGTAACCCATCAGCACACCGTGCTGTGGCACTCAGCTTTGCAGGGGTGAGGACGTAGGTCAGTGGGTTGTTATTGCTGTAAACCATGAAGGATCGCGTGCAGTGGAGGAAGTCGCAACATTTATCAGCTACCGTCTGCTTCAGAGTGAGAAACCCCAGCTTCTCCAACGCTGGGTTTCATTCTTCTCAGCCACTGCTAGTGCTGCTGACCCGTAGCCAATAACTCTTAGATTAGCTTCCTATCGTCTTCGCAAGACTCTCTTTTATCCTACAGCCTGTGCTCAAGCTGAGCTCCCATTAACACCCGCACCTGGAGAGGAGCTGGTTTAACACTTCAGAGCCAGGGATATCCCTTATTCCCACCTTGTCCCAGGACACACATCGCTGTCCCACGGTTCCTCACCGGCATCGCCCCATGTTGGTTGTCCTGGCAGATACCTGCCGTGCGCTCCCCTGGCTGCTCCCTCCCTAAACCTGCTCCCTCGGTCGGTCAAACACGACCAGGGCTCATTTGTGGCAGTGCTGTAGCGTGGCAAAGAGCAGGAGGGTCCCGTCCGCCCTCACCCCGATTCCCACCCTTCCCCGAGAAGGGGATAGAGTGGGGCTGAGGAGCTGTGACTGTGTCCCACGCACAGCCTCTGTCCTCTGGCTGCAGTCTGCGGGCTTGTGCTCCGGGGACCCTGCCCTTGCTGGTGGGACACAGGGACATGCCCAGTCTCAGGAATGCACCCAGACAGCTTTCCCTGCATGTCTTTCTATGGGGACATGTGTCAGCCTGGGGAAGTCTGCAGGAGCTTTTCCTTTTCAAATTCTTCCAGGTGGCAGTTTGGGGCACTTCTGACGGCAGTCAAGCCCCAAGATGAAAGCCTTTGGATCCTGACTCATTGCGTCAGTTATGTAAACTTTGGATTTTGATTTCACCCATCCTCTGGAGGAAGCTTTGGGTCGATTTGGGAGCAACCCCAGGGCTTTGCATGCTCCTTTGCATGGCAGATGAATGACTGGGGCTCCCTGCAGGGCCTTCTTCTCCTGGGTATGAGCTGTCTCAGGACTTGACGCCTAGTCACCCGGTGCTTCTGCAACAGTGATGCCACCTGCAGCGGTTTTATCTGCCAGATATCCCCCGGAATTTCAGGTTTAATCTGCTGTAAACTCCTCGGCACAATTTGTCCCTTCAAAATAATGCCATGTTTTGATGGGTTAGTGACAAGGACATTTAATCCTGCAAGATGATCCTTCCATTCGTTTGACTGGTGTCCCTTTCATGTCAAAATCTTTGAGCCACTGAGTAAGACCTCAAATGTTGCTGTTAAATTTTCAGTCCGCCACCCTCCGAAACAGGCCCAACGTGTTGCACTGGTGTTTTTCCCTAGGGGCTAATCGTATCCCTTCTCCCTTGCTTGTGCATGCACAAGGGCTTGGGATTGTTATTTTTGATGAACTTCAAGGAGCCTCTTGCCAGAGAAATAACATTTCTGTTGGTTTATTTATTTATTGATCTGTTCCCTTCCAAAGTAAAGGGAGAAAAAAGAAAAGAAAAAAAGCCAGAAGAGAGGGAGATGAAGAAGTAGGAGGGGGTGGGAGGCCAGGGAGATGAGCACCAGCTCAATCCCAGCTGCCACAGTTTAATCAAAGGTTTCTACAAAGGGAGACCAAATCTTTTAAAATTTGTCCTTAGCCCTTTCCTCTGAAGCTCTACCCCACGTTTGCCAGCGGGCCAGCCAAGCTGCAGTGCCGAAGCGTCTGTCCCCAGAGGCCGAGTCCCCTTCTGTCTACTGATATAAGCTTTTTTTGCTACAAGCACTTTGACAGAGAAACAAGCTTCCTAGGAGTGGAAGTGGATGTCTTATTGCTCACGAGGAGAGGGGTGGGTGCTGCCCCAGGTGAACTGCAGCCTCCAGGTATGACAGCTCAGCCGGCAATTGCACGCCCTGATTTGCAAAGGCTAGTTGACCCGGGAGGAAATGCAGCAGCACTGCCTTTGCTTAATTGCAAATGGATTTCAATCCACACTCTGCAAAGGATCTGATTTCTCCTGGCAGCTTTAAGACCAAGCCATCTTCCGTTCCAGTAATGCCTTATGCCTTCCGAAGTGCAGGTCCCTCAGAGATCACAGAACCTGCTGGGGTGATGGGCTACACCCCCAGCACCCCCTCCAAGCTCCTGGACTTCCTCCAAATCTTTCATTTGCTACCAAAGGCCTTGATGGCAAACAAGGTCACTCCTTCAGTGCAGATGCAGAGCTCGCAGCTTTTTTGCCTGCCCCCTCTCACCTCTCTGCATGATGCCGTTGTTGACTTCAGGATGCTGAAGCTCTGTCAGTCGCCCTAGCCTGTGCCAGGGCCACCTCCGACAGGTCCCGCAAGCCAACGGGATGCTCCAACACCTACCATGCTGACGGCCCCGTGCCACATGGGACACAGTGCTCACACAGCTCTGTCACATCAAGGGCATGAGGAGTAGTCTCATGTGCCCCAGACTCCCCTGTCCCCAGGTTCCCCCAAGACCTCCCCATGGGGTGACAAGGGCAATCAGCCCCATTTTCGGTCGCAGGCCATGCACGTGAAGGCTGGCAGCAGTCTCAGCCTGGGCTGCAGCCGCTCTGCACCCCGCTGCCAGGCTGCCCGCCCTTTATCTCCAGCGAGCATCTATTGCTGCACTCCACGGACCAAGTGCCTTTGAGTGGAAGAGCTCCGATGTTTATTCATCCAGGGCAGACCCCAGATACCAACAGACTGATAACAAACACAAAGGGCTGCTTGAAAAAGCGGATAGGATCTCAAAGATCACTGCCAGCACAAAGCATTAGCCACTATGCAAGGCACTGCCTTCATGAATATGCAGCTCCATTGTGTAATGCTGTCTAGGACAACGGGACATATTTTAATGCTGATCTCAACCCAGACACTGTCCGGAAAAACCCAGCCTGGGAATAACCACAGAGAGATGGGCATCCATCCCTGAGAAGAGCTAGCCCTGAGACCAATGTGCCCATTGCTGTAGAACATGGGCCATGTCCCCTGCTGCTCCTCTGGGAGTGATGCTGGGGGGGGGGTGCCACAGGCACCAGGGATCCTGGAATGGCAGCTGGGGGGGACAGTGGTGGTGTCCACTGCACCAGGATCCAGCAGGATGGGCATGGGGCAAGGTGTCACAAAACCAGACCTTTACAGCAAGACTTCAGCAGACTTTCCTACACATGGGCTGGATTTCTCCATGCGTGGTTGTTGATTCAGGAGGGGCTCGCAGGGCAGGGGGAAAATGCCCTGGAAAAAGAGTAGGATATGGCAGGTGCTGGAAAGTGGAGAGGAGCTGAATGAAGGCCCGCACAGGGGAGCAGCAGCAGGAGATTTGCACCCATGCGCACCCCCAACGAGCTGCCTCCTGCCCCACCGCGTGAGATGCACCCACAGCAGCATCAGTGCCCGGCGGGGGGGGTTCTGTCCCACCCCTCAGCCCAGCTTGGTGGCACTTGGGGACATGATCTGGTGGCCCGTCTCTGCTGTGAAACTGTGCTGCCGGCACGGTCAGCCCTGCCCCGAGCGCTGGCACGCCGCGAGCCCTGCCGGAGGCACCCGCCTCACCACCCCGCTGCTCGCCGGTGATTCGCACCACCGAGCCTGTTGGCTGGGAGCTGAGAATGAAGTATTTGTGAAATTAATTAAGACAACAGAGGCCCGAAGAAAGGGAAAGTTAATTAGTCACGGCAATCAGTTAGATTTGATCCAAAAGAACAAACAAAGAGTTAGAAGCGTGTCACTGGCGGGCTGCTTCTCCGGAAAAGGGATTACGCGGAGATTTCCACCAAAGGGAATGGCTTTGTGCTGCTGCTCCTTATGTAATTGGGGATTTAGAAGCGGCACAAAGAGTCATTACCACAAAATTTCTTTGTCAGGGAAAGAAGTTGACATTTATGAAGCACAGGAGGGAGCAGCAAAACAAGACGAATCAATAGGCGCGCACATGGGAAGGGGGCTTCCCTGCGCAATCGGGCCAGGCGCTGGGAGGGCAGCGGGGGGGCTGCCGGCGAGGCAGGAGGGGAGGAGGAGGAGGAGGAGGAAGAGCGATGGCAGTGGCTGCCCTGGCAGGCACCCGCGGGGGTATGGGCAGATGGGGCAAACTGTAACAGCACCAGAAGGAAATCACAGGGTGAAAGCCGGCGGCCAAGGTGTGAAAACGGGTGGGAGATGGCAAAGCTGTGCTCGGGGAGGGGGAAGGCAGCAGGGACGTCACCCGGGGAGGCAGGGCACGGGGGAGCGGGGCCATGGGGCGACCATGCCCAGGGGAACTGGCAGCCGGGAATGCCAGGTTTTCTGCTTGAGCTCCCTCTGTTATCTCTGCTTTCTCCTCTACAGTTAACAACTTGAATTATTTACTCTGACTCTGGCAGCTCCATTTCCCTCTGAATGGGCACAAAGTTGCCTGCTTGTTGCTAAGGGCCACCTCCCCCACCCCCCCACATCCCCCGACCCCCTCCCTGGCCCCGATCTGCTGCGCTGGAGTCCCCAGGGTGGCTCCAGCAGGCTCTGAGCCCAGCACCCCACTGCTGCTGTGGCAGCTCTGCACCGTGGGGGACAGCAAGGCACTGCCCCAGGGAAGGGCAGGAGAAGATTTTAGGGTCCTGGGACTCCCATCAGTCCGGTCCCTGCAGCTGGCCCACGGGGGGGGGGGTGTGTCACAGACGCGGGGTGTTCCCAGCTTGTGCAAGGCACCACGGACAAGCACACACTAAGCTGCTTCCCAGCCCCGTGCTGGCACCGCATCCCCTGCTGTGCCCTGCTGTGCCCATGGCACCCGTGACACTGTGCTCTGGCTGCTGCGCTGTGCCCACCTGTGGCCGTGGCCATTCATCCACAGCTGCTGGTCCCCAAAACCACTGCAGCCCGCCAAACCCCCTCACTCGTCCCCAAAACCATTGCAGACGTCCCAAGCCCAGCAGAGCCCTGAAAGTCTTCCCGTGTGAGGAGCACAGTGCCGGTGCACTGGGGACAGCAGGCTCAGAGGGACTGTCCCCTGGTGAGGAGGTGACAGCAGAATAGCCACAAATTTAGCAGCATCGTAGCTTTTTGGGGAGGGCTGGCTCATTGGGTACGCATTGCTGGAAAGCCTCCCCACCCACCCATGCCTCAGGGGCTGCCAGTGCTGCCCCTGGGATGCAGACAAGGCACCCGAGCCTGGGGGGTGCCCACAGGGGCTGTGGCTTACCCCAGGGGTGCACCCTGGGGGTGCTGTCAGCCGGGGACATGCTGGCTGTCACCTCCAGGGGCTAAGCTCCAGCCCCAGGGCGTGAGCTATTCCCACTGCAGGTGCAGAGCCTGCCGCCCAGCATTGATTTTACATCAGGAAGGCTCTGTCTGGAAATAAATAAATAAACCAAACGCCGTCCCCAAGCTGAGCCACACTCTCCCCGCTCCTCTAAATGGGTCAGGTGCTGGTGGGAGGCTCGGCAAGCGCTCTGCAGCACTCAAGCCACAGTGGGAGAGGCTGGGGTAACCCTGGGCCCCCCAGGGGCTGGGTGGGAGCTGATCCGTCACACTGTGTCCCAGGGCACCCTGCCTCGCTTTTCTCCTGAGATATATGATGGGCGCACACTGGGGCTGGCACCAGGCAGCTGAGGGACTGGGACCTGCCACTCACTGCTGGCTCTATGGCCCTGTTACCTATTTATTATTAAAATACTGATTCAGATATCACTTTCAATGAAGGGGAGGAGTGAAGCAGGGCGAAGCCACCCCACACTCTCCAGTGACCCCTCTGGACAAGCTGCAAAGTCAGACCACAGCCAAGTCTCTATTTAAACACCACCAGCCCCGCAGCACAGCCCACATCCCCGCCACGTCCTGTGCCCTGGAGACAACCAGTCCCATCCACCCAGGAGAACATCTCTATCATGTCCATGGAGATCTATGCTCAAAACTTCTCTTCTGCAGGAAAAAAAACAAAACAAAACAAAACAAAACAAAACAAAACAAAACAAAACAAAACAAAACAAAACAAAACAAAACAAAACAAAACAAAACAAAACAAAACAAAACACCAGGCCCCTTCCCAGGCTCCCAGCACTTTGCTTCAGGCTCTGTCAGCATTTCCAGAAGTTGTTAGGGAGCCTGCTCATTAGTTTCTGAGTCAAAAGGCTTTTGATGCCAGTTCTGGGAGAGCAGGGGGTGGGCTGCGTGCTCTCTTCAGGTTCCTCTCGCAGATGCACTCAACTCATGTGCTTTGATACGCGCTCCCGTCTAGACGGCACCAAAATCAAAGGCCTAGAGGCTTATGAACATGGTGCTCGGCCGCCACTGCATCCCCACGCTCCAGAGGGCTGGTCCTGGCTGCTCAGCACTGCAGGGAAAAGGCACGGCTGGGGACTTCTGCAAAGCTCTGCTGATCTGGAGAGACTCAGCCCGGGCTGGGAGGCGGCTCTGTGACCCGGCTGCATCCTGCATTGGGGCCGGGAGGATGCCAGCAGGGTCTGGCCGTGCCTCAGCCAGCGATGCCCATCCCAAAGGTGCATGCTGCAGCCCCTCCGCCCGTGCTCCCCAATGTGGTGAAACACAGAGGGACACCCCTGAGCTGCCTGGCAGCTCAGCAGCTCTTGCGTTTGTGCTTTTCCACAAGGTCTTTTGGGAAACGATCACTGGTTTTTAATTAATTGTGTTAAAAAAAAAAAAAAAAAAATTAAAAAAAAAAAAAAAAAAAAACAGAAAAACCAGCAACAAGTAACGCAGCTCTTCCCACGGGGGCAGCCCAGCCTGGCACTGGAGCTGGTCTTGGGGGGAGTGTGCAGCAAGGCGAGGAGGGTGGCAAGCCGAGGGATGCGCTGCCAGGCTGGTGTCGGTGGCCCCACTGCATCCCCAGGGAGCCCAGCGTACCCGCTGCTCCCGGCTGCTGGTGTGAAAAGCTGGCTGCAGGCTGAGAAGCGAGGACGGATCCTGTCAGTGGATCGCGGGAACATGATGGCCTGTCAAATCTCCTCCTCGCTCATTTGCTTAGTGACCGTGACCGGCAGTGGCAGCCGAACACAAGCCCGGCTATCCCCGTGTTTGGAAAAGACTTGGGGTTTTTTTGCAGTCGTCTGCTTCATGAAAAATGCAGCCACCCGTTGCCTTGTACATGGAATTGGTTTTAGCTCTGAATTCTCAGGTTTGGTGCCAGCAGAGGGACAGATCCATCCTTAGCTGGCTCCATGTGAAGGCACAGGGGGGTGAGGTCCCTCCAGCTGAGTCCCCTGTCCCATCCTCTTGTCCTCCACCCTGCCCGGGCTGCTGGGGGACACACAGCGGCCAAGCCTTGTGCCTCATCCCATTTCCAGCCTCCTCCTGGGCAGGGGTGCAGTGCTGCTGGAGGAGCCCTCATAAATTACAGAAAAAGCACAGGAAGCACTTTCCGGAGCTGCGCCGTCACACAGGGACATGCATGCACACATGGTGCCACCCCACGCTGCCTGCCAGCCTGCCCTCCTCGGTCCCTGCACCCTGGCATTTTGGGAAGGGGCGAGCAGCAGCCCTCCGCAGCTCCCAGGAGGGTGCTGAAGCCCCCAGGAGGGTTTTCAGGCAGTGCCATGGTCATGCCCACAGGGCAGCGCTGGCTGGAGGAGGCAGGGGCTAAAGTGAATAGCTGTAGTGTGTGGATCCTGGGGAGGACAAGGATGGATTTGCAAAAGGAACGAAGAAAAAACCAAGCTGAAAGAGAGTACAGAGGGGATCCGACAATAACCACAGGCAATGGGAAGCTCCTGGGGCTGGAGGAAGGGGAGAACCGGTGCAGGGCACAGTCAGTGCCAGGAAGGCAAAGCCAGTCAGCTTTCTATGCTGGGTCTGACCCAGAGCAGGCAAGCAGGAGACAGGGGATGCTGACCCAAACGTTCAGCTGGGGTCTGATGGCAGCTAAATCTTCCCAGGCTGGGGGGTCTCCGGGAGCTGCAAAGCCCCCAGGCAGAACTGGAACAAACCTGCATGTTGGTTTGGCCCAGATCTGGTTCACGTGTGGATGAATCACATCAGTGAACATCTTTTCTGGGGTGTCTGGAGTGAGGGCCAGGGAAATGGAAGCCCCAAGGTGGTTCTGAGTGAGTGGCTGTGATTGCCACTTGGGGTGGCACTAGGGTGAGTGCCCTGTCCTCCTGTGATGGCACAGTGTGTCCCTGGTCCTTCTCCTGGGGACATGGTCCTGGGGCTGGTGCCAGATACCTGTCATGGTTTGAGCCCAGAGAGCAACTGAGCACCATCCAGCCATTCACTCCCCCTTCCCCCCCAGTGCTGGGAAGGAGAAAATGAAGCCAAAGGCTCAGGAATCCAGATAAGGACAGGGAGGAGTGGCTCACCCATTACAGTCACGAGCAAAAGATGGTCTCATTAGGGGAAGAAAAAAGAACATCACTTCAATTCAGACATTGACAAAAACCACACTTAACAGACAAGGCGGGACAGTGAGAAGTATCATCGCATCCAAAAAATACCTCCCCCCACCTCTCCCTTCTTCCCGGGCTCAGCTCTGCTCCCGATCTCTCTACCTCCTCCCCCGCAGTGGCACAGGGGGCAGGGGTTGGGGGTTACAGTCAGTTCACTGCTCCTCCCTTTTCGGTGGGGGGAACTCTTCATATTTTTTCCCCAGCTCCATGTGACTCCCCTTTCATGGAAGACAGTCCTTCATGAACTTTCTCTGGTGTGAGACCTTCCCATAGGATGCAGCCGTTCCTGAGCTGCTCCGGCGTGGGTCCTCCCCGTGTGTTGCAATTCTCTCAGCACAAAACTACAACAGTGGGGGCTTCTTCTCCCCTCAGAGTCCCAGCCTCCTTAAAGTAAAGATGCCTGTCCTGGTGTGGGCCCCTCCACAGGCCACAGGTCAGCTTCTGCTCCACCAGGGACCTCCATGGGTGGCAGGGGAGGTGGCCCTTCCCTCTCACCATGGACTGCAGGGGGGTCTCTGCGCCAGAGCACCTCCCCCCCTTCCTCCTCCTTCCTTCCACTGACCTGGGTGTTCGTATAAGTGTCCTTCTTGTAACTCCTCCTCACAACACCCCACCCCCCTCCCAGGTTCCCCTTCTTAAATACACTATTGCAGAGGCATAACCACTGTCACTAATTGGTTCAGCTCTGGCCAAAGCCAAGTAACTCTCCTAGAGCAGCACATCCCAGGGCTGGGAGCTCTGTATATTGGCAGGACAGGCTGAGCTCCATGGTGATGCAGCCATGCAGCACGCTCTGAACTGTGCCCAGACATGGGTGGGAACTCAGCACTGGGTGCCTTGGGATGGGATGGGAGAAAACAGTGACTTGCTTGGTGCTTGGAGCAGAGAAGACAGCAGCTGGGGGGTGAGGTGCTCCCTATTCCCAGGTGCCCTGGGACTGCGCAGCCCTCGGCACTGACCCATGGGGCGCACGAGCCAGTGCCATGGTCCCCGGGGGTGAGGAGGAACAGTTCCTGCTCCTGCTCAACTCACCTAGTGCAGGGTCAGCAGCTTCCATCTGGATGCAGACACACGTACCCATTGCTAGCACCTCTGGGCATCGATCAAACACCAGTCTCAGGAGAAGCAGCCACTGGACACTTCTGAATGCCCAGTGGGGAAGGTCTGTGCAGACACAACCCTCAGACACCAGGTTCAGGAGGTGGCATCGACTGCCAGGTCCCTCTCCCCAGGTTTTGGGGTGATCCTACCCACCAGACACCCTCAGTGCTGCAGGACGGATCCACGCCGGATCCACGCCATCTCACTGAAAGCCCCCGGGGCAGTACAGCAGGCAGGGCTGGCCAAGCCTCCCACCACTGACCTTCTCAGGACTCGAGTAGAGGCAGAAGCACCGTTCCCTCAGGCACGGGCCACACCGTGGGACCGCGGCCAGCCTACGCTGGGGGATGTACCCTCCTCTCCCCCCACTTTCAGCTGGCTGGCCCACACTGGGTGCAGGGAACAAAGCACCCAGCAGCAAAGCTGGGTGTGTGGGGAGCTAGACGACCCACTCCTTAAAGGCTTCTTGCACAGCAGGGGAAGGACAGAGTGAAAGTCCTTAAAATCTAGTGTCCTGCAAGCATCTCACACTTGCTGGTGTCCAAAGGGGGCCACAGATTCACAGATCAATATCCTCAATAAAAAAAAAAAAAGTTTCATGCACTATAGGGAAGTCTGTATCAGACCGATCTTGGCAGATAAAGAGTGATTGATCTCTGAGCTAAAAACCAGTGGTTGCTTAGGTGCAAGCGACCAAGACGTGGCTTGAATCAAGCCCCCCTGATGCCGAGCATGCCTGCGGCATCAAGCAGTCCAGTTCCACAAAGCTGAAAACAATTATGAGCTGAATCAGCTGGAAGAGCACATTTAATCTGAAAAATTTGAATCATAATTCTGAGCTGTGAAGAATACTTTACCAGCTACCCGAAGAGACAATCCCTCAATCAGGAGAGCAGAGGCCTGTTAAGAAAAGCGGGCGGCATTAGACAAAAGTGAAACCAGCTGTAGAGAATGAAAGCAGCGATACACAGCAATCGGGGGAACGGGAAGCTGATCATTTCCAACCTTGCAAAGTGACAAAACAACCATGGGAGACAATGGGAAGCGGCGTTTACACACCATCCAGCATCCAGCATCATCAGCGGGGCCGGGGGGGGGGCAGGACGGGGTGGCTCAGGACCTGCCGTGCCCCCCCACGGGGGTCCAGCTGGGTGAAATGCGGAGGCACTTTCTGCTGGTGGCGGGTGACAGAGCTGGAGGATGTGGAGCGGGGAGGTTGGAAAGAGTTGGATGTGGAGCTCTGCGTCCTGCCATGCCGCTGCTCCATGTGCAGATGAGCAGCGAAGAGGTTTCAGGTGAGGAGAGGCAGGCCGGTGTCACGCCGGTGTTTGAAAAGGTCAGCCTGACATCCGTCCTGGGCAGTGCCACGGAGCGGCGGCTTGCACAGGGCTTGATGACAGAGGAGCCGGAGGAAGGTGGCATAACCAGCGTCAGTCAACGTGTGGTGTCGGCTTGACAGGATCATTTGGGGGTGTGAGACAGGTCTGATGGTCAAAGGGAACAGGGCAGGACTCTGGGGTTACTTCTCCTTGCTTATGAGCCAGAGAGCCATCACCCATCCTTCCTCCACCCCTCCGTGCCTCCCGGCAGCTGAGGCACAAGCTCAGGTCCTTGCTCCCCAAAGGGGACACAGGGACTTTGGGGACAGCCTCCAGGCCATTGCAGCCACCCCAGGAGATGCTGTGACATTGGTGATCCTGCCAGGGTCCTCAGCCATACAGCCTGCTTTCACACAGGCATGGCTACTGCAGCTCCAGCCAGCTCAGCACGGAGGTGTATGGATCAAAACCGTGTGCTGTGGGCTGGAAGGATGAGAACAGCAATGGCTTTGGGTGCAGGGTGCCCGGGAAGAGAGGTCAGACAATCAGATGGAGTAGGAAGGCTGGCGTCCTAGGCTCAGGGAGGGACCATGCTGGGCCACAGCACGCCAGGCTCAGCCCCATTCTCTGTGGGGCCAGCGGGCAGAGAGCATCCTACCGCAGCCAGGCCATCCCCGAGTTCAAAGCAGCTCCTAAGCTGCTCAGCTAATGCTGATTTATCATTGCCCGGAGCGGCAGCACATCCCGCCTGCAAGGCATCGCTGAGCCAGCTCCAGCTCATCCCCACCTCTGCCTGTGAGGAGGGTTGGTCCCCTGCCCGCTGCGGGGACGGGCTTCCCTGCTGGTATCCTGCCTGCCTCCTCCTTCCCCGGCAGCTGGATTTTGCTCTTGCAAATGGTATTAATAAATGCACAGAGGGGCCGCTGGAATTGGCTGCAGCTGGCTTGTGTCTCAAGGTCTGCTCTCCCCTCACAGGCAAGGGGTTGCACACAGACTTTCTGGATGGAGCCGCTCTGGCCTCATTAGCCGTACGGATGGAGCGGGGAGGGGATGAGGACATGAGAGCAACACGTGAATCAGAGCTCTGAGACCTTGAAGAAACCTTATTTTATTCTGAGAGAGGCTGGGGCCGCAGGGCTGTGGCCTTGGGTGGATATTAAGGATGCAGGCACAGAGCCGGCGAGGGGAGCGAAGTTGCAAGCCAGGCAGGTGTTGACAAGCAAATATCAGCTCCTCTGGGCGTGCGTTTCAGGAAGACCTGCACCACGGGCTGTGATGGGCCTGCTGCCGGTCCCCCTCGCGTATGACAGAAAGGGCGATGGCACCAGGGCGCTGCGGGCTTTTGCGAGGACTGAAAAATGGGTGAGAGCCTCGAATCTGTAAACTCTTTTGGCAGAGGAGGGACGGTGGATCATTTGGCACGGGGAGAAACGCCGGCATGCCGCACCCAGCCTGCCCGCCGCGGGTGCCGAGGGGGGATGCCCCAACGGCACCGTGAGGCCCACGGGTGTCAGGAGATGCACCGGTGACAACACGCCAGGGAGCACGGCCGGGCAGGCTGGCACCAAGCACAAGCCCAGCCTGGTGCTCACTGGCAAACCCAGCGGCTCCCTGGCACATCGGCAAGCAGCGCGGCAGCGCAAGGATGGGTGTGCACAGCCCGGAGCTCCGGTCCCTGGTGTGTTTTTTCTCTCTTCCTCTCATTTCTGTTCATAAAGGTCTGAGCTTAAGTAATGAGGGTTTTTTTTTTTTTTTTTTCTTCTGCAGGAAGATACACAAGTGTGCCAATGTAAATTGCTCCATTTGGAGGGCTAATTGCACTAAAAGGCAGCCTGATCTGTGGTTTTTCTCTATTTTACATTAGCAGCTGAGCTGTCAGATCTGAAATGGAAACTCATTTTTAAGGCTTTGCATTTACAGTGGCTTCAACAATGAAAAATGTTCCCTGACAGTAATAGAAGGCAAACCTCATTAGAGAAACTTAAACCAAAGCGGCACAGTGCTAAAGCCCTCAGGCTGCTTCCAAGCATCTTAAGAGGGA
Source organism: Tyto alba (assembly GCF_018691265.1). Taxonomy (NCBI): domain Eukaryota; kingdom Metazoa; phylum Chordata; class Aves; order Strigiformes; family Tytonidae; genus Tyto; species Tyto alba. The sequence goes on from NW_024881279.1 coordinate 21,466,749, forward strand.
ACAAGAGCATTTTTCACATGACTCTCTCTGCCCGTGGAGTGCTCTGGCTCTTCTTGACTATAGCTGTGCCCGCAGGAGCAGTACATCTGACATGCACAGTGTTTCAACAGAGATGGCAAATAGCTTTTTCTCAGGGGCGCAGGCTGCCGAGGCGTTTCAGGGGTGGAGAACCTGGCTTGCTTAAAACAGCTGCTTTGCCCACTCCTGGGCTGGCATTTTTGGGGTGATCCGATTGCCCTGGGGGCCGTGACAGTGGCAGTTGCGATGTGCAGCACAGCACCTGTGGCACCCAGAAGCACAGTTTAGGGCTCTGTTATTTCCCATTCCTCCCGCTGGCCTGCGAAGGCGTGCGAACCCCCAGCAACAACAGGAACCGATGCTGGGGAGGGTGGTCAGCCCTCCCCAGACCCATCTCCTTCCTTTTGCCCCGTGGGAGATCAGCCACCAGCCGAGCCCAGGGCAGTGGTGATCCATAGGGGATCTGCAGCCCCTCACTGCTCTCACCCACGTGCTGGGGCTTTCCGAGCCTCTGCCATCCCGCCTAACAAATTACCCCCAGCAGCAGATGTTAAAAGCCTGTACGTTGCAAATTCAAGGTAAGAATGACTGGGTAAGGCATCTCTGCCAGCTTTGCCAGGGCCTATTTGCATCTGCATTAATATCCAGCCAGTGATTTGCATGGTCATGAGCTATTTTTAACCGGGTTGCTCAGCTCATTCAGCACTGAGCTCAGCCTGCTCTGGGGTCAGGGATCAGACCACGCTGTGCCATGCCGGGCTGCCCAGGCTTTAAGGAGGAGGAGGCTCCTCATGGCCACAGAGCTGCCGGGACAGCGGCAGGAGCAATAGGGAACGTGGCCCAGATGCAGAAGTCCCAAAGCACAGCCCCCAACGGGCCCGGCAAGGCTGCAAACTGCCCCAGCGCCTTCATGCTGCCTCCTCGGCCGTGTTCGTCTCCCACAGGCTCAAGCCTGACTCTGCTGAATACTTTAACCTTGTTTAGCTGCCTCGTATTTTCTGGACATCCAAGATGAGGGGCAGCTGGAATGTCGCAGCCCCGTGATGGGATGGTGCAGGGTCCCCAGGGCATGGCACAACCACCCAGCCTGGCTGAGCTGGGTTCTCCTGAGCACCAGCCCCAGCAACCACACTGGGATCCAGGAGCAGTCAGTTGTCTGTGGTTTTGCTTTTGTTTTTTTTTTTTTTTTTTTTCCTTAAAGGCTCCAGCTTTACAGGAGACCTGCCTGTGGCTCCGGGGACAGCCCTGGCAGAGCTCCTGCCTGGAGAAGGTGCTGTCCTCTCCCCTTTTCAAGGCAAAAATCCATCAGTGGAGCCTGGCAGCTAGAGAAAGGGCTCCAGTCTCTAAGCCAAAGGGGCAAGAGAGGGCATGAACATGTTTTCCCTGCCAGCATCCTTCCCTGCCAGCTTTCTTCCCCACCCATCCCTCCCCTCAGAATTCCTTAGGACTTTTTTAGAGGGATCCCTTCAGCACCCAAGCTTCTCTTAACCCCCTTCTTAAGGCATCTCCTGAGCTTTCCTACAGCATGAACAGTGGGTCAGCCCAAGAGTGTCCTCACCACGTCCCCTCCGCCTGCTCCCCTGGCAGCCCTCGTGCACAGGAGACCACTTCTGCCAGGCACAGCACGCTCAGCCTGAAATCCTCCTCCTCTGGCCTAAAGGTGACATTTTGGGGAAAATGTGAGTAAAATCTCTGTGGCCATTTTCCAGTTAAGTGGGGGCAAAAACAAGGCCCGCTGTCCCTCAGCCAAGCACCCACGGGGTGGCCGGGACCTGTTCCCCAGGGTGCTCTCACAGGGCAATGACTTTGGCACATATCTCTCTTCCAACAACAATGCTGAGAAATTTATTTTTCATGTAGCTTTTTTTCCTTTGGAAAAACACATTTTAATTTGCACTGCAAATTTTCTACAACAGTTTCTCTCCGCATTTTCTGGGGATTTTTACTGGAAACAATTTTGACCAGCCAAAATATTTCACTTATTTGGTTTCCAAAAATCTCCGGCTCTTTCAATTGCTTGATAAAAACCCTGACAAATGTAATCAGTCACAGTCATTCCCTGCAGAAATGTTTTCGTTTGACCAAAAAAAAGGAAGAGAAAAGAACAAATACTCATAGCAAAAGACACTTGGCTTCTGCATCATGCTGCCTCTCCATCCCAGACTGGAGGAGACAGTGCTTGGATATGGGCATCCCACTCGGGGCATCGCAGCCCCAGGGGCCACGCAAGGACCTGTCTGAGTTGAACACATCAGGCGGCAGCTCCAGGGGGCTGGTGGGGTCCCTGTCCCCAAGGCAGCAAGCTCATGGTTGGAGGGCAGTGCCCCAGAGCAAGGGATGCTGATGGAGGGCCGAGGTACCCATAGAACCCAAAGGGGAAGCATCCTGCTCCTGCTCCAGGGTCCCCGTGCTGCTGGGACCTGGCACGGCTGCTGGGTGATCACTGCACCCAGGGGAAGCCTGGCTTTCTGTCAGGCCTTAAAATAAACTCACTTGGCACCTTGGGGAAAAAGGAGGTGAATTCAGTGACAGCGCTGCCTAAACATCTCTCCCCGTGCCGGCTGCTCGTGGCCTTTGCGAGGCTGCTTCTGCTCGAGATTTCACACTAAAGAAAGTGTTTGCTGAAGGCATCTGCAATGCTTTTTACCTTTCCTGTCCCCAGACATGGCTTGAGCTAAAGAGCAACCGCAGAGCCACAGCCCACGGGCTGCGGGCATGGGAGGTCACCCAGACTGGCACACCCTGCGCTGTGCCCCAGGGCCATCACTGTGGCCTCTCCTGGGGTGCCCAGGGTGGCAGGTCTCCTCCCTGCCCTCACGGAAAAGCGATGGGAGATGAAGGCTGAGGTTTAGCCATCACAGCCACCTCTCCCCTGCTCATCCTGGCCATGGCAGGGTTAAGCACACCCCGCGCTTCGTGCAGTGCCACCGCATCTGCGCTCCCAGGATAGTCTGTTCTCTCCTCCACGCTGCCAGGGAGAGCAGGGAGACGTCTGCCTTCCCTCCCACTCCCTTATTACTCACCGGAGCCGATCTGGACTCCAGATGGGCCGGAACCGGTTTTCCTCACAGGAGGTTCGGGGGAAGGTGGCGGGGGGCCAGGATCCTGGTCCAGCCCTCCACGGGACCTGCGCACCCCAGGAACTCCCAGACCAGCTCCCTCAGCTCCCGTCCTCAGCTGCCAGGAGCTGGGGTGCTCCCCAGTCCCCAGGTTTCCTGGAGGGCAGTAGCAGAGGGTGGAGGAGGAGCAGTCCTGCTTAGGGAGAGAAGGGTGCAGGGCTTTGTACCCCACGCTGCAGCCACACAGCTGAGGCCAGGCTCAGAGCAGGGCTCCAGGAGCAAGGTGGGGTTCAGCCACCTCTTGTTTTTCTGGTTTTATTCAAGCAAAGAATTTATCCAGGCAGGCATCTCCTATGGGTGCCCATCTCTCTCTGCTCTTATAAAAAACACTCAGATGCTGCTTTTGATGGCAGGTGCTGTATCCTGGAGAGGTATCCAATCTCTCAGCATCTCAAGTCCCTTTCTTTTCCATCTTTCTTTGCCCATGAGCTGGCTGCCGTGAACATCCTCTGCTTCTCTGTGTCCATCCCCTTCCGACCCACCAGTGGCTCTCCAGGCTGGTCAGGACCCCTTCCCTTCTGTCTGAGCAGCCTCATTCCAGGAGGGACAGCAGAAGCTAAGAGGCACACAAGTCCTGCCCAGGTCTGCCAGGGCTGGACCCATGGCAGGGGATACTGAGCCAGGCCTGGATGCAGCAGCAACTCCCCAAAACCTGGGAGCCCACAAGCTCTGCTGTGCATGGCTGGTATTTGCAGTCAAAGCCTGGTTCTCCAGCTTGGCCGAGAGACTGGGCTCATCCTTCTCCCTCCTGTAGTCCCCTCCATCCCTGCAGCAGACAGCTCCGAGCTGCCAGAGCATCCCAGAAGGGACTTCCCAAGGAGCTCAGCCAGGATGAAGCAGTATATGCCCAAGCTGCCTTCGTGCCTTCATCCTGTGTGCACACCCAGGTGACTGCTGATGCATTGGAGAGGGTCTTGCTGGTGCGGGCTTGTGGCTGACACCCTGACAGAGAGCTGCTGGACTCCAGGACCCAGGCAGGAAGGAGGTGAAGCTTCAGCCGTAGCTCGGATAAAGCCAAACCCAAGCACCAGGAGCTGGAAGGGACTTGCAGTTGTGCCAGGCCCAGTGTGTGCGGGTCCCAGGCTCTGCTCCGGGCTGGGAGATGATTCCCTCAGTCCACAGCAATCAGTAAGACACTAGAACACAGGACTTCAGCCCCAGTGACCCACCTCCCTGGCCTCTGGCCTCTGCCCTGGGGATGCTGCCATCTCCCCGGACTGACTGCTATCTCTCCGTGTAGGGGACAACATACTGGCCAGTGCTGGGTTGCCCAGTGCTTCTGGGTGGCTGAATCCCTGGGCAGGGAGAGGGGCTGCTCTACCACCGTAGGGGGACTGTCCCACAGGGCACTGTCCTGAGTGGGGTCCTGGAGCTGAGGAGCATCCCCAGCAGCGTGTGTGCCTGAGCTGCAGCATGCATGCATGCATGCCTGGGGGCTGGCAGCGCCTCGGCTCCCTCCGCAGCTCCCCAGATGGTCTGTGGGTGGTAATCTCGGCAGGTTGGTGGTGGCAACTTGATGAATGGGCTGTAGAATTTGGTGAGATAATTAAAGAACCTGACTCTCACAATGCACCTGATAACAAATGAGGTGTCTCTTTTCCTTTTCTGTTTTGCACAGTGAATTGTGTTTCTAAAGATTAATGGATTTACCATTTCTATCTCAACAATGGTGCCATCCCCTGCTCCTCCCTGTTACTGTGAAGGTGCATCCCCCTGCCTCCATCCCCAAGGTGTCTCAGCCAACAGCACAACCCTGCTTTGCAGAGACATGAGGAGGCTTTGGAGCCTGGCAACTCTCAGACTGCAGTGGGGAGCAGCCATGGAGAAACCGGAGGTCCTACGGTCCATCCACAGGGCATCTGTCCCTCTGTGAGCCAGGGCTGAGGACTGCAAGGTGCTGCATAGGCAAGTTCCCAGCCCAGGGGCATCAGGTCACTTGGGATGCCAATAAGTCTGTGTACAGACCCATCCACCTCTCAGACAATGCCTGGACGTAGCACAGTCAATGGGTTAGAAGGATGGATGATTTAGGGGAGGACAGGGAAGCTCTGAGCCACACAGACCGGGAGGGAAGAGCCCCACTGGCTCTGCTGCATACACCAGTGGGTGAGTGACAACCAAAATCTGTGTCCGGCTGAGGTGTGAGCACTGGTCCTCCAAGTTGTAAAAGTCCATGCCCAGCATCCAGGGGGCTGAAGGGCCAGTCTGACACCAGCTCCAGCCTGTGCCAGGCAGCCTTCCAACACATCTCTCCCTGGCTCAGGCACAGGGCACTTTGCCCAGGAGACAGCACCCTCCTCTGTCCCAGCATCTCCTTTCCATCTGGGTCAGACCTTCCCTGGTAAGAAATACGGCAAGGGAGTTACTTGGCGAGCACAGCTCTGGCCACGGAGCAAGCACAGTGGGATCCCTGGGGCAAACACATCCCCCCCCTCCGCGTTCCTGGAGCCGGCGGGAGGCACAAGGTGCTCCAGCACGATGGTGGCACCAAGGAGTGATCTTCCCAACGCTGTCTGCACACACATCCGAGCAGCTGGGGACTGAACCGAGCCATCGAAGCATCACCAAAATGTGCTTATATATTATATAGACATTTAAATTAGGTACCTGTGCAAATCAGCAGGTCATTAATCACCTACTCATTTAATTGGTTTTCCTGCCAAATTGGTTACAGATAAATAATTAAAGCTAAAAAGTGGGTTTGGATGCATTCCTCTGGAAAGTTGGGTCAGCAGCTGGGAAGAAAATCTTTTAACTCCTCAGCTGGAACAGTCTGTCCCCAGCAGGCAGGGACCTGGAAGGGCAAAGGGGCCAGGGGACCCCAGCTGAGGGACAGGGTGGTGGGGCCAGGGGTCCCTGCCCATGCTGGCACCGGGCTTGTCTTTGCATGCTGTCCTCTGGAGAGGCTTTTCTGGGCAGAAGGTGTCTGTTCAGGGATTCATTTCAGGGCGAGGAGCTGCAGGCAGGCCAAGCGAGCGTCCCACTCCCGCGCACTGCGAGTGTGGGTTTTTCAGTGCGCTTGGCTGCTAATCATGCATAATAATCACATTTGCAGAACACAAATGTCACTTGGCTGAGTGCTTTAATTTACTGCCCCGTAAACACACCCTGGAGATGTCTGGGCCCATAAAACATTGACAAGGGCCCTTGTTTCCCGGACATTGTCCCCCACAGAGCCCTTTGTCAGATGGAGCATCCACGGGCTGCGTGCTCCCAGCTGGCCGAGGACGGCACCACCATGACACACACGTCCCAGTGTGATGGGCAAAGAGACGGTCCAGGCTTCCCCGCTGAGCGTGCCCATCCCATGCAGCCCTGGGGCTCTTGCAGCAGCACAGCACCTTGTCAGGGCAGGGCCAGTAGGTGCTGAGTGGAGCTGTGCTGAGCCCCCCGAGTCCCAGGAGAATGGGGTCCTGCTCCACAGCTCTGCCCAGCCCTGCTGAGGGACATGCTCCCATCCCATCCCCCAGGACCCAGCCTAGGCTTCCCAGGTGGACACTAGCCGCCTTTCCCTGTGTACAGGACATGCACCACACATATGGGGACACCTCCCACACATGGGACGCTGTTTCCAACCATCACTCAGGTGCATCAGCTCCTGCTGCCCCGTCAGCGGGCTTAACCCCAGGGCACCGAGCCGTGCTGGCTCCCACGGAGCCCAGGGGATGCACGAGCAGGGGTGGATGCTGCCTTGATTTGATCCCAGGGGTGCGACCGGCCCTTTCCAGCCAGCAGCAGCTGACGGGTCTTTGGGGATTTGTCGGGCTTCCCAGAGGGACAGCAAGTCTTCTTCCCAGAGTTTTTCAGTGAAGGAGATCTGGGCACAGGAGCAACCTCGGGCTTTGTCACTAGTTGATTCAGTGCAAATAAAGTGGGAGGATAAACAGAGGCAGGTCAGTGGCAGAGGCTCTTATTTTACAAGGGCAAACTTTAATGAACTAAGAGGACTAGGGCCCAGCTAGCTGGACCTCTTCCCCCTCCTTTTTAAACACAGGCTCTGTATTTTCTATTCCCTGGCGGTCCCCAAGCCTCCTGACAGCTGCTGGATCCCTGCAGCATGGGCTGCGCTCCCAAGCCTGGGCAGCACCTGGGGCTCTCAGGAGTCTCCCTTCCAGCTCCACTGCGGTCCCATCCTGCTCCAAGGCAGCAAGCCACAGTCCCCTCCCCAGACCCTTTATTTGCTCTGGGCCTTTAGCCAAGCATCGGTCTGCTCCAGACGCTGCAGCTCATCACGGAGCTCATTCCCTCTGCTCCTGCCAGGGAAGAGACAGGCAGGGTGGGCTCTGCTAGCGCCGCTGGCCCCCGAGCACTTGCCATCCGGGGCTCAGAGCCCAGCAGCCCCCTTCCCCTTGCTCCATCTAGGACAATTTCAGCATCCTTCATTGCTTTCTGATTGTCTCAGCCACTTTCCCTTGTTGTTCTTGTTAAAGGCAGATCTCAATAAGTAGTTCACTAACTCAGCCATTTGAGAATCATCATTAATTTAATATCCTTCCTCATTTATTAATGGGCCTACTTTGTCTTGACTCTCCAGTATTTCCTTTTCCCCTTGATATATTTGTAAAAGCCCTTCCCATTCCCCTTAGCTGCATGGCTACCACTAATGTTTGCTTTTCCTGCTGTCTTTAACATTTCTCTTCAACCTTAAATGACTTGGGCTCCTCCAGCTTCTCTCAGCTTCCATGCAGGGCTTTTCTCCTGCACACCAGAGGTGTCCTGCTGTGGGGCAGCCCCCTGGGAGGCAGCAGGCCCCCCGCACACTCCTCTGGCAGCTCCTGCCAGGATCCTGAGGGAGCTCCAGGACTTGTTCTTGCCCTGGCAGAGGGTCCTGATGGACAGGATATCTGCTTATTGCATTCTGACAGCTTCCCAGAGGGACCATTCAGACTGGAACAGGGAAGGCATCTCTGAAACCCTCCCCAGACACCCGCAGCCTCTCCCTCCCCTGGCCCACACCGCACCCCGTGCAGCCCAGCCAGACCCTGGGATGGGTGGATGCCCACCCCCTGTTTGACCCACAGCACGCTGTGAGCCCGGCTTTGGATTTTGCAGCACTGCAGTGGGTCTGGCCAGCCCTTGCCATGATGCCTGTCGCCAGCACTCATCCTCCTGGGCTGCGATCACCAGGTCCTGGCCACACACCGCTGGGGAGGAGAGCAGCCAAATCCAGCTCCCATCACGCTGCTGGTTCCCTGCTCCTTGCCTTCAGCAGCTGCTGGAGATGGGGAGATCCAGGATCCAACACTGGGCAAGAGGAGCCCGAAGACTTGATCATCCAAACCCTGTGGGAGGAAAGGTGTGGGAGCAAAGGGAGCAGGCAAAAAGTTACAGGCAGGGCCGCGGAGCAGGTGGGAGCCCAGAGCACATCCTAAGAGGAGGGTCAGCTCTGCTGTGCTGTTGCCAGGGTGATGGGAAGCAGAGGGTTGGGGATGTGTCTGTTTACATAAGAATTGTTGATTAATGAACATACAGGCAAGATAATGAACCAAGGGCCTGGAGGCGCCTGAGTTATCTCTCCATCACAAGGAAGGCAGTTTAGCCATTTGGCTGCAGAGCCTTCCTGGGGCACCTCGCTGCACCCCGGCCTGCATGTCCTGACAAAACCAGGTCCAAGATAGCGTGCAGTGGTGCAGGGACCCAAATCTGTGGGAGAAGAGAGCCCCCACGTGATGGGCTTCACCGACCCGTGCCCCTGTGGAGCCCCACTGAGGTGTCCAGGCAGCGACAGCACTGGGATGCTCCCGCTGGGAGAACAAATGCATCCTAAGCTCCATCCCAGCAAACTCAGGAGAGCACAGGCCTCCTCACTTTCTACCAGTGCTGCAGAGCTGCCCGGTTTTGGGGTGTGTAGTGGAGGCCGGGCATCTCCTAAGTGTCCTGCATGGGTGGAAATCCCAAATATGCCTCGCTACCCACCACCCTTCCAAGTCATCATCTCCCTCTGGATCTGCCAGGAGGTGGTTTGAGTCCTACCCACCACCCTTCCAGGTCACTCTCTCCCTGCGGGTGTCCCTGGGTACGGTTTGAGCCCATAGCCTGCCGTGAGACAGACGTGTCACCCTCTGCTCGCTTGGGCTGCTGAACCGGTTGGCCACGCCACTGGTGTCTCCCAGGTCACAGCCACTAGAACCAATCCACACGGAAGGGTTTCCCACAGAGGCGTGGCGTTTGTTAGCACCCAGCCGGTGATTCTCACTGTCCCACCTCGATGGCCACGTGTGAGGACACGCTGCTTCATGTTGCAGATGTCAAGGATGTGGGAGTGTCCAAGCCCCCTCCCTGGGCTGAAGGGAAGGCAGGTGAGCTCACTACAAAGATCCTTACACCCACAACAACCTCCTCCAAAGTTGCCAGCCTCCATATGGGCAAGACTGGACATCCGGCAGCTTCCAAGGGCATGTAGAAGCCGAGAAATGTCCCCAAAAGCTGTATGCTGGTAAGACAGTGCCCCTGCTTTACACAGAGCCCTGGCACAGTGCAGCAGCACATGCTGGTTCACCCCTCTCTCCCTGTCACTGGCCAAGGCAGGCAGTGGGGAGGGAGAAGATGGTCATCCCTGAGGTTTTCTGCCTGCCTGCCTTCCCTCCCTGACAGCACCCACACCCCCACCCTCAGCTCCAAGCAGGCACCCAGCTCCCTTGCCCACCACCTCAGCCCCGTGGGGTACCTGTGGCATGGGGGGAGAGTTGGGGCACCTACCCCAGGTACACGATGTCTCACAGAAGAGAGGTGAGTCTGCAGGAGGTATCAATCACCCAGCACCCAGGTTGGCATCAGGAGTGCCTGGTGTCCCCTGGGCTCCTCCCTGGGTGCGGGTCCCGAGGCTCCTGGGCAGAGCCTGGCACCACGCAGACCTGACAGCACAAAGCTTGTGGCCAAGGGACAGCTGCCCACATCTGGGAGGTGGGTGAGGACCTGGGACAGGCTTGGGACATGTGTAGGTGGGACAGCAAGGGCACATGTGGCAGGAGCAAGAGGAGGGCAGCACATAGGGGCATCAGGGGTGACACATATGTATCACCAGTCCCCAAATTTCTATGCCAAGTCTCATTCCCAGCTGATGTATCAAAGCCCTAGTGCCCTGTATTTCAGTGGAAAGCCCCTGTCCTCTCAGAGCTGAAATAGATCTCAAAACCTGAAAAAATAGTGTTCCCTAGCAGGAACCAGAGGCTGAAGCATGGAGGGGGCAGGAAAAAAATAGGGGACACTGGGAAGTGGAGAGGGGCTGGGAGTAGGGATGCTGCGCCGGGAAAGCAGGACGGTGCAGTGGGAAGGGATGCAGTAGGCAGCGGGCTGGGCAGGGCAAGCTGGGCAGAGCAGAAGGGGAAGGGCTGGTGGCAGAGCCCGAGCAGTGGATCCACTGGCAGAGCCACACGTGGGAGGTGCAGCCCCGAAACGGGTACTGGGACCCTGTCGCCCGGCGCCGGGTGCAGCGCTCGGGTGGTTTCCATGGCACTTCCCGGCTGCCGCTCCGCCTGCTCCGAAGGCTGTGATTAAGCGCAGGCAGACCCGCAATTACAGCGGGGCTGCTGCTGGCGGGCACGCCGGCTCTGGGGGAGTGCTCGGGGCCCTGCCTCCCTGCACCCGCCTGCCCACAGCGTGCCAGGGGGGATGTGAGCTGCTGCCACGCTGCCTGCACTGCCCACGGGCAGGGCACAGATCAGAGTCCCCATGGCCTCAGTCATGGAAGGGGTCATGTCCCACATGGCCTCAGGCAGGGCAGGGATCAGTGTCCCCCTGCCCCCAGGCAGGGCAGGGATCAGTGTCACTGTGTCCCCAGGAAAGACAGGGATCAGTGTCCCCATGGCCCCAGGCAGATAAGGGATCAGTGTCCCCATGGCTCCAGGCAGATCAGGGATCAGTGTCCCCATGGCTCCAGGCAGGGCAAGGAACACTGTCACTGTGTCCCCAGGAAAGACAGAGATCAGTGTCCCCATGGCTCCAGGCAGGGCAGGGATCAGTGTCCCCATGGCCCCAGGCAGATCAGGGATCAGTGTCACTGTGTCCCCAGGAAAGACAGGGATCAGTGTCCCCATGGCCCCAGGCAGGGCAGGGATCAGTGTCCCCATGCCCCCAGTCAGGGCAGGGATCAGTGTCACTGTGTCCCCAGGAAAGACAGGGATCAGTGTCCCCATGGCCCCAGGCAGATCAGGGATCAGTGTCCCCATGGCTCCAGGCAGGGCAAGGAACACTGTCACTGTGTCCCCAGGAAAGACAGAGATCAGTGTCCCCATGGCTCCAGGCAGGGCAGGGATCAGTGTCCCCATGGCCCCAGGCAGATCAGGGATCAGTGTCACTGTGTCCCCAGGAAAGACAGGGATCAGTGTCCCCATGGCCCCAGGCAGGGCAGGGATCAGTGTCCCCATGCCCCCAGTCAGGGCAGGGATCAGTGTCACTGTGTCCCCAGGAAAGACAGGGATCAGTGTCCCCATGGCCCCAGGCAGATCAGGGATCAGTGTCCCCATGGCCCCTGGAAGGACAGGGATCAGTGTCCCCATGGGCCCAGGCAGAGCAGGGATCCGTGTCCCCCAGGGACCACCAGGCCATGAAGAGACCTGCAGCAAGGCAGGGAGAAGACAGGCTTGTCTGTCCCCTCGTGGACCCCCCCTTCCCCGATCCCCCACAGCCCCCCATGTCCCCCATCTTAGTCTCCACATGCCCCATCCCTGTAGGGTGTCCCCTCTCCATGACACCCAGGCAGGGTGCAGGTCCCCAAGAGGGGAGCACACCGGGGTGGCTGCCTGTGCAACTGGAGCAGAGTAAATGCTGTAACTTTGAACATGCTCAGAAATAATGACTTTAAAAATGTATCATTCTGCAAACTAATTAAGGCACGCGCCCGCATCCCCAGCAGCAGGGGAAGTGAATTGTGAGTAACTCTCACAGACCTGGAAGCCCGCTTGATCTTTACAAAATGTGCGCAGCGAGTGTTCCTGAATATTTAACCCTGATGGCTCCCGGGGTGCTGGGGAGGCTGCGGGGGGCACAGAGTGGGATCCTGGAAAAGGAAATGCAAGGACCTTGGAAGAGGGGGAGGCCCTTTCTCCTCGCCTTCCTCCCCAGGTGGGCACCTGGACATCAGCAGTCGTGCTGGGCTGGCAGGATTGGTGCTGAGCTCCCTGACCCAGAGCCATGCCTGCATGGGGCAGACTGGCTCCCAGGCCTGGGTGACGCTTTGCTTTGGGATGGGATAGCCTTCCCGAGCCAGTTTTGGCAGTGCTGGGATGGGAGCAGGCACAGGAATGCCCCTCCATCCTTGGCTGTGCCTGTGCCAGGAGCCAGGGCTGTGCCAGCTCCATCCCTGGGAACAGAGACGCAGTCACCGGGCCCCTGGGGGAAACAGGGACACCAGTGGCACTGCCACCCATTTAGGCAACGTTGGTTTGGGTCAGCTTTAGTTCCCAGCTGCGGGCACGCCAGGAGCGCAGGGCTGGGGTTTGGTACTGCCGGTGGCTGTCCTTATCCCACGGTATAACCCGTGATGCCACACCCCACGGAATCCCAGGGTGCTCCGCCCCACGGTAACCCCCAGCGCCCCACGGTCCTGCCCGATGCCCCGCACCCCCCAGGGCGCCCCGCAGCGCTGCACCCCACTGCCGTGCCATTCCATGCCCGGCGCTTGCCAGTGCCCAGTTTGCCTGCAGCACCGGGTCCAGCCGCAACATCTCTGCGTGCAGCAAGGCTCAGCCACCCACACCCACCCCGGAGGGCTCGTCCCCAGCAACGCACCGGCCCACCGTGAGATTAATTCTCGAGAAGGGGCTGTAATTACCTTCCATCTCCCCCTTCATAAATATGTAGAAATAAAAGCAGCGCACTCTGCTGAGCCCACCAACACTCGGCGGTGACCTTTCTGAAACAATATGTGCTGTGAGGCACATTCGTGCGCCAGGCAAGCGTTGCCATGGCAAAGCGGGAGCGCAGCAAACACACCGCAATTACGGGGAGGGGGGGGGAAAAGCTCCCCGGCAGCACCGCGCCGTTCGCCGCCGAGCCGTGCGCCCGCTTTTATTGATACGGCCTTTTGCGCAGTGTAAATGTCGCCGGGGTCTCACCTGCCTCGCGCCGCCCTCCGGGCACCACCGTCACCCGTGGGGCCGGAGGAAGTGGGAGGTGGATGCTGAGCTGGGTTGTGGCCCCCGGAGGAGGGAGGAGAGCGTCCTTGTCCTGCCCACACAGGTCACCCACAGCCCCTCTCCTGCATCACTCTGCTTCATCCCCATCCTGCCCAGCCCATGGCTCCCAGCCGGCTCCAAGAGCTGATCCCCATCCCCAGCTTCAGCCCAGGGCTGTTGTCATTCCTGGCCCCTTCTCCCTCCTCTCTGCTGGGGACACTTGCTTTCTCCATATGGTGTGGCTCAGTTGTAGATATGAGAAGCATCCATACCCCCATTCCCTCGTATAAACCTTCAACTCTTCCTTCCCACCCCCCTCTCCCCTCTCCTCCATCCACCCCAGGGAGGACCCCGCTTTGCAGGGCATGCCAGCCCACTCAGGTGCCAGCGCAGAGGTCCCACGAGCCCCCGTCCCCTGCCTGCCACCTCTCCAGGTGCCGGAGGGTTTTGCAGGCACGACGGCAGGCGCGGGGTCCCCGCTCGTGGAGCGTGAGCAGGTGGCTGCCGGCACAGCGCAGCACAAAATCAATCGACCGCGCTCGCTCCCGGAGACGGATTTGTACAGAGAACAAAAGGTCTAAAACTGTGCCAGCGCTCCCAGCCTGATGGGAAAAGCTCTTCACTCACAACCGGCGGAGATGCTTGCTGGGCCCTCGGAGCCAGCTCGGAGGTGCACAACGCAGCGTGCCGCCTTCCTCCTGCCCCCTCCAGCACCCCGCTGATGTGCAGCTGCACCAGCCTGGCTTTCTGCCCCACACGCCCTCCTGCTCAGGCTGGCATCTCCCCAGGGCACCTTTGCTTCCTTTGGGGCTGCTCCCATGGGTGCTTCAGGTCCCGCCAACAAGCAGGCACGTGCTGGTGTCCCCCTGCCAGGGCTGGGGGCTGGCCAGAGCTGGCCGAGCTGATCCAGAGAGGATTTCCACCCCCGAAAATGCTGCTGCAGGGCTGGGATGATCTGTAACCCCCTCACTGTGCAGGCAATTTCCTTTTCTCACAAAATCTTGCTGCTGCAGCCCTCGGCGCGGAGCAGGCAGCGGCGGTGCCACAATAACACCAAGCAGAGTTGAGCAGCCGATGCTTTGCGGAGGCACACCAAGCCCAGCTGCATCCTTCCCTGTGCCCACCCGCTCCATCCCCATCCCCACCCCAGCCCCAGAAGATGTTTCCAGGGCTGGGGCAAACCAGACCCAGAGGTGGGAGCTGTGGCTGCCACGCACCGTGCCATGCTGCTGCTCGGCCCCGCACCCCTGGGACACCAGCCTCGGGCAGAAAAGCCCTGGCGTGGCTCCGTGGGTCCAACATTACGCTCAACAGGTGGCCGGTGGGATCTTTTCAGATGGTTTTTAGTCATCCCGTAACATCTCCATCCTCTGACGATTCAGACGTTTACGGGGCTCTCACCAAAACATCACTGTTGGTTTTTTAAAGGAAGCCAAAGGTGAGGACACTGGGCTGGTGCTGCCTGCACACGGGCATGGGCGCCTGGGGGACCCCTGCCCCCTGCACTCAGTACAGGGTCTCCGTGTGACCGGGGGTGTCACAGCAGGTGTGGGCATCACCATGGGTCTGGGTGCATCCCTGTGTGCATGTCCCTGCGTGGACGCATCACTGGGGGAAGCAGAGGGAGCGTAGACACCGGGGGGGGGGGGTCTGCATGTGCCACCATGTCACCGTGAGTGTGGCACAAGGAGAAGGCTGCCCGGTGTGTGTGTGTGTGTGTGTGCTGCAGGATTACTGAGCACTCCTATTAGCTATTTATTTAACCTTGTTTTGGAGGCGGGTGAATTCCCTTTTCAGTGATGCGAAGCTTTATTGCCGCCAACCCATAAATCAGGGAGTTTCACTCCTCTCAGATGCCAGAGGACTGCAATTAGCAGCTCTCCCGCTCCCTGCCTGACCCTGCGCAGGATGCCCTCAAAACTCCAGGGAGGGAATCAGGGATGGCAGGAGCATCCTGCACCCCAGGCGAAGCTGGAAGAAGGTACTGGCACAGCCCCCCCCAGACTCTAAAGTCTTGGGCTGGAGGGGTCAGGCTGGGAAGAACTGGAGGGCTGGCAAAGCCACACGGTCACCCATGGAGCATGGGGTGGGCTCGGGGCAGCCCTGAGTGATCCCTCTGCCCTGCACCAGCATTGCCCCCAAGTACAGCCAGTGCACCCCAAATGAAGGGGGGGGGCTGTGTGTGAGTGTGTGTGTGTCTGTGTCTGTGTGTGTGTCTCCATCTGTGTTTTCTGGCCTGAAGTGAAAGCAGGGGAGTTTTCTTCCGACCCCAGATGAAGAGCATCACCGAGGATCCCAGGGCGGTGAGGGCTGGTGCTCATGTTTGTGGGCAGCACCGACCCCCCTCCAGGAAGGTGAGAGGGTCTCTGTGCCAGCAGAGCCCCTGGCAGGCAGGGAGGCAGGGAGGCAGGACCCCCATTTGGCACCTGATCTGCCAAATCCAGCATCCCAGTGAATCCAATCTTCCTTCTTGCTGAAGAGGGAAGAGGATGTTTCAGCAGAAACACCCTGTCAGGGAGCTGGAGCTAAAGGGGAGCTTGGGGACAGGGCTGCCCAGCCCCAAAGGTGCCTGCACCAAAGCAGAGCCAAAGTCACAAGAAGCTGGAGCGCCCTGTCCCCACTGGTTTAGTGTGTGCCTGGTGTCTTTGCAAAGCCCGACGGGCTTTGCAAAGAGAGAGAGACTCTCGTGGAGAGCACCCAGGCTCAGCAAAATCCTCCCCGCGCCTCGAGGAGAGGGAAGGTGGAGGATTTCCCGCTGCGAGGACGCGGCTTCCAGTCAGCCCTGCAGCGGGGAGGCCGTGTGTGCAAGGCGCAGCCAGCGTCCGCTGCGCGGCTCCTGCGCTGCCCGCACACGTCAGACCCCGTCCTCGTGCTCATGGGCGGATGGCAGTGCCCGGGACACTCTGCTGGTAACAAACCTCCTCTTCGTGGCACCCCGGGGACAAGGATGGCCGCTGCTGCGTGGCAGCAAATGGGCCATGGCCGGGGCAGGGAGCGACGCCTCGCTCACTGCCCGGGGCTGCCCCCGCCATGCCTTCGGAAGGAGCGGGACCTGGCTCCATTTCCAGCTCAGCAGCCCTTAGCGAGCTCCCATTTTTCCACTTTGTTAGCCTTGCTGCTGGAGCAGCAGCCGGGCTGACAGCGCGGGGCACGGCTTCCGACCAGCGCACAGCCGCGCTTTTCCCCAGTTCGCTGTGGAACCCGGGGCCGATCGCCACCACCACGGGACGAGGGCGGGAGGGGATCAGGTCATGGCGAGCCCTGAGATGCAGCAGGGATGCTCGGCTGTGGATACGGGCACATCCGGCCAGGCATCGCTCCAAGGATGGACGAAACCTCTGGGTTGCACGACGGCATCCTTTTCACCCTGTGCCAGGAGGCTCAGCAGCACAGGAGGCAGGGAGCAAGGCCACCGGGCTCGGATGGAGGTAGCGTGGCTTGTCCCAGGTGCCAAGCCCTTCCCTGCCGCAGCGGTGGGTGCAACAGGGCTGAGCTCAGCACCCGCAAAGCGCTGAGCAGAGAGGGGAGCGAGCTGCAGTGCGCCGGGGCTGGCGAGCACGTCAGACTTCAAAGGGGAGAGCGGCGTAAATATTTCACCAGGCCCTGCGCAGACTGAAGAGGCAGCGGCAATTAAAGCCGGGCACACGCGCTCGGAGCGGGCAGGGGAGGGAGATCAAAGCTGCCCGGTGGGAGCCCAGCCAGGAGCTGAGCAGGGCAGCAAACCCGGGGAAGGCTGAGCTGCCCTGGGCACAGCCTGTGCCCTCCTTCAGCCCGCCTGTCCAGGGGCTGGCACTGCAGCTGGGGACACCGAGGAGCTGCAGCCCGTGTCCCCAGCCCCACAGGGAGCTGCTGCTGCCCAGCTGAGCACCCATGGGTGGGCATGGGGCTGGCTGCATGAAGCTGTCCCCTTGAAGCACCCTGCTCCTCCTGGGGATGGTTGGGCAAAAGGCTCGTCTCCACCCGGCCCTGCTTTGCACCCACGCAGCCATCATCACAGCCCGGAGGGGTGGCAGGCCCCACGGGCACAGGCAGAGTCCTTGCAGCGTGCACCGACCTCAAGCCCAGCAAACGGGGTGCCACGGGGCACAGGGTGGCACGGGCCACCGTGGAGCCGGGAGCTGCTGCCCTGGGAGAGGCAGTGCTGCCGCCTGCGCTGCTGTTCATACCCCCAAATTAAATGGAATAATTCATTTGCTTTGGCTTCAAAAGGCATTTGCTGGAAGTCCTGTGAAGCGTGCCCGGGCCCTGCTGCCGCACTGTTTCCTGGCACGGCTGGCACAGACAGGGGGGGTGTCACCAGGAGATGTTCTCTTGGCCTCGAGACCCTGAGGGACTATTACCAGAAGGGCAGTGGGACTCAGTGGGGACGTGGGGCTGCCCCCCAATACCCCATCCCCAGGCCAGGCCAGGGCAGAGGGACTGGGGGGGAAGCACTCTGTGTGCCAGTAGGCCCATCCTCACAACTGGGATGTGGCACCAGCCACCCAGTGCTCACATTTTGGTATTACCACTAACAGGACAAAGCTCTTGGTTCCCTCATCTTCTTGGCCAGGAGGAGAGGGGTCAGGGAGGCCCCAGCAGCTCCCCGAGCCGTGCTGAACCACACTGGCACCCGACACTGCTGCACGGTCCCCCACAAAAAGGCTATGGCCGGGATGTGAGGTCACATCCCTGATGGCACACTTGCCCAGTGGCCCTGGCGTATGTGGGACCCAGTGCCAACGGGGCTACCGAGTGCCCCCGGCCCCCAGTGCCACCACGCTCACCCCAGCCCATAGCTCCCGTGGTTCTCTTGTGGCCCAGGGTGGGGTGGGGGGTCTCACATGATGAAGCCAAGATGTGAGGGATGTGGGGGGTGGGATGGTGGGCACAGTGTGCTGGGGGCAGTGGCAGGGTGACAGGGGCTGTGCATGCACACGTCTTTGTGTTGGCGGGTGTTTCCAGGGGTGCTCTCCGTGTGTGTGTCCATGTGTGTGCCATGCGTGTGCGTGCACATGTGCCACGGAGCTGTAGTGCGCACGGCAAGGCCGTGCGTGTGCCGTGGGGCTGTACGTGCCGTGGGGCTCTGTGTGCAGTGGGATGTGTGTCAGCACTGGGCAAGGTAGCCGCACCAGGGGACAGCAGAGCCCCGTGGGCAGGCAGGGCTGTGCCGGGGACCCCGCTTGCCGGGGCCTCCCCCGCTCCTGGGGGTGGGTTACAGAAGCCACCACCAGCCAACTGCAGCCCCCGAGCTACAGCCCCTCGGGTCTCAGCTCACTTGAAAGCTCTCCTTTAAAATATGCTCCGGCTCTAGCGATGCTGCTGAGATGGTCAGAGAGGAGCTGGGCTCCCCACTGAGGCATCCGGCCCCTCCTGGGGGCAACCACGCTCCCCAGCACCCATGCCACAGGGGGTGGGGGGGGACCCGCACAACAGGGACCCCAACCAAGCTTGGGGGGGGGGGGGGGCGGGGGTAGCACTCTGTGATGTGCTATGGTCCCTGGGCAAAGGCTCCCCCACACCCCAGGGAATTGGGATGAGTGCCCTCCCAGGGTGGCGGGGGCCCCCAGCACCCTGCCCTGCAGCACAGGGAGGGGATGCCGCCTCCGGAGAATCAGCCCACGAGCAGAGACCTGAAGCTGGAGGCAGGTTTCTCATCACCAGCCCGGCAGCACGCGCCGTGCCGAGCGATGGGGTCCCACGCCCTTCCCCCCCTTGCCCCAAACAGGTTTCGCTCGCCGGCACAGCTGCCGCGTCCAGATGTTGCCAGTATTGAGGGAGGCAGGCTGCTCAGCCCACAGCTGTTCCCTGCTTTGCTTGCAATTGCTTTGGAAATATTGTGTGTGCTCAGCTCTTTAGAGCTAATCTCCATCCTGCAGCCGGGGCTTGGGGGAGCTGCCCGTGTCAGCTCGGGCAGCAGGGAAGCTGGGGAAGGGGAGGGGGCTTCACTGGCAGCCCCCGCGTGGGGCAGGACCGGGGCTGCCGCGATGCTGCGGCGGGGGGTGGGCTGGGTACCACCCCAGCGATTCCTTCCCGCTTGATTGGGGCCATTAATCCTGCTCTCTCCGCCAACCTGACAGAGCCTGTAAGTGTCAGCGCGTGAGAGATCCGCTCGCTCGGCACCATCCATCAGGCCCCTGGCAAACGCCAAGCGACACCCCCTCCCTGATTTATCTGAGGCCAATGGAGTCATGAAAAACAGCTGGTAAATCCTTCCCCATCAGCCAGCTGATTATTAATGCAGCCAAGTGTGGAGGCAGCAAGAGGTTTGGAGAGATGGGCCCGGCCAGTGCTGGTGAAAGGCAGGATATGACCCAGCCCGGCTGCCCCCGTGGTGAGGTCCCTTCCTGAGGGATGCTGCCCGCTCTCTGCCATGGTAGGAGCAGAGCCCTGCCTGCCCCTCCTGCACGCAGGCAGTGATGCAGTGGCTGCAGAAGTGCCCCGTGCTCCTGCTTGCATCCACTGCTCCTTGCTCAGGTGTGCAGGGCACACTCTGCCCCGGGGCTGCTAGGGTTGAGGGGCTCAGCACCCCCGGGAAAAGCAAGTTGTGTTGCTCCTGCGGGGTAAAATGGCCCATGGACGGGGGCAGCCAGCACTTGGGCTTTTCCAGGGTGAGGGCAGGCTCTGATGCAGAGGCAGGGGTTGCCCAAAGGAAGGAGGGAGAAGCCAACATCGGCACCACGGGCAGTGGTGGAGCGGGGCCGGCTGCTGAGCGAAGGTGCGGAGCCCCAGACTTGGCCCAGCGACGCTGGCGGCAGAGCCTGGGCTGTGGCATGGGGACACACACAGCCCACCCCGTCCCTCCCAGCCTGTGCAGCCCATTGCGTCCCCCTGTACATGTCCCACGGGGGCAGCACCCTCGGGGGGGCACCCGAACCCCGTGGGCACCAGCACCATGGCCACCCCAAGATGCAGCACCCACACGCACCACTGCCCTCCCCCCTCTCAGGGCCGTATCCCCATGCACGTTCCCACCCCACTCTCCCAGCTCTGCAAAAAGAGCATCACCCAGGGCCAGGCAAGCCACTCACCAGCTTTTACAGCCCCAGTCCCCCTGTCACACCCCACATGCCAGGGCCCTGTGCTCTTCTCATGCCCTGGAAGGCTACCATGCCCTCTGCATTGACGTAACGGCTCGGGGGAAAAAAAAAAAAAATAAATTGTGTGAGTGGGCTGGAAGGAAGCTAGAAGCAGCATTTTTGTGGTTGTGTGCCGAGCAGGTGCAGCTGACAATTAGCTATCTCTTCCCAGCCTCTTCATTTAGTTCCTCAAGGTTATTTTGAAAATTGAATATTCAATTAATGAAAGAGTGGCTTTGCAGGGCTCTTGGTGCTCCCTTCCCTGGGGCGGAGGCACCCTCAGGGGCAGCTCGGGAGGGGAGCAAAGGAGGAAGAAGCGCATCCTCCTCATCATCACAGCCTCCTCCCCTTAGCCCCCCTCCCCAGCCACGTTTTGAGCACTCTGAGCCCCAGATTTGCACTGAGAAGATGAAGCAGCAGAAGCCGTCGTGGCGGAAAGTAGGTGACATTGAGTCACGTTCGAGCCTGTCACGGAAGATGTCGTGCTCCCTTCGCCAGTGAGTTTCCCCTTCAAATCCCTGCCCGCAAAAAACCCATGCCCCAGCCCCCTGCCAACATCACCCCAGCCCACTTGCCCCCCCGAAGACGTGGGGCTGTGTGGGAGGGAAGGGGGGGCAGCTTCTCAGCTCTGTCCAGCACATCCGCTCTCCCACCCTCCCTTGCCTGTTTTATTTTCTTTTCTGCTACTTAAAATATCATGCGATGATGAGTCCGGATTGCTTGGAAACGCTGGTGCTGCTCTGCTGGGTCTTGTTCTCCAACTTCTGCTTGATGCCCGGCGCAATGATCTCCTCTGCCAGCAAACACTCTCCTGGCCAAAATGCTCAGGTGGGGCCACCCGTGGGCACCCTCACAACCCACCAATGGAGCAAAAGGTCCCTTTGCAGCTCCACTCCCCAAGACTGCTCCTCCTGAGCCCGCTGCAGGATCAGGGCACACTGTTCCCCCAAATAAAGCCTTCACTGAGCCCCCGTGCTCCACTGGGGTCTGCATCCCAGAGCCAAGCACCGACAGAACCTGTACCCTTGCTCCTTGCCATGGACATGTCATGCTCACCATGCTGGGACAAGGACTCTTGGCTTCCACTTCAAGAGTGGGGGCAAGTGTCTCTGGCTGGGGGCAGCTCGGGGGTTGTCCTCCCACCACGGAACTCAGGATTGTTGCCCTGATCCCACACCATTCCCAGCTTCCTTTATTTTAAATGAAGAACACTGCACTGCTAACAAGTCATCAGCATCATGGTCCCCACTTTCGGTCCTCTTCATTGCTGGACTCAGAAAATCAGCCTCCAAGCCCAACTGGAGAGGGGAGAGACAAGCTCTCCCACAGCCCAGCGTGGGCCAGAGGGGAAATCGAGTCACGGAGAGGATCTGCAGCCCAGAGGCAGCAAACGGGCAACATTTCCCTCAAGGCAGTGGCTGCAGCAGATTGCCAAGGTGGCCGGAGCAGGTGGCAGCAGCATGGGGACACTTCTCCGTGGTGATGGACGAGCGCTGGCTCAGACCTCTGCTTCCTCAGCTCTTCGTGGAGAAGGGATGATGGGAGAGAGCTGAGAGATTTATAATGAAATATCGCTTGGGGTGTGCCAGCTGGGACCCAGAATTGCTGCGTGGACCCTTTGCAAGGAGCAAAGGTGCTCAGCAAGGAGCCCCGGTCCCCTCTTTGCTGACCTGCAGGTGCTGTCCTGCAAGGTGCCCTCCAACAAAGTCCCTGTAGCTGTGTGACGCCTGGCCCTGGGGACAGCGGATGGTCCCATGTCGAGAGCTGTATCCTTTTTGTGAGTCGAGCAGAGCTCACTACGGCAGCGTGGCAACACGCAGCCCCACCAGCGCAGCTTTCTCTGAGCCTTTCCACTCATCCCAGCCAGGTAGTGCTCGGTGGGAAAGGCAGGTTTTGGTTGGGAGACACCGCTGGCAGTCCTGTCCTACGCCTAACCCTTTTTCCCCCCCCATACCATGCAGGGCCATAGATCCAGGAGGGGATGTTTTACATTACCAAGGGGTATATTGCCTGGATTAGGGGTGACGTGCACTACGGGGATGCTCTGGGCTGTGCTCCCAGCTCAGGGTTCATCCTGGAGCTCCTCTCTCTCTCTTTCTCCCTCCGCCCTGCTCCCCCCCGCTCCCATTTCCCGTTCCCAAAGCCTCACTTACATCCTCCTTATTATCCTCCTCCCTGCACTATCTGGGTCACCCTCCCTTGCCATTACCCCAGATAATTGCGAGCGGAGTGGAGGCCACAGGCAGCAATCTGGCAGGCAGCACCTGCGCCGCCGCCCCAGCACCGGGAAAGAGCTGCCTCCGTGGACATCTCCCTGCCTTCCCGGTTCCTCAGCTCTTGGGAAAGGCAGGGTTGCAGGCAGGGGAAGCCTAAATCAAGGGGCAAAATCATCCCCCCAAGGAGGCTGGGGTCGCCACGCTCACACTGCCCCGTGCAGCGAGGGATGTTTGCTAAGGGAGGAAAAGCCTCGGAGGGTGCTTTGGGAAACGGTCCTCACTGCAAAGCTCCTGTTTCTAGATGAAAAATATCTGCTCCCGAAGGCAGGAGGGTTCTCAGCCCGGCGCTCCCTGCGTTGGTCTCTCGGGGTCCTGCTCATGGGCACAAACAGAATCAAGCCTCACCCAGAAAAAAAATTAAATGGCACCATCTGGCACTCGGTGAGCTCTTCCTCCTCCCGTCAAGGCAGAGGGGGTAATCTGGGACAGGAACCAGGCCATGCTGCAAGAGTGGGCCACCAGCCTTGTGTACGGTGGTAGCCAAGCACCCCCCTGCCCGCAGGCTGGCTGGGCGGAGGGGAAAGACCCCAAAGGCTGAGTGTGGTCCCATCGGGTCCTGGCACATCCCAAGCAGCAGAGCTGGATGTGGCTCCTCCCTACAGGAACAAGGCTAAGCTTTTTTTATACATAATTATATCTCTGAAACTGGCCCAGCCTCCTCCCAGAGCTAGTTTTAGCTCAGTTAAACCCACGTAGAAATTCAATCTGTCTGGGATGCCCAGGGACCCCATCTCACTCTCCTCTCCAGCCCAGCTGGGATGCCCCAAATCCTGGGTGAGGCAGGAGACAGAACAACCTGCATCCTAGCCTCTCTGAGCACGGGATGGGACAGTACACTGGGATTTTGGTCCCTCCCCTAAAGGTTTAGTAGAAATTAAGTTAAATTAAAGATGAGAAGAAAAGCATTGAGCCCCAGCTAGACCCCAAGGCTTTTCCCTATCAGGGGATGGTGGGTTCTGTGGGACAGGGCTGCCGCTGCTCCTCTGCCTGGCTGTTCTGTGCTCCAGCTGCCTGCTCTGCTCTGGAGCTGCCTGCATTTCCCCTGCCTGCATTTCCCCTGCCTGCATTTCCCCGGCGAAGCCGTAGGGAGGAGGTTCCTGCTCCCTGCGATGGCATCAGGGTGGCTGCGGTTCCAGCCTCCGCAGGAATGTAAAACCATCAATTAGGAAATAACTGCCTCGCCTGTCCTTGTTAATCCCCTCCTCTCCGGGCTGTTATTTATTATTTATGGTGAAGGCGCCCCAGGATGTGCTGTCGGAGGGATGCCTGACAGGCTCAATCTGTACTGTACAATTACATCCTCCTCGCCAGCTGGGGAAGCCCTTTCTCTGCTCCCACCACCCAGCTCTTTTCCGCATCCCCCGTGGGAGCAGAGCCGGGGGTACCTCACCCCCCCACTCCTGCCCTACCACTCATGACCAGCCCCACCATCCCCATGGGTACAGAGAACCCCCGGGGACACCTCCTTGTCCCCATACTGAGGGTGTCCTCCCATGTACGGCAGATCTGGGGGGGCAAACCAGCCTCTTAAGTGCTGGGCATGGGCAGCTCACCCTGCCTCCTCCTCCTGCCCCCCACTCCGGGCACGGTGCTTTGCCATGGACACAGCAGCATCCCAGAGTGAGCCACGGGATGAGGGTGCCCCACTCATCATCCCTGGCCTGTCTGCCAGCGAGCGCGGGCAGCAGCCGGCCTGGGGGGGGGGGGGCAGGCGAGCCGCTGCAGAGGCATTAGCTGAGCCGGGATTAACATTCACCAGCAAAAAAAATAACTCCATCCAAGCTGCGTCTGTTCTGGGGGCCTCGTGTGCGGCACGAATCGAAGCGCAGGCTCCCCTGGGAGCCCCGGGGATGTGTGTGCTGCAGCCACGTCAGCTCTTTGAGAGGGCTGCTAATATCGTGGCTAACAAGCTCCCAGCTGAACGGGTCCTACGCACACCTGAAGATGGGGCTGGCTGCATTCGCCTCCTCCCTGCCCTTCTCCCAGCTGCTGTCCTCTGCCCATCTCCCGGCAGTGCCATCGCTTTCCCCAGCCACCCCACGTGGGGACCAGTGCTGGCGCATGTGGGGTCTTTGAGGGCATCCCCTGGGGACATGCGAGCACGACGAGGATGTGTGCTGAGGCTCAGAGGCTGGGCAGGCAGCCCGGGGCGTTGCGCTGGAGCTCAGGGGTGTGCGCTGACCTCTTTTGTGGTTAGAAGGTTTGCAGGTTGGCATCTTACAGGGCCATGTGGGGTTTGGGGGGCTGCAGGGTCCATACAGGTGCTCGGAGTATCCTGAGGAGCTGTGGTGGGGCTTGGGAGCTCATTGCTGAGCTGTGTGATGACCCCCCCCCCCCAACCCTGACAATCCCCCCACACCGGGATGCTGGGACAGTTTTGGCCCAGCTAGCATGCACAGGGGACACTCAGAGGTACCCACCGGTACCTGCAAGCCCTTCCCCTCCTCTGCAGCAGGTGAGTGTCCCTGGTTGGACGCAGGGTCCAGCCCGTGTCCGTGTCACGCGCTGGTGGTGCGTCGCGAGGCGGCGTGTAGGATCAGCTGGATGCTCTGCAGGTATGTGTGCAGGTGTGGCTTCCCAACCCGTGCGCAGTTGCTGCCTCCCTCTTGGGAGACACCCTGGGGAGCGGCTGGCATCCCACAGCTGGGCAAATCCTCGGGGTACCAGCCGCCTGCAGTAGCTCTGGTCCCCAGAGGGGTTGCAGGGTGTCTGTTGGGGATGGGTAAGGGTGTCTGGCATATTATTTACCTCCTGGAGCTCCTCAGCTCCTGCTCGCCAGCCTGTTTGCACTCCCAGCATTGGCCATCGGTGGGTTGTGCCCTGGAGCACGGGCCGTTTGTGTGGGCAGAGGCTGCAGCTCCAGCTGCAGTGGGCACCGCAGACCAGCACTTTAATAACAGGCTGAGGACAAGAGGGATAAAAATAGCCCCCAGTACTGCCTCCCACTCTCCAGCTTGTGGGGAAGTGATGCCTCGCCACCCCAGCCCAGGTGGTTATTTTTAAGCTGTCACCTCCTTGCTTCTCTCGTGGGTGGCTTTTATAAATAGCCAGTGCCTCTGAGCTGCTCCAGTGCCAGGCAGGAGCTCGATGTACCCGTGCCTGGCGGAGCTGGGAAAGACCCTCCTTCACCTGCCCAGTGGCTGCCTGGCCCTGCCTGCTCGCTGCCATCAGCCTGCCTCCTCTTCCTCCAGGCACAGACAGCAGGGACAGAGAACATCACACCTCCCACCCCTCCCTGCCAGCCCCTGAGGCTCGGGCACAGCTTCCCCCATGGCCCATGTTCACCCGGGTGTTCCAGATGCCATCCCCCCACGTGGGGCACCCCATCCTCTGGCTGTTGCCCCCACATCCTTCTGGTTCCTGCCCCAACACCTTCCCCAGCTCTGATCCCCACACTCTGTTCCCGGGCTCCCCAAATACCATCCCTGTGTTCCAGCTCCTCACAGGCTCCAGCCCTTGCTCTTCTGCCGCTCTGCCCCTTCCCCAGGGCCTGGAGCATCCTCAGGACTCCCTGATCTTCCTCCTCCTCTTGTTCTCTCATTTATTTTAGGAGCCATACCTCCCTAAACACCCCTCATCCAGTAGCAACTCCCCAGCACAGGTTTGCCCGGTGCCGGCTCTCTCTGGCTGTAAGCGCTGCGAAGTGGCGGCCACGGTGCCATAATTAGCCAGGTACAGCAGGAACACACTTGCAGCCTGACAGCTCTCCTGGAGTCGAATGGGAGCCAATTAATCTAATTAAAGCGGCCACCGGCTCGTTATCCCGACACAGTTCACAAGGCTAGCAAGGCACCCCGTCCTCACCGTGCCCCTGCCCGTGAGCTGCTCGGGTGGGTGCACACGGGTGGGTGCACACGGGTGGGCACGGAGAGCCACGGCTCGCTCTCTCTACGCATCCGAGGTGCCCAGGGCACTGCCCTGGGGTGAATAAGGGCGCACAAAAGCTGGGTGCCCACGGTGGGGCAGCTCTGCCCCGTGCGTCGGGCACCGGGAGGTGTCAGTGTGTGGTTGGGGTGCCGGTGGTACCTGGGGGGAGCGAGCTGCAGGGGGATGCCCCCCCCCCCCCCCCGGGAGGATGCCACGGGCCACAGGGTTGGCATGCCATGGGGCTGCAGTGCCAGCCGTGCCGGCAGCCCCGGCAGCGGTCGGTGGGGCCTGGCGCCGTGCCACGTCCCGGCGAGGGTGAGCTTTGTTTCCCGGTGCCAGAGCAGGTCCTGCCGGGCGGCGCGGCAGCATCCTGCAAGCTAATTACGAGGTAGGCCGAGGAGGAGGTCTGTCTGCACAGGTGTCTGTCAGCAGGGCGCTGGCACTCACGCCGCCTAATTAGACACCCTGCCAGCCTTTAATGAGAACAAATGAGAGGCCAGACAGTGCAGGGCTGGGCCAGAGCATCCGGACCCTGTCCCACGTGTTGGCTCTGGCCTGGTGCCCTTGGAGATCGGGTGGCTGCTTTCGTCAGGGAATGGGGAGCAAAAGGGAGCAGCTCAGTCCCCTGTGCTGGGGAGCTCTAGCATCAGGGCAGAGTTTTCCCGGCCCTACCATGCCCCGTTGCAGCAGTTTCTGTCCAGCAGGCAGCTGGGTACCACCCTGCATGCACCCCCCCCAGCAGCCCCTGAGCCACCTTCACCCCCTTGCCCCTTCACCAAGTCCCTTTGGGAGCTGGAACTGGGTGCTCCAGCACCACAGGGTGCCTCTAAAGCCAGGTCCTGCCCTGCCCTGCCACCTCCCCATAGCCTGTCTTATTGCTAAGAGGGGAGCTTGAGGCCAGGTGGATCTTGCTCGCACAGGCTGAGCCTCCAGTCACCCTCTCATCAGCTTGATAGATGCCAGTGCCCCACAGGACACCCCATGGCATGAGGGTTGCCACCTCCATGCCCTCGCCCTGGCAGCACCGATTCAGCTGCACCACAGGGCTCAAAAGCACTTGCTCGGGTGCTTTGAAATCTGTGGGCAGACAGGGAACGTGCAACACGTGCTCCTCGGGATCCCCGTGTGGTCTTCCATGTCTCCCTGTAATCTAAAGGCACACAGACCAGTGTCCTGGGTCCAGCACGCAGCAGTTTGCAGCCGCACGTCCCTGCGCCCTGAGCGCCCGGCCACAGGCACGCTCCCTTGTCGGAGCAGGGAGTTGGATGAGCAGGGGGGCCAGGACAGGTTGGGAGTACAAAGTGTGCTCCAAAAACCCCAGTGAGGCTCGAGGAAGGGCTGCAGGAGAAGACCTCATGACACATGTGCCTCAAAAGAGGGAAGTTTAACCCAACAGCAGGACAGCAGGCAAGCCTGGAGGTGCAACAAGGCCAAGCAAGCTGGAAACAAGGTACAGAAGATCAGGCTGATGGTGCTGCCAGGAGAGAGCGCTGGAGCCAGCCCAGCCCTGGTTATAAACTCCCTCTGCAAGTAGATTTGCACGCCAGCGGGCACGGGGGCATTGCTGCACACGTGTGCCCAGCCTGGGAAGTGGGGAAGGGAGCCCAGCCAGGCTGGGGGGGCAGCGGGCCCCCACGCAGCACGCCAGCTCTGCATCAGCCCTATAAATAAACACACCCACACGCCGTGGCGCACACGCCGGGATGCTGAAGCGGGGGGAGGCAACTGCGTGCGGCTCTCAGTGGGCAGAGGGGAGTAATGGGACAAGACCAAGCGAGGGGAAATGCCGTGTAGGTATTAGGAGATGTCACCTGCCAAAGCAGCGATGGGGAAGAAGGCAGCTCCCTGGGGAGCCAGGCACGCTGCCCGCTCTGCAGGGCACGGGCAGGGCTGGGGCCACCCCGGAGTCCCTGGGCAGGAGGGTGTCTGAAGGAACACAACGCCTGCACAGTCTGGAGGGGAAAAATGTGCCACGACGGGACACACGCACCTCCGCACCCCCACTGTATGCACACACACACACACACACACACGCCCGTGCACACATACCTCCCCCCTGTACGAGTGCACACGAGCATCTCCAGCCCCCCATACAAACTCCCCTTCACTCCTGCGTTCACACCTGGCATGTCCCCTCCCATGCACACGCGTTTTTTCTCCTCGTGTGTCCCACGCACACCCATCCCTCCTCCTGCACACGTCTTAGCCCTTATGCACCCCCACCACAAATCAACCTCACAGCGCCCAGGGCTGGAAGTCTGTGTCCCCGTGTCCCCAGGGCTGGCAGTCTGTGTCCCTGTGTCCCCAGGGCTGGCAGTCTGTGTCCCTGTGTCCCCAGGGCTGGCGGAGAACAGCCGGATCCGTGCCACCACAGCTCTGCCCGCCCCGGCTTCTCCTGGCAGGCTGCCATCACGCCATGGCTTTGAGAGGTTTAAGGGAAAAATGGGGACGTGCCAGGTCAGAGGCCGAGGCCGTCCTCACTGCTCCAGGCAGGGGGTGGTGGGATTTGCTGGAGTGCCGGGCAATTTCTCTGCTGCTCTGCTCTGTCCTCTCATTTTCACGCCGGGGGCTGAGTGGTTGACGGGCAGGTTGGTTATTGCCGGTGTAGCCCCCGCTCCGCTCCGCCAGCAACGCTCACCTGCCTCCCAGCCTGCCCAGCGGGCGCCTGCTTGTTCGCGGGAGGAGATGGATGTGGAGCAAGGGGCTTTGCCGTGAATTTGCAAGCGTTTGGGATGGGCAGGGGCCCCACAGCGTCACCCGCAGCCCCAGCTCCATCCAGACACGGCCCCCGCTGCTCCCGCAGCCCTGGCAGGCTGTGCCGTGGCCGTGCCGCACATCCCGTGGCACTGGTCACAGCGGGAAAGGGGCAGAGGCAGTTGCTGGAGGGAGATGGAGTTGTATGGGGACTGGGATGCTGCAGCCAGCTGGGTCCCCTCCAGCTGGCCACGGCCCAGGTGCCAGGGAGCCGCAGGAGCTGGCACTGCCAGCGAGGCAGAGGTGTGGGGCAGGGAGGGGTCCAGCAGCCTCAGCGCCCCTCAGCCCCTTTCGGGGGCAGACCAGGCCCTGGCCTGCGGGGATGATGGAGCAGATGATGCTCTTGGTCTGAGGCGAAAGGCAGAGAAGAGTTGCCATGGAGACCAGCTATGTCATTTTAAGGCGGCACGGAGGCATTCGCCCCCATCCCTCTGGGATGAGCCCTGGCAGCGGGAGGCGAGTGGGGCGGGGTGGGGGTCACTGGCATCCCCCTTAAATCCCAGGGGTGCCCAGCAGTGCCACCCCATGAGCAAGGCTGCAGGGAGGGCTGCATGCCCAGGACGTACCAGCCTCCCTCAGGGACGGCTGGGAGCAACTGGTGGCACTGGGGCAGTTACTCTGCTGCCAGCTCAGCTTGAGCAGGCGACCGGGAACAGCCTGCAAGGAGCAGAGGTCGATACATGCTCCCCCCCCAAAAAAATTTTCCTGAAATGTCCCCGTGTGCTGGGGAGGGACTGCGAGTGCTGACCAAGGGGCTGGGGAGAGGTTCAGAGCGAAGGCTGTAATATTCCGGCTTTCTGGATAATTTAAGCTTTAATTAAAATGAGGCTTTACGTCTTAGCAGCCCCCCCTTCTTCCGCAACCGGAGGGAGCAGGAGCGCTGCTGCTCGGCCTCCCGGAGCCTGCGGGCAGCTCTGGTGCCTCTGCTGGAGTCCCCTCCTCATTACCACGGCCCCCAGAGAGACAAATTACCCGGGGGGGGGGGGGGGGGGGGGGGGGGTGCGGTTAGATGTAGCAGCACCTCCAACGGGAAAAAATAGCCCCAAATATGGAGGCAAATAAAGGGATGCAAAGAAGACCCCCCACTAGTCCTGCTCCCCCTGCCCAGGAGGCTGGGGGCTCTCTGCTTGCTGGGTGTTTGCTGTAGCTCCCCTTGGCCAGCCGTCCCCTGGCCCTTTGCGGGGTCCCCTGCAGGGCCGGCACCCCGAGGTTGAGCAGCTCCGTAACGCTGCCAGCTCTCCCCGGGGCTGTCACGCTGCTCAGCGCTGTCACCGTTCAGATGGGACTGGAAGAAAACCGGCATAGCAGCACCGGCAAGTCGATGCCCGGGAGGACGCCGGGTGCCGGGGTGGCTGCGAGCACTGGGGGCCAGCGTGCCCGGGGCAGAGGTCTGCAGCACTTGGGGGGGGGGGGACATGGCAGTGCACGCTGCCTGCTCGGGAGGTGGCCAAGCCTGCAAGCTGCAAGCAGAAATGATGCCTTGATGGGGTGTGGGGAGGAAGGAGGGCAACCGGCTTCGGCAGGGCTCGGAGGGAGGTGCTGGCACTTTCCTGGGTGTCAGGGTCATGCAGGCTGGGCTCAGGGACGTGAACCCCTGGCAGATGCTCGCCCAGAGCAAGGGGACACAGACCTGGGGCGAGGGGCATCGTGCATGGCGTGAGGTGCGTGTGCGCGGTGCGTGGAGCCCGAGCTGCCTGTTCGCACAGCGCAGGTGTGCGGCGGAGGCGTGTGGGTGTGCAGAGCGCGTGAGGAGACGGGCGCGCCCGGCGCGAGACCCGCAGGCGTTCGGGCACGGGGCGGGCGGCGTGAGGCAGCCGGTGGGTGCGGGTCGTGGGTGCGGCGTGGACACGCGTGCCCGCCTGCGCCGGGGCGTGCACGCCGTGAGCGGCGAGTCCGCGTGGATGCGTGGACGTGGCGAGAGGAGCGCGGCGGGCGGCTGCCTGCCCGAGGCAGAGGGGCAGACTGCAGCGGCCCTCTGGACGGCAGGATTCAAGCGTTGGCACCCCGGGAATCCCTGCCTGTGATCCAAATGGGCTCCAGCTGCTATATGCACCTCCCAAAACCTCAGGGAGCTCTTCCCCCTGTGCCGCTGCCAGAGCCTGGCACGTGCCCTCGGCCGCCCGGCTGGGCGGGAGCATCTCCTCCTGCCATGCCTGCCAAGACTCCCACTCCCGAGACTCTACGACAGGAGAAAAGGGAACAAAAATTCACGTTTTCACATTTAGCTTCCTTTGTACTCAGCTAATTAGCGCCTGAGTCTGGTGATGTCATTAAAGCAGCACTAAGTCTTTATTGGGGTAATTTAATTTTCCCTTTCATATCAGGATGATTTCCTTTGTTGGGGTAGGTGCTGGGGAGGGGGAAGGGCCCATGCAGACAATTGCTATTGTCAGGATAAATAATTCCCCAGTGGATTGACAAGGGGGGAGGTGGGCCGGGGGGCTGGGAGCTGTCACTCACCCGGGTGGCAGCAGGAGCCGGCCAGCCCCCAGGGAGCTGGGTGCCTTGGGGTGCCTCTCCCCACATCGGGTGGGCTCCTCAGCCAGCGAGGAGCCTGCCTTGGCCCCTCTCCAGCCACCAAAATTGCCTCGACAGGCAGGAGGTGGGTGGGTAAAGTTGGGGGTCTCCCATATAGCTCCCCCGTTTTTCTCAACCCATCACCGTCCCTGGTGCCAGGGACAGGAGGGAAGCAGATTTCACCGGGGTAAAAGGAGCATTTTGGAGCCACTGCAGACCCCGTGTGTAGTAACTCAGTGGAGAAACATGGGGCTCTGCATGCAGCTGGGATATGCAGGGGAGCAGGGAGCATTGCACCTCCCTGGGGCACCCTCCAAAACAAGTCTCCAGCCCCTTTCCCAACCCTGTCTTCCCCCCACCCGATGCCTCCTCTCAGCCCCTTGGCTCATGCTGCCCCAGGAGGGATCCCACACACAGGCTGAGAGGCAAATGGGATGTCCCATGGGGTCAGAGACCCTGAGGACTCGTTCCCTCAGTCCCCGCAGAGCATCGCCGGCAGCAGGTCCCCATCCCATCCCTGCCCCACCGCGCTCACCATCCATTTCGCATGGAGGAAAAGGTGGCACATCCCTGGGAAACAGCTGGGAGATGAGAACTGTTGACATGTGCCCCCCACTCAAGGGCTGGTGTCCCCAGGAGCTTGGGCACGGCCCATGGTAAGGCTCTGAGGGAGCAACGCGTGGGGCAGGCTGACCCTGGCAAAGGGGTGCACGTCTTGCCCAGGCAGAGCTGGTGGCAGCGGGATCCTGGTCCAGCAGAGCATCACCAGGGTGGGAGGGGGTGGCTGGTGTCAACCCGAAGCCCTAACTCATTGGGTTGAGCTCTCCAGACACTTCCAGAGGAACTGTCCTTCCCTGAAAGCAGCCTGGGAAGAGAAAGCAACTGGAAGGAGCCATTTTCCACTCACCCCTGGTTCCACCTCCAGAAGGAACCGGGTCCTTACAGCTCTTCTGAAGCCCACCCTGCAAGTCCTCCCTTCCCCAAAGCCCCTCGAGTGCTGCCGCTGGCTTGGGTGCAGACCAGGAGGAGGGGGAGTCAGGCTGTAGATGGGAACATCACACCCAAAACGCAAACACCAGCTTGTTGGTAATTAGCAAACGTTTCAAGAGGAATGATGAGAAGCCAGTGACAGGCGGGCGGGTTTCTATTAAAAGCTGCCACGTGTGATCCTTCTCCAAGCCTGCCGGGCCCTCCTTACCTGGCGCAGGGGAAATCAGATGCAAACCTGACATTAATGCAACGTTCAGGGTGAGCTTTAATTGCGGCCGTGGCAGGAGTGGTGGAGCCAGGGGACGGCGGCAGGGCCAGGGCGGCAGGGTGACGGGCGCCCTCGCCTCCCGCCGC
Organism: Tyto alba; assembly: GCF_018691265.1. Taxonomy (NCBI): domain Eukaryota; kingdom Metazoa; phylum Chordata; class Aves; order Strigiformes; family Tytonidae; genus Tyto; species Tyto alba. The sequence continues at coordinate 21,499,817 of NW_024881279.1, forward strand.
CTCCGCCACCGGGAGGGGAGCTGCCCGGTGCTTTTGGGTGCTTTCCCCCCCGCTGTCCTCCTCCCTGACCTTCTTGCGGAGGGTCTGAGTCACGAGGTGCTCTGAAGTGAGCACTCGGCACCCTGCGTGTCTCCACAAGCAGAGGCACTTGCTGAAATGTTAAGGGCTTGTTTGCATCCAGCAGAAGGGAAGTAGGAGCTGAGCCCCAGCTTGCCAATCGCTCTTCTGTGCCTTCCGGAGCCGAGGGGCCGGGGAAGTGCTCCTCCACGCAGGGAAGCATCCTCGAGTGATTCTTCCATGTGCTCAGCCTCCAATATGCCTCTTTTCAGCCTCACGTGGCTTTTTTTTTTTTTTTTTTTTTTTTTTTTTCTTCTGGCTTAAAGACTTTCCAGAGCATCCCAAGCATTACAGAAGGATGATCACAGGCATTAGTGAAGGTGTGTGCATGGCCAGGGCAGCATTTGCAAGGTGGCTCCAGGGCTGATGCACGGTGGTGGGGTGGGTCCTTGTCTCAGACCTGCAAATCAAGCCCTGGAAGAGCCAGGGCACGTGGTGCTGGAGCGGGAGGAGCTCAGGCCAGCAGCACTCAGGCAGAGATGCAGTGGCCTTGGGCCGGTGAGGTAGAGATTGCCACGGAGCAGGGGCTGAAGGTGGATCTGCTCAGCAATACATCTTGTGAGTGACAGGAGCCGGGAGAGTAACCTAGTTCTGGCATTATGAGATCGGGTCCCCCGATCCCCACTCCGTGAGATGAAAGTGAGTAATTACTGTCTGAGTCGGCAGAATGGCAAAGGAGAAGATCAGCTGGTGGGACCAAGCCTGCCGGTGGTCGGGACCATCGCTCTGCAGGCTGGTGAGCATCTCTTGCCCCTGGCTCGAGGTGTGAGCAGCAGTGCCCATGTCCCTTGCCGTCCTCTCAAGGTGAAGGCTCCCCTTGCTTCATGATTTCTGCTGGCCTCACCACCATCCTGCCTCACTCCCAAACTTTCTGCTGTCCAACACATCTACCCAAATAGTAATGAGCCTGGAGCCAGGTGTAGCCCCACGAGCAGGAGTGGGGATGAACAGTGTGCTCATCTGCCTCTCGGCAGGGTCCTCTTGCAAGTGATTTGCTAAGCAACAGCAAGGTTGTGCTTTTAACAAGGGCTGGTTATGCTGAGCGGGGTTTTTCTTGGTCTCCCGCTGCCCTGGGCTTGCTGAAGGAGGTGGGTCTCTCTCAGATGAACTCAGGACCTTCAGGGAGTGACATGGGCTCTTCCTTAGAGCAGCCTTGGGGAGTTTCTAGCTGTGATTCTACCTGGATCTAGCACTGGGGACAGAGCTGCTCTAAAAAATAGGTTGGACGAGAGGCTCCTTCCACCCAGTGCCCTCGGTTCTGGCTGTGCAGCCATGGTCCTCGCCTAGCTGAGACCTCCTGTGATGCAGCTCGGTCAGAGGCAGTGTTGGGGGTGAGGGCTCTTCCTGCTCCAGGTCCATTCTTGCAGGGGAGATGTCACAGAGAGGTGCCCGAGGATATCAATGACAATTCTCCCCTGTCACTGCTGCAGAAGGGGCCAACCCTCAAAGGCACATGTAGCGGTAGCAATCCCACTACCCCCAGAGCAAGGGTGCTTCAGGATGGATGGGGACATCACGAGGGATAATTACCCAAAAGAGTCATCCGGGGTCCCTGTGGGGAGAAGGTCTGCAGGGGACCCCCCCAGGTCCTAGCATGGAGCTGGGGACAAGGAGGTCTGGGCCAAAAGACTGTCATAAGGCAATATCAGCTCTCCTTGCTGTCAGCCTCTGCTAGGTGGACCTTCCCTGGACCTTCCTGATGGTCTTCCAGGGTTGACAGGGTGCCCCAATGTCCCCCATGGGTGGTGGCCCCCTCTTTCCTTGCATCCAACTCCTGGCTACTGAACAACTCCTTGGATGCCCTCGCACCCTCCATCTGCTGCTGTTAACCAGCAGGCCATGTTGCCTTCATCACCCTCCTGAGCTTCAAGAGCTCACTTGTTTCATTGCTGGTACATGGGGAGGGGGTCCTGTGCCTCAGGTTTGGCCAGGCTGCCTTGTCCCCACTTCTGGGTGATCCTTGGGGCTGCGTCCCTTCCTGTCCCCACTGCTGCTGCCCCCGTTTTTCCGGACTGCTCGCACACTTGGCAGTGCCACATGGGTCTGTGCCCTCCACATCGTGCCTGGTTAGGGTGATTTGTGACTTACAAACTCTCTAGTCATTTTTTAAGGGCTCTTCTGCAGACTACAAAAGTACTGGCAGCTGCCACCCTTCTCTGCTCCTTAATGTGTTGTCTGGCTTGCCTGTCTTCCCTCGAGGCTGAAAAAATCCTCTGCCCAGGCAGCATTTCTGAGCTCTCCTCCTGCCTGGGGTCATTGCTACTATCAAACATGTTTGCAAGCTGCACCGGTGTTCTCATTTTATTTCTGCAGGAAGAAAGCCTCGCACTTGTTTTCCCATCTAGACCCTCTATGCTCAGCCCTGTTTTGCCATCAGTTTTTAGTCCTGGGCGTTTACAGGCGTCCCTCGGCTCCTGGACCATGGCCACCCCATCACTGAACCCACCAAGTGCTGGTGCTGGCGCAGGAGGGCCATCCCAGCTCTGCTGCAGCACGGGATGCATGAGCTGGATCAACGATCCTGGAGCATCCACACGTGTTGCCCCAGCCCAGGAGATGCTGGCGCGGGGTGATGCCAGCGGCATGGAGGTGGCTGGGGAGAGGCTGAGCTGATGATGATGCTGCTGGAAGACACAGAGGGAATCAAGGAGGGATACAGAGGGGTCCTGTCACGGATAGAGGGATGAGGAAGATGGAGCAATGGAGCACGCAGCAACTCCTGCCCAGGCCAGTGGGGCTCCCCCCGCGCTGTAGCTCACTGAAGAGGGGCCCTCGAGTGCCTGCGAGCAAGGAAAGGCGGGGAAGTGAGGGGGGAGAGATCTTTTCATCTAAAAGGTTACATTTGTCCTACTTCCTCCCATCTCCAGCAATTAACTTGAAGGGAGACATCACTGCTAATTGAGCAGTGAAGATCAGGAGCAACAATTACGCCTTTTGACAAGAGACAGCACAAGAGGGACTGCTCCGAGGCTGAGAATGGTAGGGAACGGTTTCTATGGCAATATAACTTTCCTCTCTTCCTCTCCAGCCATAGAAATGATAAAAATGTAGATTTCTCCCTGATTAATGATTTAATGAAAATAAAGAAAATTCTTTTAAAAAAAAAAAAAAAAAAAAGAAAAAGGAAAAAGGAAGGGGGGGGGAAGAAAAAATCGATAGGATGCAATGTTTAGCATGAGTCTGCGGCTGCGGGGAGAATCGATGTCCTTCTCCAGGCTAGACGTGGTGAAATCTATTACAGCAATGTGCCGAGGACTCAAAGCGGCCCTGCCGTTTGGTAATTAGGCAGCGGGCTCACACAGGGGAAACGTGAGGGCTATATTCAGATCTCTGATCAAAGGAGCTGCCCATCAAAGAGCTCCTCGCACTGGCTTCTCCAGCAAACCTTTGCGCTCGCTCCACGTCTCTCCTGCCTCCCTTTCTCTTGCTCGCCTTCCACACCCCCTCCCTGAAATCATTATTTTTAATTTTAATTATTCAACCCGTTCCCTTTGCGAGGGAGATGGGAAGGGCTGCCAGCCTGGCAAATGGTGATGCCACGTTAGCTGCCGGAGAGGCGAAGGAGCGTCCCGCTGCGGAGGTGGCCCTGAGCCGGTGGCAGGAGGTGCCACGGCTGTCCCGCACCCGGGAGCAGGCAGCGCCTGTCGGCAGAGGTGCCGGCAGCCACCTGGGGTGACGTGACCTGATACACCTCCCGTCCTGCTGGAGCCGTGGGGAGAGCAGCGATGAGGAGGTTCGGGACACAGCCTGCCCCCGTGCATGCCCTTGTGATGATCCTGTGCCCACTCCTCCGCGGGAAGGGCCTGGCAGGGTGCGAACAGGGCATGCGGCAGCTCGGGGGGGGGTGCAGAGCTCATGGCTGAGGGTGTCGCGAGGGCCACGTCCATCCGCATCTGCCCAGCCACCTTGCCTGGGCAGGTGAGCCAGCGGCAGAGCCTGGAGAGGGGAGAGCAAAGCCTTGCCAGAGCCCTCCCTGCCCCCCAACTCACCACATCGGCACAAGCATCCTCCGTTTTGCAACACGCTCTGCATCCCATCTACTCCCCCCTCGAACAAGCAAGTTTGGGGTTTGTGTTTGTTTTGTTTTGTTTTGGTTTTTTTTCCTTTTAGGGGATGCTGTTTTAGGATGCAGGGAGGTGGCTGAGGTGGGACTGGCCACAGCTCCTCTGCCCATGCGGCGCGAAACCATGCAGCAGGTTCAGGTCTGCTGCGTGCCTATTCATCAAAGCAAAACGCAACCCACTTCAGCAAGCAGAGCTGGCTTTTGTGGGAGACCCCGGGCGGTGGGGAGCGAGCGGGGGGCTGCAACACCTGAGCTCCTGTGCCCGCTCCCCTGAGCCCAGCCCAGGGCACGGGGTGCCTCCTGCCATGGGGAGCATCCCGGGTACCTCTGTCCCGTCTGGCTGCTCCCGTAGGGATGCACCCTCCCTGTGGCAGCCCCTTCCCTGGCAGCTCCCGAGGCAGCAGCCCTGCAGCAGCCCATTTCTGCCCCACAAGAGGAGCTGGCAGGGCCCCAGGACACATGTCTCCAGCCCAGGTCATCTATAGGGGCAGAGCACGGGCACGCGGAGGGACTTTCCCACCTCCTCGGTTCCTGTTTTATTGCCAAACTGAAGCATAAAACACACATAAACAAATCTAACGGCGAGAAATGGGTTGCTATCAAATCAACAAATTAATCTAATTATAGGGCTGATTAAATCGTATCAGATAAACCAGCGACTCCTTCCCAGTGCTCGGCAGTGGTGCAGGGAGGCAGGCAGCCCTGCTCCTCTCTGCTTTCGGGTCTGGCTGAGCCATGGCACAGGCAGGGACTGCCCACCCGGGGCTGGCAGCCCTGGCACGGGGGGGGGGGCACCCGGCCCCCTCTCCCTGGCGCTGCACAGGACGGCACGGACGGCTGCGGTGCAAATCTGAATGGCAAATGCAGATGCAAAGTACAGGATTCCTCGGGATTAAAGATGCAGCTCTAGCCTGGGAAATGTACGCGGGAGCCGTCTTCAGAGCGAGATTGCTTAAACCTAAGCATGCTTTAGGTATTTGAGGAACAATTTTATCGGTGCTGTTTGCAGATCTACGCCTGGGCCATTTCTACCTCTCTGTGCGCCTGCACATGCCAGCACCCATGTGCACGTGGGAATGCACTTGTGCACCAGCACCCACGTGTATTACCCTCCCTACAGCGAGCTGCTGGAGAGAAACTGCGTTCTGTGTGAAAGGCAAAAGCTCTTTATCAACCAACAGCACTCACAGACGAAGGCTGTGGGTGCAGGACCTCTGGCAGATTTCACCCAGGAAGGTGCTGGGCGGCTGCAGACCTTTGCTGGAGGAGCCTGGAGGCTCCGAGGCTTCGTGCAATGGACTTGTTCCCCTGTTCCTGCAGGTGTTGAACTTCAGATCCTGCCTCTTGCAAGACTCCAGATGAGAAGGTGGAGAAAGCACCGGTGTGCCCGCCTGGCCAGGGATGTGCAGGCTCCTCGCAGGCTCCCACAATGCTGCCGCACCACAGTACATCTCAGTGAAGAAGGAAAATCCTTTTAAAAGCAGCTGTTGGCTCTGGTTTCAGCTGCCTCCGGAGCGTGGCAGAGGTTTCACTGCCACTGGCAAGTTGTTTTCCTCTTTTCAGGTCATTCTGTGCCCCCAGCCACGGGTTATATCAGCTCTTGACTATCCTCCTCTTGCTCTTCTCTTAGCCAAGTTGCTCCATTCCAGGAAGAAAGGTGTCGACTAATGATCTTTTGTCTCGTAATGGAAGATTACATCAGAGTGCTGTCAAGCTCAGAAGATGAGAGGAGCGCGAGATCCTCGGCGCATTGCAGAGCTCTTACCCCTCTGGGTGTTCCTGGCAGGTCCCACTTTGATCCCCAGCTTTGTAGGGGATGCTCCACTGGTGCTCTCCTTCACAACCCGGTTCAAGCCATCCTGGTCGGCATTTGGGGGCCAAGAAAATACACAGCAGAGGGTAAAGTAGAGTATTGCCTGCTTGTCAGAGCCAAGGACACGGTGGTATGGCCAAGACTGGGCACATCTTGCCGTCACTCTGGCAAGTGACCCGCGGTGCCGCATCTGCAGAGCTGACGGAGAGCATTCCCTCCAGGAGCCACCCCGAGGGACAGGATTATGCAGCAGGCACTTAGGAAGAATAAAAATGTGGCTATGATGGGCCCAGCTGGGTGGATCAGCCCGGCAGAGATGAAAGCAAACCCTCCTTTCGTGTTCAAAGGCGTCTCTCCGTTGCCTGTCCCCAGCAAGCAGCGGCTTGGCAGCACCACAAGGGCTGGGGTTCCAGTGGGGAGCAACTGGGATGAGCAAGGGGGGTTCAGAGTAATGTTTTCCCAGGCAATGAGCTCAGCTTCGGACAGCCTCTCACTGATAATCTTTTAGGAATTAATCCTTAATCTGTTTTAAACTGCCCCCCCCAGAGCCTTGGAGGGGTTGAGGGGCACAGACCGCACCAGGAGCCTGGGTGACACAGATTTGGGGCAGAGGGGGGGGACGGGGACAACTCTGGAGTGGTGCTGGAGTGGCATCTAGGCTGCTGGTGCCAGGATGGGTGGTGATGGGGATGCTGCAGGTGGTGCTGGGCTGGGTGCCCCCCCTTGCCGTGCCTTGCCTGGGAGCACAGCTCAGGCAGGGGGTACAAACCAGTGTCCCCAGCTGCTCCCACCCACCCGCCCCGGGAGCGTGTTTGTGTGCACCTTACCGTGTGTGTGCATGCATATGCATGCCTATGCAGAGGTGCATGCGTGCATACACACATATATACACCTCCACGTGTGCGCATACGTGTGTGCGTGTGCATGTGTGTGTGCATGCATGCCCCGTGTGTGCCCACGTGCGGGCTGGGGCGCGCACGGTTGTGCACACGGGTGGGGGGAGCTCTGTTGAGAAGAACCATTTCCCAGCTTGTGCTGATGTAGTTTAGCAATCAGAATAACTTTGCTGATGAATATTTAAGCCGAGCGCTGAATATTTAAAGCATTCAATTATTTTAATGGCTTCTAAGTGTGACAGCAGGAGGGGACAGGGGGGTGGCTGTGTCCCCCCCCCGGGGTCCGGCAAGGGCCTGCGGCAGGGCGGGCAGGCAGGGGTGCTGCAGGGCTCAGGGTGGGGAGGGGGGAACCGTGTTGTCCCCAGCAGGGTGGTGGCATCATGGGTGCGCTGCTGGGGAGCTGCCAGTGCCGAGTGCTGCCAGCTGCCGGTACAAGCCCTGCCGGAGCCTGCCAGAGCCCCGGCGGGCAGGAGGAGAGCTGTGCCCTGCCATCCTGGCAGGCTGAGCCCTGTCCCAGTGCCCTAATTCCTGCATGAGCAGCCTTAGGCGTGTGCCAGCACCGCGTGGTGCCAACCTCCTCCTCCTCCTCTCTGCCACCAGTGATGCTCCCGAGCTGTGCCTGCCCCCGTCCCCGTCGTGCCGTCACAGCAGAACCCATATGTCCTGGCACCAGTGCCACCACCAACACCGGGACACCCCCCGGTATGTGAGCGGCACGTGGGCATGCGACTGGGACGCCGCAGCCTCCGTCACCCCCCCCAAAGTCCCTCCTAAAGCAGGTGGGTGGTGACGGGAGCACGGCGTGCCCACTGCCTGGCCCCATGGCTGGGTGCTGCCCCTGGGGATCTGCCCCAGGCCCACCCGGGGAAGGTGACAGGGAGCAGAGAGGAGCGCTTTCCCACTGCCTGCTCCTACAGCCATAAATATTCATATTCTTATACTAATTTTCCATGTACTTTTCTGTCACATCCAATTTTATTTTAATTTCCCTTTATAAACCTCCACAGCTAATGCACTCTGTGCTCCCATGATTACCCCAATCAGCCAGCGCTTTAAACACAATCCCTGCAGGCAGCTCCTGTTGGAAGCTATAGGAACTGAGCATCCACACACGAGTTGTGCACACTTGGCAGACCCACTCACCGGGGCTACCGCAGAGCTCCTTTGCCACCCTGCGGCGGGCACAGCTCCCACTGTGGTGGGCACAGTCTCTGGGCTGGGCTGGGCTTCTCACGGTTGGCCGGACCCCAGGACATCTCCAGGGCCTTTTCCAGTAGCTTTGGTTGTGGCCGTGTCCTGCAGCGTGCATGTTGCATATGACTGTGTCTTGCACGGGGACGCGGCTGTCCCGGTCACTGGTCTTTCCCCAGGGAGGCAGTTTGGCAGATTCTAAGCGGTGTTAAGGCTGTGCCGTGGCTATGCCAGGGCTGTGCCATGCCAGCTGCCTGGGCTCAACAGTGCCTGCCCTGCAGGGATGTGCTCTGCCATGCCATGCCATTCTCTGCCATGCCATGCCATTCTCTGCCATGCCATGCCATGCTGTGCCATGCCATGCCATGTGTCCTGGTTTGGGCTGAAATAGAGTTAATATTCCTTTTTTTGGAACTAGAATAGTGCTGTGTTTTGGATTCAGCATTGGGTTTGGTATGAGAAGAATGCTGAGAGCACACTGATGTTTTCAGCTGCTGCTGAGACTTCAAGGACTCTCCGACTCCCCGTGTCCTCCCCGTGTGCAGGTGCACAGGGAGCAGGGAGGGAGAATGGCCAGAGCACCTGACCCTAACTGGCCAGTGAAATATTCCATATGATGGAATGTCACGCTCACTATATAGAGGAGGAGTGGTCAGGAAGGAGCTCTCTCTCGCTTCCAGGATTGCGATTGCAGGATCTTGGTATTTCGGGGTCGCTGGCCGGGAACGGGCTGGGTGTCGGTCAGCGGGTGGTGAGCAATTGCATTGTGCATTGCCCATTTATATTTTCTATTATTGCCATTGTTCTCATTTTATTACCATTATTAAACTGTTCCTATCTCAACCTGCGAGCCTCCCTTTACCTCTTCAATTCCCTTCCCCGTTCCCAGGTGGGGGGAAGGGGAAGTGTGGGTGAGCGGCTGCAGGGCGGTTGGCTGCCGACCAGGCTCGAGCCGCAACTCCATGCCATGCTGTTCCACACTGTGCAGGCTGCCCAGGCTCAGTGGTGCCAGCCCTGCAATGCCCTGCCATGCTGGCTGCCCACTCTCAGAGGTGCTCTGTGTGTGTGTCGGCGCCAGGACCTGCACTGGTGGGTGAGGAAGCCGGTGTCTGTGCCACGGCCCATCCGTTTGCCCCACAAACCTGGCCAGGTCCTGTTTGCTGCACCCCCCCCACGGTTCCACCTGCCTGCCACCGGCATCCTGGCATGGTTTGGTGCCACTGTGCCACTGCTCCCACGGCACCACGGGGTGCCAGCAGCCATGGGGGCACCAGCGCTGGTCAGGCAGTGCCAGCAGTTGTGCCAGGGCCGAGCCGACTGGCACTGTATGTGCACACGTGTCCGCGCGTGTACCCACGTCTCTCTGTGTGTGCACAGGGGTGTTTGCCTGCACGCACCACTCGGACCCTCGCTGGGGACCCTGAGCTGGCCTGTGACCCGGGCACACATTGGGATGGGGGACAGGAAATGTCCCCAGCAGGGCAGGACGTGTCCCCAGTGGGGCAGGCCATCTGCCCTGGCCCCGAAGCAGGGTCACGTAGCCGCAGCCCACGGGAAGGGCCGGGGCTGCCCAGCTGCAGAGCGCCGCTGGCAGGAGACAGCACATTGATGGTAATTTGTTCCTCACCATCCACGGGGACATGAATTAAAGAGGCTGTGGGAGCCTGCGCCGATCTCCTGCTGGCGGTCCCATGAAAATCCCCCCCGTGGGCAGGGGCAAGGTGGCTGCCGTGCTCCTGCCAGCCGTGGGAAGTCACTCAGGCTCCGCTCGCTCACTTCTGAAGACCTCTTGATAAACATTTATAAACATTTGTAGTATTTTAAATTTCCCCTCAATAATTTATGAATAGTTATTTTATATACTTTAAAGAGGGTAATAATGTAAAATTTATAAGGCGGGAGCGCTCAGAGTGGCAGCACGGCGTCGCAGGGCTGGGAGCGGGAGGCGCAGCCTTCCCCGCCTCTCCCAGCTGAGCTCGGATTGAAACTTTAAAGGTTTAAAGGCTGCGGCAGCAGGGTAAGACGGGGCACGGCAGGGACACCGAGGGGCCGAGGGGGCACGTGAGCGAGGGGGACGCGGGGGATGCCCACGGCTGGGTGGGTTGGTGGCCCCGAGGCTGGACCGTGAGGTGCCTGGGCAAAGTGGTGGAAGGAGGGAGGGATGGGAAGGAAAGAAACCTGGGGGTGGAGGGGATGAGCGATGGGTATGAAAAGGAAGAAGGGGAGCACAGGAGAGGGGCGAAAGGATAAGCAGAAGGGAGGGAGGGAGGAGGGATGTGTGTGAGGGAGCGATAACCGTGGCAAGAGGCTGCGGGAGTGAGGGATGGGGAGAAGGAGGGATGGAGGGAGCGGTGGGGAGGGGCGAGAAGCAGCTGGGAGGCAGAGATAAAAAAGGAGGAGAAGGGTGCCCAGCACCGCGCATGGGAAGGTGTCAGGCAGACGGATGGATGGATGGATGGATGGATGGATGGATGGATGGATGGATGGATGGATGGATGGATGGATGGATGGATGGATGGATGGATGGATGGAGTGGATGGATAGGGGTCGCGGGAAGGGGGGAACAGGAAAATATATCTGCAGGGATGCAGGGGGGAGTGAGCTGGTGTGCCCAGGTCCACAGCATGCCCCCATGGGTGGGGATGCGTGAGCAAAGTTTGGGGTCTGGGGGTGCAGGAAAGGATGAGAAATGCCTGGAGCCACGGGGATGGGAAGAGGGCGCTTTTGGGGGATGTTGAAGTGTGGTCATGCAAAGGAGGCACCGCGGGGCGTGCACCAGGCTGCACGTGTGCAAGGCACAAGCAGGAGCACGAGGGAGAGCACGTGGGCAGGGTGTGATCGGGCGTGCAGTGGCTGAGCACGCATGCAAGGTGTGAAGGTGCAAGATGGGTGTGAGTGGGCACACGGGCCACGAGAGCATGCCTGAGAGGGGAGTGGGTGTGCGAGGCGTGAGTAAGTGTGTACAAAGCATGCAGGGAGGGAGAGTTGGGTACACAGTGTGTGTGCACAGGGTGGGAGCGTTTGTGCTGGGGGTGAGCGTGAGCACGGGGGCCCTCGGGGGCTGTCCTGAGCTCCACAAGGACACGCAGCTGGTGGCCCTTCCCACACAGGGCACACCAGCAGGGCCCGGCTCAAAGAGAAACCCCCCCAAATCCTGCCAGAATTAACGAGACACCTTAAATGCCCAAACAAAATCTGGCAAGAGCCGGCAGCCGCAGAGAGGGACCCGCCACAAAATGAGAATATCTTCCATGCTATATATAGCGCTGCCTTTATATACATATACAGATATATATTTATTTATGCTGCTTCAAGGAGGATGTCAGGGAGAAGGAGAACACACAGGTAGGGCATGCGTTGGGCTGCAGGTGTAAAGTGTGCGAGGTGTGCAAGGTGTGAGCGCATGCACAGGGCACAATTGCACACGCAAGCATTCGCAGGGTGTGAGCGTGCAAGGGGTGAGTGCCTGGGTGAGGTGGGAGCACGTGCATGAAGCAGGAGGTGTGTGCGAGGTGTGAGCCCTTGTACGAGCCACGCAAGCGTGTCTGCAGGCAGGGCATGAGCGTGTGCGAGCAAGGCAGGGGCGTGCGTGCAAAGCGCGTGTTTGCAGGTGGCAAGTGCACGTGCAAAGCACGAGTGGGTGCAAGAGGGGCTCAGGGATGCTGTGTCCCCAGATGGGACAACGATGCCGATGGGGGGGGGGACACCAGTTGGGGCACAGGGACGGGGGGCACATTCAGCACCTGCATCACTGTGGGGTGCAAGGAGGGGAGGGGAAGGGGTACCCCAGGCTCCCTGCGGCCGGGAGTGGGGAGGAAGCTGGAGCACTGTCAGTGGAGGGAGGATTTCTTTATTTTGATGATAATTTTCCAGCGTTTGGGGCTGTCAGGTTCCTGGTTAGCAGCTCCCCCCTCCGCGGAGCTGCTCCGTGTAGTTGACACCACAATTGTTTTCTGAAGGGAACACGCGACTCTCTTCTTATGTATTCCCTTTCCCGGTGTTTGTATTTGCTTCAAAGTCTCCTCATCACCCTGTTTGGTGACAAAAACTCATGTCTGGAGATCAGGGTAATGTGTTGCTTTTCAAAGCCTGTGGAGGAGGGGGTTGGTAGACATGGGTTTGCTGCATTATTTACTTCCCCGCAGCACCCTGTCTCCCCAGCAGCCCTGCCTGTTCCACCCCCGGGTGCTGGGGCACCCACCCTGCCAGCTGGGACCCCCCCCCCCAGGTGCTCTGTGTCCCACCCTCGGCTCTGCGATGGTTGGAGGCAGCCAGACACAGCAGCACCCCAGGGGGAGTGGGCAGTTGGGGGGCACCAACACTGTGCCCAGCAGCCGGGGTGTCCCGCTGAGCCAGGCAGGAGCCCCCCAGGTAGGATTTGGAGCACTCGTACCCTGCCCAGGGCGCAGAGCGGGCACTCCCCTGAGCTTCGCAGTGCCACACGGCTCTGGGGCACGTGGCGTAGTGACAAGGTGGACCATCTCCTGCACACAGGCTGGGCCACGGGGTGTCAGTGGGTCTGGAGCCCGGGCTCCCTGTTCCATGCCGGCAGTTGCCAACTGACCGTGTCCCTGCAGTGGGGCAGGCAGGCTGCCATGGCCCCACCGGCTGCCAGAGTCCCACTGTCACCTTGGCTGGTGGCCTGTCCCCTCCAGTGGGACCCTTGCAAACGTGTCCCCGCTGCTGGTGAGCAAACTGGGGCAGGAAGCGGGGCGTGGGAGACGGGATGGGATGCAGGAGCACTGTGTGTCACCCCGAGCTCACCCCCGGTGCTCAGCACCCTCCGAAGAGCAGCGGGCAGGCAGCTCGCGTCTGTCGGGGGGGTGGGCACAGCTGGGTGTGCACGCCAAAGGCAATCGGGCGTGCACAGCTCTGGGTGTGCACCTATGAACGCAGCTGGGTGTGCAAGGCTGGTGCACACACTGCGCACGACTAGGTGGGAACTGAGGCACCCGCTGGCACGGGACGTGGGCTGGGGAAGCGCGCTGGCAGGTGTGCTGGCAGAGCCTCCCCCCTCCACGTGTGTGCCGTGCCACGAGCACAGGCAGTTCTCTATCTAATTGATCAATTAATTATCTCCGGCATTCAGCTGCGTATTGGTTTTAGATGAAAGGATAGGCTAACAAGCGGATTAGGCATGTGTGTCTTCAAGGGAGCGAGCAAGCAGAGACGTAGGAGGAAGGAAGAGATAGGAGATAGGTGAGCGCAGAATAAGAGCCCCTTGCTATTGCAAAGTCTGGAGCCAGGAGCTGGGGTTGGCACTGGAGGCACAGCTGCAGCAATGCGGAGGCACTGTGCAGAGGACGCGCCAGAAACGGTGATGCCGAGGCAGCAGGATGCTCCAGAAATGCCGGTGCTGAGGCAGGGCGCCCTAGAAATAGGAGGGCTGAGGCAGGAGGATGCTCCAGAAATGGTGATGTTGAGGCAGAAGTTGCTTCAGAAATATTGGTGGTGCTGTGGCAGGAGGACGATGCCGTGGCACAACGAGGATGCTCCAGAATCAGTGCTGAGTGCCACCACGGTCTACAGCCCTGGCCAGGCTCATCCTTTCTCCATCCTCCTTCTGCCCTGCCCAGAAGTGCTGGGGCCAGCCAGGGGAAGGCCCCTGGGTGCCACCGATCCTTGTGGTCTGTGGGTGTAGGCAGGCAGCAGGCAGCGTGACCCTGCACGCTGGGGAGCACGGCGAACGTGGCTACATCTCCTGGAGCCCTTGTGTTTTCTAGGACAACGAATCCCCCCAAAACCGCTGGGGTCGGGCAAAGCCAGGCAGCGCTCAGGAGGAAGGATGGCATCAGTGTCAGCCCCTGCTCACCCTGACCCTCCCCGTGCAGTGCCTGACAGGTGGTGAGCCCCCCAAGGATGGCCCGAGGAGGTGGCCACGGGTGTCAGCCATCCCGCCTGGCATTGGGGCTCATTAACGTGACTGGCTGTCACTCAGGCTGCAGCCAGCCCTGGGGGCACACCTGGGGCTGGAGGGACCCCCCCCCCCCGCCAGTGTCGGGCGGGTGGCAGAGCCCTTGCATCCCTCCCGCGTGCTTTGCAACCCGTGAGGACAGCGGGGAGGGCTGCACGCCGTCACCGAGCCTCCCCCGGGCACCCTGAAGGTTGTGGGGGGCCGGGAGGGCTGCAGCCAGGCAGAGCATGTGGGCAAGGGGGAAGGCAGCACTGATTGCCACAGTCCCTGCCTGTCGCCCCAAACCATGGCCCCAGAGCGCCTCATTCCCTTGCCAGTCTGCGTGAGGCGCTGATCCCTACCCGTCAGCACGGAAAATGACAGTCCATTAACGATCGTCGCAGAGCAGGATGGCTCTGCACGCAGGGGAGGAATAATTGTTTGACTTTCTTGACTCTCCGTCCTGCTGTCACTTGCTCTCTGGAGCCCTGTCAGCTGCGCGGCATCCTCCAGCCCCCTCCCGCCGCACAGACCAGCACCGCACGGCTCGGGGCGCACGCACGCGCGCGGGGTCCTGCGCCTGCTGAGCGGTCACCCACGGGAGCTCACGTACACGTATGAGCACCCCGTGTGCGCACACGTCGTTTAGCCGGCGGGCACGGGCGTTCACACACAGCCTGTGTCCTGAGTGCACGTCGCCGCGCACACGCACACGGCATATACACCCGCATCCTTTATTCTGGGGGCATTCGGCCCCGAGAAACACACCCACGTGCTCGAGCACACTGCCCGTTCAGTGTGTACACGCACACACACGTGCATGTTCAACCCTGCGAGATGTATGTGCGTGCGCGCACAGCCCATATTCAGCCCCGAGGCACCCAAACACACCCATGCAGCGCTCCCACACCCGGCACCTCCACCCTACACGCATTTGCAGGCAGGGAGCAACACGCATCCCCTTGCCTGGGCACGTGAGGTACCAGCACGTCCCAGTGTTTTTGCCAGACAGGGACCCTGGCTTTTTCCTAGCTGAGCTCCAGCCACCCCGCTCCACCTGGCACAGGCACAGCTGTGGCCCCAAAATCTGCCCAGGGAAGGGGGGAGGTGCCCCCAAGTATGTACCCCCAAGCATAGTTGTGTGCCCAGCCACTTCCATGTGCCCAGAGCTGGGTTCCCATCATGTCCCACAGCACAGGAGCGGGAAGGAGGCAAGCGGGGTTGGGCTGGGACTGCAGGGCAAGGGATGCACCGCTGAGGAGGAAGAGAAGGAGGAGGAGGAAGGGGGCAATGCCAGCCTAGGTCACAGTCACTGCGCAGCCAGGGGATGTGTTGGCCAGCCGTGGCAACGCCGCCCAGGGAAGGCTCCTTGTGTCTGCTGAGGCCCCTGAGGGCAGAAAGCATTTTCCTCATTAGCTGGGGTGCCCTTGCTGCTCTCGGGATGCCTGCCCGGTGCCCGCAGCCTTTCCTCCTCCCCGCTGCGTCCGCCGCTTGTCTCAATGTAATTAAAGATCCAGAGACCTTTGCCGGCTGCCTGAGACGCTGGAACAAATGAACAGTAAGTGCCAGATTACAGCCCGGCTCGGCAGCCTCACAAATCCCTTTAATGAGACATTTAGGCAGGGCCAGCGGGGTGCCCGGCTGCTGGAGTGGGCCGGCACGGGCAGTGACGGCACCTCCGCCAGCCTGGCCATCTCCTGGGGACAACAGCACCGATGGATCCCAGTCCTGACCCCATCCCTCTCCTACTGGGCAAGGGCTCTTGCAGCTGGCCCAGCGGGCATCCCAGTAGCCAGTCCTTGTTGCAGGGGTCACCATGGCTCCAGCTCCTCCCACATCCCCCTCTTCACCCACGTATGTCCCATGGGAGCGTCGCCGTGAGCAGCGGTGAGGAGAGGGCTAAGAGCACCGGGACCAGCCTCCTGTGGGGACACGGGGTCCCCGGCCACAGGGCTCGGGCACAGGTACGGTGAGAGGTTTATCCCTTCCCATTGTAATATCAAAAAAGGAAAAAGCCCAAATGACTGATGGGGCCATAAGGATGCGAATCAATACTTGACACCGCGAACGATGTCTCCACTCATATTAGTGCCAAATTAAGCTGTTTACTCAAACTTTCCCTGCACAAGGAGAAGCCGGGGCCAGCACGGAGAGCCGAAGATGGATGACATGCTCAGGGGCCTGGAGGTGTGATTTTTCTTGCCGTGACAGACAGTTTGCAACAACAGTGGCCTTCCCCTCCTCGCCTTTGACTTTGGAAGGTGGAGATGCGGCAAGGGGACTTGGAGAGCACCTGGGCAGGAGGATTCCATCCAGGCATGCTGCTCACTGGGGCTCGGGGCCCACCTGAGCATCCTTCTGGCCAGAGAGAGCCCGGTGCTTCTGTTTCCCTCCCGGGGACACCTGAGATGTTTTGGGGACCAGACGGATCAGGAAATAGGGAGATATCCCAGTTGGACTCCTTCCCCGACCACACTGAGCTGACTGGTGTCCCCAGCCAGCCTGTCCCTGCCCCAGAGGTGTCTGTCCCCTGCTCCAGTGTCCCTGGGTGCCTCTGAAGGGGGCATTTATCCCAGGTCCCTGGGTACTCTCACCCAGGGGCTTTGATCTCTGGCGTCCCTGGATGGCCCTGCCCTGGGATATTTATCCCTGGGTTCCCTGCCCCAGGTGTTACTCTCCAGCATCCCTGTGCTGGGTGTTTATCTCCAGTGTCCGTGGCGTGGCATTAAGTGATTCACTGCCCCCGCCTTGCTCTGGTTCAGGACTCCTGCTCCCCATACCCGACAGCCTGTCAGTGACTATGGCACGCTCCACAGCCTCTGGCCATTCAAGTCCCTCCCCATGGCCATGTCATCTTCCCCGTTCACCACCAGTCGGTGAGCTGTTGGCCATGTACACCTTTCCAGCAAAACTTGAGGGCAGACCAAAACAATCAGTGAATTCAGGTCAAACTCAGCCAGTACAGAAATGAAAGCAGGGATGCAACACAGGAGAGCAGCAATATTTTCCAACCTAGTGATTCCAACGTGGGTTTTTCCAAATTGACTTTAATCTCTAGCTAGCAGAGCAAAATCCACAGGCCAGGGCACGCAGTTCTCTGCATCCTCTCAGTGCTCAGCATCACTCGAGACCCGGGACGCTGGTGTTTGGGGCACGGTGTGACGGGGGGGGCGACACGGAGACTTGAGGATGGTGGAGCTGGGGATGCTCCCTCCTCCTGGACCGCTGCAGGCAGAGAGAGGGCAGCGGGCAGAGGCGGGGGCTGGTAGCATCCACCTCATGCCTTTTAATAAAACATGAATTAGGTGCCAGCGTGTATTAGATTCACTTCCCCGGTGACAGAAAATCAAAGGCTTCTCCCATCTTTTCTAGAGGCGCGTTCCTGATTGATCTGGAAGAAGCAGCTCAGTGCGAGAGAAGGAGTCTATACACACCGAAACAGCTCTTTAATTTCTTAATTTAATATCTGACACGTAAAGATTCTCATTAAGCCAGTCAATGAAGCCTGGAAATACAATTTTCGTGCAAACTGTCGCTATCATAACTTACACGAAACTTCAGATGGTGCCCTGTAAGCGGTGTGATTAAAACCATTCATCTTCTCTGTCAGTCGCCCTCTCCCACACCCCCCAGCTGGCCCCCCACCCCGCACCGCCCCCGTCCGCTGCAGTCGTGGGGCTGGTGGGTGCCGCCGTGGCGATGGGCGCCCGGCTGATGCTCTACAGCTGCATCCCAGGTCGGATCCTGCAGGGACACGGGAGCAGCTCTGGCTGGACCGGGCAGGCAGCGGGATACAGGCAGCATGATGGGCAGCACCCCGCCAGGCATAGCCTTCGCAGAGGGTCCCCAAGACCTAAAATCCCCCCATCAGGGTATGTGCAGGAGGGAGAGCTTCCCAAAGATGCTAATTAGGCAAATTAATTCCTATCGAGTCGCAGCTCTTCTCTGCCATAGAAGAATAATAATAAAAAATAAAGCTACTTACCCCAGTGCTGATGAAATCCCAAATATCGATACAAGGATTAGACCTGAGACTATTCCTTGGGGGGGTCCCCACCAGGTAGAACGGGGCCAGGGCTGCTCCCAGTGAGCATCCTCCTGGCACCGTACTGGCACACTGAGGTAGGGGCTGGCAGGGACTGAGGCTTGCACGGGGACATGAGCCATTGCCCTCATCGATGGGCTGTCGTTCCTCATGTCCCCTGGCACTGCCAGCGCCAGGCAGAGCACACATTAGCTGGGCTCATTCCTCCTGCGTGGGCTGAAGAAGAGGATGGTAAAGGTGCATGGGCGCAGGGCACCACCCTGGCACAGGGCGTTAGGATGCTCTGCCACGGTGAAGCCTTGCTTGAACCTCGGGGTGCCCTCTGAAACCACCCATGAGAGGGAGACAGGCAGGTGTCCCATCCTCACCAGGGCCTGAGGGTGGATTAAATGATCTCTCAAGCTTTTCTGCCCTTCTCTGCCCTTCGTCCCCACCTTCCCGATCCAGCCCTGCTGAGCCTTTCAGCTCCAAGCAAACAGGGGTTTCCCAGCAGCTGGAAACTCAGTGCTGGACAACTAGGCTGGGGAAGAAAAGCCACTTCAGGGGACTCAGCAAATGTTGTCAACTCTGTCTCACCGCGGTGAGAGGGGTGTTGTACCGCACCCAGTGGGAGTAGGGAAACGTTTCCCTGGCAGCGTTTGCCACCTAAAATTCTGTTCCAGCAGCTGGTGAACAGAGGAGAAGGGCTGGTGACAGGGTGGCAAAGGGACTCATGAGCCTCACCGGTTCCCCGGCCCTTGGGTGTGGAGCAGCCCCATGCAGGGATGGTGCCATGGCACTGCACAGCCCCATCGCTGGTAGGTGCCTGTGGATAGTGGGTATCAGACACTGTGTGACCATGGATGCAGCTGCCCTGTCACTGGGGAGGGGACACACCTGTGCACTGGGGACGGGTCCCCCGGGTGCCGCAGCCAAGGTCCGGCTGCCACAGCTGGGAACTGAAGGATGCTCCGGCAAGGTGAAGGCTGGGAAGAGCCTCCAGCATATTCTGGCGTTGCCATTGTCCCAGAAGTGTGTGCAGCTCCGGAGGGATGAAGGTGGCCAGGTGGGCACCAAGGGAGGGTCACCCAGCTCTGCCCCTGCCCCTTGGGCTACCAGCTTGGATGAATTTGACTCCGGCCTCTCACTGAGAGACAAAACCTGACCTAAACAACATGGTCACCCACCTCAGCCCAGCCATGCCAGCTACACAGGCACCCCATGGGTTCTGCACCCAGGGCACCCTGAGGGAGAGACCCCAACGGCCCCGTGGGGGCACCTTGTGGGTGGCCCCTGGGGAAGGGATCTGGAGGACACGGCACACGGTGCCTGCTCATCACGCTGGCAGAGCAGCTTTCCTTGTCTTTCTTCTGCGTGTTATCTCGAGACGTCGGAGCTGCCAGCTCCTGCCAGCGCTCGCGCAGCCTGACGTCGGTGCAGCTTGAAAGTGCGCGTGGCGTGTTTGATGTCAGGATTACTGGCTGGGTGTATTGTAAATGCTAAAATGAAATAAGAAGATTAGAGAAGAAAAGCGCCGCTCCGCAGCGTACGCCTGCCGATTGCCTCCCGCTGGATCTTCTGCGGATGACGGGGGGCGCGGGGACCCAGCCTGGTGGCAATCATGCGGCAGAGGCAGAGGTGCCACGGAAAGGGTTAAAATGGGCCAAGCATCTTCCACCGTCACGGGTGCTGCCTGCCACCCAGACTTGAGCCCAGCTGGGGCAAGAGGCAGGACGGACCCCTTCCCAGCTCCCTGGGGTGCCAGGCACCCCAGTGCTCTGGTTCTGTAGGTATTCCTGCCATCTCCCAGCCCTGGGGGTTGGCAAGCAGCCCGACATCAGCCCTGTCTTGCCCAGCCCTGGGGCAGAGCACGGTGGGCCAGTGGGGTGACACGGGGCTCAGTGGGTGCCTGCAGCGTTGCAGAGAAGCTGAGCTCTTCATCCCTTCTCACCATGCTGCATCGTTTCCCAGGGAATGGAGCTGCAGCTGCCTTCCAGCCTCGGGAGCTGGATTTTGGGGTGGAAAAGGCTTGTACCTCCTTGGAGGTGGGTGATGACCCTCTGTAGGTTTTGCCAGGGGAATTTGGGGGTCTCCAAAGGACACGTGGGTTCTCTCTCCTCGCCCACTCGCGTGGCAAGACATCTTTGCCCACGCAAGACCAGACCCAGCAGTGGCAGCTCCGCACCCCTCCCGCACCCTCCCTGCTCCCCACAGCAGCCTCTGCCAGGCAGGGAGGGAGGCCAGCAGGCCACAGCACCACGGGCAAGTGTGCGAGCCGGAGGGGATGGAGGGAGAGCTGGGGCCGGGGTCAGGCCCTGCTGAGCCACTCTCCATCTCCCGCTGCCAGCAGCACACCCCTGAGCATCTCTGCCAGCACCTCAGGTCCCAGCCCCACACACACCAGCCTCTGTGCAGGTAGGGGGCACTGAATATCAGCAGTAGCATGATTAGTCTTTATTTTCAGCTGTGCCCTTGGCCTCAGCTCGGCAGAGCTGACTTGTCTTGCTGGGCTCCACTGCCAGCACTGAAGAAGGAGGAAGAAGAGGAAGAAGAGGGAGAGGCCACACCATTGCTCCCCACAGCACTTCTCGTGCTGGTCCGGCAGGATTCTGAGCCGGGCACGGGCAGCAGCTCCCACAGGGCTCAGCCTCACGCACGGAGCCCCACATTCGCCCTGGCAGGATAAATCCCGGGCTTGCAGCTCCTCCCAGTACAGCAGAGCACCCTCCTCATGAATCCCCACCACCAGCAACAACCCCCCCAGCCAGGGGACAGCCCGGGATTGAGGCAGGATCCCCTGCCCACACCCCACCACGGCAGCACCCAGTCTCCCCAGGGCTGCACCCAGCATCCCGCATCCAGCAGCCGGGTGCATCCCCCACCCGCTCCCGTGCCCAGTGCTGGCACCGCTGCCCACCCGGGCAGGCCCACGTGCATCCCCACAGCCCTGGGGCAGGCAGGGCAGCTGAGCCCCAGCCCCAGCTGCCTCCGGGGACTCTTCCCCACAGCAAAGCACTGCGAGCAGGCTGGAGGCTGGCCCCGTGCCCTAACCGTGCGGGTACCTGCCTCCCCCCTTTATCTTTTGCATCTGTTCCCAACCAAAGCATCATTCCAATCCGTTCAAAGGAAGGTTTTTCTCCCCCTGCTACCAAACGCTATTGTTTTTTCCGAGGCATGGCAGCTCAGGAGCGGTAGCTCAGCACCTGCCTGTGCCAGCTCTGCTCAGACACGTGCGGGCAAGAGCCTCGAGCAAGCCCCTGCTCAGCTCCTGCCTGCCGAGAGCTGAGCTGACTTCATCCCCAAGGAAAAGCTCTGGGATTTAGGGAGGAGAAGATGGGGCTGGAACCCCACGAGGGAGGGTTTGACCCCCTTTCCAACGCTCGGAGTTTGGTGTCAGCAGAGCTCGGCACTGGGGTTATCGTCCATGTGGGGCTGAGGAGTGGGTGAGACCCAGAGCAGTACCCACGCACGCCCCCCCCATCCCCCAGGCTTTGCTGTCAGCTCCGGGATCCCTCCGGGCCAAACTCAGCCCCACAATCACCCCAGGTGGGTGCAGACACCCACTCGCCCCCCCCCCCCCCCGCCCCGGATGTGCCAGGGTCTGGTTTTCTTCCCTGCGGAACCTACCCCCCACCCCCCCCAGTGCCACAGGGCCTCTGTTGCTTCTGCACAATTAATGAGCTTTAATTGCCTGTGAACACATCCCCGGCAGCACCAGAGCTGCCCTAGGAAGACGATGGAGTCGGGAAAAAGGAACGGGAAAAGCGATTCGTAGCAACTGTTGCTATGGCTGAACTGGCCATCCCCAAAATGTGGCCGTGGCCAAGTGGGGCTGCCTGTATTGCCCAGCACTGGCCATAGCCCTGGGGGCAACGGCACAGGGAGGCAGGGGGATCCCAACATGGCCCACGTCCCCCTGCCCTCAGTGCCATCAACACCATTGTGCCACGGTGCTGAGTCGCATGGGGAGAGCCCCCATGCTGGGACACGGCTGCATTTGGGGTCCCATGGAGGGTCTGGGTAAGTGGGGAGGGGGTCCCTGCCTTCCCCCCTCCGCATGCCCCCGGGTTGGACGTGCACATCTCTATGTGACACTAATGAAGTTTGCAAAGGTCAGGGCTCCGGGTGTCAGGTGGCGGTTTCTGTAAATGTTATTTTTCTAGCTCAGTGCCCTGTAACTCTCCCTGATGGTTGTGCTTAAAGAAAACAAACAGCAGATTTTAATCACCCCCCGCACGCCCCTCCCCGGCGCTGCTCCCTGGCACCCCGCATGGCTCACTGCGCCTGGCCCCGTCCCACGTCCCTCCCCGTGGCACGGGGCAGGATGGCCAGGGGAGCACCCAAGGGTGCCCCACAGCGCTCCGGGGGCCGCCCCCGGGGTGGCACTGGGGCATGGAGCCTAATGGGTCCAGTGCAGGAGTGGGATGCACCTCTGTTCTGAGTGGGCACGGCATTGGCGATGCAATGTGGGCTCGGTGCAGCATCCATCCCCAGCTCAGCCGGCGGTGGGGAGAGGTCCTGAGGCACCCACGTGCGGCCACATGCGCGTGGATGCACATACACATGCGTGTTGGCATACTCGGGAATATCCTCTTCATACCATGCAGTCACAGCAGGTTCCGTCACGGCAATGACGGGGACGTTTTGCTTAAGCCCAGGTGAGGGACGGGGCCGGGTGTGGGAGCAGCAGCACGCTCCCTCGCCCGAGATAAGTTCCTGCCACAAAGTTTTCCTTTCCCTGCTAATTTTCTGATTAGCCCCTGACTGATGCGTCGGCAGCAGCGCTCCACGGAGCTTATTCAAAGGCGGCGTAATCTTTCTAAGCAGCAAACAGGGGGCAGGGGCGCCGTTCAGCTCCCGGTAGACAGAGCCATGTGTCGGGAGGTAATAACTCTTCAGGGACTCGCAGCTGAGTGCTGACAAGCCGCCGGGAGGGCTGTGGAAATCCTTTCTGCGGATGAGCCGAGAGGATTCTCCCGCTATCCCCCTAAAGCCTGCGTGTCACCTAGTCCAATAAAAGGCATTATCGGGAAGGTGGCAGTTTGTTCTGGTGTATCTCAGGCCTCCAGCCCAGCCCTGGCTTTGCTGGCTTTGCATGAGAACAGGAGGCTTAGGGCACGGCGGGTGCTGGGTGCTGCCTGCCAGGGATGGTGCTGGCAGGGGCTAGGGGGGGGTGTAGGGGGTGTGTGCAACCCACTTTCTGTGCCCCCCAGCAGAGGAGGGGTTGGTTGGGGAGCATGTCTGTGCTCACTCTGCATCCTGTGCCTTCGCTGGCCCCATAGCCACCCGCCCTGCAGCGCCCAGCCCTGCGCCCACAGGCTGGGTGTCTCCTGCCCCCAGGGATGGCCACAGCACCCAGCACCCACCATGCTGGATCTCAGCACACCCACTCGCCCCCCCCACCCCACCCTCCGCCTTCGAGGAGGTGGGAGGTGGAGGGCTGGTGCGTTTGGGTGGCCCTGGCAGCTTTGGTGTGCAGGTGCCTCAGCCCCATCCTGGTCCAGCCCTCAGCCAGGGGTGATACTGGGTCACCCTGGGGGGATCCTGCCAGCTGGAGGGGTGCTGGGCACCTGGGAACCACAGCCCCAGTGCCGGGGAGAGTGTCCCCAGGGCTGGGGAGAGTATCTGGGAAGGGGTGCAGCAAGACTGTGCTGGGGGTACCGTGCCACTGAGGGAAGGATGGAACTCATGGTTCAAGAGGTCACACTGGGGTCGCCCTGGCCATCGTGTGTCCCCTGGATCCTGCCTGGTCCTGGACCCCCCAGGAGCTGCCAGCCTGTGGCATCACCTGCTGCAGCCAGACCCCTGGGATTGAGGCACACACTGGGGCATGACAATTAGGCTCTGCCCACACCTGGGAGGGACAACAGCCCTAACCCTTGAGCTAGCAGGGGTCTTTCCTGCTGTCACCCACCCTGGCACAGCCCCGGGGTAGGGGGGACCTGCCATGCACAGTGTGGGCAGCGGGGGGGGGGGGGGGGGGCACCCATGCCTGCTCCAACCGGCTAATTTACTGTGACGCTGTGCACTGCTCGAGCCAATAACTTTGAAATGATGTGGAGATTTGCAGCCAAACCCTCTCATAAAGAGATTTAGGAGGGTGACGAAGATAATTAAACATCCTTCCCGGAGTATTGACTTGAAGCTGAAAAGGGGAAAAATAACTACATTTTTCACAGTCCTTTTAAATCATCCTGATGTCCAGCTGGGGCACTGTGCAAACAAGACTTGGCCTGCCAGCCGTGGGGCTGTGGGCACCACAGCCCTGTCTGCCAGGCTGGGAAAAGTGTGGTGGAACAGAACTGGAATTTGGGCAGCCAGGGCTTGGAGCAGGGTCCTGGGCTGGCAAGTGGGCAGCGTGGGGAGGGAGGGATGCTCCAGGGCAAACAAGGTAGGGGTGACACGAGGCTGGCTGCCACCTGAGCAGCCCTGAGCAGAAGGGTTAAGCTAAAACGAGCAGCGTGGGGCGGTGGGAAAGCTGGGGAAGGGGGAACATGGGGCCACAGCACAGGGATGGTGGCAGGACGCCAGTGGGGAGCAGGATACAACAAGGAGGCTTAGGGAGATGGGAGTGGGAGGCTTGAGGAGAGGCCTTTGAGGGGCACCAAGATGCATGCTGGAGCAGCTGCGGGGGGCATGCACGTGTCTGCACACACATAAAGCGTATTTGCAACATTCTGTGTGGGCATGCGTATGTATGTGCGTGGGAGTGTGGGCACTCAGTGCCTGTGGGCTGCCCCAGCCCCCTTGGCTGGTGTGCTGGGGGGTGCGTCTCACCAGCTGTATGTGCTGCCACGCACGTGCTGGGCATCTGTGGGTAGCTGACACGTATCCAGACATGTCATTGCTGTGTGTTCTCCGTGTCAGTGATAGCTCGTGTGCCACTAGCTGGGTGCAGGAGTCACAGGTGCCTGCTGACAGTGTCCTGTGTAGGCGCATTACCATGTGGGATACACATAGCTGGAGGAGCATCCTGGGACGGGACCCTGCCTTGGTACAACCCCAGTTGTAGGGGGACACCACGGAGTGGTAGAGAGCTACACAGGTACTCAGGGGATACGTGGAGTCACATCACATCACCCAAGGGACCTTCTGACCCATCTCCAGCAGGGCTGATGTGGGACCTGCCTCCCCAGAGGCACAGCTCTGCCCACGCCACCACCACGTGGACAATCCAGGCCAGTTCCTGGTGGCACCGTGAGCCCCACGAGCAGATGCTGCCAACCAGGATGCAACCTGCAGTTACTGGTGGCCCAGAGCCAGGGCTGTGTGGGGACCCGCTCCTGGGCAGACCCTGACTCCCAGCCTGCAGCCAGCTCCTGCAGCACGCAGGGGTGCACAGGGCACCGAACGCAGCCACCGCCACCAAACAGGGACACCCTGGAGTATTTTCCTGAGTGCCGAGGGGTTCCTGAGGGAGACAGAGCCCGCTGCACTGGCCTGGGTGCTAGGGATGCAAGTGTCCCCCTCTGTGGATCTGTGCACCCGGGGAGCACACCCCACACTCTGCCCTCCACTGGGGATTCCTGAGGACAGAGTTGAAGCTGAAAGCCATGGGGTGGGCAAGCAGGGAACCCCCCTCTCCATGCCCCTGTTTGCTGTGTCAGCCCTTGGGAATGTGCCTGGCAGCTTCCCCTCCACCCACTCACGTTTTGCCATCAATGCCACCTGATTTTGCCAGTGTGGATGCTCTGAACCCCCCTGCCTTGTCCTTGCCTCGTGGCCTCATCCTTGTGAAATGATGCCACAGATGAGACCGTGACTGGGGCCAGGGAAGAGACCCAGAAGGGCTGGACACCCCAGCTGTGCTGGATCCCAGCTCCAAGGGGTGCTGCGGGAGCAAGACCCCCTGCCCCAACTTTTCCCTGACACCAGAACCTCCCAAAATGACAGGAAAAGGTCTGTATGAAATCATACAGGAGCTGGTGGTCCCCGGGTGTGGGCTGCCAGTGCTGTCCCTGCCCTGTCCCCTGCTCTGGGAGGGCTGATGGTGGCTGAGGAGGCCACTGTTGATGGGCTCGGCTGCTCAGAGCCTGTCAGGAGCAGGGAGGAAGCAATGGCAGTGCAGGGTCAGAGCAAGAAGGAAAGGGAAATTTTCTGGGGCTTCATCCCGTCCTCTGTATAACAGCAAAATTTACAGGGCAGAAGGGTGGGTCCCCTCTCTGGGCTTCTTGGCACTGAAAGGAGCATGTCCCCAGCATGCACACTGTCCTGGGGACCTTCAGCTGGGTCCAGTAATCGCAAGTGTCCTGAAAGCCTGAAATTGAGGTGCAAATCACCCCAAACCCTCAGCTTTGAGCTGGCAAGACTGGGCTTTTCCTGGGGTGCCACAAGACAGCTCAGAGCAGCAGGGGACACCGAGCACAGGGAGGGAGGGCAAAGCCCCCCCCGATGCCACCCTGGGAGGGCACTTGGGGGAGCAGCCAGCACCTGCCTGGCACCGGTGTGGGGGACCCAAGTCTGAAACAACCCCGGCCATCACCTCCACCCCCGTGGACGAGCTGGTGGCATCAGCGTGGAGCAGGGGGACACCTCTGCGGCTGGGGGCTGCAGGGATCTGCGGCTGTCCCCTCGGCTGGCATGGCCCTGGTCCTCCTCTGTCCCTCGGCTTGTCCCTTTCCCCCGGCCTCTCCCTGGTGCTGGCCACGTCCCTGTCGCTGCCGTCTGTGGAGCACGCGTGACACCCAGTGGGCGAGCACCAGACTGCACACGCCAGACGAGCGGCACAATCCCTGGGCACAGTGGCCCTTGCTGGGGGTGTCACCGACGTGGGGGACATCGTCCTCCTGCAGGGAATGGCCCGAGGGAGCTGCAGCCGGGTTTGCTTGGGTTGGATGGGCCCGTGGCTGGGGGGTCCCTGCAGCCCCCAGACTCTGGGGTCTCTCCAGGCACCCAGGGGTCCCTGCAGCTCTGGGGCTCACTGGGGCCCTGGGGTCTCATTGGGCCCCCCCACTGTGTGAGTCTGTCACACAAGGTCTGTTACACTCCAACAGAAAAAAGAGATACTGGCAGCATCTGAAGGGGTTGGGGATGCTTCCGAAGTGGTTGGCACCGAGGCACAGCTCCTCCTGGCACCCCGACTGCCAGCGCCAGGCTGGATGGTCAAAGGGATGCTCCCCACTACACACCAGGCAGCTCATGCCACGTGAAGTAAGTGGGTGGCACTGACCACACAGCGGGCTCAAATAGGGAACCTCGGTCGCCCAGGAATTTTAGAAATGATCACGGTCTGACCAGAAGGCAAAGATTTGGGAATATCACCAGAGGAGGAGATGACGCGTGCTGAAAAGGCCCCACCGTATAATAAACTGCCAGCGAATGGGAAGTGATATGTCCTGTTCAGTGATGGGTCCTGTCACCTCGTGGGGAAACATCGGAGGTGGAAGGCTGCTGCGTGGAGTCCCACCCGACAAGTTGCAGAAACCACTGAAAGAGAAGGTGAATCAAGCCAGTTTGCAGAGGTGAAATCCATCCAGCTGGCTTTAGAAATTTCTCAACGAGAAAAATGGCCAGTGCTCTATCTCTGTATTGACTCATGGTTGCCCTGTGGAGTTGGCTGCAGCAAGGGAAGCAGAGCAGTTGGCAGCACAGAGCCCAGCCCATCTGGGCTGCCGCATCGTGGCAAGATACTGAGTCCCGGGTAGAGAACCTGGTTGTAAAAGTATGTCATGTGGATGCTCATGTATCCAAGAGTCGGGTCACTGAAGAACATCAAAACAACCATCAGGTGGATCAGGCTGCTAAGATTGCAGTGGCTCAGGTGGATCTGGACTGGCAACATAAGGGTGAATTATTTATATCCCAATGGACCCATGACACCTCAGACCATCAAGGAAGAGATGTAACATATAGATGTGCTCGTGATGGAGGGGTGGACTTGTCCATGGGCGCTATCGCCCAGGCTATCCATGACTGTGAAACGTGCTGCAATTAAGCAAGCCAAGCGGTTAAAACCTCTGTGGCATGGACGAGGGCTGAAATATAAACATGGGGAAGCCTGGCCAATTGGCTCTATCACAGTCTCACAAACCCACCGAGGCGAGTGCCATGTGCTTACGATGGTGGAAGCGACCATTGGGTGGCTGAAGACCGAGCCCATGCCCCATGCCACCACCCAAAACACTGTCCTGGGCCTTGAAAGACAAGTCCTGTGACAACACAGCACCCCAGAAAGAATTGAGTCAGACAATGGGACTCATTTCTGAAACAACCTGACAGACACCTGGGCCAAAGAGCACGGCGCTGAGTGAGTATATCATATCCCCCCCGTCATGCAGCAGCCTCTGGGGAAATCAAACAGTACAATGGACTGTTAAAGACCACACTGAGAGCAATGGGGGGGGTGGGACCTTCAAACACTGGGACACACATTTAGCAAAGTCCACCCAGTTAGTTAATACTAGGAGATCTACCAGGCAAACTGGCCCTGCCTAATCAAAACTTTTACGTACTGCAGAAGGGGATAAAATTCCCATAGTGCACACTAAAAATCACCCTAATTAATGAAGAATGAACTTTGATAAAACCGAGTGAAGCACAGTAGTGATGGAACCAGAACCGACTTCAGCGTGCAGTAATCCAACCTTACACAGCGCCCTCCTGCCACGCCGCACCAAAGCCCAATCCTACTCTGCCGACCGAGCAGAGTTCCCACCATCCCTCCTGCCCCGACAGACTGCTATGGTACATGGAGTCCAAAGTCATGGTCTAAATTAACTCAATGGACATTTTAAAGGGACATTTTAATGGACATAAAGGGACATTTAAATAGACTAAAAGAATGATATCTGTATATGTATGAAAAGACAGAAAAGTGGTAGTCATTAATTGAAAATATATGTGAAGGTGTGGGACCTGGACGTGATGTCAGCAGTATAGAGTAAGGGGTGGATATTGTCCTGGTTTCAGCTGGAATAAAGTTACTTTTCTTCCTAGTAACAGGTATAGCGCTGTGGTTTGGATTTAGGATGGCAATAAAGTTGATAACATACATGCTTTAGTTGTTGCTAAGCAGTGTTTATATTAAGTCAAGGACTTTTCAGCTTCGCATACTGCCCTGCCAGCAGAGGCTGGGAGTGCACAAGGAGCTGGGAGGGGACACAGCAAGGACAGCTAACCCAAACAAGCCAAAGGGGTATTCCACACCATATGATGTCATGCCCAGTATATAAACTGGTGGGAGTTGGCCACGAAGCACCATAGCTCGGGAATTGGCCGGGCATCAGTCAGCAGGTGGTAAGCAATTGTATTGTGCATCACTTGTTTTGTATATTCTATTATTATTATTATTTTCCCTCCACTTTCTGTCCTATTAAACTGTCTTTATCTCAACCCATGAGTTTTACTTTTTTTTTTTTTCCTGATTCTCCCCCCAGTCCCACTGGGAGGGGGGCAGCCCTGGGGCTCTGCGGTCTCACCAGGGCTCTGAGGTCTTACCAGGACCCTGGGGGTTCCCTGAAACTCTGGGGCTTTGGGGTCTCATTGGGGCCCTGGGGCTCACTGCAGCCCCAGGGCTCTGGTGTCACTAGGGCTCTGGAGTCTCCCCAGGGCTATGGTGAAACCCCAGGGTGTTTCTTGCCTTGCACCACTCCTAGGTCAGGTTCTCATTTTTCCCTGACTTTCCTGCTCCTCCCTGAGTCCCTCGAAGGGGAGGCAGCCTAGCCAGAGCTAGTGTGACCTGATGTCTCAGGTGCTTAGCACCTTCCTGCTCCCCTCTTGGGTTGATCTTCACCTCCCAGCCACCACCTCCTAATGCTGTGTGGCAGCTGTAACCCCTCCTAACTGCTCCAGTTGGGTTTCTCCAGGACAGGAATCTCTCGGCCCATTTTTAGCTTTTTCTCCTAACTCTCTTCTTCATTCCCCAGGAGATAAACCCTGGTGGAACAAGGATCTAAGGGGAAACAGCACTGCAGTTCACGTAAAGCCAAAGCAGAAACATTTTCTGTAGCAAAAACATTTTTCATTTCAATTTGGAAAGCCTTTCAAAGTCGATTCTCTCAGGAGCAGGAGCAGTGACTGCAAAGGAGACTGGATGTTCTCCTCCAGCTCTGGAGAGGTTGGAAACTTGTCCTGCTGAGGCATCTGAACTTGTTAACAGAACCATGAATATCCACATGCGAAGTCCTGCAACACCATTCCCAGCATGTAAATCCCACATCCTGGCTCTAGAGTCTGTAAAGACATTTGGAGAATTTAGAAATTCAACCTGGAGAATGAAAGGTGGAGGAGGAGGAGGAGGAGGAAGGGACCAAAAAGTCCTTGTTCAGACACAGCCAGGACAGGAGCTGTGTCCTCCTCGCCGTACACTAACCAGGACCCCCTGCATGCTCTGGCCCCCCCAGGCTCTGGAGAAGGTCCTGCTCATGAAGCCTGTGACTGTGGAGCACGCAGGGATCCCAGCGGCTGCTGTCATGACAGTCCCCAGTGTCATCTTCCACTGGCCGTGCACAGTGACAGAGTGGCCAAGAGCAGGACCCTGCGTGCTCACAGAGGACAGACCCATCTCAGCAGTGCCCTGGGAGAGCATCCCAGAGGTGGGACAACCCTGTGAAGGGAAGGTCTGTCTCCTGATGCGGTGTGTCTCACTCGGGAAGGCACAGACATGGAGCACAGCTCTACTGTCAGCCCAGGGCATGTAACTCCACGCCAGCTATGGGGCTACCGCAAGCTGCCAGCCATCCCATAGCCAGGGAAAGCCAGTGTCTGACTAAACCAGGTGTGAGGAGCCACCAGCAGCTTCTGGGTGCTGCAGGACAGTGGGGTCACATCACTAACCCCGGGGTGCAGGTTCAGCCAGCCCCAACAGCAGGGCCTGGAAGGCACCATGCAATGGGGATGCACCCAGAGCCGAGCCATCTCCCTGCTAACAGATACTCATGCAAATTGAGCCTTTAAAATCCATCTTTCTCAGGCTCAGGTCTTGCGAGGGTGGCAGCTCTGATGACTCCAGAGAAGAATCTCTTCTTTACTCCCTCCCTGCTGCTGAGCTCCTGACACTTCCCCCACAGAGGATGGGAAGGATGGGGCTCCCATACCTCGGGGACACAGCACAAAATTGCTCCTGAGATAGCCAGTACCTGACTGGAAACTCAAAGTGACTCCAGCCACAGGATATTTGATAGTCAACGTTCATGAAGAGAAGTTAAACAAGATGTGACAGAGGCAAGATCACATTAACATGTGGCTTTATGTTTGCTACGGTCACCTTCCCCTCTCTCCCTTGGGGTGCACAGCCTCCCAGCAGCATCACCCAGATTCAGGCCATAGGTCCAAAAGTGCCAAGGGCAGTAGTAAATGGGCTTGTTTGGAGTGTTTGCAAGGACAAGTGGGTCATGGGAACCCATCTCAGCTCTGCTGGTGGCTTGCAGGTGACCTGATGGTGACCAACAAGCTCTTGGGTGGCTGCACTGTTGTCCAGCTTGAACAGTCATCCCAGGGGCTGCTGCAGAAGAGAAGAAAGCACTTTTCATTCAAGTTTACAACCTGCTAAACCAGGGAGAGGAATGCTCCCATCTCTCAGATGCAGGCCAGGCAGGTTCCCTCTTCAGCGATGCTGGGCAAGCAGTCTGCTCCTTCCCACACAGCCTGCCAGAGCTCCTCCATCCCCAGGACTACAGTGTCCGCCCTTCTTTCACCCCATGGACATGCTTTGGAGCTTCAGAGCCCCCAGGTTCAGGTCTTACTTTCCTCAACTCATCCACACATGGAGTCTCCAGGCCGTGTCTGGCTCTTGCAGGGGTTGGGGTGATTGCCCACGCTTGCACATGGACACACAGGTGTGCACAGGATCACACACACATGCACCCTGGGACCCCATGGGACACCACAACAATGGCATTAGAGAGCTCTAGACCATAAATCCATCTGGCCTCACTTGCTCCCAGCTCTGCAGCCCCAAGGCCACTCCAAGGTCTTTCCTCTCCACTGTCCCCACCTGGGGACCTGCCACTCCTTGCCCACTGCAGCAGCTGTTTAACCGAGCATGACTGTTGTGGTTGTTGTGGTTTAGGCCTGGTTGGCAGCCAACCACCACGCAGCAGCTCTCTCTCCCTTCTCTTCCAGCAATGAGAAGGGACAGAGAGCCAGGCTTAGGGTTCGAGATAAGACTGGGATGGGGAAAAAAATCCCCCTTTATGATCACCAGCAAAAGGCAGACTCATTAGGGGAAGAAAAAAAAGAACATACATTTATTGCAGACACTAACAACACATAACAGAGTAGGACAGTGAGAAGCATTTCCATATCTTGAGAACACCTTCCCCCCCACCCCTCCCTTCTTCCCGGGCTCAGCTCTGCTCCCGATATCTCTACCTCCTCCCCCAGCGGCGCAGGGGCAGGGAATGGGGGGTGCAGGCAGTGCTGCCACTTCCTTCATCTTCGGTGAGGGGAGTGTCCGGAACTTGTTCCTCCTGCTCCATCGCGGTCCCCCTCTCACAGCAGACAGTCCTCCACAAACTTTCTCCGACATGAGTTCCTCCCATGGGCCGCAGCGTTCCCCACACTGCTCCGTCATGGGTCACTAACTTCCTCCGACTGGATTCCCTCCCACGGCTGCAGCCCTTCCTGAGCTGCTCCGGCGTGGGACTCCCCCGCGTGCTGCAATCCTCCCAGCACTGAATTACAGCAGCGGGGCTACCTTTTCCCACAAGACCCCGACCTTCTTCGGGCACAGCACCTTGATCAATCAAGCAGAAGCCACAGGCCATAAATCTGTGTCTGCTCCACCGTAGATTTTCATGGGTGGCGGGGGGGGGCCGCCCTGCCTTCTCACCACAGGATACAGGGGGGTCTCTGCTCCGGCACACCTCCCCCCTCCTTTCTTCCTCCGTTCCTCCACTGACCTTGGTGTTCATGCAGCTGCAGCAACTCCTCCTCACAAGTCCCACTGCCCGTCACCACGTCCCTTCTTAAATACGTTATCGCAGAGGCACAGCTGATTGGCTCAATTTCCCAAACAGAAGTGGAGCTGACTTGGAGCTGGGGGAGCTTCGAGAAGCTTCTCCCAGGGGGCCACCCCGATAGCCCCCTCCCCTGCCACCAAAAAGCTCCACCACTCACTCAACACAGGACACCTTGACGCACCGCTGGCAGCTGGTCTCAAGCAGGGTACCCCAGGGTCAGTACTGGGACCACGTTCCTCATCCTCATCAGAGGGTCAGACGAGGAGGCATGGGCACCTTTGCCTTGCAGGTGAGGCTGAACTAGGGGGAATGGGTGTGCAGCAAATGTCCAGGTGAACCCCAAGAAGCTCAAAATTCGGGTCAACAGAAACCCTGTGGATATCAACAAGACGGGCCACATAACCTCAGGTTTCACCCGGGCTGGGGACCAATGTGTGAAGCAGGGTCCCAGTGAAAAGGTCCTAGGCAAGATCCTGGACGAGAATCTGAACAAATGGGACAAGCTGCATCTGTTGCAACATGAGGAGGAGTGTGGCCAGCAGCCTGGGAGAAGGGGTTGTCCCCTCTGCACAACAGCAGGGAACCCCCAGCTGCATAGTTTGCCCAGACTGGCCCCCGAGTTCAAGGAGAGGTGGAGAAGCTGGAGAGGGACAAGCAGATGCTGCTGGCAGGGCTGGGGCCTGGGGCTACAAGATGAGTGGGTTGGGATCTACCAGCATCATGCAGCTGCCTGGAGGGCAGATGCAAAGGTGACGGAGCTAATGTCTCTCTGTAGGGCATGAGGTGTAACAAAGGAAAATGGACATTAATAGCAGCTTCATGTTGGACAGTAGGAATTATTATTTTTTTTCCTGGAGAGGTTGTGCAGCTGTGGGACATGCCACTAGGGAGGTGGGGCAAGTCCATCCTTCAAGACACAAGTGGGTAAAGCCAGGAGTGACCTTATCCTGTGCTAGTGGTGGTTTTGCTCCAAGCAAAAGGGTGGGCTAGAGGCCTCCAGGGGTCCTTTCCCTCCAGCATCACCGGGATCCCTTTGATCCCAGTGAGAAGCAACCTCCCCCACTGCAAATTCTTTCCCTTCACCACTCCAGGAGCCAACCCCACAGATCCAAGACACCTTGACAACCAAGGTCCTGAGCACTGGCCCGCGGCCCCATCCCAGGCACGCCAGGACCCATGCTGGCCTGCATCCCGCCGATGCTGAAGCCCGTCGTTTCCGCCTCGCTGCGGGGAGGCCTGGCCGCGGCTCCTGGCAGGTGACCAGCTGATCGAGCCGGTGCTGCAAAGTCAGGCACAGAGATTGCCAGCGTGCCAGCAAGGGGAGAGCAGAGCCGGCAGGGCTGGGGGGTTTGGGGGGCCAGGGGCGGCTCTACCCTGAAAGCCGAGCCACCTGCGCGCTGCTACCTGCTGAATAATAGAGGAGCTGACAGCCAGCCGGAGAGAAATGTGATCCTGGCTAGCCAGCTGGGGAAGACATCTGAGCTCCCAGCAGCTGCGATAGCAACTGCAGGGAAGGAGCCTTCCTCCCCGCCGCTCAGTGCAGCGCAGCGTGGTCGGGGTGGCCGGAGGTCTCTGCCCGTCCCGGTGCGCCTGGGTGGCCGGTGCCCGCTCCGGGGGCACGGGCTCAGGGCTCGGAGGATGATGTGAGCTGCAGCAGGCAGCCAGTGAGGCAGAGCTCAAGGGCAGAGCTGGGTTTCTCAGGAGGTGAGGCAGAAAGAGCCTGTCTGCAGCCAGTGCCTGCGCCCCCGGGTCCAGCAGCTCAGCCCCATGTCCAGAGGAGGGGAGATGGTTTATATCCCGGATGACTCCGACTTCAGCTCCTTCAGGGATCAGTGTGAGAGCCTGGAGGGCTGGCACTGTCGGTATAACAAGGCTGGCGTGACCGTGTGGAGTCAGAGCCAGGAGGAAAGCTGCACTGTGCAGAAAATCAAGGTAAGCAGACGCCTATAGCTGCGGGACCACCAGCCCTTCCCTGGCCCAGCTGCGTGCCCAGCTTCTCCCTGGGGTGCTAGCACATCCTTGGGGTGCACAGCACCCTGGTCCAGCCTGCCTGGGGGTGCTTCTGCCCCGAATGCCAGAGGTGTTTCCCCAGCTGGCAAGCTGCTCTGCAGGCTCTCACTGCCTGCCCCGTGGCTTTAGCCTCTCGACCTGCTGGGGTGCCCGCTGCAGCGTCCTGCCGTGCATGCACACACGTGGGCTCACATTGCGGCTGCCCTTGATCCAGCCACAGGCGGGAAGGCCCTGGGATCGATTACGTTATGGAGATGGCCTTGACAGGAGCCCCCGGGCATGAGACAGGCTGGCAGGATGCCTTCGTGGTGCCTGTCCCCCCAGCCACACCATCCTGGGGCACATCATCTCGCATCCTGCCCTAGATGAGCATCCCAGAGAGTTTAAGAGCTCGCATATGCTGTCTTGGGAGGTGTGTTGCTTGCCAGGGGCCAAATCTGGGATGCTGCAGAGGGACTAGTGAGGTTCAGCTATCCCTCAGGTTGTCAGACTTCGTTGATCACCTACATGGCACTAGTGGCACTGCCAGGTGACCCCAAGTACATCAAGAGTGGTTACAGGGTGCCAGGGGAAAGGGGTGTGGG
This sequence comes from Tyto alba, assembly GCF_018691265.1. NCBI lineage: Eukaryota > Metazoa > Chordata > Aves > Strigiformes > Tytonidae > Tyto > Tyto alba. The sequence goes on from NW_024881279.1 coordinate 21,535,308, forward strand.
AGCCCCATCACGGGGTAAACGCTGCAGGGGAGCATCCTGCAGGTCGGTGCTTGGCTCCACAGCTGGTGTCACAGGCAGGGCTCTGGCTTTTCTGGCCACTGAGGAGCAGGACTGCAGGGCAGGGGTGGGATCTACCTAAGCAAGTAGGGCCAGAACATCTTACCGACAGGACAGCCAACCTGATAGAGAGCTTTCAACTAGGAAGGGAAGAGTTACTATGACCTGAAGAGCGGGGAAGGCATGGGGAGGTGGTGAGGAGGCACCTGGGGTGCTGGAGGAGGCGGTTCCTGCACCGATCTCCTGAGCACAGAGTAACAGGCAGGTGCCTGCCCACCAGCATAATTAGCTGGGGAGACACGAGGTGGAGCTGGGCACACAGTGATTGCAATGCTGCCATGGATGGAGGCCCTTCAGGGCTGAGGTGAGGAAGAGGAATGATGCTCTCTGCGGAGGTGCAGCTGCAGTACAGGCCGCCTTGTCGCCGTGAGCCAGGCAATTGCTTGTGGGCTTGGATCAGGGAGCACGTAAGCCAGTTGGGCATGCACAGGTCCACAGGACCAGGCAGGACGCACCCAGGGGTGCTGAGGCATCTGGCCAATGTCTCTTTGAAAAGTCCTGGTGACTGCGGGAGGTCCCTCATAACTGGGAAGAGCCAAAGGTCACATTCATCTCCCAGAAGGGCATGAAAGATGTTCCAGGGCACTATGAGCTGCTCTGTCACCTCCATCCCTGGGAAGGTGATGGAGAGCATCATCCTGGAAGCCGTGTCCTGAAGGACAAGGGCAGTGGTAACAGCAGCAGGGACCTACCAGGGGCAAATCGTATTTGACCAGCCTGATTGCCTCCTGCAATGAGAGGACTGGCTGTGTAGATTTGGGGAGAACAGTGAAAGCCCTGTACCTTGACTTCAGTAAAGCCTTTGACAGGGATTCCCATAGTCTTCTTGTTGCCACATTGGTGGGATCTGGACTGGAGCAGTGGATGATGAGGTGGGTGGAAAACTAGCTCACCATTTGGTTTGTGGCATGGTGGTTAGCACCGTAGAGTCCAGATGGTGGCCCTGTTGCTGGGTCTCACCCTGTTACTGGGGTGATGGGCTCAAGTGTCCTCTCAGCAAGTCTGCAGGCAGCACTGAAGCATTTGAAGTGCTGGAGACAAGGCCACTGCTCGGTGACACCTGGACAGGCTGGAGGGATGGGCTGGCAGGACCCTCGTGAAGTCCAGCCAAGTTCAAACAAGCGCAGCCCAGCAGAGGGGATGCAGTTACATCCCCCTTTGCCACCACCGAGCCCCATGGAGAGGGGACCCCAGCAGGCTCAGCAGGGTCTGAGCACCATCGCCCCAGCCTGGTTCATTGCAAGTAATACCTCATTGATGTGGTTTTTCCTCTGCTCTGGAGAGGGTGTGGGCAAGGTGCAGGGGTTAGCACTGCCCAGGGACCCTTCCCAAAATGTGGGATGGAGTATGCCACTGTCTGTTCAGGATTGCTGGGGCTTGGGTGTCGGAAGAGCCCCAGTTTTTCTATTAACACAAGCGTAACCTGGAGAGTCTGTGAGCAGTTGGAGCTTTGGATTTTTTTCCACCTGAAGTCACTCTGGATGGTCTGGTTTTGGGGTCTGTATTTTCCCCGTCCCAGCTGACCGTCTGATGCACCCAGTGTGGCTGTTGCACGGCCTCCGTTCATCCATGGCTGCAGAGGGTTGTAGACAGGCTTTAGTGGGGGATTTTGGGGGTGCAAAGCTGCAATGGTTCCACTGCAATAACTGGAGCTTCCAGGAGCCCAGGAGGACCATGTGCTCCACCTCCGGCTGAAGGCATCCTTCACCCTGCAACAGCAGCACCTCCAGAGCCAGCTGGGAGAGGGTCACTGGGGACAGGGAGCAGGAGGAGGGGACTGGGTGCTCCCACACTCTCCTCCACGCTGCCCTGGGGAGCACAGCACATCTCCAAGCCTGTCCTGGGCACGAGTCCAGCACACCGGGCAGAAACCATCACCCAGGCCACTGGGGAAAGCTTGCCCGAGATTGATGGGACCTGCCACATTCAGAGGGCCATCTCCAATTACACAGCACTGCCGAACACCTCATCAAAGATGCAAGGCCTCTAATGAGGAACAGATGACATCTCCTTCCTCCCAGCATTGAGAGGAGCAGGGCGGCCGCCGGCTTCATCAATAATGCACTTGCCGATGCATTCAGGCAGCTCCATGGCTCTGGTTACAGCTGGGGCCCTGCCAACTTCCCTGGACTGGACCCTGTGCCCGAGAGCATCGTGCCAGGGCAGCAGCAATCCCTTTGCTCGCTCTGCAGAAACATGGAGTGAGGGGACAAGGCTGGTCTCAGGGTACCCAGGCACCAGAGCCTGGACCACCAGGCAGCTCTGTTTGAGGGCAGAGGGTATTTCTACCCCCGCTGTCCTCCCGCCCTTGCACTGTGATGCATGGGGGCAGCAGGGCCGGTGGCTCTGCCTGGGCTGTCCCAAATCAGGGACGTGCCCTGCACCATGTGTGCAAAACATCCTCCGTGGCACTCGTACAAGTGCACGGGGACACGCCACTGCACCCAGAAGCAGCCCGAAGTCCTCGTCCCCAGATGGGCACAGCTTCGTGCTCCGGGGGTGGGTGCTGCCCCCCCTGCCTGACAGCCCGTCTCCCCACAGACTCGCATCTCCTGCAAGGATGTCCCCGCCGAGACACTCTACGACGTGCTGCATGACACCGACTACCGCAAGAAATGGGACTCGAATGTGATCGAGACCTACGACATCGCGCGCCTAACCGTTAATGCTGACGTGGGATACTACTCCTGTGAGCATCCCCCCAGCCCCTATGGACCCTCAAGCCCCACCCCACCCTCCCCCCCCGCCCAACTTCACAGCCCCGTGCGTGGGTGTGGGACTATGGGGACAATGGGTCGGGGTGTAACAGGGTCTGTCCGCAGGGAAATGCCCAAGCCCCCTGAAGAACCGGGATTTCGTCACCCTGCGCTCCTGGCTGCCCCTGGGCAATGACTACATGATCATCAACTACAGCGTCAAACACCCGGTGAGCCCCCGGCCGGCGCCAGCCCCGGCAGAGGTGCTAGCCCCATGGGCCAGCAGGCGCAGGCAGGGCTGGGCAGCGGCTCAAGCAGGCTCTGAGGTGCACGGCATCTCTCTGCAGAATTACCCACCTCGGAAGGATTTTGTGAGGGCCGTGTCCCTGCAGACAGGTTACCTGATCAAGGCGAACGGTGCCGGTGCCTGCGTCCTCTACTATCTCACCCAGGTGGACCCTCGCGGTGAGTGCCAACGGGAGGGGAGGGTGCAGCATGCCTCCTCGGGGATGGGGCCCATTGTATCCCCAGAGCTCACCCACCATGCGACTCCATCAGCTGGAGGTCCGAAGGGCACTGGGAAGTGGGGACAAGCCAGGGAAGAAGGGGGTCCCCTCCCAGAGCACAGCATGGGGCATGTACCATCAGCCCAGAGAGGGGCTCAGCCTGACACGGGGTGCTGCAGGCTCACGGGGCTGGCCCAGACTGGCTGAGTGACGGGGCTTTGGGCTCTTGCAGGGTCGCTGCCAAAGTGGGTGGTGAACCGCGTCTCCCAGTTTGTGGCACCGAAGGTAAGCAGGGTGCGTGGCCGGTGGTGGGATGCCCCTAGATAGGGGCAGGATGGGTGCTGGGTGACCCAGGGCTCACAGGATGGGTGGTGGGTGACTCAGAGCTCACAGGATGGGTGCTGAGTGACCCAAGGCTTACAGGGTGTTCACCGGGCATGCTGGTGAGTCTGTGTGGTCCAAGCCAGACCCCATCCCCTCCCAGCACTCCCAAAAAGCAAGCAATGGGGGAGCTGGTAGCTGTGCCCACAGACTGGGGTGGCTCCATCCCCACTGGGGACCATGACGGGCTGGACCTCTTCTGCCCACAGGCGATGAAGAAGATCTACAAGGCTGGGCTGAAGTACCCAGAGTGGAAACGCAAGCATGACCCCGGGTACAAGCCCTGGGTGTACCCGGAGCAGAACACGCTGCCCAGCGTCAGCCTGGATGAGCTCTCAGTGCAGCACGCCGACTCGCTGGAGAACATCGATGAGACGGGGCTGACCGAGGACCACCTGAGCACCAGTGACCATGAGGCCTGAGCCCCCACCGCAGCCCTTTCGCGGGGGGAACCCCTCGTGACAGAGGCTTGGCAGCCAGGGGGCACGGGTGGGAATTTGGCCCCCTGTGCCCCAACAGTCACATCTGCTCTCCAACTCCTTTGTCATAGACCCCCCCTACCCAGGCAGCAGAGCACTGTCCCACAGGAATCTGCAGCACGGGTGTTGGAAAGAGGGAGGACGGGCACCCTGGTCCCCCCTGAACCCATGTTGGCCCATGGAGATGTCCCCACCCAGGAGGGAGGGCTGGCAGTGGGAGTGGGTGCCCCAAGGAGAGGCTGGGAAGGGCAAGAGAGAGGGAACCCTACATGGGGTGGGTAGGAGCCTTCTTGGTACCATGATATCCCCTTGCCACTGTAAGACCTAGGGGTGTCCCTCAAAGGTCCAGAAGTGGGGGGTCTGTGGGGGTCCTGCCCAGGCTTTGCAGCAGCACAGGGCTTGGACGGATTCTCTCTGCCCTGAGGTCTGGCTCTGCCAGACCTGTGATCAAGCTGGACCCACTCCAGCCCACCAAACCCCTCCAGGCTTTCTGTGACACCCCACCCCCATCTCAGGGAGCCCTCCCAGGTCTTCTCCTGGGCATCAGGCTCACCTCTGTGGGCTGGCTCTAGCCCAACTGGCTCTGGGGACCCTTTCCCCAGGTGGTGTTTTGAGGGGGCTTGTCCTGGCAGCAGGGTCTTGGGCAGCCTCTGTCCCCACTCTCTCGGTGTTTGCCGCTGCTGTGGTTTCTGGCACAACAATAAAGGGTTGGTGTGTGTGCAAGAAAGCTTCGGGCTGGCACGGGACGGCGAGGAAGCTGGCACCGAGCCCACCCTGAGGCTGCCCAGGCGTTAGGTCCTGGGTAGGACAGGAGGGCCAGTCCATCCTTGCTGTCCCAGCACCCACAGGTGACCCTCAGGAGGGAGCGAGGTGGCCGGCGGCGGGGCAGGACAGGCAGATGCTGGGCTCCGCACACCCACGTGCGTGCGGGTGGGCATGCGTGGGCACGGGGAAGCTTCCACCGGACAACGGGAAGTTAGTCTAGACAAACACCACCGGGGAATATGCTGACAAAGGCTGGATTTTCCATCCACCCGTTCGCCCCCACACTGCGAGGCTGCCTGCGGCTGCTGGGCTCCTGCCCCAGATGGGTTTAAGCCTGATCCGTGCAAGGCCCATGCAAACAGGGCCGTCACTGCTGATGGTGCTGGGTGCTCAGCTCCAGACCTGTTCCAGCAAGGTAAAGACATGGGGATGTAGCCAGAACGTAGCAGCTGCTCTCTGCCCAGGCAGTGGTGGGGAACAACCCTCTGGCAGCGCCTAGGGCTTGCATCTTGCCCAGAGCCACCTGCCACTGTGGTTTTTGGGGCCCCCCAACCCGCCCAGTCTCACAGTCTCCAATCACCCCGACCCAATGAGGTCCCACCCCGAGCTGTGAGTGCTGCTACCCTGCGCTTACTTCCCCCACACCTCGTGCTTCTCCTCCCCGGTTCATCCAGACACCCACCCCAGCATCCTGGGCACAGATGCTCGCTGTCCCCCTTTAGCCACCCCGTTAGGTCACGCATGTCCCCTGCGCTGCTCCACACGTGTCTCCCTGCAGAGAGTGCTGGGGAGGGGAGGGGAGGGGAGGGGAGGTCCTGGCGTTCAGGGCAGCCAGCTCCCACGGTTTGCAGCTGGGTTGGCTGCACAAGCAGAGCAGGGGCAAGAAGCCACTTCTGCAGGGAAAATGCAGAAAACCCAAGGGCAGGAGATGTGCAGGCTCCCCCCCTCGCCGGGCAGGGGCCTCACAGCAAGGGGAACAATCCCTTCCTTCCCCATGCTGCTCCCACCGTGTCAACAGATAGAAGGCCTTCACAGCAAGGAGGATTTTACCTGTGAAAAGACACATCCTAGCCCCAAATTGCCCCAACATCACTTTGCAGCAATCAGGGGAGAGCTGGTCAGGGAACCGTGGCCAGAGCAAAGAGGAGAAACAACCCTGGGTGCTGCCCTGATGGGGCAGAGACCACTGGCACCCCGAGCCACAGGGTGCTGGGGTGAAGATCACCCCACATGGCCTCAGCGCTGCAGGAAACAGCCTCATCTCTTCTCATTCCCTGGATGTTTCTCTGCAGCAGCCGGGCTGCAGCTCTGCTGCAGGGCTATTTTTAGCCAGCCCTAAGTAGGTGTGAGGAGCTGCTGCCTGAGCACCCAGAGGCCAGCAGGGAGTCCCCGCTCCCCAGCCTGCTCTGGGGAAGGCTGTGCCAGGGTGGGTGACATCTCAGCCCAGGATGCTGCCCAAAATCACCAGGATGGCAGCGGCATCGAGTGCATGAAGAGGACAAGGGCCGCTGGGGTGGCAGGGACACTGGTCCACATCCAGCACTGGGCTGTAGCAGAGTTTCTGGCCCCCAGGATCACCCCGACCAGGGAGCAGGGTGAAACCTGTGGGGCTGAGGAGGGGGCCTGCTCCAAACCCTGTGGGGTGCCAGGAGCCCTGGGGTGGTGTTTTCTTGCTGCAAGTTGTGCCACTTCTGGGTTTCCTGAAGCATAAACAGGAAGGGGGGGGCCATGCGCCAGCGTCCCTGAGCACCTGAGTGAGGGAGGGGGCAGTCAGGGTGTGGGGGGACCAGAGCCCCCCGGCTGCCCTCACTAGGATGCTCGGGGGAGTGGGTGGCCCACAGCCCAGCAGGGCAAGGGCTACACTCGTGGGGGCTGCAGCCCCGCACGAGAGCCCAGCTGGACGGCTTTTCCTGCTTGGCCCCGAGCAGAGAGGAGCGGCCCCGCGGCGCACAGATTGGAAAGGAAACGGGAAACTGCTGCTGGGCGAGAGATTAGCCTGGAGGCAGTGATGTCAGCCGGCACCCTGACGGATTGGGGGGCAGGGGGAAGGTGGTATGGGCCCCCCATCCTGCCCACACACAATTCTACGGCCCACTCTGGTGCCCCCAGTGGCAAAAGTGCCCCCCAGCTGGGGAGGTTGTGATCCCATCCCTGGGATCTCATGCTTTGGGTGTCCTGAGCTCATAGGTCTTGGGCAGCTCTCACCCTTGCAACCCACACCGGAACCCTGAGCCCAGCAGAGAGTCCCCCAGCAGCCCCTCATCTCATGGACCACCTTCAGCAGGGCTCTTGACTTGAGAGGTCCAGCAGATTTCCCAGCCCAACAACCTCCAGCTTCCCCCTCCCCACTCCTCCACCAAGCCCTCCCACGGACTCAGCTCTCTGCCGTGCCCCACAAAACCTTCCGGGCTCAGTCCCAACACCACATTTCCAGCTATCCAACATGACATTTGCCCTGAGTGACCCTTACCTTGTCCTGCTCCCAAGTGATGTTCCCACTATCACAGTACGCACCCCCCAACATGACCCAGCGTGGGTAAGGCTGAAGATAGAGCAAAGGCTGCCCCAGGGTGCAGCAGAGGCTGATGGATAGGGAGGGAGGGAGAGAGGGAGGAAGGGGTGGATGGATGGATGGATGGATGGATGGATGGATGGATGGATGGATGGATGGATGGATGGATGGATGGATGGATGGATGGATGGAAGGATGGATGGATGGATGGATGGATGGATGGATGGATGGATGGATGGATGGATGGATGGATGGATGGATGGATGGATGGATGGATGGTCAGCTGGACACATGGACCTTGATGGACAGTGTTGTCATGGGTGCTGACTGGAAAGGGGAAGGACCACACAAGCCAATGTGCTGGAAGGATGCAACCTTCACTTTCATCTTTGCTTCCTTCAACCCTTGCTAGCATCTTCATGAAGACCAATCCCCTAGTCCAGGCGGTGTTCTGGAGAACAGTGTTCTGCACATCTGCCTCTGGGGAGCAGGCAAGACTTCCCTGCTGTACAAAACTGTGGACATGACAGGGCTCTCTGCCTTGGCCCAATGAGGGTAGCATCTAAATATAGATTGCATCAGCAAGTTGGCAGAGACTGGAGATGAAGCAGAGGCTTTGAAACCTGCACTATAGAAGGTGGGCTGCTAGGAAGCCCTCAGGAAACAACCCAGCCACAGCACACATGCCAGTGCCCTGCCAGTGTCCCAGCACTCTGCTGCGCCCTGCTCCCCTCCGACACAGCCCCCTGCCAGCTGCCTGGCTCTGGGGTGGTGACATGCCTGGGGGATGCCCTGGTTTGGGCTGGGCTCCAAAAAGGGGCAGTCCCCATTGGGAACCAAGTTCTGGGGCTCAGCAGAGGTGCTCGAGCCGGGTTATCCCCCATGTCAGGGGAGCTGAGCCCCAGTCCTGGCACTTAGGTGACTGTGGAGGGAGAAGGGAGCAGTGGAGGCGGCTTTCTGCACCAAACCGTCCTGTCAGCAGCCATCGGGATGTGGGCTGTGGGAGGTGGGCCCTGCTCTTGGTCACACCAAGCCACCAGGTGGGACTGTGACTTGCCACTCTGGGGATGTCCCAGGGTGTCCCTGCCACCCTCAGTCTGCGTTTCCCTCCCCAGCAGCCTATCTCTGCCCTCCCGGCACACGGGGAGGAGCACCGCTCCCAGGAGCGAGGTGTGAGGGGTCTATAGAGGTGCAGCAGGGTGTCAAACAGCGGTGAGCCAGGATGTGTCCCCATGCAGGATTGTGCTTCACTGGTGCTAATCCCGCCAGTACGGCGACATGGAAACGATGGCACACCAGCTGCCACCAGTGCTCCCGGCACTACCCTTTGCTCTGTCCTTCCAGCCGCTCACACCACAGACCTCAGCAACCTTCCCGTGAGCAGCAGTGCTTCTGTTCAGCCAAACAGCTTCCTCTAAGAGACGGGAGCCCAGTGGGATGGCATGGTCCACAGTGCAGGGCAAGAGGCTCCGTGCACACCCTGAGGGTCCCCCTGCACCCTGTCTCCGCACCCCACTCACAGGGTGGTCCATGGAGTCACCCGTGCTGTCCCCAGCCCCAGGGACATGTCACCCTCCTTGCCGGAGCAGCTGGTGGGGAAAGGGGGGAGGAAGGCAAAAGCTGTGCTAGGCTCGTGCCGAGTTCTGCTTCTGCTTTGTAGTATCAAGCCTGTGATAAGGAGAAGCTGTCTTTCCACATCTAGCTGCATGCAGGGAGCATTGTACGGGGTGGCCCTTCCACACTAGGGGCTCACACAGCTCCCAGCCCCTCCACAGCAGCTTTGGGGACATCACTGGGCCAGGGAAGGACCAGCCTGAGTTGGAGCAAGAGGATCCCCAGGGAGCTGGACCCTCACAGGGTAAGGAGTGGTTATCAGCCTTACCATCAGGAGTGGAGAAGAGCTGAAGGATGTTGTGAGATATCAGCCTCGGACATCCTCTGCGTGCAAGGTTGGGTAACAGCGGTGTCGCACTAACTGCAAGTCCCGCTGCGGCTCTTGTGGAAAGCGTTGTGATAAAGGCAGCTGGGTTGGCTGGTCGTGAAAGGAGAGGTTCCCTGAAGGAGAGAAACCTTCCCGACGGCCCCCTGCCACCCCTGCCCCTCAGCCCACTCCGCATCCCCCTCCTCACGGGGCACAGGCAGTGGGATGGGGTGCTGCATCCCCAGCATCCCTGCAGCACTGGGGAGGTTTTTGTGTTCCCAACATTTCACCCAACCACCCCCAGTGCCATGCCTCCCAATTTCCCTTATCAGTATGAACATTTTGGCCTGTTTTCTCTAATTAGGCAGCACCTCCCCAGAACCCACACCCTGCCCAGTCCTGGGCCATGGTGGATATAGTGAATATCTCCTCTTGCCTGTGACCAGAGGCAGAAACAACAGATAGAGCTGAATACATCCAAGAACTTTAAAGAGCTCCCTCAGCAACACAACCCTGGGTTGAGGGTCTCAGGGAAGCCTGGTCCCCCTGTGGCAATGAAGGTCATGGTGGGGAGCAGGACCCTTATTGAGAAGGTGAGAGAAGGAGCGTGAGGGCGTGAGTGGGGAGGGTGGGGGGCAGCCCCCGAAGGAGGGCAGAGCCTGTCCGAGGGGCAGGACACGGGGCAGCCGGGCCAGGGGCCAAGCACGGGGCAGGGTCATGCCTGGGAAGGGGCAGGACAGGAGGGTGGGACAGGGATGGGAACCGGAGGGTTGGCCTGGAGGAGGGACCGGCAGTGGGAGGCGCAGGCTGGGTGCTGCGAAGCCGGGTTGTGCCAGCAGCAGTTCCTGCAGGGCTGCCTGCCCGTGCCCTCAGGCTGAGCCCTGTGCCCGCCGCGGACGCCTTGGCATCACCCTGGATCCCAGAACAGGGAAGCTGTGGAACCCGCAGCGGCACTGCCATCGTGCCGCTCTGCCGGAGCCGGCCCTGGAGGGCTGCGGACCACGCTGCAGGGCAAGAGGTGAGGGACAACCTCATGGGTGACAGGGGATGGATGGGACAGACCTGGGGACATGGGGAGAAGGATCAGGACTGGGGAAGTCCATGCCCACTTCCAGCCCACGGCACCACTTGGTCCGCAGGGGTTTGCCGGGACAGGGACAGTGTCCACCTCCCTGTGAAGTGCCACTGCCAGAGGGCACAGCCAGACTGCCCCAAAGTGCCACACCACAGCCCAGTGCCTGGCACGGCCTCAGTGCCCACTGCCCAGGCAGGGGGATGCCTCGGGAGCCAGCTCCCCGCAGGAGGCTGCAGGCTAAAGCCCCAGGCAGGGGAAGCAACGGGCAAAGCTGGCCGCAGCTCCCTTGGGGTGATACAGGCACAAGAAAGGGGGGAAATTGCCCCATTTCAGCACCAGGCTGCTGGGCAGAAGTGGGTACAGCCCTTTAACCCAGTGGCAGAGACATCCAGACCACGCTTGTATGGGACAGCACCATCCACAGCGCTTTGCTCAGCCGTTTGTGTAGGTCCTACGTCAACGGGCAGCCTTACAGCTGCAATGTCCCCATGCCCTGCTCCCCACGCCCTGCTCCCCCAGCTTTCTGGCCAGCTCCTGCCAGGATTGTCCCTCTTCAAGGCACGCCGGTGCACAGCCGCTCGCCCCCCCAGGCAATCTGGGGTTAGGCATGTGCACCGCGCACACCCCACACCCACGCATGTGAGCAGAGCAGCCTGTTGTTCACGCGTGCTGGCTGACAGCGTGTGTGTGTGTGTGTGTGTGTGCATGTGTCCCCTCTCTCCACGTGCTCCCGGGGACACCACCGCCTCCACCAGCACACCAGCCTGCAAGCGCTTCCCCATGCCGCTTCACGCAACTCTTGCCGGTGCAGGCGGCGGTGGGGAGCGGGGCAGATGCCGGCACAGGGGTGCAGGGGGGGGGGGGGTTGTGCAGCAGGGAGCCTGGCCTAGCTGTGCCATGGCCGGCCAGGACACAGCTCCTGTGGGAGAGGGGGGGGCGGGCAGGGGATGCGTGGGAGCATGCAGGCAGCAGGAAGGAAGCCTGCGCCGAACAATAGAGGGAAATGGAGGAACTGGAAAAAGACCCAGTGGCAGCACAGTCAGCACAGATGGTTCAGTGCGGAGCAGCATGATTCATGGGAAAAAGGCCCTCAGTGCTCCGCGGAGAGCTCTGTCCCAGAGCTGTGCCTGTAAATAATTTGGGGATGGGGGTCCCCGGCAGAAAGGGACCGTGCTGAACACGAGCCCTGGGCTGTGCCCCTCTGCCTTGAGCTGCGGGTGCTGGCAGTGGGGCGTGTGGGGGCCCATCCTTCCCCTGGGGTGGGTGGGAGGCTGTCCCCCCTCTGCCTGCCCGTGAGTCATGCTGACCTCTCCCATGCCCTCACCAGCAGTGAGAGAGAGAGATTATGGTCTGGCCTTTCCGGCCGCAGAGCCCTCCCCGAGCTGGCCAGCACAGGAGATCATCCCCTGGGAGGGGCCCAGCTGCTCCCCCGCTCCCCGTTATCTGCCTCAGGCAGCCCCCTCTGCCAGGACACCCCCCCGGCTGCGCCGGCTCTCATCCTCCTCCCGCCCAGCCCCACGTGTGGCAGATCCCAGGATGCCCCGGCACCCGGCATCTGCTCGACCACCCACTCCCCCGTGAGCCCCCGGCTGCTCAGTTCCTGTCTGGGATCAGGTCACGGCCTCACCGACAAAGCGGGGCCAGGATCCGGCAGCTCCGGGGAGGGGCGGAGAGGCTTGAGGCTGAGCAACAACAGGATGCCGGCTTCTTGAGCTGAGAGGTGAGCGACTCCGGGGAGAGTGGTAAGGTGGGGGCGACTTTTGGGAGCATCCTGCGCTCCCACCCCCAGGATCTGTGCGCTTCATAGCAGCTGAACCCTCCCCCTCCCTTCCTGCTGCCTCCTCACCCCCTTGCTCTCCTTTCACAGATGATGGGCTGAGCATCGATCGCAGAGGCACCACCCCAGGGCCATGAGCTCCCTGCTTGGTCCTGACTCGGATATTGCAGACTGGCTGGCCACCATCCACTTGGAAAGGTACCGGGATGTCTTCAGGCAGCATGGGTACCACAAGGCCAGAGACGCCGCCTCGCTGGACGGCGACCACCTGCAGCAGATCGGCATCACCGCCACCGGGCACCGCAAAAGGATCTTGAACTTGGCACAGCAGACACGGATGCTCAGTCAATCCCAGGGGGGACCCACCGCAGGAGACACCCATTTCCAAGCCACTGAGGTCTTGGATGCTCCCCAGGCAGGCAAGGATGCCATGAAAGCAGAGCCGGGAGGGGCTGCTGACGCCTTTGGGACGCAGCAGCCTGTCGCTGCGCCCGCCCAGGCATCGCCTCTAGAGAAGGACCCTGCTCCTCCCCTCGTGAAGCCAATTCCCAAGCCAAGGACGGTTTTCCCTCGCTCAAAGCCCGAGCAGGGCTTAGCGCCCACGCCACCGGCACGCACCACAGAGCCGGCACACGGCCTGGGCAGCGAAGGGACGCCTGTAGCCTTTGTAGTACTGGAGGGGTTTGTGCCAGGGGAGAGCTCCACGGATTTGGAGAGCCCAGAACCCAGGCCAGAACCGCTGGCTGGCCCAGGGACGGCTGTGGCCATGGGCATGAGATCATCCCGGCTGCGATCCCCAGCTCTGGATCACGGACAAACCTTGGAGGCATCGGAGAAATCCTCCCCATCCGCCCCGTCTGTCCCACCACGGCACAGTCACAGGGTCCCAGCAGCTGATTCCAGCCCTGAGAGCGTGCCGGAGGGTCACCCCACGTCCAGCCCTCCCCTGCCCCCCGCAGCTGCCCCAGCCAGGAGAGATCCCTCGCCGTGCCCCAGGGCAGCCTCGCAGCCCAGCGCGGGGCAGGGCAGGCTGGAGATGGTGTCCAACGTCATCTATGAAGGACTCAAGCCCCCGTCAGAAGCCGCTGAGGACTCGGGAGGGGAAGGTGGTCCCCAGGATCAGGCTGTCTCACAGCCCCTGGCTCTGTCTCCGCACAAGCTGACCCAGCAAGACGACAAGCCTGAGTAAGCAGAGGTTTTCCTTTGCCACAGGGAGCAGCAGAGGGGGGGGATGCAAAGCAGACAGAGCTGAGGATCCAGAGAGCCCCCACCACCACCAGGACCCCATCCCCATCCTGGCCCTGCCTGCCCCTGGGTGCTGATGAAGCCCCTTTCACCACCTCCCTCTGCCTTCCCCAGGCTCTGCATGGAGCAGTCCCGCAGGGCAGCTGGCATCCCTCTGAGCTGACAAGGTGTCCCTGGGCCCCTGGATGGCTCGTTCTTGTCGGGGGGAGAACCCGCTGCCCCTCCTCTGCCCCCACAGGCAGCAGGGCTGGGGGTCCCCAGCTTATTGATGAGGTGGCTGAGTGGAGGGCTCTGGGGCTGGGTCCTGCCGGGAGCAAGGTGAGAGATGTTAGAAGGGGTGAACAGGGATGGGAAATGCCTGGAAACCCCAGGAGACACAGCCCAGCAGGTCCCAGGGTGAGGAAGAGAAGGGAGTAAGGAAAAAAGGAGGGCGCTGGGAGGAGGGAGGGGACGCTGCACATCCCCGGGGATTAAAGCTGGGCTCAACCCCAGTCAGGTGCAGTCTCCAGCCTGCGTAAGCCAGATAGGAAAACAAGGTGGAAAAGCCCTGCAGGCTCCCACCCTGTCCCAGCCACAGCCCCAGTAACCACTCTCCTGTTTTCCAGCAGTCCCAGCTGGCCCAGTGGCAGCCTGCCCCCCGTCCCGCAGAGACCTACCAGCAAGCCAGGTGAGAGCCCCCAGGGCACTGGTGTGCAGCGGGGACCTCCCGGTGTCCCCAGGGAAGGGGGGTGATGGGGCCACACACACCCCCTGCCTTTCCCCCAGGTCCTGCCCCATGCTCCTGCCTCGCTCAGGGATGGGGGTGGCCCTGGACCGAGGCAGGGCCCAGCCCCACACGTATTTGAGCTGGCATCTCTGGCCAGATGCCCTAGGTGTTGGGGCGCGCTGTGGTGGGCTCGGGGTGGGGTGTCCCGTCCCCCCCCAGGGTTGGCAGTCCTGGCTGGTCACTGCCCCACAGCAGGCACTGCTGACTGCCTTTCCCTCCCATGTGTCTGCCCGCAGAGGTCGACGAGCAGCCCATCAGCCCCTACAGCGAGACCATCTTCAGACACGTAGCCCAGCCCCAGGAGCAGAAGGTGAGAGGAGACTGCGGGGATGGTGGCTGTCCCCTGCTGTCGCTCTGCACCCCACCAGCTTGCTGCAAAGCAGGGAGCTGCAGCTGGGGAGACTGTGGTGCCCAGCAGTGCCTGGCTGAGCATCGCTGCTTCGGTGGGGGGGTCACAGGCTGAGCCCCCTCACGCAGTGGGCCAGGCAGGCTTGAGGAGGTCTGGGATGGGAGAGGGCAGAGGGGAGAGGAGATGTGACCAACCTCTCCTCCCAGGGTGTTGGCATCTCCTCCGATCGGAGCTACGAGGCAGTGTCTGAGCTGGACCTGGAGCGAGAAACATGCAGGTAGGCATCACCTCCTCCAGGCTGCTGGGCTGGGCTTGGGGTCCACAGTTTGCATGCCAGGGGGACAGGGGACACCCCGAGGCACAGCCTGGGAGGTTTGGGGGGTCACTTTTCCCCCACTGTAGAGCTGATCAGGAGTGTCTGGGATCAGGTCAGCAATCTGAGGAAGAGATGAAGGGCTCAGAGATGAGAAGGAGCCGTGCTGGTGGTTGGACCTCGGGGGGATAGTGCTTGCTAACAGATGCTCTGGGTGCACAGCTGGGGCAGTGACAGTGGCACTGGGTACCTGCACACCGGGCAGAACCTGGATTTGGCAGCTGGGAGCAAGGAAACACGACAGGGGACAGGGATAGCTCAGAAATGAGATGGATCCCAACTCCAAATGAAGGGATGTGCAACCTCCAAAGGCTCCAGCATCATCAGATCAGCATTTGCTGATCCTGTCACGCTGTGGTGGAGAGTGAGATTGTGAGGGGCATGGTTAAAATGTTTCTGAAATGTACTTTCCATAACTCCTGATAGCATCTCATAAAGAGGAAGGAAAGCTGCTCTTCCCATTTCAGAAGGGGAGGGTTCCTTTTCCTGTGTTGCTTAGAGAAGAGGAGGCGAGGCACAGCTCTGTGTCCTTCGGCTCTGCCCATGGCCTTGCCAGCCAGTGTGTCCCCATGTCCCTGCCTTTCTGGCCCCAGTGTTGGTCGGTCCAGCCCACCTCCTGCTCTGGGTGCAAATCACTGCAACGTGGCCTGTTCCAGTGTCACAGCCAGCCAGACGTTGCAGCCAGATGAGATCCAACAAGGGGCCATGGGTGGGGAACTACAAATACCTGGGAAAAGGAGTTTTGTAAACAGAAGTACTGAAATCTGCCATGGAGCCTCTGAACCAGCAGTTCAGAGCAGGGCTGGATACTGGCTCGTGGGTCACGGTCTCCATCCAACAGCTTCCAGGGAGCTGGGATCCAGAGCATCCCAAGCCACTTGCAGCCCTGGACCCACTAGAGACTCTGCAGCCTGATTTTGCTGAGAAGAGTCAGGATGGGACAGTCAGCAGAGTGTCAAACGCAGAGGTTCACAGGTTTTTTTTCTCCCAGCCTGAGCACTAAGGTGGTTGGGGTTGCTGAACAAAAGATAGTCTGGCCCATGACACCCACTTGAAGTAATCAGATCCATCAGCAGCTCCTCACCACCAGCAGATCCCTTTCTTGCAGCACCCACCCTCCATCCTCCACCAGCTTTCCCATGTGAGCACTGACAGGCTGAGACTGCCCCAACTCGGTGCACCTCAGGCATCACCCTCCAGGCTCAGCTGACCTGGAAATACCCTCTCCTTGCCCTGAGGACTCATTTGGCCCTGAGCTTAGTTGTCTTCACTGCCTGACACCAGCTGAAAATGGGGATGACTTGGCTTTTGCAGCCTTGTTTGGAGGTTTTCTCCGCCAACCCTGTCCTCAACGGCAGAGCTTGGAATTGTCCTGGGTCTTGATGCTGAGAGACCGTGCTCCAGCCGAGCCGTGGGCTTTGCCTGTCCCTGCCAGATGCTGCTTGACCTCCTGCTCCTTGTGGTTTCAGCAGCTGTAAATCATGGCTCAGGAAGGGACTGTCATGGTTTTTTCCCCTTTTCCTCCTGCCCTGACCCATTCAGCAGATCTGTCTCCCACTCAGCTCTGGCACTCAAGGCTGATGTCTGCCTATGACATACAGAGTCCTCCAGCCACCCCACTCCCTGGCCAGTCCCTCCCAAAAAAGCTGGACACGGGGCTGGGACTCCAGCCAGATGAATCACTCTGCCAAGGCTCTGTTATGCTAATTACACAGCAGTTTTCATTGTGCTCTGAGCCTCCAAGCCACTTATGACCATTTCTTGTCTTTCTTGCAGACACTGGAGACAAACAGGCCATTTTCCCTCTCTACCCACCTCCTCAGCCCCATATACCTTTCCACTGCTTCGAAGCTACCCCAGACTTCAGGTCTTGCTTCTATCCCACATGGTTCAGGGACATCTGATGTCCGATGGCATCATAAGATGCCTGTTCAGGATCAAAGCATAAGACCATGCTCTGGCTCGACTCCTGCGATGAGGCAGTGCTCAAAACCAGGTGTTTGGAGAATTTATGGTGAGGGGAGGTGTTTGAGGCCATTCTCCTGGTCCAAAATCATTTCTAGCACACGCACTTGTGCCGAAGGTGGTTTCTCATAATCAGTACCTCCCCAGTGGGTTTCTCCTCCATAAATCTCTCATTCTACAACATCCCATGGCGAGGAGTCCCACAGGTCAGCCACTCCTTTCCCATGTGGTTCTGCACCTTGGTCCTGCTGGCTTTATCTGACGTCACGAGGTTCCTGTGACTGAAAGCAGTGGTGGCCAGGAGATGCCTTTCTGCCTTCCTCGTGAATCTCACAACTTCAGAAACCTGCCCCCATCACTCACCCTTTCCCCACCGGGGCTGCCCAGCTTGCTCTGGTGCTCCTCGGACAGAAGCTGTGACAGGGATTAGACCATCCTCATTGCTTTTCTTGGAGCCTTTTCTTCATCCTGGCACTGGGTGCCATGAGAAACCTGGTGGAAAGGGTGCTCTCCTGCTGGTGCCGGGGTGTCCCAGCTGCTGTGAGTCTATTCACGCCCATCACCATTGCACCTGGGCAACTCCCCTGTGAGCTTCTGGGACCATCAGATATTTTCCAGCACATTTCCTTTTCAGTGAAAAAAAAAAAAAAAAGTCTGGATGAGAGGCCTGAGGGGGAGGGGCAGGCCTAGCAGTTTATTTTTATAATTTCCTTTTATTGTTATGACTGGATAGTCTCACCAGGCCTGGCTGGGGGTTTTAACGTGGCTTCCCAAGAAAAGGAAATGGATGCAGGAGCTCCATCGGCCCCTTTGTCTGTTCCAATCCTTTTGCAAATCATCTTGACTGGACACAAAAGCAGGCAGGAGGGTATTGTGGCAGAATAATCCTCCCGGTGCCGTGAACACTGGAGAGGTAGAGGGAAAGGGCAGGCTGAACCCCCTGGTGAGGAGGCAGCTGGAGTGGGTGTAGAGCAGGGACCAGGACATGGGACTGAGGAGCTGCCTGGCTTCAGTTTTCTGGCTGTGGAGTGACAAGGGGTTTGGAGATGCGTGGTGGCCTGTGTGGTATTACCCAAGGTGGGGAAACCCATTTTTCCAGCTAGCCCCAGCCTTGCCATCACGTAGGACTGGCTGAGCCTCAGGCTGCTGGTGGCCACGGGGCTCGTGAGCGCTCTGCCCTTGTTCCACCCTGCTGATGGAGGTGCAAGCACCCCTTGTCACTGGGTGCCCCAAGGGGTTCAGGATGGGGCTGGGAGCAGTGCAAGACAACCCCAAATGGGATGGCGTTGACCGGGATGCCCTGTGGTGAGCAGCCATGCTGCCGCAGCCAAGCTTCCCCCCCAACCCCATTTTCTCACAGGACAAGCAGCGAGTGCAGCAGCGAGGGAAGGAGCGAGGATGAGGAGACCCGGTCCCGCCTCATCAACCGTATCATTCAGAACGACACAGAAGGGTACTCCACCGTGGAGGCACCGTGGGCCGAGGGCGCCCCGTTCAGCCTGCCAGCCCATCTCTACCCGGACGAGGTCCTGGATGATCTCACCATCTCCCCTTACGCCAGCTTCACATCGCTCTCCGAGCCCCGACCCACCATGCTCAGTGGCTGGCTGGACAAACTTTCCCCACAGGGGTACGTGCCCACCCGTGGGACAGGCCCCATAGGTAAAGCCCCCTTGGGCAAGGCTGGTGAGATGGGCACAGGGGTCACCATGCTACTGGGGCAGCCAGACCTCCCCACAGGAGAAGAACTCTCTCAGGTGATCTGGCTGTGCTGCAAGGTCTCTGTGCAACTATCTTTGGGGCAAGGGGGGGGGGAGGTGGGTCTGTGAACAGATGTGGGGTCTTCAGGGGGATTGCCCCCTTCCCAACAGCTATGTTTTTCTGCCATCCCGACAGGAACTACGTCTTCCAGAGGCGTTATGTCCGTTTCGATGGGAAGAACCTGATGTACTTCAGCAGTGAGAAGGTACGAAGGGGCAGGACGCAGCCAGGGCGGGGAGGCTGCACCGTGCCCCTTAAGCAGGGTGCCTTGGCACCACGTGAACTGCCATATCCCCTTTGCCTCCCCTTGTCCTTCTGTAAGCAGCCAGCACTGCTTTACCACTGCCAGAGTGGAACAGCCACGGCCCCTGTGCCTGGGGAGCTCTGAACACAACCTCACACCATAGGAAGCCCAGGGTAGTAAGGGGTCCCTCTGCCAACAAGGAGCAGGCGAGGGGCTTCCTGCTGGCTCACAAAGCCCGTGGCCAGGCTGCAAATGGGGGATCTCTGGATCCCAGCCACGGCCCCATCCCTACCTGAATCCTCAGCTCCAGCCTGGCTGCTGGTGTGTCCCCCCCCCCCCCCCCCCCCCCCCCCCCCCCCCCCGGGGTTGTAGCACCCAGCTGAGTGCCCTGGGGGATGTGAAGGATGTGCTGCAAGAGGAGCTTTCCCCACTGTGGGTGCTGGCCTTGTGGGTTAGGTGCGTGGGCTGAGTCAAAGACCTTTTCCTGTCCCACATCTTCTTGTCCTTCCGGGGTGGGGTTCTGCATGGCCCCGTTAGGCCTCTTGTGGGGTGCTGGTGGCTGCCACGGCACCTGGGGTGACAGGTTCTGCTGCCCCAGTCCCACAGCACACCACAGCCAGCCAGGCTGGCCCGATGTCAGTGGCACCCGTGCAGAAACAGGTCCCACGCATGGCCCTGGAGCAGCCAGTGTTGCAGGAGCTTGCAGTCATCCCTGCCACATCTCCCTACCCCTGTGTGGTTAATGGTGCCAGCACGCCCAGCAAGGCAGGTATGGGGTGGCTGAGTTACGGAGGCACCCGCAGGAAGGGCAAAGAGGGGTTAACCCTGCCTGGGCCTCGTTCCAGGAGCCCTACCCCAAAGGGGTCATCCCGCTGTCTGTGATTGAGATGGCTCGCTCCACCAAGGACAACAAGTTCCAGGTCTTCACCAGCCACCGGATCTTTGTCTTCCGTGCCGAGAATGAGGGTAAGGAAAGACCTGGGCCAGGGCCCACCAGTCCCCAAGGAACTGTCCCTGCCTCCCTCCTCCAAGTCAGAGCATCCTGGAGGCAGCTCTCACCCCATCCCCAAAACCAGTGAGCAAAGGGATGTCTCCCTTGTCGTGCCTGCTGGGTGCTCTGCTCCATGCCAGGGCTGTTGGGAAGGGCTCAGACCCTCTCCCTCATGCCTGGTCCCCAGCCCAGAGGAATGAGTGGTGCTCCACGCTGCAGAAGAAGGTGGTGGACCAGCGCCTGGTGGGATCCCGGCCCCGGCCCGCTAACACTGCTCACTGCCAGAAGTCAGGCACCCTGGAGCTGAAAGGCCACAAGTCCAAAGTGTTCGCAGCCCTGAGCCTGCCCGAGATGTGGCTGTACAAGAGCGAACAGGTTTGTGGCTAAATCAAACACCCTGCTGGCACAGAGGGGCGTGCCAGTGGAGGATGGGACGAGAGCGATGGAGGGAGCTTAGCCAGGGCCTGTGCCAAAGGGAGAGCAGAGAGGAAAAGGACAGGCAGGAGAAAGGGAATGGCAGAAGAGGAAGCTGGAGATCCTGCACAGGGCATCACTAGTGGGATCCTGGGCTAGATGCAGCGGGTACCAGGAGAGGACCCCGCTCCCAATCTCCTCGCTATCACCAAATTATCTTCATCTCTGCGAGGCACTTAGGTCTTACTCTCATCAGAGTGGCCCAATCCCTCATAGCACAGGTGGATCAAAGAGCTGCAACAGGGGCTTGTCCCCCGGGGGGGGACCAGGTCTCTGCCAGCCCATCACACCCTGCCTGCTGCCCATGGAACTCCCCACCTCCTGCCTGATAAATTTGCTCAGCACTCTTGTTTTACTCTCAGTCATCTTATTTCCAGTTTGCCTGGCATGCACTGAGCAGCATCAAGCCTCTGTGGTTTTTGCTCAAGTTGATCATTGCTTTGCGAGTGCACCTGACTCAGTGTGAACTCAAATCCCCAAGACAGAGGGACTTAAATGGCTGGGCTTCCAGGTTTGTGGGCAGAACTTGCCTTTCATTTTAAGGCATAATATATTTTCAGGATGCTTTATGTCATCTTACATGAGATGGCTGAGAGATGTACGAGGTCTGGCTTGTCCAGGCAAAGCAGGGATGGGATGCTGGGGGTGCTAGACATAGCTCCCTGGATCCAGTCCCAGCATCAAGGGCATGTCCGGGATGGTGTGGCTGCTGTGGCCACAGCGCTGCGGAGCCAACACGGGTGTCACTCTGAATTGCAGTTCTTTAAAATGGGCATTGGCATCTGCTTGATCGAGATGCGTGGCTCCACCATCCGCGAAGCCAAGAACCGCAGCTTCGAGCTCATCACCCCCTTCAAAATATTCAGGTATCCCAGGCATCCGGGTGGGATGAGACAGGGAAGAAGCCGGGTGCTGGACCCAGGTGCTGGTTGCTCCAGACCCCTGAGTTTTGGCTGTGCTGGTGCTCATAGCTTTGTGGCGGAGTCAGAGAGGGAGAAGCGGGAGTGGATGGAGGCCCTGCAGGAAGCCATAGCCGAGATGCTCTACGACTACGAGGTGGCAGAGAAGATCTGGTCCAACAAAGCCAACAAATACTGTGCAGACTGCTGGGCTCAGAACCCAGACTGGGCATCTATCAACCTGTGCGTGGTCATCTGCAAGCAGTGTGCAGGCCAGTACATCTTCCAGGGGGTTCAGGGGGGTCCTGGCGGGTGTGGGCTGGGCCTGGCTGGGCAAGCAGGGTGGTGGTGAGGGGTGCCACTTGGGTACCGTCTGCCCTGGAAGGATCAGAGATGCTCACTCTCCTGCTCTCTGCAGGGCAACACCGCAGCCTGGGCTCCAACATTTCCAAGGTGCAAAGTCTGAAGCTTGACACCAGCATCTGGTCCAATGAAATAGTACAGGTAGAGGCACTCAGGGCAGGGTGCTGGGGCCGGCACGGCACGCTCGGGGGCCAGGCTGGTTCTCCAGGCAGGGCAGCAGCCCCACAGTCTCCCCCGGGGATGCAGAGACACCGAGCATCCTGCTCCTCCCGGCTGGCCCCGGTGCTTGTCATGACCATGGGATTCTCCTGCAGCTCTTCATCATGCTGGGAAATGACCGAGCCAACCGTTTTTGGGCCGCTCGCCTCCCCACCGCTGAGACCCTCTACCCAGATGCCAGCACCGAACAGAGACGGGACTTCATCTCCCGCAAGTACCGAGAGGGACGGTACCGCCTGCCCCATCCCCACTACGCCACTCAGGAGGACGTGCTGCAGGTAGGGGCCACCTCGGGGTGCAAGCGAGATGCTGGGGTGCTGAGGACGATCCCAGAGCTCTGGGCCTGAGATGCCAACACCTCCTGCCTGGCTGCATGCACCCACACCCTCATGCCAGGCAGCTCTGGGGGCTCGGGTGGGAGGTCGTGCCCCTCTTTGCTTTCAAGCAGCCTCGGAGGCAGGGTGTGGGTTTTCGTGAGCCAGGACATGGTCCCCACCGACACCTGTCTCACCCCAGGCGCTGTGCACTGCAGTGGCAGGACCAGCCCTGCTCAAGACCATCCTGCAGTTCTTCTCGTCCTCAGAGGCTGGGCTGGCGGCTGACCCCGCCACCCGTGAAGTGGCCCCAGGGACTGACCTCTCATGGGCACTGGAGAGCAAAAGGTCCAGGAACCATTCAGGTAAAAGGACCCTCGAGCTCCATGTGGCTGGGATGGGGGCGGGGGGGGGGGGGCTTCCTCCTTGCCACTGCCTCTCCCCAGGGCTGCGGACAGCCAAGGCATCAGGTGCTGCGGCTCCCCGGGGGAACCTGCTGCATGGCACCCCCCTTTTGGGTTGGGGCAAGGCAGCAGGTTCCTCTGGAGCCTCTTTTCAGGGAAACCCATGCCTGGCACACCCTCTTGCTTACACCTTCATGAGTGGGATCTCCCTGCCCCTCCAGTACCCACCCTTTGGTGGGTGCCTGCGCTTGCCTCACACTCAGCGTTGTTCCCCACAGGGAGCCCTTGTGCACGGGAACCGGGTCCAGAGGGTGTCTACAACGAGATCACGCAGCCAGTCACACACAGTGGGTACCTGTACCGGGCCACGACCCCCACAAAGCTCCCGGGTGCCAAGAAGAGCAAAGAAGGTAAGCATGGGGAGCTCAGGAGGGCAGCCAGCGGGGTGCCCACTCCAGTGCCGCTGACCCTCTGGTCCCGCAGACTTTCAGCGCACATGGTGCTCCCTGGAGAGATCCCTGTTCTTCTTCGAGACGGAGAAATGCACTGAGCCTTTGGGTCATATTGAGAGCGGGGACCTCATCTCTCTGGGTGTGAGCAGAGCCCAGGCAGCTGCCAGCCCTGGCCCCACCGAAAGGTACCCCCAGCCATGCCCCCACGGCATGCCCGGAGAGCCTGCAGACCCGCGGAGAGCAGGGACGGGCATTGCTCCCTGCTTGGTGCAATGGTCTGGTCTGGCTCTGGGTGCAGGTTCAGGGTAGGGGTCTGCCCTGATGGGCTTTGGATGTCCTCTGCAGGTTTCGCTTCACCCTCGAGCTCTTCCTCACTGGGGAAAAAGTGCAGCAGCTGGGAACCGACAGGCCCGAGACACTGCAAGCCTGGGCCAGCGCCATCGGCAAGGTAAACCAGCTCCAGCTCCAGCACCCCGTGCCGCTGGTGGGTCCCTGGGCTCTGTCCCCACTTCCCCATTGCGATTCCTCCCAACTCCCCACGCTCTTCATCCTCTCTGGCAAGCACCTGCCTTCCCTTGCAGGGGCTCACGTCCTCCCCAGTGACCTGCCCACATCCTCGCGGGGGTCTGCGCTCAGAGCCCGAGCCCTGTCTTTACTTGGCTTGTCTCTTGCTCTGCCCTGCAGTGGTTCACGCCCGTGAGCTGTCACTGCCTGCTGGGCTACGAGTTCCAGCGCGCAGGCCAGCTGCGCTACAAGTGCATGCTCAACCCCGAGCGGTGGCAGCAGGCCTTCTTCATCCTGCAGAAAGCTCACCTCTTCATCTGCCCTGCCGAGGATGACGGGGCTGAGGACAGCATCAACCTCCGGCGGCTGCAGGAGCTCAGTGAGTGCTGTGCTGCAGCCCGAGACAGGCACCGTGTGGTGGGTGGCCATGCACGGCTCTAACCCCTCTACTGCTCACCTCAATGCAGGTCTGGTTCCCCCCACGGAGACCCCAGAGAAGAAGGAGCTGCTTATCCTGGTGGAGATGGGGAGGTGAGTCCTGGTAATGGGAATGATGGGGAATGAGCCAAGCAGCCTCAGCAGGCTGCTCGGGGAAAAGGCACCCATGCGTGGGTCTATGCTGATCTCAAACCTGTGGTGGGGATGCTACTGGGACAGCAGGGCTGTGGCCAAGGGGCTTACAGATGTCACTCGCCCGGGTAGGGTGACCCTCGGCTCAGCCTGGTTGTGCCTTGCTCCCTGTCCTGGATCCAGGCTGTGCGCACGGGTGGGAGGGGATAACCTGCACACACACACACACGCACACACACACACCGCCCCCCCCCCTGCAACCTTCATTCCCTCTTTTCTGCCCTTGTTGTTCTCAGGACATTTTACCTGCAGGGCTTGTCGCGGGCAGACTCGGCAGCATGGTACACCGATATCCAGGCATCGGCGGGGGGCCGGGGTAACGCGCTGCGGGACCAGCAGCTGAGCCGGGGGGACATCCCCATCATCGTGGACAGCTGCATCGCCTTCATCACTCAGTACGGTGAGCCCGGGGGCGGCGGCAGCGGCGGCACAGCATCCTCCAACACACGTGGGGTGCCCAACGGCTCCAAGAAGGATGCACCGCTCTTGGGGCACCAGCCCCGGCGGGGATTCTCTAGGCAGGATTGGGGCCCTGTGACCCCATGTCCCTGCCATAGGGCTGCGGCATGAGGGGATTTACCGCAAGAATGGAGCCAAGTCCCGGATCAAGGTACTGATGGAGGAGTTTCGGCGGGACGCCCGCAACGTCAAGCTACGCATCAATGACAACTTCATCGAGGACGTCACCGACGTGCTGAAGAGGTTCTTCCGTGAGCTGGAAGACCCTGTTTTCACCCTGGAGCTGCACCCACAGTGGAAGGAGGCCGCAGGTACCTCCTTCACCTGACCCTTGTTCCCACACCGGGCTGCCTGCCTGGGACCCCTGGGGCCAGTGTCCCTTGGGGCAGGGTTCTGGTGCCAGCCCTGGTGTCATGTCAGCTCTGGATCTGCTGGATTCAGCAATGGTCCACGACTCCTTTTCCTCCCTCCAGAAATCTCCTCGAAGCCCCAGCGCTTGGAGAGGTACAAGGAGCTGATTCATCGCCTGCCTCGCCTCAACCACAAGACCCTGGCGGCACTCATCGGGCACCTCTACAGGTCAGTGGGCCACCTCTCCACAGGGTCCCCTGGTCCAGACAGGGTCCCCAAGGCCAGCCAGCAGCATGGGGTCTCCCCACTGCCCAGGGAATGTTGGCTCCTATCCCCGCAACCCAGGAAGAGCCCAGTGCCCGTGCTCTGCCTCCCAAGCCCTCCAGCAGGTGCTGGTGCTCTGGTACCTCAACATTCCCAAAGTGATCCCACAGCAAGGGGGAGTGTCAGGAGGTTTGGGAGTAGGGGACAGCACCCTCTAGGATGTAAACTTCACCCAATGCCCCCCAAAAGAGTAAAAGGACCAAATTCCCATCCCCGACTCAGAGTATGAGGTGAGGCTGTTGTCTGGTTTGATGGCAGCTGGAAGTCCTCAAAACAGGAACCACCTGGCTTGAAGTTCCCACTGCTGGGGAGCTGGAGAAAAACAGGCTGGTTTTCAGGAGTTTATATGAGGCGGAGGAGGGTGGCTGGGGCTGAAACCCCATCCAGAGTGGGACCAGCCCATCACCTCTGTCCTCCTTGTCCCAGGGTGCAGAAATGCGCAGACCTCAACCAGATGAGCACCAAAAACCTGTCACTGCTCTTCGCGCCCAGCCTCTTCCAGACTGATGGCAAAGGGGAGCACGAGGTCAAGGTGATGGAAGACCTCATTGACAACTATGTCAGCATCTTCAATGTAAGATCCTTTGCCAGCCTCCTCCAGGCTGTCTGTGTCCGTCTCCCCTTGTATCCCCCCCATACTGCCCCCCCCTGCCTCTCCCGGCAGCCCTCCACCCTGCCCACGTGTCCTCAAACCTTATCCCACCCCACACTGACTCCATGTGTCTCCCTTCTCACCCTGTGCACCTTTCCTCCGGCAGATTGATGAGGACCAGGTATCCCAGATGGATCTGGAGAACAGTCTGATCACCACCTGGAAGGACACCCAGGTACTGCTGGCCTCCATCATGTCAGGGACCCCCAGGCTGGTGGGACTGCCTGGAGGGTGGGGGCACTCCCAGATGCCCACCCTGGGTCCCCGCTGTCCCACACCTGATATTTGTGGAAGGTCCTTCCCCCCACTTGTCTCCCCCTCGCCCATCATCTTGAGGCTCCTGCCCAGGGGAGAAGCAGCCCCAGCCCCCTGGGACACCATCATTAGCCCCTGGGGAGAGGGGATGTGCACAGAACCCATGCCAGCACCGCACCAGTGCCACGTTCTCTTCCCCCAGCTCTCACAGGCAGGGGACCTCATCATCGAGGTTTACCTGGAGCAGAAGCTGCCCGACTGCTGCGTCACCCTGAAGGTGAGTCCCAAAAGAAGGGCCGTGGCGGAGGAAGGGAGGAGGAATGCGGGCTCCTGGCACGGCCTTTCCCTCGGTCCCATCCTGCCACCACCCACCACGGCTCCCCATGTGTCCGGCCCCAGGTGTCCCCCACGATGACAGCGGAGGAGCTCACCAACCAGGTGCTGGAGATGCGCAATGTGGCGGCCAGCCTGGACATCTGGCTGACTTTCGAGGCCCTGGAGAATGGGGAGCTGGGTGAGCATGATGGGGATGACACGGGGAGGGGATGCTCTCGGCGTGGCCTGGCTGGGAAGCAGGAGGTGTCGGGGCCATCTTGCTGATGGTGACGGGGTGGGGTGGGGACTGACACAGGGAAGGGGACGCAGAGGTGAGAGTGTCCCTGCCTCCCCAGAGCGGCCCCTGCACCCCAAGGAAAAGGTGCTGGAGCAAGCTTTGCAGTGGTGTAAACTCCCGGAGCCCAGCACCGCGTACCTGCTGGTAAAGAAGGTCCCCATTGGCGAGGGCAGCTGTCTCTTCACAGGTAGGGCAATCACAAAGGGTCCCAGCCCCTAGGGGTGTCCCCAGAAGGGGACAGCTCCGCCTAATCTTCCCCCTCACCCTGGCCACCACCCTGCAGCCATCAGAGGCACATCCCTGAGACCCACAATGGGATCTCCCTGCAATACCCCAGCCACCTCCACATGCTCCCAGCCCCCATGACCCTCCCATCTCCCCTCCACTGAGCAGGCATCAAGCGCGAGACCCCCAAGTGTGGGCTGCTGAAATGCCGTGAGGAGCCCCCCAAACTGCTGGGGAACAAGTTTCAAGAGCGCTACTTCGTCATCCGGGACCGGAGGCTGCTGCTGCTCAAGGAGAAGAGGGTATCCAGGGCATGCTGTGGGGATGGACCTGTGCCCCAAGGGCAGGAGGGGAGCTGGGGAGGAGGAGCCTGGGGACAGCAGTGGCACGGGTGGTGGCTGTAACCCTGGCAGGGAGACTGGCACCAAGCTGGGCTGACCCAATGGTTCTGCTTCCCCAGAGTGCCAAGCCGGAGCGTGAGTGGCCCCTGGATGCAGCCAAGGTTTACATGGGCATTAGGAAGAAACTGAAGCCACCAGCCCAGTAAGTGTGACTTTCCCTGGCTGTGGCCCTGGAGCATGCGCCCCTCGGACCCTGCACCCAGCACATGGACCCAGCCACTGGGAGCATGCCAAGCCCCACTGCGACCCAAAGCTGTGACGAGTCTGGGCCCGTGGGGCAAGCTCAGCCCCTCACTCTGCTGCCCACGGGCCCCGGGCTGTGTCAGAACTTGGCAGAGATGCCCCAACGCCTGTCTCTTCCTTTCCCCAGGTGGGGTTTCACGCTGACCCTGGACAAGCAGCAGCTGTGAGTATCTGCCCTTGCCATCCTGGGGCTGGGAGGATGTTGAGATCTGTCCCCAGGTTTAGTGGGAATTGGACAGCCAGGGGCAGTGGGGGTCAGGGCACAGCTGGTGCCTGACTGGGGGACTCAAGGGACAGAGCAGTGGGGCCACACACTCCCTGGCACAAAGTGGGGACCAGGCTCCAGGGGCAATCCATCTCCATACCCCACACCCTTCCTACCTCCCCATCCACACCAGCAACCCTGGGAGATGCATCTTCCAGGTACCAGGCTCCGGAGGGACCTGCCCACCCTGACCAGGCGTCAGTGTCACCTGCACGGCTGTGCTGCCTGCCAGCCTTCATCCAACACTGCTCTGTGTCCCCACACACCCAGCACCAGGTGCTCCTGCACCCTGCACCCAGCTGGGCTCCCTGCCCTGGCCTCCCTGACACCTCTGGGTGCCCAGGCACACCCGTGCATCCTGCTGATCCTGTCCCTATTTCCCTGACACTGCCAATGCTGGGGTAGCAGCTGAGCACATCGCCTGCTCCCGACATGAGGCTGAGATGTTATTCTAAGGGCAGCAAGGACAGCTGAGCCGAGGGACCTCCCAGGTGCCCAACAAGCTCTTGCGTTGCCCTGAAGCAGCAATTTGGGCATGCAGAGAGTTTCAGAGGTGCAATCCCACTGGGTGTAGTTGCACCTGGCAGCCCTGGGCTTACAGGGAAGGTGACAAAGGAACGTGAGCCCCACTGGCCCTGCTCCCTAGCAGCTCCTCAGCTGACTCCTCTGCAGGTACCTGGTGTGCTCGGGGCAGGCTGAGCTGTGGGACTGGACCACCAGCATCCTCAAGGCTCAGGTGGGTGCATGCTGGCTGTACCACCCAGCTAGGCTGGACTGGGACGGGTGGGGGGCTGGCAAGGCAGCCCGGCATGACCCCCCCACCCCGCCCCTCCCTGCCCTGTCCTTGTGCACAGCACGACGATCTGCGCCCTGTGATCATGCGCCGGCGCTCCTCCTCCGACCTCGCCAAGCAGAAGTTCGGCACCATGCCGCTGGTGCCTCTGCACGGGGACAGCACTGACGCCACCATGCTCTCTGCCAACCAGACCCTGGTAAAGCCCCCCCGCAGCTACCCCTGCCCATGGGTGCTCCTGCACCCACCCAGGTCCATGCACCCATCCCGAGGCCATGGACCCCCCCCCGCCCCCCGGGTCCCGGAGGCGGGTGCACGCTGCCTGGCACTGATAGATGCTTTGGGTGTGTGTCCCTGCGCTCGACGGTGTGTGCGTGCTGCGTGCTGTGCTCGTGTCCGTGGCAGCTCTCCATGCGTGCAGGGCCCTGTGAGGGCACGTGGGGTGCTGCACCCCACTGCCCCGCCTCTGCCTGCTGAGGCGCCCACGACCCTGCTCCACGCTGCCACGTGCTTACCTCTGCCCGTCTCCTCTGTTTCTAGCGCCGCCTGCACACACGAAGGACTTTGTCCATGTTCTTTGTAAGTACCCTCACACGCGGAGCGTGCCCCTCGCTGGCTTTGCACTGTGCCTCCTGGCTACGGCAGCGAGGGCTCGCCTGCAGCATCCCGGCTGCGCTCGGAGACATGCCCAGGCCATCCTGCCCACTCTGTGGGGCAGAGGAGGGGGTGCCCATTGCTCTGTGTGTCCCACACCTGGGGATGGGGGTCCCCACATGGTCGCAGTGCGTGCATATAAGACCACAACAGCCCAGCCCAGTTCCCAGAGCCTCTCCTGTTGGGTGCGCGTTGCCCAGATGGGATCAACATAAGAAATGCCAGGAAATAGATTTGGGTCCTCCTCGCCAATGGGTTATTTCTACAGAGGCCACTTGGCTGGACCTCACCTCACCTGGCTTTTTGCTCTGTATGGGTGCCCATCTGCCCTCCCCACCCCAGATCGCCTCTGCCAAGGGATGCTGCCACAGCCTGGTGGCATGGATCCTGCCTCAGTAGGGACCAAAACTCTCAGCCTCTATCAGCGATGGGGGAAGAAAGGGCAACAGTGCCTGAGCCAAGAGACCTGATGGAGGGTGGGTACCCTGTGGGCATCAGCCCCATGGTGAGGGAGCAAGGGTCCCTGGGCAGCACCTGAGCGCAGGGAGGGCAAGGTGAGGGGGGACAGAGGGGTACAGCTGAGTGGTGCGGACAGTGCCCCTCACCCTAACCCCTTTGCCCTCCCCCAGCCCATGAAGATGCACCAGGACTCCCTGGAGGAGCAGCAGGAAAAGGAGTCAGACGCCGATCCTGTCTATGAGGAGGTGGGCAACTTCCCCGAGCTGACTGCGCTGGAGCTGGGGAGGGGGCTGCTGGCAGACCTGTCGGCCGTGCCCCCCGTGGACAGGTCCAAGAAGCCAGCCCCGTTCCCTGAACAGCCCCCAGCCACGGCCCTGCGCTCCTCACTGCCCGCCAGCCCGGCCCAGAGGTTGGCAGGTCCCTCTGTCACCAAAGCCCTGTCCCTCGAAAGGGGTTTGAACCTGGAGAGTGACAAAGCTCCAGCCCAGGGGCTCAGACCCACCAAAACGGCCTCTCTGGAGAGGAATGTGGAGCCTTCCCTGGCACTGGCCAGGGACTGGGAGCAGGCAGGCACGCCGGGGAGCAGTCCCAGTGCAGAGACCTCCCTGGAGATCCCCAGGAAGAGGAGCGTGCAGCCTCCCTCGCCCGTCAACAGCAAACTCATCGAGGAGCTCAGCAGCGTCATCCTCAAGAAGAACGAGGGCCAGCCACCGGGGCCGGGCCAGCCGGTGACGTGACCCGCCATGCCGAGGGGGTGGCCACCGACCTGGGGGTCAAGTCGCGCCCGGTGGCAGCGATGATGGGTACCCCACGCTCCCACATCATGGAGCGTGCACCCTCCTCCTCCTGACCCCAGAGCTGGGCTAGGAGCTGGGACCAGTGGGGACCAGGGGACTAGTGGGGACCAGGATGCTGAGCCGCAGAACCCCATCTTGGGAGGTCTGGGGCTGCTGCCACACGTGCTCTCGCTCATGGGTGGCATGTCTGTCATTGGGCCCGGCGCCTAGGAAAGCAAGTAAAAGGGAAAATAAAAGCAGAAGCGTGGTGCCTGCACGTTTCGGCAGCAGGGCACGGTGTCAGGCCGGGGGGCATGCAGTGCCTGCCAGCACGGGGCAACACAGCACGATGTCCCCTCTCCAGTGCTGGGCCTGTAGGGCAGGGTCAGGATGCTCAAGCCATCCCCCACTTCTTGAATCTACCGTGACATCTTTTGTGGGGAGGTCAACAGGAGCAGGGCTGGCCGTGTGTGCCAGGCACATAGTCCCGGCGATGGAGGATGGCTCCTGCTCAGCTAGGGTATTTACACCTGTTCCTTCCACCAGCAGGGAGAAATAAAGGTTTATTTGTGCTCTGGAGAGTTTGGTCTCTGCAGGAGGGGTGGTGAGGGATGCCAGGGTCCAGCAAGCGGGGAGATGGGGGTGACGGGACCAGGCACCCGTCTGAGGGACAGCGCCGGTGGCATCAGAGAAACTGCAAAAGTAGGGCAAAGTCCTAGTGAAGCTCAAATCCAGGGCAGGATTTTATGCCCAAATCTGCTGCCAGCCTGGGCACCAGTCCTTCACGCTGGGCACCAAGCTGCAGGATCCCCTGTCCCCAGGACAGGGGGACACAGCCCGGCACCCACTAGCCTGGCCTAGAGCTGGCTCTGGTCACTGGACCTCAAGGGTAAGGCTGCCTTCCCTGAGGTTCTCCCCATCGAAATCTCAAGCCCCCGCAGACAGCAGCTGCCTACACCCCGGACCCAGCTCCGAAAATCCCGAGAGACGTAGAAGTAGATGAAAGGATCGAAGCAGTTGCTGAAGGCACCAAGCACCAGGGCCAGGGTGTACAAAATGTAGGTGATGTTGTTGCACCCCGTAGGCTCCAGCATGTAATGGATGAAGAGCAGCACGTTGCTGGGGGTGAAGCAGAGGATGAAGACCAGGAGGACCAGGGCCAGGACACGCACCACCTGCCTATAGCGTCTCCCCTTGGCCAGCAGCCGCACCAGGATGCAGCTGTAGGAGATGGTCATGAGCACGAAGGGCAAACCAAAGCCCAGCCCCACCAGGGAGAGGAAATAGTAGACGAGGAACGTGTGCTCATTCTTCCCTAGAACATCGTGGCATGTTGTGATGTTCAGACTCGAGATCTGACTTGTCTGGGGGTGAAAAAGCAGAGGGCTCATGCCCAGCCCCACCACCAGCCAGATGCCCACACAGATGCCCACCTTGCTCCGCATCTGATTGGAGCCCTTCCACAGAAAAGGGTGCACCACAGAGATGTAGCGCTCCAGGCCGATGCAAGTGAAGAAGAGGATGGAGCTATACATGTTCCCGTAGAAGAAGGCTACCATGGTGCGACACAGGTACTCCCCAAAGAGCCAGTGATTGCCCAAGAGGTGGTAGGAGATCTTGAAAGGCAGCAGGAGGACAAAGAGCAGGTCAGCACTGGCCAGGTTGAGCAGGAAGACGCTGCTGGAACATCTCTTGAAGTTGGTCACCAGGACCCAGCAGGCCAGAGCGTTGGCCGGCAGCCCCACGAGCAGGACCACGGAGTAGAGGGCAGGGAGGAGGCGGGTGGTGAGGGTGCTGTTGAGAAAACCTTCCACAGAGGCACTGGGGCACGTGGCTTCTTCTTGGGGAGTGAGAGGGATCAGGACCCGACCTTTTTTACGCACTGCGGAGGACACAAGGCATCAGGCTCGGCCAAGAGCCCCCTCCAATTCCCATTTCCCACTCCCTGCAGAACTGCCATCAAATACAGGAGCTCGTGTCTCCCTCCCCCATGGCAGGGACAGCTCAGGACACGGGAGCCCTTAACATCGGCCATGGGGAGCCATGTCCCATCCTGCACCCTCCACGCCACTCACCGCAGCAGTGCCAGCCCTGCCCGCTGCCAGAGGTGGGCTCTGCTCCCGCAAGCCGCTGTGGGGACACGCAGCTCTGCCGACATCCCTTTTCCTACTGAGCCCGGCACGAGTCCCCCGCAAGCCAACGGGATCGAAAAGGCAGATGGGAAACCCATGCCAGGACAGGGATACAGCCACCCATGCCAGGATGGGAGATGTTCTCTCACCAGGGCTTCTGCCTCCTCTTCTGCCCAGCCACCCCCCCGCCCCGGCTCGGCCCTGCGCCACAGCCAGGGCTGCACACGCATCCCCGTCTTTCTGTGGTCAGAGGCTTTTTGCTGCATACTCAAAACAAAAGTGAAGAACAGGAAGGTGCTGGGGCACAAGACAAGCAACTCCTGATCAAACCCCTTTTCTAGCTTGCTCAAAAAACCACAGCCAGGCTCTGCTCCCCTGCATGTCCCTCCTTCCCAGCTTCAAAAGCTCCATCCAGGTGGTCCCCAGGACGCCTGGTCCCGGGGGGGCCCCAGTTACTTCCAACAGGCTGCAGGCAACCTCTTCCACCTCTCCACATCCAGGGGAAATTCAGATTACAAGAGCAGTAACTGGATTTTTGCTGCCAAAGGGGGAAGGGGTGGCAGGGTTTCAGGTCTTCACTCAGGTTTTCAGTGTGGCCACCCAGGGAAGACAAGCAGAGGAGTGCCCCGAGCTTCCCCTGGGACACGCAGCTATCCCCTCCAAGTGTCATGGGAGGCGATGTCAGGGTGTCCCCTGCCCCATCACCCCCCAGACCCACCAAGGCACTTACTTGGAGAGAACTGGGTGGCCGAGCCGACCCAGGAAGAGCTGAGCAGGAGGATGATGCAGACAGCAGCAGAGACAGGCGAAGGCGCCAGCTGGGACATCTCGGCGGGGTGGCCTCTACCCAAGCTGGGTCTGCACAAATGTCACAGACAGGGCTGGCCCCACCGTGCGTCACCACAGCAGGGCAAGCACCAGCCCCCCTCCCCGCTGGTACCCTTCCTTTTTTTCCTCCACGTCACGCCTCAATCCTGCCCACATCTCTGCAGTGCGAGCAGCTAGACGGGAGGCGGGGAGTGGGAGATGACCACCAGCTGCCACCGCCGCCGCCGAGCACTGGAGGGACGTCATCGAGGCTGGGGTGATTTCCAGCCGCTGGCACGCAACGGCACGCTGCGGGATGGAGGAAGCGGACGTCAGGCAGCCATCGGAAGACAGTTGTGAACCGCAGAGGGGCGAGTGGGGCTGTACATGCCCCAAGCGTGGGGCAGGAAGGAGGCAGCTGGTGGCCAGCCCTGTGATGTTTGGCCCTGCTCCACTGCAGCACCCTGGGGGGCACAGGGCACCCTGCCTGCCCCCCCCCCCCCCCATCAGGACCAGATGTCTCCAGGGATCAATCGCTTTGATCAGGCTGACAAGCCAATGTCACGGTGTAAATGGGGCCGCCCTGCATTGTCCCACTCTGCCATCCCCTTCCTGACACCCAAGTGGGTGCTGGGTGGTCCCCGGTCCATTTTCCTGGTCCCTCCTGCAGCAGAGGGGCCATGGAGGGGAATAACAGCCCCAGCGACACAGCGCCAGCCCAGCCTCACGCATCAACACACATCAGGGGAACCAGGATGTGTGCATCTGAACCCAAAAATGTCAGGGAAAGAGCAAGAAGGGGACAAAGGGGACAGCGGGGAGACCCATGAGCTCTGCAGGAATCACAGGCCGAGAAAAAGCAGGACAGAAAAATAAGTGAGAGCTGAAGGGGACGGGAGGGGGATGAGAAGGGGATGGGAGGGGGGACATAAGGAGCAGGTGACGGGTGGAACAAGGGCTGGCTGGGGAGCCCTCGTGGTTCCAGGTGTCCCCCACCGAATGCCACCGCTCCGCACTGCGCCCATGTCCCCACGGCAGGGTCCTGCCACGCTCTGCATCCTCCATGTGACGTGGGACCCCACATGCCCCTGCGGCTGGGGGCTGAGGCCCCACTGCCCCACGTGCCCCCACACTCCAGGACCAGTGCTCCCGCACCTCATACGTCACCATACCCTGGGACCGCTCCCCAACATTCCCCGCGTCCCTGTGCCCCAGCACTCCCCATGTCCCCCTGCCCAAGGACATGGGCCCCAGTGCTCCCCATCTCCCCACCGCCCTGTGTCCGTGTCCTCCTGCCTCTGCATGTGCCCATGTCCATCTCCCCACGTGCCCGTGTCCTCCTGCCTCCCCGTGTCCCCGTGTCCGTGTCTCCGTGTCCTCCTGCCTCCCCGTGTCCCCGTGTCCGTGTCCTCCCGCCTCCCCATGTCCCCGTGTCCGTGTCCGTGTCCCAGCGCTCCGGCGACACACGCAGCACGGACCGCTAGGCGGTGCGCGGTGGTATCTCCTCGAGGGGGGGGGGCGTGTCTTGCCGCGCGCGGTGGGCGGGGCTTCCCCGAAGCGAGGCGCGGCTTGCTGCTAAGAGGGGGCGGGGATCGGTGGGTGTGGCTCGCCCGGGAGGGGGCGGGGTCACGCCGGGGGTTGGGCGGGGCAAGTCCCGGCAGTTCCGGGCTCCGCACACGCGGGGCGTGGGCCGGGGAGCGGGGACCGCAGCGCAGCGATGCAGCCGCCGCCACCGCGCAAGGTGAGCGTGGGGCTGGGGGCGGCGGGGGACGACACCGGCCCGAGCGATCGGGAGTGGGGGAGTGGGACAAGGGCCGGGACCTGCAGCGGGGATCGCGACTCGCCCCCGGCGGACTCGCCCCGGGGCTGGGATGGTGGCCACCGACCCCTGCGGTGGTCCGCGGGGTGGGGGGCAGTGGGGACCGGTAGCGGGGCCGCATCCCCAGCCCGGCCGGGGCCGCCGCGACCCCGGGCGCTGAGCGGTGCCGTCCCGCAGGTGAAGCTCACCCAGGAGGTGCGGGTCCACCTCCTCGAGCAGCTCTCGGGCCTGCAGGGCAAGCAGCAGCGGGACGCCGAGCTGCTGGAGGACATCAGGTAGGGCCCCCCCCATGCGTGGGAGGGGGGGGTGTGGGGTGTGTGTCTCTGAGTTGAGACCGGCCAGCTCATGCCACGTGTGGAGCGGCGGCCAGCCTGCCAGACACGGCTCACCTTGAGCCTGCCGCGTCGAGGTCGTGGGCTCCATCTCCCGCGGAGGTTGGCCGGATGGGGACAGCCCGGTTGCAGGGTGGTGGCCGGGGGGGGGGTGATGGCAGGGGTGGCCCATCCCTGCCCCTCTCCGTGGGTCCTCGCCTGCCCTCTCCCCACAGGTCCTACAGCAAGCAGAGGGCCGCCATCGACAGAGAGTACGGGCAGGTAAGGAGGTGCTGCCGGTTTTGGGACTGATGACCGGGGGAGGCAGGAGCACCGAGCCCTGACCTTCCTGCATGGGGTGTTCCGGAGCAGGACACAGCCCCACGCAGGCCATGGGCAATGTCAGGAATTATCTGAGCAAAGCGGCGCTTGCCTTCGTGCCAGCCACGGAGGGCAGTGGCAGATGGGCTCAGCATTTTCCCTGCCGGAGGCGGGGGGGGAACCAGCCATGTTAAGGCACCCACTGGGGTGCTTGCTGAGCACAGCGTGGCCCAAACCTCAGGTGTTTTGGGGGGCCTGAAGGGACCTTGCTGGGGGAGGAAACCGCTCAGCACTGCTGGGTCATCGCAGGGCTCTGCTCTTAAATGTCAGAGCCTGGGTTTGCTTCGTGAGACAGCCCCGCAGCATCCCTCGGGGACACTCTGCAGCAGAGATGCCCTCCCCGCTCGCCTGTCCCCAGCCCGTAGCCAGGTGCCACGCCACCCACTCTTCCCTTCCCCCCTTCCCCTGGGCTGGGGGGGACCATCTGGCTGTGCTTGGCTTTGCTGGGGCCTCCTCTACTCTCCCTCTGCAGCCAGTGTCCCTCGCTGGTGTCCCCTTGCCAGTCCTCTGTCCCAAAAGCCACAGCTGGAGGGGGGTTGGTCTTCTCATGGAAGAGATGGTTTCCCTGTGGGAAGAGTGATGGTGTCCCAGCTGACACTGAGCCACTGTGGGGTGTGTGCCCCACATGCTCTGGGGACACCCATGGGGCAGGCAGCCAGTGTGGGGGAGCCCAGTTTCGGCCCCGAAGCGGGACAGCAGGGTGCTGGGGTAGGGTTGGGGAGTGCAGGTGATGACCGGTCTGTCCGCAGGCACTGCAGAGGCTGGCGAGCCAGTTCATGAAGCGAGACTGGCAGCGGGGCCGCAGCGAGATCGGTGACTCGAGGTGGGCTGGGAACTGGAACAGAGATGGGGGTGAGGGAGTGGGGCTGGCTGTGCCCTTCTGTGGCCCTCCCAGCTGGGAGATGCCTCACGCCAACTAGGATGTGGGTGTCCCGGGGATGCAGCCCTGGGTGGGATGTCCCCGAGGATGTGGTACCCGCCTCTGAGGGGACTGTAGGGGCTGGGGCGCTGGCTGTCCTGCTGGGCATCCCCGAAAGCTGGCGGAGAGGCAGGAGAGCACCCTACCCTGTCTTAAATCCCTGTGCCCGCAGGAGCGCGGTCGCTGTCTGGAAGGGTGTCATCGAGGGGACAGCGCATGCCGGGCAGGTCCGTGTCACCGCCTCGGAGAGCTACCGCACCCTCGCCACAGAGGCCGCCCGGACCGCCCGCCTCTCCAAGGAGCGGATGCTCAAGAAGGTACTGGGGTGAGGATGTGCGCCCTTTCCCAGGCAATGGGGGTGCTTGTGTCTCTGACGCTCCCCACAGGGCATCGAGCGGCTGCAGAAGGCGCAGGCGGAGCTGCTGGAGACGGTGAAGGAGCTGGACAAGGCGAAGAAGCAGTTCACCCACCTCCAGCGGAGCAGCGAGGTGGCCAAGGACAAGGCGGCCGACGTAGAGGCTCGGTGAGCGGAAGGCGCCGTGATTGGGGGCTGCTGTGGCCGTGGGGTAGTCTCACATCCCCCCCTCCCCTCTCCATCCTCCCCAGGCTCCAGAAAAGCGACCGGAGGATATTTCACACCAAGGCCAGCCTGCAAAAACTCAGCGCCAAGGTCAGCAGCGCGGGGGGCTATCAGAGTACCCAGGCAGAGGGATGCAGCGGGACATCAGGTGGTGGCCCCCCACCCCATCACCAATGTCCCGGCAGTTCCTGGCGCGGCTGGCTGAGCACTCGAAGCAGCTCGTGGGGGTGCAGAACGAGTACAGCTTCGCCCTGGTGTCTGCCACCGCCCACCTGGAGCATTACCGGCGGGTGGAGCTGCCCGCTGCCATGCAGGTAGGAGCTGCCCGGACCCCCTGCAAGAAGCATCTCCCTGGTGCAGCAGGGAGGGTCAACCCCGTGTGGGGTCAGAGGTGGCTGCCCTGGGGGTTCAGGGCTGCTCCCCAGGAGGCTGCGGGCAGTGCTGGGCTGGTTTCCCACCCGTTTTCCCCCCAGGCGCTGGATGGTGACCTCTACGAGCGGCTGCGGGAGCATTTGTCGGCGGCCAGCCGGACGGAGGTGGAGACGTGCCGGGCCACGCGGGACTGGTTCCAGGGCGTCACGGAGGCGTCCGCGCGGGTAACAGCACTAACAGCATCCATCCTGGGAGCTGGGGGGGGCAGGAGGGGACGGGCGAACCCCCCAGCTCCACACTGCTCCCCTGCTGCAGGTGTGCCGGGAGCAGGACCTCCTCCTCTTCCTGCAGGACCACCCCGCCTTTGCCCTGGCCCCCGAACAGCGCTTCCAGCTCGCCGGGGTGGAGGAGGTAGGTGGCAGGGCCGGGGGGGACGTTACGGCGGGGATGGGCCCGCACAGCGAGCCGCTTCTCAGCCACCCTGTCCTCCCCCAAGGTGTGCCTGCTGCCACCGGGGGACGATGGGGCCAGCCTGGAGAAGGAGGCACGGCGCTGGGCCACGCGGGTGGCTCGGGACCGCAAAAACAAGGCACACAGTGAGGAGGTGGGTGCTGCCCTTCCCTGCAGAGCATGGAGGGGGCTCAAGGATGGGCTTTCCCTACCCTGCCCCAACCTGCGGGTGTCCATCCAGGTGCTGCAGCGGCTGGAGGCCAGGCGGCAGCAGGTCCCGGAGGCAGAGGCAGCCGCTGTGGAGCGGCGGATGGAAGAAGCAAGGGAAAACATCCGAAAAGCGGAGGTGGGTCCCCCAGGCAGGAGGGTCTCAGGGCAGCTTTGAGGTCTGTCACCCCTGGTGTAGGGGACGCAGGGATGGGGAGATGTGGTGGCTGCGGCTGCAGTGCTGGGGATGCTCTGCCACCGCGGCAGCCACGCTGGGGCTGGGGGGGGGCTAGTGGGTCTTGCTGGGCTGTGTCCCCACCCCATCGGTGTCCCCCTTAGACGTTGACAGGGTGTGTGTCCCCCAGGTCAGCCGGGTGAAGGCAGAGGCACGGCTGGCGCTGCTGCGGGCGGCAGGGCTGGATGTGGATGCTTGGCTGGCGGGGGCCGTAGTGGGGACAGGCGAAGAGGCGCCCGCAGGGCTGGAGCTGGCTGAGTTCGATGACTATGACAGTGACGAGCTGGATGAGGACAATGAGCCTGGCCCTGCTGCCCGCACCTACCCCTACACCTGCCGGGTGATCTTCGGGTACCAGGTACAGCCATGGCTGCCTCCCTCGCCCTGCCTGCCTGGCGCCGGCACCCTCAACCTCCCTGCCACTTTGTCCCCTGTCCCCTGCAGGGCTGCCAGGCGGATGAGCTGTCCATCACCCAGGGCGAGGAGCTGGAGGTCATCGAGGACGGTGATGCAGAGGAGTGGGTGAAGGTGGGAGCAGGCTGAGCCCACCCACCCCATAGTCGGGGGGGGACACATTTCAGAGGTCCCCAGGGCTGTCCCTGCCCCGGGGACTGGGATGTTCACGTGTTTTCTGCCCCTTCAGGCTCGAAACAAAGCGGGCCAGGTTGGCTACGTCCCTGAAAAGTACCTGCTGTCCCTGGGTGGCGAGCCGGGTGCTGGGGCTGGGCCCCCAGGACCTTCTGCCCTGCACCGCCAGCTCTCCAGCATCATGGCTGCAGAGCTGGTGCTGGAGCCCGGAGGTAGGTGCTGGGGTGTCACCTCCTCTGGGGAAGGGGGACAGATGCACGGGGCTGGTGCCCAGGGGATGCTGAGCCCCTGCAGCAGCAGCACCGGGGCGATGCTGAGCCCCCCACCACGTCTCCCTCACAGCCTGGCTGGTACGAGCCCTGTACGACTACGAGGGGCAGAGCCCCGAGGAGCTGAGCTTCCCTGAGGGGGCCATCATCCGGGTGCTGCCCCACGCCCCCGGCGAGGTGGATGATGGCTTCTGGACGGGCGACTTCGATGGCCGCATCGGCGTCTTCCCTTCCTTGGTGGTGGAGGAGCTCACCGGGGGCCAGGGGGCAGCTGGGCAGGTCAGTGGCAGGAGGGTCACCGTGTCCCCTCAGCTTCTGCCAGGGCTGCTGGTGGCTGGACGCCCTCCCTGCTGTTCCCACCCGTCTTGGCTATCTTCACAGGAGCTGCCATCGCCGTCCCCGCCACCCTTCTCCCCTCCCGGCCTTGTGCCTGGGACCAGCTTGTCCCTCAGCCCCTCTCCTGAAACACCCCTGGGAGGTGAGTGCTGGGGGGGGGCTGGGAAAGGGACTGTGGGGGGGAAGGCATGTGGAGAGCGGGGCTGAGCTGCTGAGCCCTTCCAGGTTGCAGGCAGGATGGCACAGGCAGCGGGCAGAGCTCTCCGGACCTGGCAGCCACCCGCCTCCGGCCGGTAAGCCCCATCACAGCGATGCTGTGCCCTGCCCGCCCCCCCTCCAAAAAAAAAAAACCTGCTCCCAGCCCTCCCGTAATGGGGGATGGTGCCACCCGTGTGCTTTGGTGGGATCTGAAGCGGGGTGAGCAGCCTTGACCTGTTGGCCCTGCCTCTTCTCTCCTCTCTCCACAGCTCCGCGCTCCCCCGCCGCCGCCTGGCAGAGCCCCTGAGCCCGAACCTGAGCTGCACTTCAGCTGACCCTGTGGGTCCCCCCTCCCCGCTCCCCAAAAAGCTTCGCCTGACCAAGCCACCACAGGCTGCTGTCCTGGCAGCAGCGGCTCATACTGCCCCGTGCCCCGAGCTGGTCTCTCTGGGGGCCACATCCTGCCCAGTGCTGCTTGGGGAGTGGTCCTGCATCCCTCTACGGCATTGAGCATCCTGGCAGCCCCTTTATCAGCGTGTTTGGTGCTACGGCCGGGCCCATCTCACCCAGCTTGTGCCTCTGCCCCTTCTGCCTGGCATCACTCATGCACCCCCAGTGCAGCCCCAGTTCCCCAGAGGGGCTCAGCCCTGGGGTTCTGCCTGCCCCCGGGGCATCTCCCCACAGACAAGAGTTGGGTGGGTGGGGGCTGTGCCCCAATAAAGCCAGTTGCCTCTGCCGAGGGGTTCAGCAGCTTTAATGGTTTTAGCTTGTCTATGTACAGTGCGGTCACACACCAAAGCTCGCTGCGGGCACAGGTGCTGTCCGCTGCCGGGGTGTGATCCTGCCCCCCAGGGCTGAGCTCCGGCCCTTCCTGAGCCAGGACAGGGCTGGAAGCTCCTCTCTCCTCCAGCATTTCTCAGGGACCTGCAGGGTCCCTCGCCGGTGCAGGATTTGTGCCTGTGACCGCCCTGCGTGACAGGGGTGCCCGGGGGTGGGGGGGGCTGTGCTCTGCGCTGGGTGTGCCGGGTGGGTGGGGGCTCAAGCCACTGCCTCCATCCCTGCACGTCGCTGCAGCCCCCCTCTGCTGCATCCATCCTCCAGCGCTGGGGGGCTGCGGGGGCCAGGTGGGCAGCGGGCACCGGGTACTGTCCTGCCCCTGCCAGGCCCGAGGCTCGTCGTGCGTCCTCCCCCGGGGGGGGGTCTCCAGGGTGGGTGCAGTGGGTGGGGTTCCTGGTACCTATTGCCAATGGGATGAGGTCTGGCGCCGAGTGCAGTTGTCTGTAACGTCGGCGCGTCGCTCCGGCCATGCCAAGCGTGTAGCTGCCCACCTGGGGCCGGCTGCCCCACGGTTCCCCCCCCGGTGGCAGATCCCCCAGCCTGGCATGGGGGCCAGGGGCCGTGCACCTCCCATCCATGCTCCAGCCAGGAGCGGAGAGGAGCTGGAGGGAGAGGAGCAGGATGAGGCTCGTCCCTGCAGCCGTGGCATCTGCTGCTAGCCCAGGTCAGGCTGTCCTGGCCCATGTCTGCCCGGGGCTGGCAGCCAGCAGTGGCTGGGCACGCAGGCAAGAGGACCAACCCTCCTGGAGAAGGGGTTGACCCTCTCTCCACCACCCGGCTGTGACTCACGGGGGCAGGGGCACTGCCAGGGCTTTCCTGCCCCCCCCACCACCACCACCACCCTGGACATCACCCCAGGGGCTGGGGACAAGCACTCACGTCACACAGTTGCTCCTCGGTCCTGCACCATGGCGCTGGGCTCCTGTGGGAGGGAGGAGGGATGTGGATATCAGGGTGTGGGAGTGCTGGGAGGGAGAAGGGGACAGGGTGGGGGCTCTGATGTCCCCAGCAGTCAGGCACAGGCACAACCCCGCTGAGCTTGCAGGAGCTGATGACAAGACAGCCCCATCGCCTGCAGAACATGTTGAGCAGCCGCTACCAACCCTCGTGGTGGCCTTGGCTGGGGCCTAAAGGGACAAGGGATAGTCCAAGCAGCACCAGGACTTGGTGGCAAACATCCCAGTGAGGTCCCATCACCATTCTCCTGGGACCCTGTGTCCTGGAGCATGCTGAAGCAACGCGCCAAAGCCTGGCGCAGGGTCTGAGGACAAAGAGGAGAAAATCACAGCATCCCTGGACTTGCCTTCCATGCCAATCTTTCCCTGGAGATCAGAGGGGCCGTCGCCACCTCCTGAGGTGTAGTGAGCCACGGGAGAAGGAAGAACCTGTTGCTACCTCTCCAGGTCTCCAGAGAAGAGCTGCAGCCCATTGGCTCTGTCTGGCGTGACTGCCTTGAGCTGCCCTTCATAGAACAGCTCAAACCTCCAGCCTGGAGGAGCCCAGACCTTTCCAGTCCGGGCACCAGAAAGCAGAGGGACACAATAAACACAGCGTGTCCCTGCTTTCTCCTTAGCCTACATGTAACTAGGCACTGTTCTCCAGCCTCACCTTGGTAGGGTGACACCAGACCAGGTGATTTTCTCCAGTCTCCTCCCATGAAAATCATCTTTCCCCATCTGCAGAACCCCATGAGTGAGTGAAGGTGTTGGGTGTCTACTGCCACCACTGACAGCATCATTTGCCCAGTGGTAACAGCCCAGAAGCAGTGGCAGGGAGCAAATCCTGCAAATTGGGGGCCATCAACAGTCAAACAGATGATGTCCTTGCCAGTGCTACCCTGGAGCTCTCTAGCACCTCCAAC
Source organism: Tyto alba (assembly GCF_018691265.1). Lineage (NCBI taxonomy): Eukaryota > Metazoa > Chordata > Aves > Strigiformes > Tytonidae > Tyto > Tyto alba. The sequence continues at coordinate 21,578,262 of NW_024881279.1, forward strand.
AAGGTGGTTGGGTGGGAAGGTTGGAAGATACTGGGGTGCTGGCAGCCCCCCAGCTCTGGCCAGGGTGGACTGTTCTCCTCTGAGTACATCCAGCATCAGCCCCTCCAGGGCAAGGAAGAACAACCAAGAAACAACTGGTTGACTTCACCGTTTCCTAAACTTCAAGGCAAGAAGGCTCCTGGAGTCATCTGTCCCTGCCATGTTGAGCCCCAGCACTGCAGCGAAGCTACAGTTTTAGGCAGACCAAGCTATGTGAAGCAGCGGAGTTCCCTCAGGTCAAGAAAAAGTGATCCCAATGGATGTCCCCAGAGAGCCCAACCACAAAGGAAAACTCGTCCCTTGCCTGAGGGGCAGCTGGCAGCAGATCTGCAGCATCTCCCATGCAAGTCAACCAGTGACCTGCCTTTTCTCCACAGTGCAGATACCAGCAGGGTGGGAACAGTCACGGTGACTCTGCATGCCCCAGACATTAGAAAACGGATGAGAAAATGCAGTCAAAAAAGGTAAGCAGAAACGGGTGGGGCAGGACAGGGCAGGTTCCACGCTGCAGTCGGTCTGGTGCAAGCCTCGGCTCGCCTGTCCCCCCTGCACAGCTCACACCACTGCACTTGTGCTGGTTGATCTTCTCAGCAGCAGGATTTGGGGTGCTGTGCCACCACCCTTCAAACCCTCCAGCCCAGGGGACCACACGGGGACAAGGAAGAGGAGGAACCTACCTGCTGCCCCATGTCCTCCACTCCGGGCTGTTTTCTGCTGCTGTCATCTTGTCCCAACTCCTCAACCTGTTCGTGCAGGCTCAGGCTCCCATGAATATCCGACACTTCATCTGCTGATCCCAGTCCGGTTTCCTCCAGGCAGATGCTGGCTCCTTCCTGCACCAGCTCTCCCGGGATGCTGGGACTCGACCCTCCCAGCACCCGATGGCTCAGGAGCTTCCGCTGGCGGCTCGCGCTCCCAGGAGCGGTGCCAGCATCCTGCAGCGAGCCCGCCACGCCAGACCCCTTGCCCACCCGTCTGCTGTCACGAGTGCTGGAGCTGGCTGGTGTGTTCAGGGCTGGAGTGGTGGAGCGGCTCTGCTCCCCGCCCTTGCTGCTCTGGGCACCCTTCTGGACGGCTCCGTTCTGCCGGCCACCCGCGGGGACAGTCCCATTGCGAGCTCGCTCCCGCTGGAGCCGGTCGCTGCTGTGCTCCAGCTCCTCTGTGCTCGGCTCCTGGCCACTGTCAGGCAGGGGACCATCCTGCTGCTCGTGGAAAGTGGGTTTCTTCCCGATGTGTGTGACACGAAACCTGGAACGGGGGCAGGACGGATCAAAATCCCTTCCCTCCTCTCTCCCGGCTCTTTTTCCACCTTGCCTGCAACTCCAGCCTTGGATGTCCTCTCTTTGCGACGGACTGGTGCTGATCTCCAGCCCTTCAGACCCATTCAACACCACTGACCCCCACACTAGCCATGCCCCTTCCGACTTCACCTCATTTTTTCCTTCATTTTTGGCAAAACAACTAGAAAAATAAGGATGAAAATGTCAGTCTATATGTTGGCTGGTGCAGACCCTGCCATCCTGTCCTCCCTGCAGCAAGATGGGTCACAGCTCTTGGAAATGCTCCGAGATGCAACCTGGACAAAAGGGGCTTATATAGAAACTCGGGTAATGATTCCGAAGGTGAAATGAAAACAAGCTCAGCCTGGTGAGGAAGGGATGGCCATGCAGAGCAGCATGGATGTTCCACTCAGCAACTGACTGCCATCAGGGGAACGAGAGCCAAAGTTTTTGGCAAGCAGTACACCCTGAGTGTCAGGGACAAGTTTTCAGCAGAGTGAGCTATATTTAGGTACAGGGATCAAAAGCCTAGAGGAGTTGTTTGGCTAAAATCTACCACAGCACATTGTGTGCCATCCCCTAGAGTGATGAATGGTACCTGGGTGGTTCACCAGGGTTCCACTGCGTCCCAGGTAACAGCTCAGAGCTCCAGGGCAGGCAGGAGAACAGCTGCAGAAGTTGGTCTGACACCCACAAAGGATGCGTTTATAATCAGAGGTGATGCAATATTGCACATGCAGAGAGGAAAGAAGTTAGGGACCTACCATAACTTTGGGATTTATGAGGGGTAGCGCATAGGCAAGGCCTAAAAGTCTGTATTGCAAGTGAGCTGGTTGTGAGTAATGCTGTGACTCCTCTTCATAAGCAGAGCAAGCCACTGCTGGACCAGCAGACGGGACATCGCTTCCACGGTGAGCTGGAGTCCACCAGCCAAAGAACATCGATCCCACCACAGAGACCTCGTGCAGCCACGACTCACTCAGCAGCCACTCTCCCTGCACTTGAGTCACATGCGGAGAAGCTGCAGGTGGCCCTGGCTCTGCTGAGGTTCAGCTGCGAGTCAGCACCAGGGCAAAATATAATTTCAGCAGCAAAGTTCAAGCACCGCTGGGTGGGGTTGAAAGAAGAACAAGACCCGAAGGTAAAGCACATGGCAGTACAGCCATTCTGAAGGAAGAAGCTGAGAAGAAAGGTCTGAGAGATAAGAATAGATGCCAGATGAGATGCCAGAGATGAAGGAGACCACGATCAGGCTGAGGACCTGGCAACAGTCTGTGGACAGTACAGACCCCTCAACATTGCAGTCGGCAATGCTGCTCATGATTGGAAGGGTCAAGAAGATAAATGCTCCAACTCCAGATGAGGGACCCACAGGACCGCTCAGGTCAGGCCGAGCAGCAGCAAATGTGACCTTTCAGGTCTATCCAGATATTTGGAGACAAGGCACCAGTGCTGCCATTTGGGAAGACCAAACAACGTCCCAGTCCCAAAGAGGGATGGGGAGGAGGCACGAGTGGCAGGATTGTTTCTCCATAATGACATTGAGCAATGTCAGCCTGGAAGAGCTGGGAACCGATTCAAAGAGCAGGCAGGGTTCGGACTGGAGGGGGCACAAGAGGTAATGTAACCAACCTCTGGATGGTGAGGGGAAAGGAAGGAGAGCGTTGGCTGCCTGCCTAGTCAGCATCGCTGAGGCATTTGATTCAGTAGGACGTGATGTGCTGCAGCTGATCAGGCTAGGGACAGAGGGTCAGACACAGATGCTTTGGTGGTCAGGGTCTGCCACTGACAACAACTGGTTTAGGGAAAGCCCTAAGATAAATGGTAAATCATTCAACAATATAACAGTACAGATCATATAGCCCTGATTACCTTGGAAGTATAGATTAATCGAGGTGCAAAAAGCACCCAGGAGGTCTCCGGTCCAACCCTCTGCTTGAAACTGGGCCACCTCCCACCCCCAATCAGGTTGCCCAGGGCCCTGTCCAGTCAGGATTTGGAAATCTCCAAGGATGGAGATCCCTCCACTCCTCTGGGCCCTGTCCCAGGGCCGTGCCATTCTCAGGATGAAATAGTTTTTCCTTATGTCTCTTCCCTGGATTTCTCCTGTTGCAGCTTGTGGCCTCTGCCTCTTGCCTTTCCCTGTGCATCTGTGAGAAGACTCTAGCTCCAGCTTAATTTAAACTCTTCCCACCCATTTGAGTAGTTTTAGAGAGCAATTAGATCTCCCCCTTATACTTCTGCAGGCTAAACAAACCCCGTTCCCTCAACAGCTCCTCATATGTTCCAGTTCCTGATGATCTTTGTGGACCTCCACTAATCTCACTCCTTTAAGCGATGATCCTATTGCCTACTAGACAGGGACCAGACTCAGTCAATGAGCTGTAGGTAAGAGGGAAGGGGACTGGACTCTCAACCACTCTTGCCAAGACAAATAGCAAAAAAAAAAAAGAGAGAAACAAGACCTGAGGATTGCAACAGAAGAGGTGAATTAAAGGAGCTTCTGTATGTAGGATCAATCATGAGTCAAAGTACTTGGTGTGCAATAGACATTTGTAGCAAATAAGGGCAGTCCTAGAAAAGGCATCCAGGATCTGAAAGAGAAAAGGGGCCAGCTTGGAAATGAGAACAAGAATTTGGAGGTAGTTTTGTACCTCATGGGCACGTAGGCCCCTTAGCAGTTGGACCTTATACCAAGGAGATTCAGGAAGTGGAAATTTTTAAAACACAGCCTTGGAGAAATGTAATGACTGTCCTGTGGAGGAGGCTCTTGTGACACAGGATATTAATAAGGATAAAGAGAGAAAACCAAGATTCAAGGGAAGGTGCCTTTAGGAGAGAAGACCATCAGAAGATGACACTCAGAGGTGAGTGAGAGAAGTCTGAGGAGAGCGTGGACAAAGGACACAGAGGAGTGGATGGAGCTGGGCACCAGCCAGGGAATGAGATAGCTGTGAATATACAACTGTGCATAGATCTGGCTTACCAAAACCACCACCAAGGACAGGTGACAGCAAAGGGCGAGGAGGAAGCCAGAAGCTGTCAGTCTCCAGAAGGTGTGATCTTAGCTGGGCTTCAGCAAGGGGAGGTCTGGTGTGTCTGTTCCCTTCAGCAGCTCCCCACAAATCCCCCCAGTTCACCTCCCAGCTGAGACTCCTAGCTGTGATGGTGGAAAAATCCACACCCCCCCAGTGCCCACTCTGGCTCAACATCACCAGGACTGTCTCTCTGGACTACAACATGCAGCTTCATCAAGGCTTAAGGCCCTGAATGAAGAAAGATCTGCCGCAGGATCTGAGCACAGCAGAGCTTTGTGTCTCACCAGGGTGGCCATCCAGGGACCGGCAGCTGCTTGTCACCCTGCCCCAGTCACCACTGCAGGAGGGACCCGAGCCCTGGAAGACTTTGTTAAAGGTCTTGTGCATGCTAAACCTTTCTGCCGGGGAATGGAGCAACCTGGGCAGACTGCAGATTGTACTAAAGATTACTGACTACACAGAGACCACAGGCAGCTCAGGAAGTCCCTTGAGGTGAGACCAGGCAGGGACTGGAAAAGTATTTGTGGGAAGTATCAGGTACACTCCTCTATTCTTATATTCCTGCCATGACATCTAATTACAGTCATCGTTGGAGACAACGACCCAGAAGAGCATAGCCACTCTTTCATCTGACGCTTGTGGCTGATAACTTATACCTGGAACCTGCTGTCACCTCCTGCCCCTCCTAATGAGATCCCTAAAACCTGGGGTCACTGCCCCTGTTGGGCAGCAAGAGCCCTGCTTGCACATAGCTGGGCTTTGAGAGGACGTGGATTTGGGGCTCTGCCCAGCTCTGAGTCAGCAGTACAACCCAGGCTTGAGTCACCTTCCCGGAGAAGGAGGGAAGCCACTGGTGCATCATGGCCTGCCACATACCGCAGGCATTTCCAGGTGCAAGAGGCCCCTGGGTTCTCAGGACTCCCAGCTGCAGAGCTACAACTGGAGCATCTAAATGGGGAAGAGCAAGAGGGTACCCTGGCGTGGGGCAAGTGAGGAAGGGAAAAGGAACAGGGGAACTGAGAAGACTCCCCGCGAAGCTTGCCTGCTCCATCAGAGCAGATGGGCCGTGTCTGGCAAGGGTCATGGAAGTACCTGCCCACTGAGAAGACAGTGGTCTCTCCAGGATGCATCCTGCCTTTGCCATCCTTGGACCGTCCTTGTCGATGCAGTGGGTGCCTCTTCCTCTTGCTGCAGTGGATGCAGGGGGCCTGCGTGGAGCCCAGATGCACCGTGTGGTGATGTGGGGGGCCCCCGTCCTGGCTGTTGCGGTGGGGACAGAGGCTGCGATAGAAGGACAGGACAGGTCGTGTTATCTGAAGGAGACTTCTCAAGCTTGGTGCAGCCTCACTGCAGCAAGACCTGAGAAGCAACTACACTGGAGGGGACCTCCGGTGAGGACAGGAATGAGGAAGAGCTATTCCCCCTGACAGTGGGGTGAAGCACCCATCGCAACCCTCAGGGGAACAGAACTACTTGTTGGGAAGATGCTTTATAAGAAGCTGGAAAAGGGCTGGCTGCAAAGTCTCCAGGCTAAGGTGATACCCAAAGGCTGCTTCTCCCTTGCTCTGCAGGAGTCACAAACTGCTATAGGCTTCCCTCACCTGGGCACTGCCACTGGGATGTCCCCTTCATTGTCCCCCAGCATCTCCTTGAGGGCCTCTGCATTTGCTGAAGAGAGAGGGAAAAAGGAATGCATCAGGCAAAGTGGTCAGCACGTCTCCAGGCCAGCCCTAGGAAATGCTCACCTTCATTTTGGATGATGCATCTCACAATCTTCTCCACGGTGTCCTCGTTCAGCTCGTCCTCTTCATCTGAAAAGAGAAAACATGGCACTGAGGGATGGGATTCAGATACTCACCTCACCAGTTCCTCCCCAGGAGGAGGGAGAGAGAACCTCTTGGCAGAGAGGTTGGATAAGCCTCATGTCCCCTGTCATTCCGGAAAGCTCCTGGGGAACACCAGATCCCTCACCCTGGAAAAGAAATGGCTGAAACAGCAGTCGTGTGCAGGGAGACAGGGGTTGTGTTGCTGCTTCAGAACTGGGGAGCATCACGAGAAGCGAGTGGGAAGCAGGTTTGAAACAAGTTGAAAGAAGAGGCTCCTCGTGGGGACAGTCCAGTTCCTGGCGCCCCTGGCTGCAGAATGCTGCGGTTGCTAAAATTCTCCAAGGGTAAATGGGACAAGTTCACAGAAAAGAAACCCACTGGGGCCTGTTAAATACAGAGAAACCATCTTTAACGGAGAAAGCCCCGGAGCTACTCTCTGTTAGAAGCTTAAAAGAGCATGCTGGGGAAACTTGGCTCGGTGTCTGCTCCATTGTGGTATTTATCCCCAGCACTCATCGCAACCTGCTTCTGGCCACTGTTGGAGGCAGGAGGCTCGGCTGGCTGGACCTTCAGCCCATTCTGCAGTGTTATATGGTCCTGTGAGCAGGTCAGAGTTGTGGTCTGGTAAGCAGCTGCCTCAAAGAACATGGTCAGGGGCTGCCGCTGCACTCCTTAAAGCCCACAGAGATGTTTCCCTGGGCTGTGGCAACTCCAGCAGGCAAAGCCAATCCTGGAAGGTTCAGACACTGTCTCCATGTCATGTGCAGCCAAGTCGTTGAAGCCAGAGGAGCATATCCGAGGCCACCTGGAAGCTCCCGCTGCATCCGCAGGGGAGCTGGGGGAGCCGCTTTTCACTCCCATGCACGAGAAGTGGCAGCGGGAGGTGTTGACCCTCCCAATTGCTGATGGTGGCACAGAGGAGCCGGAGGAGTTTCACAGCACCGTTTGGCCATTTTCAGGTAAGGAAACAGCTGGAGGATTGCGTCTTCTCCATTTCAGCAGAGCACCATGAAACCACCAAACAACAGAGCTTTCTTGGACTGAGCTCTGGCTTGCACCCCGGCTCGACACTGCACTAAGTTCCCAATCCTACTACCTGAGAGCCTGTTACGGTGGCCTGAAGGGATGGAAAAATCCATAAATGACCCCTTCCAGTGTGGGGCAGAGATCACAGCAAACACCCCTATTCCTCTGGGCTGCATGAGCACAACAGGGACTAGAAGGGGACATGACCTTTAGCAGACACCATGCTGGCCCCGTGCCGAGCCTCCTAACACCAAAGGGCCAGAGGGCCAGCTCGTGCCCTGGCTGAAGGATGCTTTCCTTGTAGGGGACATGGGTTATAATTCAGGCACCGGGGATTCGGCAGGTCCTAGCTGTTCATCAGAATTATCTTTTGGTGATAACGCTGCTTTGGGAAGGCCCAGATGCTGGTTCCTGCCTTCCTGGCACCACCAGGCTTCACCAGCCTGCGGAGCCAGCAGATCAGAGGGCTCTCTGGGCTGCACACTCCTGATCCCTCGGGAACACTGTGCTGCTCTCACTGCCCCATTCCTTTTTCCCAACCCAGCAGCATGTGACAGGTAACCCTCCCACCCCCAGCCCACATCCCAGAAGCATATTTAAGGAGCATTGGTCCACATGAAAGGCAGTGCCCGAGCCCCCACCGAGCCCCCATCGCCCCAGCACTCACTGGCCTGGAGCTCTGCCAGCACGTCTTTGTTATCTGGGTCGAGCTCGTCCCGGAAAGTCCGGCACCGGTAACCCTTCTTCTTCAGAACATGGCAGATCAGGAAACCCACCAGCCCCATGATGAAGAAGACAAGAACGAGGAGGAAGACCATAGACAGGCTGTGCTGGGGGTCTGACTCCCCATCGTCGGTGCTGTTCTGGTCTGACATGCGGATCTAGGAAAATGGGGAAGGCAGCTCAGAGACCCCGGCGCTCACCTCCCGACAGGCTCCCCGTGCCCATCCTCCTTTTCCTCCTCTTCCTCCTGCCCACCTGGGGCAAGAGTCAGCTCCCTGCTTGGGTGGGCTCGTCTCTCGCCCCACAAGGTCCAGCGTGGTGTGGGGCCCCACGGAGGAGAGGGCAGGCTGGAGATGGCTCCCCGCGGTCTCCCAAGGACACCGCCGCTCCGCACGCTCCCAGCAAGAGGCATCCCAAGGGCAGCGGTGGCGGCGGCAGCATCCCCCCGGGCCCACCCAGCCCTGGGCTGGGGTGCTTCCCCGTCCCTTGTAGACGGCTTCCCAAGGGCACCGGTGCCCCGGCCTCCCCCGGGCTCTGCGGCGGGCAGCATCACGCTGCTCGTCCTTGCGGGAGAACGAGCATCCTCGCCGCACAGCCCCGCTCCCCCCCCCCCCCGGCATCCCTCGCTACTCACGGCCGAGGGCCTCCACCGGCAAAGGCAGAGGCAGGGCAGGCAGGGAGCCGCGGCAGCCGGAGGGCCGAGCCTGCCGGCAGCTCCCGCATCGTCCGCCCGCAGAACCCAGCTCAGTCCCTCCGCCCCGGCTCCCCGGGGCTTTCCCGGCTCCCTTCCTGGGGGGGCTCAGAGCTTGGCCGCCCGCTCGCCGGCTCCGCTTCCCGGTGCGGGCAGAGTGTCCCCCGGCCGTCCCCTGTCCCCGCTGCCGCGGCGGTACCTGGGCCTGCGGTCCTCCGCAGCGCTCTCCTCTTCACCTTCACCTGCCTCCTAGCAACCCCGCATCCCCACGGCTGGGGACCGTGGCGAGCATCCTCCGGCCCCCCGGCTCCCAGCTGCCTGACTTCCTCGGGAAAGAGCCAAGCTGCTTCTGGCTGCCGCGGCAGCCTGCCGCTGTCTGCCAGCCAGAGCACCCGCCTGTCCCGACCCCGGAAAAAATCTCTCCGAAGCGGTTTCAGCGGATGAAGGTGCAGAGAGAAGCTCAGGGAAACGCCGGCAGCTGCAGTGGGGAGCAAACAGGAGTGCCGCTCAGGGAAGCCGGGCGCTGGCAAGCTGCTGCCCGCCCCGGGGCAAATAACCTCGCCCGCATGTAAGCCAGCCCCGATTTCTCCTGACACCCTCGTTTCTGAAGCTCTCGGTGATTTTTAGAGCGATGAGCCATGGTGATGGGAGGGCAGAGGGGTGGAAGTGGGTCTCAGCAAGACCAGGAAGCGGTCCCACACTGGTGTGGGCGGGGGGGCAGAGGGGTGCAGACACCCACACCACGATCACAGCACTGAGGAGACAGCGGAAAAGGAGCCTCAAGAGACCCTGAAGCCCAATGCCCTTCCCCAGGCCAATTGTCTCTCCCTTCTTCCTGAAGAAGAGTTGGATAAGCTGTTCAAAATCTCCAGCCATGGCAGTCTGACGACCTCTTTCTCCATCTCCACCACATTACCCTCACTCTGGGAGCTTTCAACCAAATCTCCCTTCCTACTGCAAATTAGACTTCCTCCTCTCAGTCCCTCGCCCACCCACCAGTTCTCCACTCAGACCTTGAGAAGCACAGGAAACCCTTAAAATCCCTCCCACCCCATCTCTACTGAATATCTATATAAATATTCTCTATCTATATAAATATTATAGTCTATCTATAGATCTCTTAGTGTATCTATATAAATATTCATTTGTAGGAGTTCTCCCACCACACTCTGTGTTGCCATGAGGCAACTCCTCCAGGCTTTCAACTATGTGATGATGAGAGGTCCTGTCCTCCTCCACAAGTGACCAAGCATCAATTCGCAGGAGCCTCCTCCATCACCGTGACTTCAGGAGGTCACCGCATCGTAGGTGCCACCCATCTGTCTGCTGTCCAGGCAGCGAGACCAGCCCTAAAATGGACCAGCTACGTCAAGCAAAGGCCACGGGCAACAAGACTTACTGCTCCTGCCATGCACTGCTAGACCTCTCCTCTCCTGACACTGGATCAACAAACTGCGAGTCCCTGTTGATCAAGACCTTAAAAGCACTTCATTCCTTGCCCTTGTTTCTTCGAAGTGGGGGACCTTGCAAGCCTGAGTTTCTGCAGAGTCCTGAAGGGATCCAGTCATGGTGAGCTTATTCCCATTTTCCTCGTGCCCACGCACGTTGTCCTGCACAATAAAACTCTCTTTCTCCTCCCGGGCATTCCCGCCCACCCAACACATTGCTGCACTCTACCCCCGCTTCCAGCCTTCAACCGTGCTGAGAGAAATGAGCCCAGGTTGTTCAGCCCTCCCCGCTTCAAGGGAAGATTTTCCCACAGCATCTGGTGTCAAAGCATTTCCACAGCCTAGGGGGCACAGGACGGTGCAGCAGCCCCCCTGGGGACAAATCCTGGCCTCCATGGGGTGAACCAGAATGAGGAGTGGACTCTGCTACCATCAAGCCATTCCCTCCTGGCTCTGCAACTGGGTTATCCCAACTGATAGTGTTCCTCTTCCTGATGCTCCCCGCTGGGCACCATGTGCCCTTGGTCTCTATCCTGCTTCCACCACCTCAACCTCAGCATCCTTCCTGGCTGCTCAGTACTTGTCCCACTGCGGGACCCAATTGGCACTTTAGTGGCCTTATCCCACAGAGGTGACCCAAAAATGACACCACGGCTCCTCTTTGCCCTGAGACCAGCCAGCACGACTGGCAGGAATGCACACAGCTGAGCTCTCCCTTCCAAACAGGCTGGTCATGTCCATCCTGGCCAGTGGGGATGGTCCCCACTTGGGACTAAGCCCCACACCGTGCCGGTGAGGTGCAAACACGGCTGCGGGCTGGATGCTCGTGGCATGTCCAGAGGCTGGGCTCTGTATCCTCTGTATCCTCCTGACCCCATCCCAGCTCCTGTCCCCATCCTGGGCAACCCCACCGGCCAAGGCTGGGATGGAATGGCAATCTGGCCACAGCCCTGGGGCAGGCAGCTGCCTGCTTGCCTGCTTGCTGCCTGCCCACTGCACTCACCACTGCCACCCCCCCTGCCCTTCCTCCCCAGGTCACCCACTCAGGGCTCCCCAGTAGTGCAGGCGTGAATCCTGGAAGTCCTTGGAAGCTTCGGTGCCTCTTGCAACATTGCCTGGAAGCCCTTAAATTTTAAGCCACCAGGTTGAGAGGTAGCCAGGGAGGGAGGGGACAGAGCAACCGAAGAGAGGGTGGAGGGACAGCACCGTCCCCCATCGCCCCGGCCCACGGCTGGCTCTGGTCCCAGCATATTGCCACGTTACCTCTCGTCCGCTCTCTTCCCGCGCCTCTTCCGCAGCCATTATGACAGACGTCACCCCGTGAACAATGCGAACGCGCCCACTCGGGGGACCGTCCGCCCCGGCCCTGCTGGTTGTCCACGTGGCAGCTAAACAGGCCAGATTGCCCGGCTCCAGCAATCCTGTGGGCAGGCTCCTCCTGGGGTCTCCACTACGATCCTCAGCCCAAAAACCGCCATCACCTCTGCAAAAACGCTGCATCCCATTGTGTCAAACACTCTCAACCCTTATTTAAGTTTTTTAAACACCCCCAGCAAGCTAATGGCCTTTAAACCACAGCGTGTTTTTGATCTCTGAGCAAAAAGAGGATCTAAAAGTATCCCTCTCCGATGCTTTCTTTGCACTGCTCCAAGACCTGCTGAAGATGCCCGGAGCAGCGACCAGCTTCTAGAGAGCGAGCTCAGCTGGCAAAACAATCCCCACTGGAGGCAAGGACGTGTTTGCCCCCCTCCTCACCCCCTTCCCTCAGCCAGGCAGCTCGGCTGTGCCGCTCAGGCGGCTCGGTGGCCCCGGCCGGACGCTATCTGGTGGCAGCACCTTGCAGAGCGACGACCGGGCTATCGTCATGCCGAGTGAGCAGCCCCCACCGAGACGTCAGCATGCTCCACGCATTTGCTGCTACACCCTTGTTGTTCAGCAGGTTTAAAGCCTATTTATTTAAGATGGTGGGTGCTGAGCTCTGGGGATCGTGGCTCTGAGCATCCCTAACCACAGCTGCGCCCCGTGGGGTCACGTCCAGAGGGTCCCAGGGTCCCCCCGGAGATTCCTTGCTCCATGCTCAGGAGCTGGTGTCCTCAAGGGAAACGTGCACAAGGAGAAGCACAGAGGGAGTAGTGTCCCTGCAATAAGCGGCTGAGCCAGCCAGAAGCATCATTTGATAATCTCACGATTTAATCACACCTTGACGCTATTTCTCTCACCTGGCCAGCACAGCACCCAAAATCCCATGCCGTCCTGCCATTGCCTCGCTGCCCCGCCAGCCCCATCCCACACACCCCGGGGTGTGTTCGAGTGAAGCTCCCCTTGCTACATGCTGAGGGGTTTCCCCATCTACACATTTATTACCCAGCATCAAAATCCCGTCGCTGAGGAGCCGGGGACCGTCCCGGTGCCGATCTGTCGTGGTGACCATCCTTAGCCAGCTCCTGGTGTGCCCCTTGGGGCTCCTTGCCCTTTGCCCGTTCCTCTCCGAGCCCCCGTTGTGCCGCAGGTGGTTCGGGCAGCCTGCCTCCAGCGCAGCATCCTTCACCCCCAACCTCCTGCCCGCAGGAAGCAATCAGGCAGGAGACCCAAGTGCTGATTTCAGCTAATTTGTTTTCCGAGCCTATGGGCAAGACTACTCGCTCCTTTCATCCTTTCTTCTTTTCAGCCCACAGGGAACAGATTTTTGCAGCCGGCGTCACTCGCGGCACAGCCCCAGCCCTGTCCCTCGCCAGCTACCGGTGAGGTTGAGCGTTTTTCCCCCGTTCTACCTGGCTGCTTTTTTGTACACAGTGTTTTTCCGCCTGGCTTTTGTCCTCCACTTGCCCGGCAGTGCCTCCCTGTCCCCGCTCCCTGCCAGCCCCGGCGGGTGATTTCCGAAGGCTGTCGGTGCTCGGGAGGACCTGTACCCTGGCGGGCTGGGACCTGGGAGGGCTGCGTGGCCGGGTGACGGCCGGCGGTGCCGGTCCAGTCCCTCACAGAACGGGGGGCTGCTCCTGGGACCGGGAGCAGTCCCAGCAAAGTGTGGGTGCCCCACAGGAGCCCCACTGCCCCATCCCCTGTGCCCTCAGTGGGTGGGCTGCAGCAGCTGGAGGTGACTGGGGAAGGCTGGAGGTGATTGGGGGCCAAGTGGTGGGGGTAACTGGGGAGCAGCTGTAGAGTTAAGTTACAGGAGAGAATCCAGTGAGCAACTGGGAGTAACTAGGGGCAGCTCAGAGTAAGCAAGGGATGCCTGGGGAGCAGATGTAGGGTTATTGGAGAGAATCTGGTGGGCAACTGAGAGCATCTGGGATCAGCTGGGGGTGACTGGGAGCCAAGTGGGGGTAACTGGTGAGCAGCTGGGGATACCTGGGCATAGCTGGGGGTGACTGAGGGGCAGCTGGTAGGACTGCAGAAGAGGATCCAGTGGGCAACTGGAATCAGCTGGGAGTAACTGCGGGCAGCTAGGATGTGCGTGTGTGTGAGTACCTGGGTGTAAGTGAGAGTCAGTGAGGGGTGACTGGGGGCAGCTGAGGGTGATTGGGGAGCAGGGTTATGGGAGAGAATCCATAAAACAACTGGGAGCAACCGGGAATAAGTGAGGGCAGCTGGGATTGATCAGGGGCGGCTGGGGGTAGATAGTGGGCAACGAGGTGAGACCGGGGTGCAACTCGAGGACACTGTGGGTATCAGGCGGTGGCTGGGAGGCAGGTGGGGGTAAGTGGTGAGCAGCTGTAGGGCTACAGCTAGAATCCAGTGGGCTACTGGGCTAAGCGGGGAGCAACTGGGGGCAGCTGGCGGGGACTGGGGTCGGCGGTAGGACCGCGGAGACGCCGCAGCGATGATCGCCCCGCCCCTCGCCGCCAGCCCCGCCCCCCGACCGCTGTGCGCGGGGCGCGGGCCGGCGCGGGGCTCGCCGGACGCCGTCGCGGCGTGATGACGTGAGCGGGAGCGCGCGGCGGCGGGTCCCGGCCTCTCCGCCATGGCGAAGACCGTGGCCTATTTCTACGACCCGGACGTCGGCAACTTCCACTACGGTGCGGCCCGGGGAGAACCGGAGGGGCCGGGCGGGGGTGTGGTATGGTCTGGCCGGGGCCCTCACGCCGTCCCGGGGCCAGGGTGGGAGGTAGCCTGGGGGGTCCCGTCACGGTCCCGGGTGTGGGGGGGTGGGGTGGGGGGGCCGGGCGGTTGATCTTCCCCCCGTGGTGACTCCCCGTGTCGTTTCCCCCCCAGGAGCGGGGCACCCCATGAAGCCGCATCGCCTGGCGCTGACCCACAGCCTGGTCCTGCACTATGGGCTCTACAAGAAGATGATCGTAAGCGGCGCTTCCCCGGGGGTCCCGTCCCCCTCACCCCCCCCAAACAGGCGGCGGGGGATGAGGAGGCTGGGGCGGGGAATGAGGGGCCTGCGGTGGGCAGCAGCCAGAGCGGGTGTTTGGGGCTTTGGCACGCGTGGAAGGTGCCACAGAGCCGTGTGCTGTCCTGCCGGCTTCAATCGTGGCCTCCTAATTGGTTCTCGCCACCTTCCCGGTGTCGCTCCCCTTCCCTCAGCTCCGCTCTCGGCACAGCAGGCAACAGAGTTGCAGACCAGGCTTTAAGCAGTCTCGGGCCTTCTCGGCGGCCTGAGCTCCCACCGTGCTGCCCAGAGCTGATTTGAAAGGCGCCATCGTTGGCTCTCAGCATCTTGTTCAAACTTGTGCAGGCAGTGCCGTGCCTGGAGCTGCAGCAGTGCCGCTAGTCCCCATGAGCATGAAATGTTCATGTCTGCAGCCCTTTCTAGGAAGGACCCAGTCACTACGGTGGGCTGTGTGATCGTAAAATACCCAAGCTGAAAAAAACGCTCCAGAGGCTTGCTAATTCATCTTGATGCCTTAACGGGCTTCACTAAACCCACCTCAGACCTGATCAGTGGTAGACCAACTTGCTTTTCAAAGCCTTTGTTGCCCAACCAACTCAAGCAACCTAGTTCGCTATGCTCCAGTTCTTACTCTTAGAAAGATTTTTCTCTTCCTGAAATCTAGCCTGTGTAAACCTGGTAAAACAAAATCAGCACGTAGCGATAATCAAAAAGAGAACTTAAATCTTCATCTTTCAAGAAACAAACCTGTTTTGGGATGATAAAATACCACTGTGAAGGTGTGGTACCCCTCTTTTGAAGTGTTTTATTTCGCTTTGTGCAAGTGGGATTGAACTATGCTTCTTTCCCTAGAATCCCTGTTCACTTTTCTGCCCATTATTACAGCACAGAAAAAAAATGAAAAGCTCTTAGGAGTACAGGGCATGTAACTTGGTGCCTTATGATACAAAATCAAGACAGGAATGGTAAAAATCTTCTACCATTCTGCCCCTTTTGAGATGGCTTTTGCCCATTTTGACCTGCAGAACATGCCACCTGCAGTTGCTGATCATTTTGAGGCAACTTGTTTTGTCTGGGCTTATTCTCATTTTCGGTGTGGCAGGATTGCTTCTGAGCTGTTTCAGACCACTGAGTGATTTAATTCCTGGGCTGGCTGGCGTGGTTCCAGGTCATGCTATCTGATCCAGGGGCCAGGTGTAGCTGCTGCCTATTGTCTCCCCAGCCTGTGATCTGTTTGATGTGCCCTGGGGAAGGGCCAATACCTAGAAATGTTATTCTAAACGTAGGCTCTAGCTCCAGGCACTTCTGGTTTTATGTACATATAATAAGTATTTATATTATTTAGTTGTTATATTATTATATATTTATATGTACATATATGAGCATACACACATGCATTTACAGTGTCTTCTCTTGAGAATTACCTAGTTAAAAGAGGTGAAGAGTGATTCTCTTGCAGTCACCATCGAGCAAACGGAGGGGAGGTGAAAGAAGGGCCCAAAACCGTCGTTGCTCTGATCTGTGAGGGATGTTAAGACTTTCCCCCTGTTCTTCCTCTTTGTGCTCATGCATCTCATGTCTGTTCCTCCCCCTTTGCAGTTGGGCTGTGCCCCTTGTGATGATCTGCAAACTAACCGCTTCCCCCTGTTACTCATGAGCCTGAACTGAATGACCCCCAGAGGTTACTCTGAGGTGTGTGCTCTCAGAATGATTGCATAATGCAATCGTAGGTTGTTGCTTACAGCTGTGGGTGACTGCAATGAACCGGTAACAGTCGGGCTTGTTTTGAGGCTGTGGAGAAGAAAGTGGGATCAGCTTGTGTCAGTGATGTGTCTTCACGTTTGCAGCATGCTTTGGGGGTAAATCACAACCTGCTGTGAAAACAGGGTAATCGTGCAGAGCTATCAGACAGAAATGTGCAAATGCCAGTCCCTCTCCAGCTAGACCAGGCACCTCGCCAGGCTATGATTAGCTTCCCAGCTTCCCTTGTCCCCACCATTAGACATTAAGCAAAACTATAAGCAACTTTCACTGCACCCTCAAAGACCTGACTAAATGGTTGTTGTGATACCAAAAAAACCCCTGTCCTTAAAGGTCATTTCTCAAGCACTTGAGAATCAAGCAGTGTTAAAAGTAAAGTATTGCTGTGAGCACAAAAGAGCAGGATTAAACCAGTGGTTTTAATTCTGGCGTGTTTAGTGTCTTCCCCACTGTATGGGCAGGACAAAGTGCAACATTCAGTTTTTCTGCTTTTTATTTTTTTAGGACAAAGTCTGAACAGCCAAACCAATACAAGTGGGGCAGAGGGAAAAGCTAGATCTCGGCTGCTTTATACCTGCCTGTCCATGCTGCACAACTTTGTCATTACTTTTAGCACTGTACAAGTGCCTGGCATTTGGAACGGGCTCGAGTTCAAGCTGTTCCGCTGCCAGCATAGCTGCTTCTGTGGTGAGAGACTTGCAGGTTGAGCGAAAGGAAATAGAAAACAAGCTGTCCTAAAACTAAAACACAATAACATTTTTTAAAGGAAGGTGCTAAAAAGACCAGTGGGACAGTTCCTGGATGCAGTATATAAAATTAATTTGGTATGTCTAAACATTAGAAAAGCTTCCCTGTGTAATGAATATAGTTCCCTACTAAAATCACATCCAGCTGCGGTGACCTGCTGTTGTGCTTGCAAGGGGATGCAGCTGGCGTACACTCAGGTCATGCAGAATCTGTAGAATTTATCTTTCAGATTTTTACTGTAGAAGTATGAACTTCAATGAATAACTTCCCTTGAGTTGGGATTTTTCTTGCAGAAACGGCAAAAAGCATATTCTGACATAACTCTTCTAGATGTCACATCCATGTCCAAATGAGGCAGTACGTAGAGATGTACACTTTGTTGTGGTTTTGGTCTTGAAACCCTTTTGAGGGGGTTGTATTTTCCACAAGATGCCATCATGAAGCTGAAAACCACAGAGGAAACTTCATCCTGAACAGTCAGTGACTGGCAAAGTTACAAGCAAATAAAAATGGGGATTATGGTCAGTTGTGTCTATAAAAGGTCCTGTTAACTTTGTGTTGTGGTAACATCGTTATCCGCCCCTCTCTGCCTCCTCCAAATAAGCAGCCGTTACCCTGTCAAGTTGGGTTCACCTCTTCCCACCTTTCCCAGCTTACCTGTGGCTGCGCTGTGCGAGAACACGGTCAACCAAGGCTCGGCATTGCCAAAAGAAGGAGAGTTGTCCTGCTGCTCACCTTCCCTGCTGCTCTGCCCCATCTTCCTGCTGCCTTTCTTGTGCTGCGTCTGGGAGCTCTTGGATCCCTGTGTGAACTGGTGCAACTCAACAGCTCGGTAAAGCCAGGAGAGTTTTCAATGGAGCTAGCAAAATGAGGCAGCGGACAGAGGAGGCTGAGTGCCAGAGCTTGCTTAGGAAGGTGGGTGGGATTGCTGGGAGCAGGGTGAAGGGTGCAAGAGGCAGATTTCTTCTTCTGCCAGCAGCTGGGTTTGTCTTGAAGCTTTTGGTCATCTTTTTTTTTTTTTTTTTTCCCTCTCTTTCTCTCCCTTCCTGTTCTGAATCAAATGTCCCTACTTGTTGTTTTCCAAGAGAGTTTCTGGATATCCAGTGAGAGCTATTTCTTCTCTGTGACAACTCTTTAGCATTGGTTTTGGTCTTGTTTGATGTAATCAGTCGTCTGGATTGCTGGGAGGTGCCGGTGCAGATCTCTCATGGGGAATAGGTCTTGCCTTCACGCTTACGAGCTGCACTAATGGCTTGTGCTTGTGAGTCGCCTCATCCTCCTTGTTTGAGTTGTCAGAGGCAGCAGCCTTTTGAGAAACACCAAACTCCACACATCTATGTGAAAAACACCATACATACCACATGCAGATCAATTAAGGAAAGGAGATGGTGGATTTGTTAGGGTATACTGTGTCTCTGAAAATGAACATGTTGCCTGCTTAGCCCAGGAAACGGGCACGTTGGTGCAGTTGCCTTGATAAATTTTCCCTTTGGAGAAAGCTTGTATATTTTACTCCCATGTTCCATGAAAAAAGTGCATGCTTTAAGAGAAATTGGGAAACAGAAAAAAATCTCATATTGATTTCAGTGCACCTTTAATTTCCTCTCGCCAGATGTGTGGTGTTAATTTTTAACTTCCTGTAAATTGAGGTATGTGCGTTAAGTGCCAAACTGGCAAGCCTGTATTGTCACAAGATCTTTCATTTGAATCCATCTGGTTCCATGACCATTTTTTGCCAGCTTTCCAAAGGAAACAAGATTTATGCAACTCTTCCGTCTGTCTGTGAGGTTTCTCCACATAACTTGTGAAACTATCAGCCCGTTACAGGCAAATCTGACAGAGGGACTGAAGCCACCCCTATATCAAGGTCTTAAAATTGTATGAAAGCTGTTGACTGACAAGGGAATAGTGCCCCCCAGTGAAGAAAAAGCTGTAGTTTGAGCTCAGCTATTTTATTGTGCTGGCTTGCCCAAGGAGGGGTGTGTGAGCAGTGGGGGAAGGAAGGCTTTGGAGAGTATGTGCCAAGAGCTGCAGTTACTATGAAAGGCAGGAGACAGGTTTATGGCTGAAAGCGAAAAATTGGTAGGAAAGCAGGCTTCATGGAGCAACTTGTTGAATTTAAATGAACGTGAATGTCAGGAAGCCAATATATTGGAACAATTTTTGATGTACCTCGTGCAGGTTGTTTGTCGATTAGTTTGAGATTTCTTACAGCCAAAGCAAACACGTGCTTGGATGGGAAATAACTCTTGCCTTTCTCTTGAAGGTTTTCAAACCGTACCAGGCATCCCAGCATGACATGTGCCGATTCCACTCCGAGGACTACATAGACTTCCTGCAGAGAGTGAGTCCCAACAACATGCAGGGATTCACCAAGAGTCTCAACGCCTTCAACGTCGGCGATGACTGGTGAGTGCTCTGTGTCTCCTACGCTGCTCCTGCATTGCTCATGCCCAGGGAGCTCTTTTAGAATGTCCCTTTTCTTACTTGGGTTTAATCAGAATGAGGTGCATGTCCCTCTTGTGTATATCAGATTATTGAAACCTGCTCAATTCATTTCCCTTCTCTTTAGATCTTGCAGTCGTCCTTTTTAGATCTATATTTAGGCTGTAAGCTTGTTGGGTTAGAGTCTGTACCTCTGCTTGTTCTTGCAGAGTCTCCAGTTCTTCTTGAACACAATAACTATTTCTTAGAATAATTGCCTATCATCTTGGCTACCTTAATATGTACATGTTAAATTCAAGACAGCTGTGAGAGCCTGGTTTTCAGGTAGAACCAAGGAAACACTCATGCTTCTGTACAAAACTATATGAACTCTTGTTGAGAATATTCAATTCCAGTCCTTAGTGCTCGTGAGAGATGAAACTTGAAAGAAATGCATGGAAGGGCTCTGTGGGTGACTGGGGAAATAGCAATATGCCTTGTCTGGGTAAGGATTATAAGGGCTGTTGGAGAGCAAGATTGTTCTTATGTATTCTGTGGAGAGGGAAGCCTTAAGTACTGGCATGGGAGGAGTTATGTTAGCTAGATAAGTGTTATCCCAAGGACATATTAGTATAGCCTGGGTTTTAATATTCAGGCTGAGAATCAGAAGACTGTTCTGTAACCTTGCTGCTCTGATGATCAGAAACCTTCGTACCAGAAATGAAAGGGCAAATAAAACCCCACGGTCTTTACTCCATTGCTTGTCCGTGAATGGTGCCAGCAAACTGGTGACACAGGGGCTCCGTGCCCTGTGTTTCTGTAGTCTCCCAGTGCCTGGGCTGGCTCCGCGTGGTGGGATGGATCAGACCTTAGTGCTGTCTCAAGAGCAGCGTTCATCTCCAGTTGCAGTATACTGCACGCTGGGCTTGGAGTTTGGAAGCAGAGGTGGGGCAGGATATTTCAGGTACAGCTGAGGGAGATAGTGCAGGAGCAGAACCGTGCTCCCCTCTCCTGATGCAGTGCAGGAGGGCAGTGAGATGGACGCCAGCACGCGTTGTGAGCAGAGGAGCCTTTTCAGGACTAGCTTGGAAGCTTTGGTAATCATTGTCAAATTCACTGAGTTTCCCACTGTGTTTGCAGCCAGATCGGTTGCCTGCTGGTACTCAGTGTGTTTTAAGCAGGGTCAGAGTGATCCCAAATGAACTCTTTCCACAGAGAATGAGTTTTGATCTTGCTCAGGTAATGGCCCTGGACAGTTTTATTCCTGGCTTTGCTCTGGAGAAATGGGATGAAATTAGAAGATGTTCTGTGTTTGAATCATGGTTTCTTTTTCAGCCCGGTGTTTCCAGGCCTCTTTGAATTTTGCTCTCGCTATACTGGGGCCTCTCTGCAGGGAGCAACACAGCTGAACAACAAGGTAACTGAGCTGATGTGCTTATCTTTTGAAACACAAGCATGAGCCAACTGGTTTTCAATTTAAGGAGGACCTCATGAATTTGTGCTGTAAAACAACATAGCAATCACTGCTGTGCTGCAGTGTAAATACCCAGTGATGTAGGACTGTTAAGCCTGAGACCATTCCTGTACTGTCAGAAGCAACGATTTAGTAGATGTTTAGTCCAGAGAGGAGCCAGAGGTTACTAATGCTGCAAGTAGTGAAGTCACAAAGCACTCTTGGCACGGTAGAACAAACTTGGGGTCTTCAGTGAAACTGGCTGCTGGGAGACTTTGAGAGTGCTGCTAGGTCTCTGCTATGGAAATGCACTAAATGAGACCACACAGGTCTGAAGAAGAGGGTCCCTCAGGAGGGCACCAAAAAAAAAAAAAAAAAAAAACAAAAACACAGAGGTTTGAGACCTAAGAAAGGCCTAGTGAGTGTAAAAGATGAGTGCAGGAACAAACTGTGTGTGCCAGGTGCTCTGCCTGCTGCTGGCTGGCAGGGGAGCAGTGGGGTGGTGGGAAATGATCTTTTCTGCTCTAGCAGGGGAGTATAGAGTAGAGAACTAACCCAGTATGGACGTGTTGTAACCAAAACTGTTGGCTGGGCTAGTGACTGAGATGGAGCTGGCCTCCCTAGGAGAAGGAAAGGCCAGAAGGGTGTTTGTGGGCTGAGCAGGTTGAAATGGTGGGTGCACTGGGGCTGTGGGTGAGAGGCTGTTACCACGTTGTCACCTTAAACTTTATCTTTCCTTTCTTAGATCTGTGATATTGCAATAAATTGGGCAGGGGGCCTGCATCATGCCAAAAAGTTTGAGGTAAGGAGGCAAGTGTGTGTATTCCTCTGTCTTTTTTGAGGCCCAGGCTCTGTGTTGATCCTGTTCTAATGCAATTTGGTTTCTCTGTCCTGCAGGCTTCTGGGTTTTGTTACGTTAACGACATAGTTATCGGCATCCTGGAGCTGCTCAAGTAAGGACATGGGGCAAGTGCAGTACTGTCCTGTGGTTTCCCTCTGCTGCTTCACTGTTCTCTCTCTGTTTCCCTGCCTCATTTGCCTTTCTCGAGTCCACGAAAGCCAACAACTTGAATTCTGTCCTGGCCTCCTCTTTAGGCACATGAAGCGGGTTTTCAGAATTGGAATATCTGACTCCAGTTTTGTTGCATGTAGTTTCAGGGATACAGAAGTGCTCTTCAATTCCACTTCTCATCCATCTGTGAAATACTCATTTTGGGGTCTCCTGAGTCTCAGCGTTTTTGCCACAGTGAGCCTTTTGTAGGTAAATGTGAATTATGGCTCACGGGAGAGAGTTAAATGATGTGATTCTTTCTTGATTTGCTTGAGTGGCTCAAGAACAGGACTTGAGCAGCATATGGATGATCAAAGGACACTTGCTTCAAGTAGAAAAGAGTCGGGGGGGGTTCCATTTTAGAAAACAAAAAATAAATTCAGAATGGGAGGAAGAGTTACAGAAGTACCTTCTGTTCTTGGATTAATCTGCGATATTTTTTTTTAATTTTTGTTTTTTTATACTCCCAAATGCCCTTCTTGTTGCTGAATCGGAGAGAAGATGTTGTGGAATTAAAAAAGATTTGGGGTTGACCACTCCATAGTTACATGAATGGTAGCAAGCATATTCGCTCTCAAAGTCAGATTTATGGGGTGTGCTTGTACCTCCTCCCTCTCTGCCAGTCTTCCCTGTTCTGTGTTGGGAACGTCACCTCTTTACTGTGTATCTCTGCACACCTATTTTCTAGTCTCACATGACTCCCATATGGCAGAGGCTTCAAATAAAGCCCAGTTTCCCCTCACAGATTATAATATGTCCTGATTCTTTTGTTCCCGGTATTCAGGAACTGTTTCTGCAGCAGGTGGCTGCACACTTGAGTTTGCTTCCCAGCATGGGAGTACTGTGGTGCCTCTGCTCTTAGGAGGTCCCTTTCTCCCTTTACCAGTGTGCAAGGGCTGTGTGTATGCATCCCCCTTTTTCTCCTTGCTGTCATTTGTGTATAGGATGAATAATCTGGGCTGTTTTAAATAGTATGTCTCTTTTGGGAAACTGAGTCAAGGTACTGATCTCCTAATGAGCATGGGTCAGCACAATCAACCAGTTTGATCAGATCACTGGCAGACACGCTTAAAGCCATGGTTCCAAGGCAGATGGCACAAGCCACAGGCTCCTGCTTTCTGTTTCAATGGTGTCGTGCTTTTTCAGGTCCCTCCCTAGTCTCCTGGGGTTTTGTCATGGATGCCAGATTCCCTGTTCTTTGGGGATTGACCAGATTCCATATTTCCTCATGAAAAGTTAAAGAAATTATCTCCAGCCAAGCAGGCAGCTCTGGAGCTGGCAGGCTGGGATGGCTTAGGGCTATGTCTCCAGTGCTCAACAGCACATCAGCTTTGAGCAATACCCCAGTGCATTTATTTGTGATGATCTCCCCTTCTTCACCCTCTGTCTCTGTGACCCAGCAGGCTGCTTCTCCAGTAAACTTAGTCCAGCCTGGTGTTCTTGGTGCTAGCCAGCTGGGACATTGTGCTGCCAGTACTCTGGCACGTGGAGGAAGTAAGTGTTCCTACCTTCTCCTTGGCTAGCTTACCTTTTATTTCCTGATATGATTAAAAATCGTAGGAGCTCTTAAAGATTAACTAATGGCATGTTGTTTGTAGAGGAAACAAAAACCTGGAACTTTCTAACACCCAGGTGGTTGAAATAGGTTTTCTTCATCCTGTGCTTTCCGAGACATTTCTGACCCCATCTCAAACCTTTTATTCTAATGTCTGTTTCCAAGCACATCAGAAGAAAATGTTTTAGTGGTGGGGCACGTTTGACTGTGTGCAGATGTCTTGTATCTAAACCAGTTCATACACCTCAAGTGGGGCGGGCAAGTTCTTTTGGCAGGTGGGCTTGCGGGTGAATGGTGGTGGTGGTTTTCAGAGCTCCAGGTGATACTGAGGCATGTGGGGAACAGTGAGGTCGGGTGCAGTGCAGACAGTAATGATGTTTTTCCTCCTGTATTCAATAGGTATCACCCACGTGTTCTCTATATTGATATTGACATCCATCATGGAGACGGTGTGCAGGAGGCTTTCTACTTGACGGACCGTGTCATGACAGTGTCATTTCATAAATATGGGAACTATTTCTTTCCTGGTACAGGTATGTATTTTCCCTCATAGCGTGAACCTGGCCTTGCTTCACAGTCCTGTGAAAGTTCTGCTGGAGTATAAAAGTGTAAAATTGCAAAAGCAGGGCTGCAGAGAGAAATGATGGAGGAAAAGGCATGGAAAATCAATTAGAGAGGAACAGAAGCATAGTTATTTGTAAGATAGAAGGATCCTAGCTAGGTTGAGATCCCAACACAGACCAGATCTGGCCTTTCCACACCTCTGAAGTCTCAGAGCTGTTGTGACTCTCCTGTCTTTCCCTGGCCAGGTGACATGTATGAAGTTGGTGCAGAGAGTGGTCGTTACTACTGTCTCAACGTGCCTCTACGAGATGGCATTGATGACCAAAGTAGGTGTTCCCAGCTGTTTCCCTTTGCCCAGGCATTTGCTGGTCCTTCTGCTCCAGAACCATGACAAATCTACCTTTCTCTCCAAAGGTTATAAACACCTCTTCCAGCCAGTCATTAACCAGGTGGTAGATTACTATCAGCCCACCTGCATAGTCCTGCAGGTAAGAAAGCAAGCCTCTGTGCACACGTCCATCCCTTTCGGAGACTTTAGGTTGGAGGGGGGCTGCTATCAATGTGTTACCATCTGTTCCCAGGGAGTCAGGGTTGGTGTGTCCTAGCTGAGCTGCTGTCTGTACCCTCTGGTGAATGAGGGTGGCCAAGAGGTGGGGATGCTGATGTGTGCCTGGAAAGCAATGCCTCTGTGGCAAAAATTCATTTGTTCTCTTTCTGTTCCCCAGTGCGGTGCTGATTCTCTGGGTTGCGACCGTTTGGGTTGTTTTAACCTCAGTATAAGAGGACATGGGTAAGTACAGCAGGGCTGGGGCAGGTAGTTGAAAGACTGTCCTTTAGTCTGAAGGGCTCCGATTCCTCTGCTGTGAGGCTTGAGCTTTGACTTGGGCCTTCCAGCAACGCCAGCAGGTTTTTCATTCTTTTTTTTTTTTTTTAACTCTCACGTGACAGTAGGGGGTCTGCAGGTCTTTGTACAGGACCTGGTTCACATTGTAGCACGTGGTTCAGGCTCCCTGGGTGGAAGCCCTGAACTCCAGGTGTATCACACTAGCCGTGGCAGTGTTCTGAGTGCATGGTGGCATTTCTGACAGAGAAGTCTGCTGCTGTTAACAGCACCGGCATTTTTTTGTTTGGGGTTTCTAGGGAGTGCGTGGAGTATGTGAAGAGCTTCAACATCCCCTTGCTGGTACTAGGAGGAGGTGGTTACACAGTCCGCAATGTGGCACGATGCTGGTGAGTCTCTTCTCTACTTGTTGAAGGTCACTGGTTAAGCAGTTGCTGTGGGCTTTGTCGCTGTGTGCACCATGTAGCTTTCTCTGGACTGAACCCATCTTATTCCATGTTTTCAGGACTTACGAAACATCATTGCTTGTAGATGAAGCAATTAGCGAAGAGCTCCCATACAGTGGTAAGCTGGAGTTCTGTTTTTTCCTCATTAGCTGAGCTAAAGTATTTGTTATATCAACCGAAGAATTAACACTTCTATTCTACATTGACCAGAGATAAGACCAGGCCCAATGTGACACCGCTTTCTGATCTTAGAGGTGGCCTTAGTTGTCTCCTACTGCTCGCCTGTAGATTTTGCTGGACAGATGCCCTTACTGTGTCACGTACCATTTCATTTGGATCGTTTCCTATTCAGTGACCTGAGCGTTACTTTCGCTTGCTCTGTTTCATATAATTCCTTGCAGTTGCAGAGCTGTACATTGATGCTTTTTTTAGGGTCTGGTCACTCCTAGCATGGTGGGAGAGTGAGCTCTGCACTCTGCAGAGCAGTGCAGGCTGTCTCCCTTGCCTCTGTGCTGCAACTCTCTTGCTCGTTCCATCACAGAGTACTTTGAGTACTTCGCTCCAGACTTCACCCTTCATCCTGACGTCAGTACAAGGATTGAAAATCAGAACTCCAGGCAGGTAAGTGCTTGCAGCCTTATTGCAGTATCAGCTATGTACTTCCAAAACCCCATGGTTGATGCTCAGTCCTGTGAAACCAGGCAGAGCCCAGGCAAGGAATTCTTGCAGGGCAGAAAACTGATGAAAAACAAGCAGCACCTTTCCTCTGGGATGTCGGAAAGTCTCATAGTATTTGAGAACCTTGCTGAGTTGTCTTACTGTTTCTTTTGTGCTTGAGTATCAATGACTAAATTAACTCTCCTACCTCCTCTGCTCTGATAAATAGCTTTCTGCATAAATTTTTCTCATGGCCACCACATAAATGATGCAGGCAGATAGCAGTGCTAACAATTGTGGCTCTGTGCAGACTGCCAGATCTCACTGTGGTCATCCCCCTCTGTTTTTCCTATGTAGTACTTGGATCAGATCAGGCAGACGATATTTGAAAATCTGAAAATGCTGAACCATGCTCCCAGCGTGCAGATCCATGATGTCCCTTCTGACTTGCTCAGCTACGATCGCACAGATGAGCCTGATCCAGAGGAAAGAGGCTCTGAGGAAAACTACAGCAGGTACCAGATCTTGGTCTGGAGAAATGGGCTTCCCTTTCTGTCCCTGCTAGGATGGGTAGATGATATACCGGAGATTTTTTCTAGAACAGTCACTTCTGAGGCTCTAGTTTTATCCAAGGAGCGAGTCTCTAGAAATGTATGATCTCCTCAGATAACATTTCACGGGGGGTTTGGGTGCAGGGCATCTTCTGACCCTTGGCAGTGTGACCTTGGCATTCTTCTCTGGCCCTAAGGGTGCCAGGGCTCTCCTTGCTGATGGTGATTGTCTTTTCCCTCAGGCCTGAAGCTGCCAACGAGTTTTATGATGGTGACCACGATAACGACAAAGAGAGTGACGTAGAGATCTGAGGGCTCTGGTGTGGGGCTCTGGACTGTGGGGGGTCCCGCATTGGACATGGGTGCTTGGAGCAGGTAACTGGGCCATATAGAAGCCAGTTAGCCCTCCCCTCGTATTTGATTGCGTCTGGTGTTAGCAGAAACACCACCGCATCAGTCTTCTGCTACCTGGAGAGGCAGATGAAATGTGTTCCTTCCTTTCCACCACATGTCACGGTTCCAACTGTCACCACTCCGGGAAATGGAAATTCAAGTAGCGCTCGAATCTGCGCCGTGTACTGGCTGGCAGCCGTACAACTGCCTTCAGAGCCTGACCCAGGCTGGTTCAGTCACCTCCTGTAACTCCCATGCAGGCTTCTGCCAGCGAGGTGGGAGCTGGAGTGGTTGTGCCTACAATCTCTGCCTCTCTTCAGCAGCAACACCCGATGTATCCTGCTCTCCCCAGCCCCTCCGCTCAGGTACCCAGTCGACTGTCCTCTGAAGCCTGCACTGAGGGTTGCTTCCTCATGTCCCCTCTAACCATCTGATGCTCTGCAGCTCGGGGAAAATTATTTGTGAAGACACGGCCAGTTGTGGGATGGGGTCAGGAGTGTCTCTGGAGCAGGGAACAAACAGCTCACTGGAGCAGGATGGAAGAAAGTATGCGGAGCATAGTCTTGTTCATTCCCCCTGATACTCAGTTTTGTGTTCACAAATGAGTACTGCAACACTTTGCCAAGTTGGACCCAACTTCCCTGTTTTCTGTATTCTCCAAGAGGCTAAAATCACTGTGGAACAGAGGTTTGGCTGCCAAGGTCAGTACATAGTGTGTCTTGAACCTCTAATGTAGCTTCCAGCTGTATTTTCCAACTTTCTTCTCTGTGTTAGCAAGAGAGATTGGGCTGCTTGCTCGGAGTGGAAACCATTCCCTCTTGACTGTACCCAGGAGATGTTTCTCTGCTGGTGGGTGAGGGAAGCTGCTTCCTCCAAGTCCTGTCTTCTTGCCCTCACACAGCAGAAACTTCTCTCAGCCATCCCTCAAATCCCAGACTTTGCTGCTCCTTCTCCCGAGTCATCACCTGGTACCTGTCATGGTTCAGAGTGTGCTGTTTGGGGAGGCGGGAGGGGTTTTGCCTCTGTCTGTACTGTTCTGTTTGTTTACTGATGTCTTTAAACATTAAATGAAGAGGCAGTATTTTTCTTACCTGACCTGTTGTTCGTCTGTTTAATGCTCACACCTTTTTGGCTCCTGCCCTCCCAAGGATTGAGAATGTGCGTATCGTCCCCGGCAGGGCAGTGTCCTCCACTGTCTGACCTGTCTGAACGAACAGCAGGCATTCAGCTGCTCAGAGGGTATGCTGGTGAGTTTTCAGCCTCAGTGCACAATGAGGACAGCGCCCTGAATTCCCTCGCAAGAGGACAAGTGGGCTGGTGGACACTCCTGCTTATGCCTCTGATCCTGGTAAAAGTTTTGCAGGAAGCTGCAGATTGAAGAAACCTTTCCTGCGATGGGTTTAAATATCATGATTTCTTTGAGTTGCAATTGCTGTAAGAGTCTGCTTTTTGCAGTCTCACTTTTCTAAAGCCCTTGTGGGTGACTTTATTTCTTTGTTTCTAGACCTGTTGCTATCTTCCTTCGCTCCCCCTCCCCAGGCCCAGGACAAATAAGCTCATGCTGGCCTGCGTGATTGTCATTCCTCTTGCAGCTAGTCTGGCAATAAACCTGTGGAAAAACAAGAAAGGTAGAAAAGGAAAAAGATAGCGAACTTGGGAGGTGAGGGCTGGAGACACCAACTCAGCCAGGTCTGTTGATGTGTTTGCAGCCGATGCCTGTTCCTGTTGGGATGTTTACACAACCACCAGCCCAAGGCTTCAGCTTTGTGGGATAGAGGTAAAGCTTGGCCAGAAACGAGCTACAGTTCATTTAACTACAGCGTGAAGCAGGTAGTAAGTCAGTGTTACTCCCACTAGGTGCCCAGAGAAAAAAGTTACGGTAGAATTAGACTAGGTGCAGAGAGGGATGATAGCACAGCTCCTGTATGAGGAGTGGCTCAATGGATGAGGATTCTTAGCCGGGAAGAGAGAGCTGAGATGGGAAAGAGTTTGCAAGGTCTATAAAACCACAAATGCTGGACAGGGTTTCTCCAAATAATTAGAGGAGAATCAAATGAAACTCACAAGTGGCCAGCTCATAAGAAAGCAGTTGCTTTGCACACACCTAGTAGAACCCCTGTTTGGTCAGCTGTATTTGTTTTTAGTATTCTGTAGCTGAGAAAATGTTCTCTGCAAACCAGAAGACACAAAGGCTGCTCTGTTGACTAGCCAGACTTGTGAAAAAGAAATGCTTGTGTCTTGAAAAGAAAAGAAACTTAGTTTATTCTGGCTGGCCATCTCATCTGGTGTCAGAGAGCTGGCTTGTTCTCTCTGCTGCTGCCATCACCCCCTGTAGCAAAACGGATTTACAGGGGGAATCCAGGCTCCCACCTTGGGTAGCAGGCAGTGTTTGGTTTTAGGAGGGGGTGGAATTCCTCACCTTGTAATTCTCTTTCACCTGAGAAGATGTGAATGACCTTACCTTGCAAGTACCCCAGCCAATTCTTCCCCCCAGCACTCTCCTGGCTTTTCTTTTCAGAGCCTTGCTATCTCCTGTGATCTGAAACAGGGCTGGAAGTTTGGAGTATTGTCTTACCTGGGTTTCTAAAGGTGGATTTGT
Source organism: Tyto alba (assembly GCF_018691265.1). Taxonomy (NCBI): domain Eukaryota; kingdom Metazoa; phylum Chordata; class Aves; order Strigiformes; family Tytonidae; genus Tyto; species Tyto alba. The sequence goes on from NW_024881279.1 coordinate 21,607,711, forward strand.
TTTAGGGCTTGGCGGTTTGGTTTGGTTTTTATGGAAGTCGTTAGGAAACAAGTTCAGGCTGTAAAGACATCTATTCTATTTATTTTCCGTATTGTTGTATTTTTGCACTGCACCAGAGCTGTCAAAAATAAGAAAGCATGCACTGCACTTGCTATCCAATATTGCTGTGTTAGGCCAACATTTATCCCTGGCAGCGCCCAGTCACCCGTGCCTAGTGCCGGGGTAAGACCAGGGTGAGCCTGAACCCCCAGCACCCCCCAAATATCCCAGAGAAGGTGGCAAACCTGCACCATTGGAGCCGTGGCTGACGCTGGAAGGACTGGTAGGCTGCTCCCTAAAACAGGACCGGCTGGCAACAACTGGAGCTAAATGAGGCTCCATTTAATTATCGGGGGGCACGGATGCCCGCACCCCTCTGGGAAGTCACGGCGGTTTCTAAGGGGCGGTGACGGACGGGCAGCGGGGCCAGGGGCGGGTGAAAGAGATTTTGGGGCGCTAGGACGTGTTTTTGCCGCTCTTGCTGGTTTTTCTTGCTTTTTTTTTTCCCCCCTTGTTTTCTTGCTCTTTCCCGTGTCCGCTCGCCCAGCACCTCCCGCCCGCGGCCGTGCAGAGCCGAGGGGGGGCGGAGCGCACCGCGGGGTGGGCGGAGCCAGTGTGGGCGGGGCCGGGAGGCGGTGCGTCATGAATATTCATGTAAGGCGTGACGCTGGTTTGGCGGGCTGGCGGCGGCGGTGAGCGCGGCGGGGCCGGGGAGGGTTCGGGTCGCTTTTAGACGCGCTGATGAAAACTCGGGTTTGTGGTTTTTTTTTTTTTTTTTTTTTTTTTTCCTAAATTATCGCTTATCGATATAAAAACACTGATTGTGCTGTTTGGGGCGGTTTAGCTTTAGTTGCTGCTTGGGTGCTTGGTGCAGGACCCCAGGGCTTTGGCAAACTGCGGCGCTGCTTTGTTTTCTGAAAAAAAAAAAAAAAACTAAAACCAAAAACAACAACAAAAAAAAACCACGTGTGATTCATTCTTAGCCTTAATTTTGCATTTTCCGGAGACTCCAGAAATACTGAGTTCAGGCCTCGGTGTTGCTCGGTTTGGGTTTACGCCTCAGCCCGGGGCCTCAAGGTTCTTTGCGTATCAAAAGCTGAGCGGGAGCTGTTTGCTCCTGTCACAACACCGAGCTGATGGATGGGGTGAAAATCTGCCCCTGTGAGACCATAAAAACCCGCAATGACCCTGGGAGTGTGTGTGATACGTGACGATTGTGCCTGTGTGTTTTGATAACCGAGTGATGCCGTTTATTTTCAGATTTTGGTGCACGGGTGCCCGAGCGTGGGAAAGCCTTTGAAGAGCAAATCCGTCCGGGAGACGCAAAGCCTGGCTCAGTGGGCACCGAGCAGGGTCCTGATTACAGGTCTGGGGTTTCTTTGTGCTTCTCACTGTCCCAGAGCTGCTGGGCTTTTGGAGTTAATGAGCCTGTTTTGAAGCTGCTGATTTTCTAGGCTGACTGTTAAACCTTTGTCCCCTTTAAGGAGGGGAAGAAATGTTAATGTCTTATCTCTTTATCTAGTCTTTCCTTCAGCCTTTTAATTGGTAAGAATATATCTTTTGCAGGAGTTTTCTTTTTGCTGCTGGTGTTAATATTATCCTTCCCCAAGGGTCCCGAATCCTGAACTTGGATGGTGTGTGCAGGATTTAGGGAGTGCAGCAGCCGTTTTTGATTCCAAAGTGTGTGGCTGAGATTGTAAAAAAAATGTATCTCCCACTCCCGATGCTGTTGGATTGGACAAAGGCTAACAATTTCAGAGTAAATTTTCCAAACATCACATAGAGATGAAGGATGCTGCCTTGTTCTTCCTCTTGCTCAGAAGCATTTGATGTGAGCCACAACTCCTACCTTGGGGAGAATTTTCATGGTTTTCCTCTCTAGCCCAACACAGGCTGGAAGGCAAGTTTCCTTTTTATTTCCTAATGTCACTTTTCAGGGTGTGGGAAACAAACTCAAGCTCTTCCAGCCAAAACGCAGCCCTCTTAGATAATGTCAGTGCGGGGGCAGAGGCACATTGTAAGCATGTTTGGCCAATAGGTGTTAAAAATGCACCTTGTCCTATTGCAGACCCCTTGAGTAACGTCTGTGCTGGGTGATGGTCTTCCCTGCCAGCTGCACAAGCAGAGGTGAGAGGGACCGGGGTGCTCGGGGGGGCTGTGCAAGCCTCAAGGGGAGCAGTGATGCCAGGAGAGCTTTGGTGCCCTGGTATCAGTCAGACAGAGCAGCCCATCCTGGCCCTGGTGTTGCCCTGTCATCCTTCTTGTCCCTTTTATTGAGCTTGGATTGAAGGGAGGCCTTTCCTTCCTCTTTAGTGCCTCAGGGGTTCACCTAGGGTATCTTATGTTTGTTCAATTGCTTTTTATTTGCTGTGCTCTGTTTAAAAAGCTTGTTGTAGGTCTTTGTATCTATGTCAATAAATTAAGTAGCATTTTACAGACTAAAATAAAGGAAATATGTATGATTTCTACCCAGGAGTTATATGTCCAGCAAAGACTGTCCTTGTATACTCTTCTCAGCCTTTAGCCTAGTGAAATGTTTATTGCGTGTTTAACAGCAATGTAACTCAAATGCCTCTTAAATATACAAGCTCTGCCCTTGTTCCTGCTCTGCCTGAGGGATAACTCCCAGCAGATGATAAATGGTATGCTCTGCTGTGCTTTACCAGAATAAATAACCATAAATGCCTTCCTTAGTGCCTACACAGAGCAAGAACCTGCAGCAGCAAGGGCATGGATGCTTTTGGGCAGCTCCAGAGCTGTGGATGATTGTACTCAGGTCACCAAACTGATCCCTTGGTTAGTCCACAAGACTACACTCTTTCTCACCATGACAAAACTTTTTCTGGATGGAGGTGGATGAAGTTAGTGTCCTGTATAAGCAGCTGTTAAAACTGGCCAGGCAGCTTATCTACAGAAATAAAAAATTCCCTTCGACTGGAGCTGTGTGCCTTTGAACGCAGAGACGTGTTGCTTTTTCCTTTCTTGATCTCAGTACAGGCTACTGAGAGGTGTCTGGGTCAGGGAAATTCATTTACCAGCCATCATCAGCCTCAGGGTTTGTGGTCCTCAGTGGAAGCTGAACTGCTGAGGACAATTTTGTTGGTACTGTTACCTTGATCAAGTGGCCCTGTTCAGAATTGCTTAAATGTTATGTGCTTGTTATCTATGGAAAGGAATGTACTATTTCCCCTTGTTAACCTTGAATTGTGAAGATGTGTAGTGAAGAGGGTGGACTAATCCATAGGCATATGGTACAGTTAATAAGCGAAGGACAACTAAGCATTTAATCAGCTCGGGGACTTCTTTCATGTCAAAATGTGTTACTTTAGAAGGAAGGACGTAGATATATCTAATTAATGAGACACTCTTATCCTCCTCAGTAATTTGGCAAATGTGCAGTAAACAGTTGTTATCCTGAGATGACTCAATACCTTACAAGGATAATGTTAGGAAGGGGCTGCTTGGATAAATGACCGCCAAAGACTCACCAAGGCCCTCACGCATGTGTAAATGGATTTTGCTAACACAGCAGAATCTAGTAGTGTGAGCAAAAGGTATTTTGTCAATCAAATGAATATGTAAAACCTGGGTGGAGTTATGTGTTAAATAGGTGGAGTTGTGATAATACCTGTCTGTTATTTATACACAGTGTATCTACTATAAAGTGTGCTAAAATTTGTGGATGTTTTCCACCTGCAGAATAAAGCAATATCTCCTCTCTAAATTAATTTTGGTTTCAAGAGTCCTTATTTTAGTAACAGTATGGCATTTCTAATTCTGCTCTTAGGTTTTCCCATTAATATGTGCTATTTGGGTAATTTGCCTTTGTGGTGTTTTGTAAATACTTTCCATTCCTAGCTCTGAGTACCTTTGCGTTTTTTTGTGGGGTTTATTTTGTTTGTTTGTTTGTTTGTTTTTTAATAGCGCATGAGCTACATGTTCCTTTCTTTGAAACCTCCTAAGCAGCTTTGGAGGAGCAATTTGCTTAGGACAGGGTTTAGGGAAGAGAGAAAAATGAGCTTGCTTCAATGGGCTGAAAGCAGGTTTTGGATAGAGCCTCATCTGTGGTTTCTCTCGGAGTGGATTTTAGCTTTCTAATGAGACTAAAATCCAATGGGTATTCGATAAGCTTACTAGTAGTTGTATTTGCACCACACTTGTGTAATAGCTTGTGTTGGGAATGGTGCTCTGCTAGCTGAACCTGCTCACTCCACGAACATAGGTGTTTAAAAATCAGTGTGCTTTTCTTCAACAGCTGGAGAGGAACCTGAGCAAGGAGAAGCAGCGGCATCAGAGGAAGAAGGACGTGCTGATCCGGGTGAGATGCTGTGCTGTTACCTGCATCCAGTGCTGGGAGTATTCCTGACCCGCACTGTTGCCTCTGCGCTGGGGTCCCCAGGAGGAGACACTCCAGGCTGCAACACAAAAACTCCAGCCTGGCTTTTGTATGCAAATTTCAAAAGCTTCTTAAGTTAAAACAGGACTTAAAACGATAGTCCCTTGAATAATTTGAAAGGTACATACTAGACTGTAAGTGTTAAACCATGTGGGGGTAGTGTATCACACCCCACTTCTTTCTTTGGTTGCTTACTGAAGCCTTGCAGGAAGCTTTCAGGCTTCAGTGGTTGATCAGGAAACAATTAAGCTGTCTTGGAGCAGGATTTCCAGCGAAGTTTCCCACTAATTTCTGAGGCTGGGGACTAAGCTCTGTGGCTATATTCTCTCTGAAGTTCAATTGATGGGGGTTTTTTTGACAGTCTCTCCGAGCAGTTTGCACTGATATGTTGCATTTGAGAGCTGATTATTTCTATACCTGCTTTCTAGACCCTCTCCACTTGACTGTTTTCAACTCCTGTTCCCTCATTACCCCATCTCTCCTCCTCTATAAACACTGTGTAAACAGGTTGCTGCTCAGCACTTTCTTCCTACCCTCTTGCCTGGCAGTGCCTGCCCTCGGCTCCCTCTTGCTGCTCCTGCCACTCCAGCACTTGGGGTCTTTGCTTTTTCATGGCAGCTGATAACATTCACACATCTCCCCTGCAGTTCTTGGAGCTGACTTGCTGTCTTGGGATGCCCTCTTTTTTTTTTTCTCCATGGGATTTCTGGAAAGTGCTAGGATTCATGATGCCAACGTGGTGCCCTTTTCATGGAAAAGTACCCTTTAATTTTTGTTTTTCTTCCGAATATGACTTTTTGTGGCATCTCAGATACTTAAATCCATACTGAGATCTGCGTTTGGGATGGAGCTGAGGGATTCCTGTGCATAGGGGCAGGTAGCTCATAGCAATATGAATAGGAGCAATGTTAGAGCTCAGTCTGGTGGTTTCCTGCATAAATGACCTTTTATCCTCTCTTTTCTCTATAAGGTACAATTAAGGTGGGATCTCTTGATTTTTTTGTTTCATTGTTTTTTAGGTGGCCTGTGTGCAGCTGATCAATGCCACGATCAACCCTTCCAATGAGCTGGACTTCAGACTTGACATTCATAGAGAGCTGATGTGTCCTGGATTTTGACACCTCCTTAAGGTGAGGAACAGCTCACTTCTGTACTCCATCTGGAAAGTGGAGGAGGCAGCTCTTGGTTCAGGCCTGGCTTTGGCATGGGGTGGGCGAGAGTAAAATAGTGTGTGAGGACCCTACTGTTGTCCTACTAACTCCCCAGCCCTCCTTGTGCGTGACAGACTCGACCAAAACCTTCCCATCCCTGCCCCTAGAAGTGGCCCTTGCACTCTTTCCACTCAAAGATCAGTTCTGGTATCATTCCTTGAGGCACTAAATCACCTCATTAGAAAGCAGAATGGGATTTTTAGGGCTGTTTTTTGACAGGAAAGTGAGAGGCTTTTAGGAGAAGGTGGCAGGAAGAAAGTCCGCTTGCGTGCAAGTCTATGCCGTTGGCTGGGCCCTGCAGCCCAAGAGCTGAGGTGGCCTCCTTCCAAGGGCTTTGGTGATGGCACGCATGTCTAGTGCTGCTTGGCTGTGGTCTGCAGTCAAATTACTGCTGTTCTTACTCTGAATTATTCTTAAAACCAGATATAAGCCTAAATTAACAAAATTACCATGATTCTTCTCGTGCCTTTTTGCTGTCAAATAGCAGAAGAGAAAATTCTTAAATTCTCTGGTTTTCACAGCTGTTTTGTCTTCTTTTTGTTGTTTGGTTTTTTTTTTTTTTTTTCATTTGTGAGGAAGACTTGTAATACTTTCTAGGGGAGAGAGAAAAGGATTATGATGCAGAGGATCCTTAGGGAAATCCTCATGCAAAATGTCGTGCTCAACTAAAGGGTTATTAAAAGCTTAAAGTTACTTGAAATTAGTTCAAAAATTTAAAAAAAAAGTTAAATAGTCTGCATCCCTTTCTTTTCTATATATATGTATGCATCCCTCTCCGTATGTCTGCCGCTGTGCTTAAACATGCCAAGGATATGACCCAGGAAGTTTTTGTGTAGAATGAGCTCCTTTTAAATCTAGTTATTTATGTGCTTCCTTGCAAATGGCTGCAGGGTTTATGACTTTCTGTAGTCAGATGATTGTTGACTCCAATCTTGTTTCAACAGATGGTGAACAGCAGAATCCTCTCCATCCTTTCCATATCCCTACAATTAATAATTTTAAATGTCTTGTTCTTCCCATTCACTGTCTACTCGGAGAAGCCCTAGTGCACTTACTTGTCCTGTATGAAGATGCATTTCTATGTTTTCCTTGTTCATGTTCTCTGAAATCTTGAAAATTTACAACAGGGCATCCTTCTGTAAACACAACAACAAATACTTCGTCATGAGACCTTTCCTTATTTGAACACAACTGCTTGCAGGAATATTAATGCTTTGTTGCTTTGTCGTTGTCTGCTTCAGAGCTCGCTATTGTAGGCTGGCTGGTGAATGTGACTCCCAAATCATAGTGTACAAGAATGGAGCTGACCCTGACTTCAGGTGCAAGCACCTCAACATAAGCCCTGAGCAGTGGGTAGGTAAGTCTTTGCACTGATTATGGCTTGGCTGAAACCAGCCCTGTCAGATCATGGTGCTAGAGCAAACCCTGTTACTTCATCCCTGTACTCACTGGAGCTGTTGGCTGTCAGAGCTTCTTGCTTTTTCTCTCCAGGCTGCTGCTTTGAGTTGAGCTGTCTTCTGGTGTTCCTTTTCAGCACGTGGGATGGGTATCGAGGCTGACCTTCACTACTTCATTTGGGACACATCTCCCATTGCTTAGGGCACAGCAGTGCCACCCGAATCAAATCCAGAACTCTGCTGTGTTTGGGCAGGTAGTGCTGCTGGGGTTCAGTGGTTTATATTGACAGCAGCTTCTGGAAGAAACCATTATCCTGTGGTGTCCTCCCTAAGAGAAGGGCATGTCAGTCTTCAGGCAGAGATTCTGCAGTAGCAGACAGTGGGCAGGTGGGGTTTCCTCAGCAAAGGCAGAGCATAGCCCTGCAGTGAGTAGTGCAGGGTATCGTGAGGTCTGTGGGATGTATGGGAAAAGGAAGAGGAGAGTGTGTTTACAGCAGTGCTTTTCTTAATTGTATTTCCCTTCCTTTTCTTTTTAGATAACTCAACTGATTAAAACCAAGGTGGAGAAAACTGAAACAGACTGGAGGAACTGGAGACAAAGTCTTTTTTGCTGATGCGATTGGGTAAAGGATAGGTTAGCAGGGGTCAAACTAAAGCCTGTTCTACCTGATGCTGGACTGCAAGTGCTGCCTCTCGCTTCTGCCTAATTGATTACCACTGTGCACGTTGATCTTTCTGACAGACCATGTGCTTACATCTTAATTTAAAAAAAAATAAATAAAAAAAATAAACAGGCTGCAGCTGTTACAGTGAGGGGAAAACCTTTGAGCTGTGGGCATGGGTCTTCCCTACCTCTTGAAATCACAGGCAGTCAGATATCGGATAGTCCCCTGCAGTTTCTGTCTGGTAGGAAATAATGGAAGCTGTGATGGTGTGGAATTGAAAAATGCCATTCCCATCACTGTGATGCAAGCAGCTGCCTCCAGACTGTGCTGGATCTGCGGTGAATCCATCCCAGCAAGAAAGGTGTCACTGCCTGTGTTTCAGTGTGAATGTGTGCCGTGGGAAACTTGGGGCCAACACTGCTGAACTGGAGACGGGCTGTTAGGATTTTTTTTTCACCTCATGGGTTAGGCAGAGGCATGAATCTTCATCTCTAATTGTGACTGAGTACTGCATGAGGGTGGGACAATCAATGTTTTGAGAGGTTTTAAGGAAAAGCAAGGAAGCCCCCCCCATCCCTCTATATATACATACTCCTTGTACATCCCTGCTCAGCCCTGTTTGTTGCCTCTGCAGCTGGACTCAGAACTGACTGTACGGAAGAGCTGCAGATTGAAATGAAGAAGACACCCAGGGACTTTGAGGAGAAACTACTTGATGCATGTAGTGAGAAGGAGATGCTGGACATGGAGAAGCAGCAGGTGACTGCGGAGAAGGAGCTGGCAAGCAAAGTCTCCTGTCGAGTGAGGAGGTCCATCTCAGGCTGAGACACGGGCTGATGAGTTGGGGGTGGGGTACAGCAGGCCAGAGACTGTTCTCTACAAAGAGCTCTGTCCCTCTCTGGGGAGAGGTGACATTGGAAGGAGGAGAAACAATGATTAGAGGCTCCCCAGGTCAGAGATTTGGGGAGTGCCCTCAGGAGGCTCTGAGCCACTTTCACTTAAACAGGTAGAGTCAGGAGAAAGATGAAGAGGCTTAATGACACTGGTGCTGCTTCTGGCTGCTGCCTGCTTTCTTCTTCTCTTGATGGTATCCATAGACCAGAGGCCAGCAGGATCAGTCCACAAATGACTACTTTAATTTCTCCCCTACCCCAGAAGTTGTCTCTGAGTTAGCTTTCCTTGAGCTGATTCTCATCCTGCTCTTCTGCTCCACAGGCAGCTCTGGTGTTTTGTTGTGGTCTGAAGAAATTTGAATTCTAGATTTAACGTGAATAGAGTTGTCTGCCTTGAATCTTTCCCTCCTGTACTTTGTCCAGCATTCCCTTCTCATCCCTTCTTTCAGCTCAGCATCACTCAGGTCTGCCCTGGAGAGACCTGGCTTATGTGAGACTGACCCTGGAGTGTCTTGCCTTTTTCCTGGACACACAGAGTCCCCCCAGAAGTTGATAAGCATATTCGCAGAGTTGCTTTTTTGTATTAACAAAAGTGTGGGTGAGAAAAAGCAGAAATGTTGTGACTGTGTTTTTCAGGATGCCCAGTGTTAGCTGGCCTCCTTGGTTCAAGCAGTGTCCTACTGCTGCACCGAGTGCTGTGTTTGGCCTGCAGCCCAGGCAGCCTGTATATACTTTGCTCTTTGGAGGGCAAAGATCAAACAATTAAGGAAACTTTTGGATTTGAATGTGGACATTTCTGCTTCTAAGTCCCTCCTCTGATAGAATAGAAAATGCACACTGGTTTGTTGGTTTTTTTTTTTTGAGAAGTATTGAATACTTTACCCCTGAGAAAAATAACAGAAAGCAAGATAAAGCCTTCTGCAATTGTTTATACGAAACAAATGATCTTGAAATAGAACTTCTATAGAAATCCCTTTCTTGTTGACTACATACTTTTGTAAGCAGCTCCTCTGATGAAGGAGAGGAAGAAAAATGTCTGTGTTATTGAGCCTTCTCCCTCTGGCTGTTTACGTTTGACAAGATGACACAGCACAGATTGGAGGGAGGGAAACATTCAACTAATTTTGCTGCAGTACTTGGACTATTGGGACTGAGCAGTTGGTTGTGGCAGATCCTGCTCTTCCTCTCCCCCATCACAAGGCAGGAGTGAGCTGACCTGGGGACACCTCTCCTTTCTGAGATACTGGATACTGTGGGCAAGAGGTTTCATCTCGACAGGCTTGTCCTGCCTGATGCCAGGTTCAGGTCAAAGTCTGAGAGAGGAGAGAAGGGTACGTGGTGAAAAGGGATCATGCAGCACAAGAGAAGGTCTGTCAGGGTCTCTTGAGTTGTCAAACAGAAAGGGCTACAGGCTGACCGTGGTGTGGATGCACCACCGTAAGAGCACAGGCTCTGGCTGCCTTGCAGATCCACATACTTTCTTCCCTTTCTATCCTCCCCAACACTAGGATTAGCAGTTGGTACAGAGAATTGGGGTTTTGCTTTCCATGCTACACTGTGTCTGTAGCACCCCCTTTGATATTCAGGGACATAGATTGCTGAGGATCTTGGAGATACATATATAAATATGTATATATGGAGATATATATATATATATATATATTCACTGGCTTCCTAACATTTGAGATAGACTTAAAGCTCACCATGTGCCTGAGGCCTGTTTCAACCACTGGGTTGGGAGCAAACTCTACTACTGTGCTTCCAGCTGTAGCTTGCTTGCCAGACCTCTTCTGAGGTCATCCTGCTGCAGGAATGCATCTTTCCCTCTGTTGGCTCACGGGAGGAGGACGTCAAGTCCCCAGGTGATGGTACGGGTCACCTGTTACACTGCCTTCTGCTCTTTTTTCACTGACAAGGGAAGTTGGCAACATCTTGTGAGGATAAGGATGGGGGTTTGAGGTAGATCTGATTATTTGGGACATGCTTCAGGGTGGTACCATTTGCTCTGGGCAGCTGAGCATGAGCTAACCACTAGCACGTTCTTGTTTCTGCTTCAGATGGAGAGGCTGAAAGAAGATCTTGAAAGCACCAGGAGAGAAATGGCTTCGGGCTCTTCTTCCCTGCCTGCAGCTTCAATTCCAGGCACCGCAGGGAACATTCAGCCACCACCCATCCACCTCCAGGGACTCTTTCTTTCCACCACCTCCCATGAGGAATGAGTATTCCTCCTCCTGCCCTCGGCTTCAGATTCAGGGGAGCCTGTGCACCTCAATGGCATCCATGGAGATCATCTCCAAAGAAGATTCTCAGCCAGCCATACAACAATGAAGACCACACTGGGCTAAGGTAGGACCTACATTTTAAACACTACCTTACACCTTGTTCTTTTACCTCAGCAAGCTCGTCCTTTTCCCTGTGTCTCCTCTCACACCATCACTCTGGCTGAGGGGTTTCAGGGCCCTGTTTTCTGCACTCTATAGAAAAGACAATTTTCTGTAGAAGGAGGTGATTTCTTCTTTGCCTCTGCATGCACAGAGGGCAGGGCAGAGCACACAGGGACCTCCTGAAGTGCTTGATCCTCCAGAAACCATGCAGACGCCCAGCTTGCAGCATGCCGGCATGTGCTTTCCTCTGCCACCTTTGAAGGCTCTGGTGGACTAGAAGGTCTTTATCACTGATCTGAGCAAGCTGGCTTAATAAGGTGGCAGTCCTATGAGGTCCTCTTTAGCTACAAAGTGAGGGAGGGCTCTCCTGGCTAAGCCGTGCCTGCAGGATGCCTGCATCTTGGTGTGACTCACGAGCAGCCTGCGAGGCAGAGCCGACTCGGCTGTAGGCAGGGTTTGTGGCTGTGGCAGGACTTTGCCCAGTGTGGGCTGCTGCTCACCACTGCTGTCTGTGCCTCATCTTGAGTATAGATATGTGCTTTGTGCTTTCTTGCTGCACAGTCCATCTCACTGCTGCTTGATTACCTGTCCCAGTAGTGCTGCTGAGTAGGCTGCCTGGCAGAAATGTCTGCTTGGCACCACATACAGCCAGTTACTGCTTTCTCAGGGTTTTTTTCTCCTCTCCTTCCTCCTGCATTTCCAGGTAGATGCTGGGATCTTGTGCCCCAAGTCTGAGTGCTCTCTGTAATATCTCTAACAACATTTATGGAGCTATTTCCCCACCTTTGCACTCAAGGGAGGAGAGCAGCAGGATCCGGGTGCTGCGTGTGTGCATCGCCTGGGGAGAGGGAGTAAGTGCTCCTGCCCTCACAATCTCTGTCCTTCACTCTGCAGCTCCAGGCCTTGCCCTTTGGAAGGGACTTGCCCCTGCCCTGAGAGGACAAGGTTTAGGACTGTGTTATATCCAAGCCATGCGGCTGTGCAATAGAAAGGCTGTATGAATAGGAGGGCTTGAAATGTGATGCACACAGACACCCCCAACCTTATGTTCCTTAAAAAGGTGGAAGGGGAGAAAGGTCTTTTGCCTTTGAGCTTTTCTTCTCGGTCAGGGAAAGAGAACTGCGTATTCATCAGAGCTATCTGTTCTATCCCAGAGTGCATGGCAGTTGTTGTTGGGTGCCTCACCCCATGGCCAGCCCTGACCCTTCTGGCTGCTGAAGGGCACGGCCCAGGACCTGCCTCGGTGGTGGCACCAGCTGCAGGGGCAGCAAGATTGCACTTAAAGGCCATTTTACACTGCGGCTTTATCAGCAGCTCCCTGCTGTGCTGCTGCCACTGAAAGCATCTGATTTGTGTTTCCCATATTTTGATTTCTAAGGTGAAAGCTGTTTTTCTGAGTGTCCAGATTTTTTTTTTTTTTTTTCACCTAGGTTTGATAGTTTGAGGTGTTCAGAAGTGAGCTGCGTGAAGGAGAACATACAGGTGTTTTGTGAAGATCTGTGGTTCTGTGCTCTAAGCTAGAGGTGCTTAGGACAGGTAGGGTGGCACTGGATGTTTCTGCAGCAGAGCCAGGTGCTGCTTGTCCCGATGGCGATGTTATTTACATTCGAGGTTAAAGCTCAGTCGCTCAGCAATTCGGGTCTCGGTGCAGAGCTGCCTTTGGACACCAGGTGGCACATGGATCTGTTGGTTTGCATGGAGGCTTTGTGTCCCTGCTGCAGCCTGTGTTTCCAGCCCTGCTTCCGAGAGGGTCAGAGTGAACGTGCAGTCCTGGGGGTGGATTTTGGGGGGAGCAGAGTCCTGGCCGTGCTCTGGGAGAGGTCTGGAGGTGGCCAGGGCAATGCAGCACAACCTCCCAGAGGAAGGTTCTGCCATGGGACAGGGACACCTTTGACTTGATCAGGTTGCTCAAAGCCCCGTTCACTCTGACTTTGAACGCTTGCAGTGATGGGACACCCACAGCTTCCCTAGGCAACCTTTTCCAGTGTCCCACCACCCTCCCTGTAAAACATTCTTCCTTAGGACCAGTCTAAATCTGCCCTCTTTCAGTTCAAAACCCTTGCCTCCTGTCACAACAGGCCCTGGTAAAAAGTCTCTCTCCATCCTTCCTATAAGCCGCTTACCTCAGCAGCCATCAGTAGCTCCAAGTGCTGTCCGTGCCTGTTAAAATCTCCCTTTGTTTGCAAGCATAGCCTTAATTAACGGGGCTGAGTGTTAGCTGCAGGCCAGGCACTGCTCCTCTGCCTGGTCCCGCTGCAGCCGGAGCAATCTGGAGCTGAGGGTGGCATGGAAAGGTGCTGGGGTGGGCTTGTGTCCCCCACGCTGGGAGCTGTCCCAGGCCTTGGTCCTCTTCCCAGCCCCAAAACACAGCTATGCAAAGTTAATTAACCCAGCAGCAGCTTTTCCTGGCTCTCAGGCTGTTCCCCAGGTGTTGTGGGATAAGCTTGTACAGGGTTTGTACATCCACGTGCGTGGGTGGGAAATTGGGATCGGAAAACCCTTATTGCTTTGGGGCACTGCCCTGTTGTTTGCTTCTGTAATTAATGGGACTGTCTCCCATGGACTCTTGCACTGTCTTCAGCTGCGTTGCGATGGGTCCTTGGCGGCTCCGTCCTGCCTCAGTTTCCCTCCTCGTAATTCCCCAGAGCAAACCCAGGGTGCAGTGTTGCTGAATGTATCCAGCATGAGTGAATGGTGAGGGCGGAAACCCTGTGGAAGGGGCCGCAGGTGGAGTTAGGGGATGTGAGGAGAGGGCTTCTGAGGAGGAGGGAGTACTTCTGTACCAAATCCTGCTCCTGGGACCGTTGGTGTCAGGGCGGAGCAGTGGTTGCTTTTACCTTGTGTCCTGCTGCAGCCAGAAGCCCGTACCTGATGCGTCAGAGGCTGTTAGAGCAGCCTGGCCTAAATGCTCTGTCAGACCTTCAGGAACAGCCCTGGAAACGCTGTCGCTGCTTACTTTCCAGCCCAGTTACCAGGAGCACTTTGGATGCTCTCCTGAGCCTGGTTTCCCCCGCAGAGGACACCCAGCCTGTCGGTCTGAGCAGGGGGAGCTGCAGCCAGCACGTGCTGACACTGGCAGGAGCTGATTTTTGGGGCGCACTGCCCAAGCCGCATCTGGTTTCACCCCTCTAAACCATGTTCCCCACCTTCTCCACCCCTCGGAGGACAAGGGGAGCTGGAGAATTGCCTGCTGTGTCTTCAGGAACTAACACAACCCGGGCTGGCTGTCCCTCTCCTAGGCTAAGGTGCAGCATGGCCATGGTGCTGTCGTCTTCTGCCCTTCTCTGATCTTTTAGGGACTGAGAGTTTGGGGAGCAGAAATGTGGTTTAAAGTTGTCTCCCTCTCTTTGTGCTGAGCAAAGGGACAACTTGGCAGGTGACAACCCATGGGGCAAATATTCATTTCCAGCTTGGGTGCTGGGTCTGGGAGAGCTCTTTGTTCTCCAGAGCTGCCCTGGTCGCTGCTCCACATCTGCTGCACACAGGGCTCTCCGGAGAAGGAGCTTGGGTTTGACCTGGTTGAGTGCTTTGTCCAGCTGTCTCAATTCCTCCAGGTTGCTGTGCTTAAAAACTGCTTTTGTCTCCTTCCTTTAAGCTTCTGGGGTTTTACCATTAGCAGGTAGACAGTAGGGAGCATGTTGTGTTTCCTCCTTGAGGTCTGGGCAATATAAGAGGGATTTAACAAGAGCAAAAGGTCTCCCCAGAGACTTTCTCAGGAGCAGAGTGGCTGTAGGAGCAGTAAGGACTGGGCATCCCCTGTGGGTGTTCTGAGAGGGGCAAAGCAAGGGTAGGGAGGGAGCAGTGGTTGTCCTCTACTGTCAAACTGCCCCCGAGAAGCAGGGCTGGCCTGCAGGAAACTAAGTTTCTGGAGGTGCCCTGTCACCCGTGTGCTCTGGATCAGCTCTGCAGCATGTGCAATTCCAGAAACACAAAAGCTGTTGTTGGGTGCCTCACCCCATGGCCAGCCCTGACCCTTCTGGCTGCTGAAGGGCACGGCCCAGGACCTGCCTCGGTGGTGGCACCAGCTGCAGGGGCAGCAAGATTGCACTTAAAGGCCATTTTACACTGCGGCTTTATCAGCAGCTCCCTGCTGTGCTGCTGCCACTGAAAGCATCTGATTTGTGTTTCCCATATTTTGATTTCTAAGGTGAAAGCTGTTTTTCTGAGTGTCCAGTTTTTTTTTTTTTTCACCTAGGTTTGATAGTTTGAGGTGTTCAGAAGTGAGCTGCGTGAAGGAGAACATACAGGTGTTTTGTGAAGATCTGTGGTTCTGTGCTCTAAGCTAGAGGTGCTTAGGACAGGTAGGGTGGCACTGGATGTTTCTGCAGCAGAGCCAGGTGCTGCTTGTCCCGATGGCGATGTTATTTACATTCGAGGTTAAAGCTCAGTCGCTCAGCAATTCGGGTCTCGGTGCAGAGCTGCCTTTGGACACCAGGTGGCACATGGATCTGTTGGTTTGCACGGAGGCTTTGTGTCCCTGCTGCAGCCTGTGTTTCCAGCCCTGCTTCGGAGAGGGTCAGAGTGAACGTGTGGTCCTGGGGGTGGATTTTGGGGGGGAGCAGAGTCCTGGCCGTGCTCTGGGAGAGGTCTGGGGGTGGCCAGGGCAATGCAGCACCTGCACAGCCTGCGTGAGACAGGTTTTTGGGTTGCAGAGGAGCAGAGTTGCATATCCATGGCCTTTCCTGCGTGAGCTTCTGCACTGGCCCAGCAAATCCTCTGCCAGCAAGAGTGTGGCCAGCTCAGTGACCAGAGCTCTGGCCATGGTCAAACTGACTTTTCTCTGCGCTAACCAGCAGCGGAACAGCCCTGTCACCCAGACATTCTCTCCTTGTGAGCAATTAATTTTCTCTCTTGTTTTATATGATTCTTTACATACTGCAGCCCCCAAAATCTGAGCTGTGCCCTGGGGCAGTGCTTGCCCTGGCTGTGTTGATATCACAGTGCAGCCTGGGTGCTTCAGCCTCAGGTGTGCTGCCCCAAATAATTAATTGAAGGGCGTGCAATCATTTTTTGTATTGGGCTGTTTTCCATGTTAAACAGCCTGTGGATAAAGTTCCTTCCATATTTATCTCTTTTATTTTCTGGTAAGTGTAATCTAGAGAAGCAGGAGGTAGTAATATTTAGAGACAATTAAATGGTTTGGGTTAGAAGGACCTTCAAAGCTCATCCACTCAAACCCCCCTGCCATGGCCAGACTCATCCTTCACTAGACCAGGTTGCTCAAAGTTCCGTCCAACCTGGCCTTGAACCCTTCCAGGGAGGGGGCAGCCACAGCTGCTCTGGGCACCCTGGGCCAGGGCCTCACCACCCTCATTGTACAACGTTACTTATGTCTGGTCTAAACCAACCTTCTTTCAGTTTAAAACTGTTGCTCTTGCCCTGTCATGACAGGCCCTGGTAGAAAGCCTCTCTCCATCTTTTTTATAAGCCCCCATTATATATTGAAATGTCTCAGTAAGGTCTCCCCAGAGGCTTCTCCAGGCTGAACAACCCCACTCCCTCAGCCCCCCTCCACAGCAGAGCTGTCCCAGCCATCAGACTGTTTCATTGGCCTCCTCTGGACCCGCTCTCACAGGTCCCTGTCTGTCTTGTGCTGGGGACCCCAGAGCTGGATGCAGTGCCCCAGAGGGGTCTCAGGAGAGGGGAGCAGAGGGAGAAAACAACATCCCTTGACCTGCTGGCCACGCTGCTGGTGATGCAGCCTGGCTTTCTGGGCTGTGAGCACACGTTGCTGGCTCATGTCCCATTTTTCACCCACCAGTACCCCCAAGTCCTCCTCCACAGGGCTGCTCTCAATCCCTTCATCCCCCAGCCTGTATTGAAACTGGGGATTGCACTCACCCGGGGTGCAGGACCTTGCACTTGGCCTTGTTGACCCTCATGAGGTTCACCTTACTCACTGCTCCAGCCTGTCCAGGTCCCTTTGGATGGCATCCCTTCCCTCGAGTGAATCAACCACACTGCTCAGCTTGGCGTTGTTTGCAGACTTGGTGAGGATGCACTCAATCCCACTGTTTGTCATCAGTTACAATATTAAATAGCGTTGTCCCAGAAGAGACCCTTATGTGACACCACTCATTACTGGTTTCTATTTAGACACTGAGCCACTGACTGTAACTCTTTGGATGCAGCCACCCAGCCAATTTCTTATCCATCTAATAAGATCCAGAGCTTTGCTAGAAATCAGTGACTCCTTAGCTCCAGAAGGCCGGATCCAGAAAGATATTTAACTCCTAACGCATGGAAATGTAAGATACCATTGCATTCAGTGGGACTTCATACACCTGGCTAAGGGTTAGGGCTCTGAATACCTTGTGTGGACCCAAACCAAAGTTTCTCTTGAGAGTGAAACTTTTTTTTTTTTCTGAAAACACTGACCAGCACTGTGTACTAGCTTACAAAATGTCGTTTGTTGGTTTGCTGGGTCTTCCAGGTGCTCACAAATGCATTTAAAGCTTGCCACGTGCTCTTCACACGTCATCACATTTCCAGGCTGCTGGGAGGCATTGCTTCCTCTTGCTCATATATGTCTTGCTGCAGGGATCCCTGGTACAAGTGTCTCTTCTTGTTGAGACTCCCTTCCTTTTCCAGCCCAGTGTCCCTGCTTCCATCACCTCTCTGGTGGGGCAGAGGCCTTCAGGATTCTGCAAGTGTATCTCCTCCCTTCCTCGAGCACCCATGTGTGTTCTGACAACATTGGCTGAGGATCGGCAGTGAACAGGGGCAGAAACTTCTCTCTTCCTCTGTCGCTCAGGAGTGTTCTCAGATAAAATGGAGAAGTCTGTCCACAAACCTGGGAGCTGGTAAATCCTGGTTCGAAAGCGCCTGCTGGGGAGAGAAAATTGGGGGAGCTCACCCGCTGTCCTTCCAGCATCACAAAACGATTCAGGTTCAGGGGGTCCTCTGGAGGTCTCGTGTCCATCCATCCTGCTCCAAGTAAGGCTAACTCAAAAGTTAGAGATTGCTCAGGGCTTTTCACAGTCAAGTTTGAGTCTTTTTGAGGACTGAAATTGCCCCAGCTCCCTAGACGTACCTAGGCTCACTTCTCTGGTGTCTAATCACCCTTGTGAAAATATTCTCCTTATATCAAGTCAGGGTTTCCCCTGTTGGAGCTGGTGGCTGTTATCTCTTAGCCTTCTTCCTACTCTCGCTCCCTCATTTCTCCTGGAGCGATGTTGGGGAGCACACACTAACAGCATCAGTGTACTTTGACAGGGCTCTGGGAGCAGTGCTGGTGAGAAACTGAACGTTTATTTTTTTCAAAGGAGGCAGAACCTCTTTGGGGAACTTTCTCCCTAGATCTTTTAAGTGTTTCATCTCTGCAGAATACATGGGGTACCCGCTCCCTCTGTCGCACCCTAGGAGAGGGTTTTGAGCCTGTTCCCTGGAGTTTCTAGAAACCAAAGTCACTCCTCTTAGCACATATGCAATCTGTAAGTACAGGCACAGTAGTGGCTGGTCTGGGAGGTACTTGTACATTCCTGGTGTTTCTCACCCACATGTACTGGTGTCCAGAGAGAAGAACTGTGACCAGCTCGGAAACTTTCTTTAGCACAGCCTTGTATTTTAGCAAATGATGTTTTCAGCTTGCAACAGGCAATGGTGTTGCCTGTATGGCTGGGGCCGACCTTGCCTTACCCTTTAGGGCACGCAGCACTTTTCCTGCCATTGCTGTGCCATCCCTGGTGCTCAGGCACTGGTTCAGCTGCAGCAGACGGCCTGCTGGGGATGTTTTGCCGGGTGGAGGTGACGTTTCTAACAGAGGATATGTAGAAAAGTCAGTGGGAGCAAGGTCGAGCTGTGACCCAGGGCTGCCTCCTTGGGAGTGAGGAGCTGCTGCTGGTCCCCGTCGGTGCTGGCGCAGCAGTCGGCTGCCAGCGCTCACTTTTGGGGGGTGCTGCAGTTGATGAGTGGGTGCAGCTCTGGGATGCAGCTCCTGCCTATCCTGGGCTGCTGCCAGGCTGCAACCACTGTGGAAAGCACTTGGGATGTTACTGGTGGGCTCTCCACAGGTGTGTGCTGCTTACTGGGAGATACTGGGAGCCAAACTGTGCTTGTAGTGCCCGCAGTGCACATCCCTGGTGTTTGCACTGGGGTGTCTGCACTGGGCAGTGATTTTTTTTGCAATTTGACCTTCAAAAAGCCCCTGGGTGAACCCCAGGTTAGGGCCAGGGGTGCCCTAGGGTTTTTTGGCTTAATGTGGATCTTGGGGTTTGTCTGGCCTTGAAAAATGGGGGGTTTTCTCTGGGATCCCCTTGCTGGGTGTTAATATTTCCAGGTCCCTTGCAGTGCTGCTTTCATCCGCCAGATGTGCGCAGTTGAGCCACGTTGGCTCCGTTCCTGGGGATGAGGTCAGAGAATTGGGATTGGGAGAAGGGATCAGCTGCTTTCCTGACGAGGAGCTGACGCAGCTCTGCATCCTCCCCTGCATCCCCCCATGTCCCCCCCCCGTGACCTCCTTTTCCAGACAAAGAAGGGAAGTGCCGGCTGCGTGCGCATCCTGTCCTGCGCTGCTGGCAGCCCCAGCCCCCCTTCTTCTGCTCTGCCCCCCTCCCTCCGTCCCCGCTATGAACCTGGAAAAAACAGCTCAGCTCCCATTTCAAGGAGCCTTTGTCCTGTCAGACAGCCTTCTTTGGGTGATTTGTCTTTCTTTTTTCTGCCTGTGACAAGACCATAATTGGGAGGGGGTTTCCATCTGCTCCTGGAGGGAATCGGGGTGGGGGGTGTTCTGCAGGGAGAAATCACCTGCCCTGGCACACAAAGGCAGCTCTTGCCCCCCAGCTGGCATCAACAGCCTTTTGGGTGCTTAGTTACTAGGCAATTTGAGAGCAGGAGCAGGGATTAGCGGTATTTTGTGTCATTAAATTAAACGGGGATCTCTGGAGCACTGTGCAAGCCCCTCTCTTTATGCCTCTGTTGTGAGGCTCCCCACATCTCTCCAGTGCACCCCTGTTCTCTCAGCCCGTTGTGGTTGTGCTTGTGTAGTGTTCTTCTGTTCCAGTACCCCCAAACCCCCTTCCCTGCTGACATTACAGGCTCAGGTGGCTGCCCAGCAGTGCCAGTGCACCCCAGTCCTGCGCTCCCACGGAGCTCTGCCCGTCTCCATTGCTCCTGCCCCGTGGCACCGTCTTACCAGGCTGGGATCCACCCTGATGTCTCACTTGTGCTTTCCCAGCACTCCCAGACTGAGTCACCTAGGGCGTGCTGGGAATACACCCGTGTTTAGTAGCCCCAAAGCTATGTTTTGCAATTTTTTCAGTCCCTCATTGCTCACAGGATGAGGTATTCTGGCACTTCATCTTTTGGTACCACTTTCTATGTGGCCACAGTGCAAAAATTATTTCTTGTCAGCTCTGACCTGCCAAGGTCCCTACTATCCCAGTGCCAGTCTTGCTTGTCTTCTGCCATGCAGGATGACACGCCTGGGGTTTTTGCAGCTGTAGAAATTAATAAAATCAAGCCTCCCTGAGTGTCCCATCCCAGGTGTCCCGCTCTCTGCCTGTGCCCAGGCATGCTGCTGCGGCGGGAGCATCACCGCAGAGCTCTGGCTCTGGGTCAGCCTCACCCTGATCCTGCAAAAAGGACTGTTCTCACCTAGAAAAGGCCTTTAAAGGTATTTTTGTAGTTAATTATCTAGCCAGTGGGACCTTCTGTGTGTGACTTTGTGGCATGTAAGTGCTGGTACCCCAGAACTGGTACTTGTCAGGCTCTGGCCTTGCAGGCTGGATGGGTAAAGCTATGGTGCCAAAATGTGTGCTGGGCACCCTGCTTCTCATTGAATTTAATCTTTCAGTGTTAGGATATTACCTACTGTCACCCATTTAAATGTTTTCTCTCTTATTCTTTCATTTTTTTAAAACTCCTTCCTTTTCTTCCTCATTCTCCTTGGTGTTTCAGTTACTGCAAAGGACTCGGGATCCTGGATCTGTTTGTGGTTTTTGTCTCATAGCTGAGTGATGCTTTTTTGGTCCTTTTTGAACTGATTCTGGGAAAACTACCTGCGAGATTCACATGGGAATTTAAGCCTCAAATTCATCTGGATTTGGCCCTGTGCTGACATATTCCTGGCTTGGAAGTTGGACGCTCAGGAAGCGGCTTGCAAGGTATCCATGTGCTAATTTTGTATGTACCCTTTGGTCCCTAAACCTTTCTTAGGGACAGCATCTGGTCACCCCAATTCAGGGGGGTGCTGGTTCTCCCCCTATGTCTGTCTTGAGCCCTTTCTCCCATCCCTGGGCCTGGGCATATTCCCACAGGAGGTAACACCAGGCTTCGGGCACTCACCCTGATGTGGAACTTAATACAGATGAAATTTGGTGATTTTTCTCAAGCCTGGAAAAATATGTAAATGTGGAGGGTGGTGACATTAATTGTTGGGAGTTGTATGTGTGAAACATGCTGGATTTAATACAAAATACTATGCTTTTCCTAAGAATTGTGAATGTAACACAGTGAGTAAAAGCAGAATATAAATGGGGCGGTGGGGAGAGGCAACCAGGAGAGCTTAGGAGGCAACTAGGCTGCTGAAGTTTTTTAAGCAAATAATTTGGCTCTAATGACAATTTAAATGACCCAGTAAGGGCTGGTTGGGGTCTTTTTTTCTGCCTGGAGCCTGTGGGGCTGGGGCAGGGCTGGAGAGCTGCTCCCCCTCACAAGCGGCTCATCCAGCGGCAGAGGGTGCTCATGCACTGCTGTGCAAATCCTTCTTCTCCCTCAGCCATCTTAGGCAAAGTGTTTTCCTTCCCTGCAGTCTCCATTTTATGTTTCTGACGCAGAAAATAAAAAGGTTGTTGGGGGGGGGGGAGAGGGCGGGATGGGGGAATAACAGGATGTGCCAAGGCAAAGCTTGGCGATGGATTTCTCAGCACTGGGGCAGGATGTGGGGCTGGGGAGGGGAGAGGCTGGGAGCCCTGATTTGTACCCAGAGGGATGCAGAGTGTGAGGGGCTCTCGGGGAGGGGGCAGGATGCCAGAATTGGGATGGGGGGGGGGGGGGGGGGGGTGTGCAGTCTGCAGAGAGAGCTAGTATTTCAGATGAAGTGCTGCTTGGAGTGCCCCCCTGCCAGCCCCCGAGGCTGGATGGTGCCCCCCCCCCCCCCCTTCCCTTGCTGTCACAGGATGCTTTAGCTGCAATGCTGCTTTTTTTTTAACCCCCATCTCTGTAGGAGTCTGAGCAGACCCCGCAGGCTGCCTGGAAGCAGGATGGAGCTAAGGTTTCACTGCAGAGCTGCTCTTGTCTGGGCTCTCCTCAGACAAGAGGGACTTTCCTGTTTTCATTGTTCAGGACACTGAGATCTATTCTTACTCTTTTTTTTTTTTTCTTTTTTTTCCCTTCCTGCTTGTGCACATTGGGGGAGTGGGTTGTTGCCCCAGGTTTGTTACCAACAAATCCTGGCAGCAGCACCTTGCCCAGCTGTGGGGAGAGCCTCAGGAGACCTGCCAGCATCTGATCTTGAGTAACTATTGTCAGCGTCTCTATTTGTAGTAACTGTTTTTGTGTTATTCATCACCGCATCCTTCATGTTGTGCAGTGGAGTGCTTAGGGGCGAGCGGGCATTTCCCAATCCAGGATATGAAGCAAGCCAGCAAACCAAACTGCTGGAGGCTTCTTCAACAGTGAACTTGGCTGAACCAACCAGACAAGGATGGGCTTGGAGATGGACTCGGGCATCTGCGGTCCGCTCCCGTTGCCTCCTCTGCAGGCTCTTGCTCTGCGATGAGCACAGCCCATCTTTCCCTTCCATGAGAGGTGGTTGGCAGGAGACAGTTTTATAAACCTCTGTAGGGCTCCTGGGTTTGTCTGGGGTGTTTTTCAGACTAAGGGGGGCAGTTTAAGGGTTTTCTTTTGTGGCATCTGTTGTTCCAATACCTGCAAACCGAATTGCTAGGTCCTCACCCTTACAGGTTATGCACACAGAGATAGCAGCTGGCATAAATGCATTCAGTTCCCTTCAAACCAACTGAAGCTGCCAGCTCCAAAACCTGCCTGAGGTGTGGATTAAGTACTCCGCTGTTTCACCCAAATCCATCAGCAATCTTGAACAAAAATCCCTGGGGAAGGCTGGCTTGTTTAAAGTCTGTTTAGATGAGTCTGCACAAGCAGCTCATCTGTCAGTGGTGGGGAGATGGAGGACATCTCTGCAGGACTGCTCAGTCACTCCCTTTTATACACATTTGTTCCGTCCTGGTTGCTCTTGTGCTTATCAGGTCCTAGACCCTGTTTTTCTCAAGTTCTTACATCCCCTTTTTTTGCTTTCCTTAGAAATGTGATTTTGCAGCTTAATGGAGCTTTTTGTTTTGCTGTTACCCAACTGCTCTGTGCTTTTTTTTTTTTTTTTTTTTTTTCCCCCCCACAGCCATGCACAAGGATGCTTCTCAGGAAGATAATAAGCATCATAGGAGCTGCTGTGGTTTCTGGGGATAGCTAGATGAGTATCTTTTCCTTTAAATATCCTAAGCTAAAGCGCCCTTTGTTTGTGATCTTGTGCATGCCCACATATACGAAAATAGGTCAGCGGTTCTGTGCCGGCAGCAGCCGTGCTGTCTGCTCGCTGGCCCGGGGCGTCAGCGCGGCTGCGGGGGGAGCAGCACAGCCATAGGTCAGCTCCGAGGGAGGGATGCTCGTCCTCCCCTGCCTTGTTACTGGGCAGCCAGCGTGCTGCTCTGGGGACCGGTGGGCAGGGTGGGGGGGACAGCCGGTGGGGGGGACAGCCCCTGGGGGTCTTACAGGCTCCTGCAGCCCAAGGTGTCAAAGGGTGAGCGCTCGGTGGAGCTGCTCAGGGTTGGGTTTCTCCGTGCTGCTTCTCCCCCCTCCCCATGGTTGGGGTAGAGCAGGAAGGGTTGTCTTGGCTTTCACGGTCACCCTGGGACAGGCACAGACCCCCGCCCTGCTTGTTCCAGCCTGCGATGAAGCAGTGAGTTTTCAGGCACCTAAGCAGTGGGTTGCCCCAGTCATCCCTCCCCTGGTGTGGAGCTGGGGGAGGCAGTTGGAGTCTCAGGACAGGGTGCAAGCCCTTTCCACGCTCCTCTGTAGGGTCTCAGGAGCATTGGTGGGGCCATTCGTGCTCCCGGAGAAGGGGGTGTCTGTGACAGCCCGACTCCAGTGCAACGCAGAGGGAGGGGGCCATTGACAAAAGGCAAGAAAGTCTAAAGACTGTGATGATGTTGGGCACCTTTCAGTCACTCTTCCAGCACCAAACCTGCAAGCGCATCTCCTGAAACACTTCCCCTCATGCCCCTCCACAAATCCTTTGGCATTCAGTGTCTCGCACTGAGCTTTGATGTGTGGGTGGATATTGTCAGGCCTGAAGTCTCTGCATTAATTTAAGGCAATAGATCTCTTCAGCAAGACTGTCTTGCTCTGTGTGAGCGAGTTGCCTGTGTCTGTATCTGTGAACACCAGGGAGAGCAGCAGTCTGATCTTTCCCAAGCCCTTTGTAAAGACGTTTGCAGCATGGGGCAGCCAGAGCTTTGATACTTATTAGGAGAGCAGTTCTGGTCAACCCTTGCACGAAGGAAAGCTGCATGGTTACACAAGGGATAGCTCCTTCAACAGGTCATGGCTCACCTGGATTTGTGTAGTCAGAAAAGAAAGACCAGGAGGGCAAGAGAAGAATGAACCTCCAAAGAAAAAAGGGGAAGGAGAGTGAGTTTGGACAATCCTCTGCCAGTAGGACCAAGTCAGAAACCATTTCTCTTTGGTGCTCATCAGGGGGTTGTTCCTTAAAGCTTGACTGGTGATTCTTCCTGGGCCCTGGCAGGTGTTTTCCTGGGGTTTCTCTTCTTGACTTACAAAAAGATCAAGACTGCAGTCCTGAGGCTGTGCTGAGCACTAGTGCGGTGCAGATGAGTTTCCGTGCCTGACCTTTCATGTAAGGATGGGAGAGACATGTAGTCAGGGAGCTATTTGTGCTGTGCACCTCTGGGACTTTGCCCTGGTGCCGGTCCAGGCAGCTCTGTCCCACTGGTTAGTGCACTTCTCTTGCAGAACTTGTTCAAGCTGCTGCTGCAGCTGGTGAAGCTCAGAAAAAATGCAGGTCTGGCAGGGTATGAACAGTTTGGGGTAGCGGTAAGTGACTTTTCCTCTAGTCAGACAAATAGAGATCACATGAGCATCTTCCCCTAACACACAAACTGCATTTTTCACAGTTTCATTCCTTGTGTGATGCCCCAACCCATCTCCTGCTTGATTTTCCTTGCAGTGTCTCTGTGTTTCCCCTGCCTAGTGTTGCACAAAAGATGACGAGACAGGTTAACATGCGCACAGATTTATTCTCAGGATCTGATGCTAGTGGCAAGCATCAGCTACCACAGTGAAAGTTCCTTTTTGGGGTGTGTGGAGGGGGAATAAATGGGAGAAAAGAGAGAAAAGGGAAAGGGAAAACTCCCCGGTGGCCACCTGGAATGAGAAACAGCAGGAGTCTCCCTGAATAAGCACTTTCTCCAGTGTACCAAGGAGTCCCCCAAATACTTTTACTGCAGTAACTCTTTGGACTCTTTAGATCTTGCTCTGTCTCCCCGTTGTCAACCCTCAGGCTGAAAGTGTTGATTGGAGCAGGCTTTGATTAGGTGCAGATGCTGCAGTGCTAATTTGCCCATTAAGCTTAGTGCTGCCCATCCTTGGGTGATGTTTAGTGGTTGCTTTAATGACCTTTGTCTCCTATTGTTGTCTACCGGGGGCCCTGGTATGAGGTTACAGCTTACAGCACTAAGCAAGGGCAGGAAAAGGAAGATCAGCTCTCCCATCAGTGGTAATTAACTATTCTGCTCTAATTGCTTCCCACTGCAGCAGTACAGCACAACAGACCTGAGCTGCAGGGCTGATTTAGAGGAGATAAGGGAGAGGCTTCAGAGTTACACAGGTTATAGCACTGTGTGGGCTCAGGGGTAGTCTTAGGTCTCAATTTGTAAGCCCTTACACGCTCTCGAGGAAAATAACACTGGAAAGTCTCTTCTGCCTGGTTTGTCTGCTATACACCCTGTCTTACAGCAGGGACTTTATTTCCGTAGTCTCATTTTCTTCCTCATCCTGCTTCCTGATAATGTTTTTTAGCATCATTATGGCCAACCAGTGATGAATTTAAATTCTGTGCTTAATTTGTCAAAAAAAAAAAAAAAAAAAGGCTACCAATGTCTTTAACCTGCTTGGACAGCAGTAATTCTCTTGGGGCTGCTTAATCAGTACCAGCTTTATTATCTGTGTTTTCAAATAGAATGACTATCTCTTCCTGTAGAAAAGGCAGCTTCATCATCTCACTTTGATGTGGGGAGAATCTAAATGAGTAAATTTTGTACTTGATGCATTTTTAAGACCCAAACAATATCTGTCCTTATATGTGTGTTGTAGGAAAGCTATGCTCCCTGTCTTTGTTCCCTGTGTACAAGATTTCATAAAGTGTGTGGTTGCTTGGCTTCACACTCCCAGCCCCCACTCTACTTTTTTTAAAGGCAAGGGGAAAAAAAAAAAAAAAATCTTCCCAAAACATCTTGAAAGGGTCTCAGTTATCCTATTTTTTTAAGATGCAGAACTCCGGGTTGTTCACATAAGAAAAATATGATGTTTGAAATGCAAAAGCATCTGGTAAAATTCCAACAGAATAAGTCATGTTCTCCTGCCACGTTTAATTCCAAAAAAAAAAAAAAAAAAAACCAACAAAAAAACCCCAACAATTTGGCTGTGCAATTCTAGTAGGAAACTCCCATCGGTTTTTTTTTTTTTCCCTTCAGTGCAAGAAGTCTTCAGATTGTCAGATCTAAAAAGCCTCTTTTAGCAGATGCTTTTTCGTTATGTTTTTACAGTCCAGTTTAGCCTTGCTGTGGGATAACGAGCAAGAAGAGAGCGAGGTGGGGAATGGGAAGAGCAGGACCCCATTTCGGATGAATCCTGCACCAAGGACGACAGGGTTAAAACCGTGACCTTAAATGAGAGCACTGCTGCTTGTTGGAAACAGGGCAGTGGAAAATAAATCTGATCTTGTTCCTGACACTGGAACCTTTGTAAGGTTTGAGAAGTACAAAAAGGATTAAATACCTCAGAAATGCCTGTTCCTGGGCTTTTTTTTTACTTCTATTGATTAGAATACCATTTTCACAGTTAAGATGCAGTCAGGGCTTAGAAGGACTCTGTCCAGGAAGGACAATGATTCTGCCATCGCTCAGCCCTTGCCAATGCCCTTTCTGGATGCACCTTCTCTTATGTCCAGCTGTGTGTAACCTGCCTACTGCCTGCAGCCTGAGCTTAGTCTCCTTCCTCCTCCGCAACTCCTGGCCAAACTTAGAAGCCCATTCCTGGCCATGATAATGCACACCTGGTCTGAGGTCTTCTAAAGAGGGTAGATTTGAATTAGATTAAGGCAGAAATCGTTCCCTGTGCGGGGGTGAGGTGCTGGCCCCTGGGTGCCCAGAGCAGCTGTGGCTGCCCCCTCCCTGGAAGGGTTCAAGGCCAGGTTGGACGGGGCTGGGAGCACCCTGGGCTGGGGGAAGGGGGCCCTGCCTGGGCCAGGGGAGTGGGACTGGATGATCTTTATGGTCCTTTTCAACTCAAACTATTCTATGTTTCCCCTTCTGGATGCCTTGCCCGAGGATGGGATCTGAATGCAAAATGGCTCTGGAGTCAGAACCCGCCTGTTCAGAAAACAGTTTTGGTTGCTATAACGAGTTGGGAAGGAACACAGGTAACGGGCAGTTGTTTTTTGGCACCTGCCTGTACTCAGTCATGGGGGTCTCATCTAGCGAGCTGCTTCAGAGACGTGTCTGTGCTGCTGCAGGACCCTGTGGCACAGACGTGCTCGATGACGGTCCCTTGAGAGTCGGTCAGTTGGTGCTCATGTCAGGAAGCATCTCTTTATCTCTGTTTAAACACATTTTTCTGCCTTATCTGCCTGCTGATTTCTGTGCTTGTCGCTGTGTTGGACTCTGACTCAGGTCAGCAGGAAACAAATGCTTGATAGGTCTGAAGTCTGTGGGACCGCAGGCATGGCTTTAGTGCTTTCTGCATTTGATCTTACAAGTGGGAGCTGGCAATGGCAAAGAAAAAGATTGCTGCCTGCCAGTCCTAGTGCCTACACACATCCTGCACCTACTCACTGACCTGACACTAAGATTTAATTTTTTTTTTTTTTTTTTTGCTTGGTAGAGTGGGCCTGAGCATGATACAGTGTGTGGGCTCAGTTGATTCAGCTAAAAGCTGGACCTAATGTGGGTCTCTGAGGGGTGATAGCTTGGGAACTCTGGAGTGGGTCTGTACAGAACTGGAGAAATTGGCTCTTCAAGGCAAGTGCTTTTCTGTGGGCAGCTCGGGGAACTGGTTGGTACCTTCTGGGTTTATTTCCCAGCCACCTGCATGTGGGCAGCTAGGAAATACACCCAGAGGATTTCCGGCACCTGGAAATACCTGCTGGCTAGGCAGGTATGGTCATTCTGTATGGTCCTGTTTTCCTGTCCAGTTTTTCTCATGGCCAGCTTCCAAGACACAAAGTCCTGGGATCAGAAGTGATCCCAGTGAAAGCAAGATGTTTGCTGTGGCTGGGGAACAGGGCTTTGCATCTCGGCTGTTCTGAGCAGAGACAGTTTTGCCTCATTGCTGCATCTGTGGCTGCAAAGCCTTGAAACTGCATCCCAAAGATGCCTTATTTGTGTTGTTAATTTGTGTTGTTACAGTGGAAGCCTCTCTCCCCTTAGGGCTGCGGCTGTGCTGTGGTGCGCAGGGTGGCGAAGGAAAGAAACATCGATGAAACGAGCGGATGCGATGCCTGGAAGGAAGGATACCTATTGTTTTGTCCTGTTGATAAAAGGCTGGTGGTGCTGAGTCAGTGTCCAGGGAGGAAGGAAAGCAAGAAGCAGCAAGCAGCAGGATGTGGACTGCAGATGTATCCGTCCCTCAGATGGAGGATGAAATCTGTGTCGAGCGCCCGGCAGCTGCCCCCCCCCACACCCCCGCTGCTCTGCTCTTTGTCTTACCTGGTCTAATATTTGCATTCGGCTAATAACGTAATCACTAATTAGATCATGAGGCATTTGGCTATTTAACAAACACAGATAATTATATGTATGTTTCTTTTCCGAGTTAAATAAAGGTGGACCATCCACCTATGTTCAGATAGGTAATTATTTGTCCAGTCCAGTAACTGATGTCACTTTATCAGCTTAAATCATCATGATTTTTTTTATCAGCTTAAATCATCATCATCATCATTCTGAGTCCCATATCCCTACATATTATCAATAGATAATTACTCCTTCTAACATACAGTAACATCTCCAGTATAACTCTGTCCCATCCCTTGTCCCAGGCTGCTGAGCCAACCCCGCTGCGCTGCACTAGAGTTGGGCAGGTCCCTTCACTGTGTCTTTGCACCCTTCTCTGGGACTGTCAGTCTTTAAACAGCTTTAAACAATAGGTCCAAAGAAATCACCTTTTTTATCTCATTTTGGAGACAGGAGGTTTTTAAAGCATGCAGATGTTTCCTGTTGTGTGTGTCCCATACCAAAATACTGCAAAAAAAAAAAAGAGGGGAGAGAGCCTTGGTGCTGGCTTGGTTTGTATTTAGACTTCAGAGCGTTCACATCTGGCAGGGAAGTGCACATAAGCATATGTATGAGTGTGCTTTGCCCTTGGTCTGAGCACACTCACCATCCAGGAGCAGGAAGGACCATATTTCCTGGGGGATCTGCTGCTGAGGGAGCACTGAGGTGTTGCCTGAAGCAGTTAATTATCAGTGTGTGGGGGTGATGTACCCGGATCTAAACAGGAGTGGGTTGGGGGGATGAGCCACACTTCTGGCAGTGAGGTCAAAGGGATATTCAGGGACTATGTCTGGAGTCTTGATGACAGTTGCAGGGTAGAAAATATGCTGCTGCTTAATGCGAATATTTTAGGAATGTCATCTATTTTTATGCCTCCCTTTTTTTTTTTTTTTTCCAGTGTCTGCTGAGAACTAAAAGAAAAGCTTAAACATGACAAACGGGCAGATTTTTCAATGTGCAGTGTAATATTCTGAATTTTCCAGCTGACACAAATGAGAGTGACAAATCTGTGGAAAAAATGACAATGCCCTTTTGCTTTTAGGAAGAAAAATGTTTCAAAGTGGACGTGAGCTATGGCAGTAGGGATTCACAGGTCTTGGCAAAGTTTGGAGACGGAGAAAGAGCAGAAGGGTCCATCATGTGGTAAAAGGCATTTCTGTCCTGGTGTGGACCACAGTGTTCCTCTGCAAGGTGTGGGGGATTCCTGCAGTGCTGCAAGGATGCCGGTTGCCATCGGCAGGGGATCCCTGTCACTCTGACAGCCTTGGGCAAAGGGATTGCTGCTCTGTTCAGTTGCTGTCTAAAAGTGAGTTACCTGAGGGCATTCCTGGGGTTTCTGGACTGCTTTGAGGCTGGTGGTTTGCTGGGAGCGCCGTGGGCTTCCCAAGGGACACTCTGAGTTGCTGGGTGTTGCAGTGCTACGATGGATTTTGAGCAGTTGGGGCTGTACCATGAAATCTTGCTTTTGCAGGTGTGTGCCATGGGGATGCCATCCTGCCTGTGAGGCAGAGCATAAGCAAGATGCTGCTTATTTGCCAGCTGCATGTTCCTTCATTTCACCCTTGACGTAGGAGGTGTAAGCATCATGCGAACACTGAGCAGGTTAGGCTGGGTTCATCTCGGCACCCTGGCCTGGTGACGGTGGCATCTGTGCCACTGCTGAAACCTCTGAGTGGAGAGGAACCACGGCTGAGGTTTGAGTGATGCAGCACTCCGTGGTCTGTTGCTCGCTCTGATGTTTTCCACCTGATGTTTGCTTTATGGTCCTCAACTCCTGGGTTTCACAGCTCCGTTAAGGATGCCAAGACACAGTATGAGAAGTTGCAAATGATGTACTCAAACACAGAGGACCTCTACACGGTACTGGGCCAGTGCTTTTTTTTTTGACCCCCAGAAGATGACTGTTGATAACATCTTCATAGAACCGAATAACTTTAGAAATAGGTTTTCTAAGATGCCCTTTTCTCCTCTTAATTCTTAATTTTTCCTTCATTGCCCAGACCTGCCATGCTTCTAACTCCCCCTTTCCCAAAGAGGGATGTTAACCGCTTTTGTGCGGTTTTTTCCCCCACCTGACCATCCTGCAGACCCGAAGCAGCTGTTTCTCCTGTTCTGCAGCAAGCCATCACAAGAATCGGAAGCGGCATGAAACAGATAAGCTGTGCAAAGCTGAAGAAGGAGGAAGCAGAGAAGACACGCCAGGAATGACAGGATCAGAGAACGGCTGGTAGACACAAAGGCAGGTATGAGATGCAGTTGGGTGTTTGGGACAGCAGAAGTTTTGGACTGGCTGCAAAGCCCTACTAATGATGTGTGAGGAGAGAAATGCTCTGCAGCTGGATTCCCAGGGATGGAGGCTTGGGACAGCATGAGTGGTATTACACTCTTCTTACTGAGAGGATAAGTCCTGAGAGCAGAAATCTGCAGGTTTGCCTGCAGGGCTTTAAACTTAGGTGTTGGACAAGTTAGAGTAAACCCATCTTCAGCAATGTGCAAAGCCTACTAAGATACAGAGAACCTTGCCAAACCTCAGGGACTGCTTGAGAGGCTTTTTGTTTCCATAAAGTGCAGCAATTTGCATGACACACCAAAAGCCTGCACGGCCACTCAGTGCTGTAGTCCTGTGCTCCATCTCCTCCCTTGCTTTCTTGGGAGGCCCAGTGGGTATTAGCATCGGAGCCCTTCTCCCCCCTTCCCAAACCCTTGTGCTGTGCTCTGTTGGTGTGGGAGTCTGGCGTTAGGCTCCTCGATTCCAACCACATACGTTTCAGATTTCTTTGCAAATGTGTTTTAGAAGGGGGGAGGGGAGAGACCATAAACGATCTTACGAGCTTTCCCAGCGCTGTAGCCTGAACGTGGGAGTACCTAAAGCAGTGGGATAGCCTCTGTGGGACGGCCTCGCGATGATTGTGCAGACTCAGGTTCCTCATTTATCACCCTGTCTGTGCCCTTACCTCTGAGTAAGTGAATCCTACAATAGCAGGTACTCCTGCACCAAAACTGCGCTGCTTTCTGGGAGCAGAGTGGACCTGACATCCCCCCTGGCACTTCCCGATGAATGGCAAAACCATATTCTAATATTACTGTTTCCTGCTTTACCATGTTCTGATGTTACTGTTGTCTGCTTTCCTCCCTGGCTCCATACATGCTCAGGGATGTGGGTGTAGATCTGATCCTGTCATTTCTTAGTAAAACAGCCATTTCCACCACCTTTTTGCAACATTACCTGTTACATTAGGATGTTAATGAGTTTAAGGCCCCGTGAGCCTGTAGCTACCACAGGCACAGACCTGAAAGCCCACACAAGTGACAAGTGACCCGTCTCAGCAGTCATGGTTAGTCTGAATTCAACCTTCTGCTTGGTCCAGGAGGATAACGTGACTCTGTGACTGCCCTGTGCTGTCCCCGCAGCATGGGCTTTCTCCCTTAGCCTGCTTCCTGCTACCAGATGCATTCTTCTCTTCCAGCATATGGACTCAATTACAGTCCTTCTCCCTCGATTTCCTGCCTCTTTGGGTTTCCTGAAACACGTCCCCTCCTCCTGGCAGCTCGAACTCCCTCAGTGAGATGCTCTGCAAGCTCTCGCATTCCTCCCTCCCTCCCTCCCGCTGCTTTGCTGCCTCTAACAAGGTGGTCCTGATCCCCGAGCACGTACGGATAAGGCTGCAGACCCACACTGTCGCTTAGCTGAGCCCAGGAACCTCAAGGGCTTGACTCGCCACAGCAAAACCAGCCAGCCCACTAAATGCATGCTCAGTGTCTAGCAGGGCTGTGTCTCAGCTCCTCCTGACAGAGATCCGTGCCCTGCCTCACCACTGTTCCTAGATCACCCTGTAGTTTTCAGCCAACTGCTTTATTTGCAAGACTCTGCTGCTTTTTTTTTTTTTTTCCCCATTCTGTTCTGAGGCCGTGGGCTTTCTGAGCCCCTGTGCTTTGAAAGAAGCAGCGAACGGCTCTGGGTTTCTCCTGCGTGCCGTTTGGCTTCTTTCCTGGACGTCTACTCCTGCAGAAAAGCCATGTGCCCACGGCTTCTGCCTTTAAAGGCATTTGAGGAGGAAGGGAGAGGGAGCCCTTTCTTCTCTGTTAGTGTTTCTCTCAACCCCTGCCGGCTGCTCTGGGGGGCCCCCCGGCACTGCAGCATTGGGGTGCTGGAAATCTTCAGAAATCTGAGCTTATCCAAGGGGCAGGGGGAGATGGAAACGATTAAATCACACAAACGAACAAGTTAATGATTTCCATCCCCCTTGCTGGCATGTTTCAGTTTTCGGAAGGGGGTCTGGCCAGCAGCTGTGCCAGCAATTGTAGCTCAAAAAGAGTATTTTCTTTCTGTGTCAGCTTTCATCCACGGCCCCTTTGGATTCCCCTGGCTCCTGCAGATGCCAGAGTTTCCAGGGCTCCTGATGCCACGAGTCCCGGTGACTGTTTTCCCTCCCATACCCGGGGATGGAGTTAGATGATGGCGGGCGGGGGGGATGAAGGCGGCACTGTTTGCTCCCTGCCTGCTTCCTGCCCAAGCAGAGGAGAGGCTTTTTCCCAGGATACAAGTGACTCGGCAGCACTTGCAAATGGAAGGAAAAGCTGCAGCTTCTGCACCCCTGAACCCAGGAGTGCAGGGGAGCAACTTAGGATACAGCTCGGGGGACGATCCAACAAATATCTGTAGCTTGAGCAGTCCTGCAGCCAGCTTCAGATGCAGGAGCCTTATTGTATAATAAGGCTTAAATAATGTGTTTATATCTATATATATGGCTTATATATTATTACATACTCTATAATAAGCCTGGAATTCTGTGTGTTCAGGTTCTTTCATCTAAGGTCGTCGAGCCCCAGCTACAGGCACACGGGAATGGGTTGGACCTGTGCTGTTGTTTGAGCTTCCCCTCGATGGATGGTGCCTGTTCTCTCCTGGACCCACTTCCCCCATGAGGAGCAGTAACTCCTTAGGATCTCCTGAGTGCCAGATCCCTGTTTGCCCAGTACCCAGAGAACCCTCTGTGTGATACCAGACTAAACTCAGTTGCTGCTTTTCTTACCTGCAGCAGGAACGCGTCGGTTGAGTTGTGCCATCAGGAGCATCACCTTAGGTGTGTAACACTTCCCTCAGTTCCTACTCACCTTCTCCTGGTACCTTTTCCTATTGCAGGTGGTGGTGGAAGCACGGAGAGGGGAAAAGCCCAAACTTTTTGAATCAGGTAAAATATAAAAGGTGTTTAGAAGTCCCTGAGTACACTAAAGCTGGAGGGGAGCAAATGAAGCACCGAGGTGAGGCAGGAACCCTAAGTAGCAGTGTCACAGCATCCTTCCTCAGCCTCCCAGTCCCGTTGTCTGGCTTGGGTTGAGTTCAGTCTGAAGTCCCTGTTGGGCCACTGCTCTCTCTTATCCTCAGAGACCTTCACAGCAGCCCAGACCCTCTGCTTGGGCTCGGCACAAGTGGAAGGGTAAGTGTAAAGAACTAGAAAGCCCTAATAGATGCCAGTAGCTTACTGCTGTCTCTCATACCTGCCCTCAAAATTTCGAGAGCCCCCACGGGTGAATTTGGACTGCTTTGCTCTGAGGGGAGGATCTCTACCAGCCAAAGTCACGGTGGTGGGTGTTGCATCCCTCCTCAGAGCCCCCCAAGGCTCTGGTGACTTGTAGGGTGTATACCCGCATGCTCAATCCTCCCAGGGCTCCCTTCATTAGCCCAAAAGCTGGCTCTAGTAGCCAGGTTTCGTGGCCCAGGCTTCCCCCCCCCAGCACGCTGGTGCTGTCCCTGCCGCGTTTCCGGGGTGCTGGGTGCCCCCGAGGTGGGTGCCGGCAGGTGGCAGCCTGTGCAGGCAGCGCAGGCAGGCTCACGCAGATGCTTAATGGGATTTTATAGCTCTGGGTTTCATCGGGAGCTGTTGTCACGGAAACGGAGCTCTGCCGAGAGCCCCGCGCACTCGGCGTTAACCGCCTCGGCGCCGCGCCGATGGCCAAGGCAGGGATGCGCGGGGTAGCGAGCAGCCCCGGGAGGCTCCTCTCAAAGGCGTGCGGTGAGTGATTTTGGGCCTGGAGCTCACAACCTCCGCCTGGCTTTGCAGGGGCAGCAGGAATGGGCTGCTTTATTAAGGACTGGGGTTTTAACGGCATTTTAAAAACCTGCTCCTGTGCTGTCGGAGCCCTGCGAGGGGTGCAGAGGGGCTCCGTCCTCTGCCTGGGTGTTCTGGTCCTCTTGTTTTCGAGCTTGGGAGGTTCCCACGCAAACAAGATGGTGCGTGCAGGTCTCCCAGCTTGTGGGGAAAAGCGTCCTGCTAATGCCTGGTGCTAGCACATCTCATCCTCCACTGCAGCTCAGGCACCTCCTCTGAGCCTGTGGCTGGACAGGAGAGGGCACCAGAGCTGCACTGTCACTGGGGTGGTGGCAGCACATTTGTCACCCCTGCGCATGGCTCCCTGAGGGGTGACATCCCTGTTGCTAGGGAGAGCGAGCAGCTGAGGCCAGGCTAATCTCCTTAGTGGCCTGAGCACCATCACGACAGTGAAAGGGAGATTAGGGAGCAGGATGGCATTAGCCACCCGGGATGCTCATTGGAGAGGAGCAAGGAGACAACTGAGCCAAGCAGACAGGGAGAAGACCCTGAGGGGGATCAGCGGAGGAGCCAGAGGGGCCTTGGTCGGCAGCAAATAACCCAACAGCTGGGAAGTGAAAGGTTTTAGACTACATGACCAAAAATCCTGGCAGAGCCATCCCTGCCCCCCCCTCCCCAGGAGGAAGGTGTTGCCAGGCAGTCTGGGTCCTAATCCTTTCTCTCCCATCCAGAGCGGGTGAGGTGGATGCCTTTCCACCCCCTACAATACCCATGGGGCAAGAAAACATTCCCTCGAAGCATATACAGAGAGAAGACCCACAGGATTTTACCCCATACCTGAGAGACATGGAGGAATGGGATGAGGAATAGTTATTGTTCCTTTCTATGATACAAGAGGCAAAAGATGTGATTTTTCTGTAGCAGAATATGTGAGGCTGTTGCTCACAAAGCCTCCGTGAAGGAGTCCAGCTGCTGGGCTCTGTTCCCTGTTCCTGCCATGTGGGTGTCAGTAGGTCCTGTGCTTTCTTTGCAGATGGCTAACGGGGCCAGAGAGATGGATGCTTTACAGAAAGCTTTGCAGTCTGGCAGAGCAGGGGAGCACGGCAGGGTTAGGTGCTGCTCACCGGGCTGTGCCACCTCTGTGCTTCCTCCCGCAGAGAGCTCCAGGGCTGGTAAGCGATTGACAAAAATGGTGCCTACTATTGCTCCTTGGTGTTTGTTCCTTCCTCTCAGCTGTCAAGGAAACCACGGCATGGTTCGCATACCCAGCTGGTACTGCTGCAGTTGCTGACGTGTTGCATCCTTTTAATCCACAGCCAAAATAGCTTCTCCACCCCTCCATTCGTGCTGGCTTACACAGCACCTTTCACTGTGCACTCCCGCCTGCCATCATCTGTTCTCCTGCCCAGCTATGTGGACTGAGATGCTAGATTTTTTTCTCAGTACCATAGAATGATTTAGGTTGGAAGGGACCTTTAAAGGTCATCTAGTCCAGTCCCCCTGCAATGAGCAGGGACATATTCAACTAAATCAGTTTTTTCAGAGCCACATCCAAGCTGACCTTGAATAGTTCCAGGGATGGGTCATCTACCACCTCTCTGGGAAACCTGTGCCAGTTTTTTACCACCCTTGTAAAAATTCCATGTTTATATCTAGTCTGAATATAACCTCTTTTAGTTTATAGCCATTACCCCTTGTCCTATCGCAACAGGCCTTACTAAAATTCTTCTCCCAGGCTGAGGCACCAGAATTGTACCTTTTACATGCATGAATGTGGTTAAGACAGGGCTGTTACGCTTCTGTCAGAAAGACCTGCAAAGATTCGGAAAGAGTCGAGGTGGTAGTGGGATATATGGAGATATTGCCCAGGTCCCAGCAGCTAGATGAAAAGATAGAGAGAAGGGGCTTGTGCCATGTTAGGGGCAGAAGGAAGAGAGATCAAAAGGGTTTGGAAAAGGAGACAGCTTGAAAGCAGGTTCAGAAATAGCAAGGTTTGGGGAGAACAGTGTGAAGAGATGTTAGAGCAGCTCCTGTGCTGCTGACAGTGGTCCCTGTATGGGAGATTCTGGGTAGAAGGGCTGTGATGTGCTCAGAATGGAAAGCAAACAGAGAAAAACAGGACCCAAAGTGGGATTGAGGACACGTGGTGCTAGATCTGTGCCGTAGAAGTGGCCACAAGCCAGTGACCAGACCAAAAGAGTGCGGCAGATCTCTTAGCCAAGCATTTGGAAAAAGAAAACCAGAGTAGAGATGTAGAAGACACGAAGCTACAACTTTTCTGTCTCAAATATAGGAGGAAAAGAATCGGGAGAAGCATGTAGAGAAATCTCCAACTCCGTTTCAGCAGCATACGGTAGCAGTGGGGTGTTTGCTCGCCTGTAGAAAAGGGCAGGGATTTTAAGTGGTGGGCTGTTCTGCCTTTCGGTCTCAGCCGGGCCCAAGCCTTACGCGTGGTTGGTGTAGGCTTGCTGCCCCGGCAGACCCTGAGCAGCTTGGTGGCTGCGTGGCAGACGTGTCGTGGTGCTGTTGGCCGTGCAGGGTGCTTGTGGTCCTCCACCGGTGACGGGACCGTGGCCGTAAGCAACAGCAGCAGCCCAAAGCCTGTAGGTACGCGTGACCACGTGTGCTCCTGTACGCCGCCTCGGCTGTTGGTGACGGCGTGCCTGGCGCCCCAAGTGACATCTCCCCAACTTGGTTTCACCCCTCTGGCCCTCTCCCAGAGGAGCACTGTGTGCTCTGAGCGCAGGAAGCTCTCCTGCTGCAATCAAAACCCGGGGGGGGGGAGGGAGGGACACACACTCACTGCCTTCACAGCTGTTTCAGACCCAGCTTCCCGTGGAGGGGAAGGATTTCCCTTTCCACATCTGCAAAAACAAGGGGCCCTGCCCACAGGGTACGAGGGCCAAGAGGGTTCCCCCTTATGCCACACAGGGGTAGGAGCCAGGGCAGGTGGTAGCAGGCACATGATCCTGAACTCTGCCTGTCCTCGCGGGATTTCCTTCCCCTGTCCTCTGGGGTTTCCCCTTTTTTTGCTCTTTTCAGAAGGTGATTTCAGTGCAGCATCCGTGTGGTCCTGTCGTGGCTTAACCCCAGTGGGCAGCTAAATGCCACCAGCTGCTAAATGGCTGAACACCTGCCTGCTGAGGGGAAGTGAGGAATGAATTCCTTATTTCGCTTTGCTTGTGCTCTCAGCTGTTACTTTACCTATTAAACCACCTTTATCTCAACCCTTACCCTTCCAGTTCTGCCCCCCATCCCTCTGGGTGGTGGGGGGGGATGAGTAAGTGGCTGTGTGGGGCTGAGCTGCCCACTGGAGTCAACCCACAGCAGGTTCCAAGCCTGTGCTGGTTTCGGCATTACCCCATGGTGCTCCGAGAGCGTGTGTTTGCAGAGGATTCTGCTGGAGCCAGTGCTTCTCCGAGTGCTCCTCCCTGTGAGCCTCCTGCCTGATGTTTTGTGGTCCCCAGGAGATCTCCCAGTGGGACATATTGTCCTTCTCCATCGTCCCACTACCAGCTGTCAGGACATTTCTCCATTCCTCCGTCACGGCTGCCAGGGAAGACAGCAGCTCAGTGTATGAGCCTTGTCAGCTCTGATTTCTGACTCCTGTCCTGCCCAAGCAGCTGTATCTGTTCAGCCACAAGCAGCTCCTGCCCTAGACTGTGAAGGAATAGGAAAAGCCATCAGGCTTCTGCTTAATAGCTTAAGGACCCGTTGTGGGGGAGCGAGGTCAGCAAAAGGGGTGTGCTGCAGCCAGCCCATGGAGTAAGATGCGCCAACCACAGCAGGGCAAGCACACAATAGCTCAGTGTCCTCCTCCGGTCTGACCTGGGGCTTGTCCTACCCCCAGAGCTTCAGCCAGATGATTCAGAGCTGGTTTGTGGTTGAAGTGACTCAGCCAGTATCCTTTTCTGTCGCCTCGACGTCACGCATATGCCATCTGCTCCCCACCACACAGCAAAGTGAA
The DNA here is from genome assembly GCF_018691265.1 of Tyto alba. Lineage (NCBI taxonomy): Eukaryota > Metazoa > Chordata > Aves > Strigiformes > Tytonidae > Tyto > Tyto alba. Next base: position 21,646,736 of record NW_024881279.1, read on the forward strand.
GGCAGGAAATCGATTCTGATTCCATCGTTCCATCCGTCCCACTCTGAGCTTGGTGCTGGCCTGGGTACCCAAAGGAAAGGGAGCGAGGGTTGAGCCCCGCAGGATGCAAGGGGACTGTTCTTGCTCAGACAGGATGAAGCTGTCACGTACAGAGCAGATACGTTACCCCCTGCCCCATTGCTCAGGCTGTTGCTGGCTCTGCGGGAGGGAGGAAGATGTTCCTCTTGAACCCAGGTGATGCTAACCACAAACCGAGCCCAGGGAGCAGGGCAGGTTGCAGCCTTTGCCAGGGGGTGCAATCACACCACAACAAAAATCTGTGTATGCGGGGGGAGGAGGAAGCTGTTTCTAAGTCTTTCAGAAATATTTCACCAGTCCTCTGCAGAGCCACTGCAATTTCAAATCAGGGCTGCTGGGGATGACTAATAATAGCATCTTTGGGCATGGGTTTCTAGCCTGGCCATCCTTTGATCAAGCCATAAATACTCATTGCCCAAAATACTATTAATGTTCAGTAGCTGTAGTGTTTTCCTGTTGTCCTCCTGCTGATGACAATGGCATGAGAAGTCAGTTGATAAAGCCCAGCTGGCTTTCTAAAGTCTCCTAAAGAAGCTAAAGTCCCATGGGACAAGAGGGGAGGTTCCTACATGACTGCTAACCTGTTATTTAACAGGCTAAAAGTCAGGAAACAAAATGCATCAGGAAGACTGTGAAGAGTAGGAATATTTCTGACAATATTTCAGTGGGAAAAAACAAAGCACTAACTGTGAAGCGAGCAGGGGGATGCTCCAAGCTGAGCATTGCCTCTTGGAGCGAAACCTGGGGTTTATGGGGTTTCCATGGCAATGTCAGCCCAGTGCTCTGCGGCAGTTAAAAACCCCAAATCCCCACCCGAGATCTAGGAATCCCTGGGAAAGGAAGAAGAGGAAGGAAGAGCAACCACAGCGGTGGCTTTTTTTTTTGTTTTAAATGTGTTGTGCTGCCTGCAGTTCTGGTTCCCCTGCCCGAGGAGGGACATCATAAACGAGACCAGCTGTGGAGGGAGGCAGCAAGGTGACTGGGTAGACTTGGGGCAGCTTAATCCAGAAAAGGGGCGTGAAGGAGGTGTATGAAATTATAAACTGGAGATGTTTGTGTCTCTTCCACAAGAGCTTGAATGAAGCTGGGAGGGGCAGATTTAAATGCCAGGCTGTAGTTTCACAGCCCTCCTCTTTACAGGATGTTGCAGATGCTTATGGTTTACACAGGTTAAAAAAAGCAACCGAATACATTTCTGGAAGAAAAAGGTGGGAGGATGTGAGAAAATTCACTGGTTGAGAAAGATGAGAGAGTGTCAGTGGGGGTGTGAGGGAGTATTTGAGACCTGCAAGGAGCGGAGGCGGAAGGATCAGTCTGCTGGGTTAATGCCATGTGTTGGAAAGGGGGTTTGGCCTGGGGGAGAGCGGGGCTGCGGGGGGACAGCTCTGCCCAGAGGAGCGAGAAGCTTCTGCAGGTCGGGGCTTGGGAGAGGGGCTGGGGGATGTGAAAGAGCCTGGGGGGAGAAGGGGCTGCTGGATCAGAGCGGGACCGTTGCAGAGAGGAGGCTTTGCTGAGAGATGAAGACAAGAAGCGCATTGAGTACAGGATCTTACTTTCTTTCAGCTCTCTCTAACTGTGCTACTGGTCCAGCTGGCAGCTGGAGGGATGTCTCTCACCCCCCCACCCCCCCCTCCTTTCTGATGTAGCCCCGAGGGGATCAGTGCACAAAGCCTGGCAGCTCTGAATGCTCCCTGTGTTGTCTGCTCGAACCAAATGCTTCATCCCCCGCTCGCTGCTGGACTGAGGTGGGAGAGCAGCTCTCGGGCCGTTCTCGAGCAACCCGGCGGCAGCAACCTGAGACCACCCGGAGGGGCTGGCCCATCAGCAGTGCCCACACACCAGGGTCCAGCACTGAAAAATGCCCCCCCCTGCCCAGGTGATATCTGGCCAGCAGAGCTGGAAGGAGAAGGGAGATGGTTGCTGTCTGGGTTTGGAGGCTGCCGGTCCCTCCCCAGCCTGGCTCTGCCGTGGTCTGCATGTGTCAGACCTGCTGTGCACCGGGCAGAAGTGCTGTCCTAGCCTTCTCCTGCGCACAGCCCACGTTCCTCTTGCTTTTCTGGTTTCAGGGGGCGTGAGGGACAGACCCGTAAGTGATGTTTCCTGCATGCTGCACCACTGGTGAAATGGCCACTGTGTGGGGCTGAGGGGCAGGACAGGGAGAGGCAGACGTGGCAAGGAGAGGTGAGGAGTAGTTTCAAGGGTGCTCCAGGGTACGGAGAGGGCAAGAAAAGGGTGCTGGGTTCATGATAGCCATTTGGCAGAGTCTCCAAGAGGCTTTTAAATTCCGTACAGGAGCCTATAGCTTGTCTCCTCTGCGTGGCTTTGCGTGCCTGCCCTTGGTATTTCAGAAGCTGGGGTGACAGCATGAAAGTCTTTTGGTCCTGAAAGAGTTATTTTCCCATGCCTGCCGTGATTCAGCTGCGGCTTTATATTTCTGAGCTGGTCCCCTCCCTTCTGCCATCCCCTCCCAATCGTTAAAATGCATCTTCAGAGGCACCGAAGGCAGGAGCTTGTGCAGGCAGGGCCCGTGGCTGCGGCCGCGCTGGCCGGCCACTGCTTGCCCCTGGGACCCGCGGGTCCTCGGCGGCTGCTCTGGGTCAGGGCTGCCAGCTTGAGCCTGGCATCATGAACTGGAGGAGCTCAGGCCTTAAGCTGACAAGGCTTCTTAAGAGCAGGTGCTGTCTGGGCCTCGTTACTGGGATGCCGGTGCTCAGCTGCCTCTGGATGAGGCCGATGTGGGGGGGGATGTGTGGAGGTGTAATTCTCCGCCAGCACAACCCCCATGAGAGCCTGGCGGGCAGCATCCTCCGTTACACCGCCTCTGTCCTCTCCCCTGGGGGCCTCCTAAGGAGGTTGTGTCCTGAGGTGTGGAGTCCCAGTTGGGTCAGTGTTGCCCGTCGGGGAGCTACGCCTGTTGTCTGGGGTTGGGGTGAAGACAGACGGAGGCCTGAACCTTTAACGTGCTCCATTTTGCTGCCCTGGACCCCTTGGTGGGAACTTCTCGATTCCCCAGTGTCCTGAGGTCAGGTAGCTCCCCCAGCCCAGCCAGCTGCTGCCCACGAGGAAGATGGTTTGTACCAGAGCTGGCCTGGAGGTGCTTCTCCCCCCTCTTTTTAACAATGCCTTGTTTCAGAACCATGCAAGACCAGCAAAGCTAGCAAGGTGACAAGAGATGGAGGTGTTCTTGTGGAGACCACAGACATCATCAGCTGCTCCAGCTAGACTTTGTCCCTGGCAAAGGCAGAAAACTGCTGGACCTGTGAGAGATTTCAGTAAGTAAAATAGTTTTACTCTGGGATCTGTGCATGGCTATGAAGGGTAATATATTTCCTTTCATGCTTTGGGGGCCGTTTGTGCCATTTTTTGTGTCATTTTAGCTCTCCTGTCTAATCTTTGGTCTGCTCCTGTAGATAACTGAAGGGCCAAAGGCTTCAGCCAAGGGGAGTTAAAATCATCTGCAGTTCTCATGCTGGAGCAGACTGGGCAGAAAGGCAGGAACGGAAGGTAAAGCCACAGCCCTCCCCACACGTAGCTCAGTGCCGGGGTGCCAGCACAGGGACCCCGGGTCTTGCTTTGCAGGGTGCTGGCTCTTGATACAATAGTTTACAGTTGAGAAGCTTACGGCTTCCAGACGTTTTCTTGTTCTATTTTAATATCTTTGGAACGTTGAAGTAATGGAGTGATCCATAACAGCCCAGCATCATCTGGGACCAGCCCACAGCTCAGCTGCTGTCGTAACACTGCAGGCTGATCCCAGCCCAGGTAGGAGCTGGGGTACCGGGCGGGTGGAGAAGGGAATAGGGTGGCCGGGAATGCTCTCAGAGAGAAGGGAGATTGGCACCCTCTGACCTGGGAGAGTCACCCAGGGAGGGGTGAGCCAGCACAGGCGGTGCAGCGGGGTCTGGGGGGCCTTTCAGCATGGCTGGGGTCACCGAGCACGGGGCAGGTTCTTTTCTGAGGGAGCCTGTGCCCACCCAAGTGCTACTGGGAGCACTGGTCCCTCCTGGAATCACGCCGGACCTTTGCAGCTTTTAGTTTTAATGCACTTTTACGTTCAATAATAATCCATTTCTGGTTTTTTGGTAGCATTTCAGGTGTTCCTGGGGCTCGTTATCCCATCACGGGTTGGAAGCGCTAATAAAAAGCTGGGCGAACCGAGGAGACCGTGTGCCCCCGTGCCAGGTCAGCCCGGCAGCCCCGCGTGGCACGTGGCAGGGCCGCCGGTCCCCTCGCCGCCGCGGCTGCTCTCAGCAGGGCTCTTTGTGCAGGGCACGATGCCTGCGCTCTGCTTCAGATGCCGCTTCGTGCCTGTTACCCCACTCCCATCCCAGGTGCTCCGGCATGCAAACCTGGCCGTGCGTGAACCGGAGAGAATAACGGCGAGCGAGTGGCTGCAGATAAAAGCCCTTGGGAAGAGGTGGGCGCGTGCCTGCGCGCAAGAGGTTTGTGCTTGAAAGAGAAAAACGCTGATTGCAGAGGGGAGAAGGGTTGCTCTGGTTCAGCCTCGAGCAGCTGCTCAGGCAGGATGGTGCTGGCCACGGTTGAGGGACTCCCTGCACTCAGACCGGGGTGAACCAGGGGGCCCACTGCAAGCAAGGCTTGACCCCTTCCCCCCCCCACGAAGGGATGAGGGGGTCAAAAAGGGCAGCCAGGACAATTAAGACATCGGTCTCTCCGCCTTCTCGGTGCCTGGGGTATCAGAGGGCTCCATGTGGGGCCAAGAGCTCTGCCACCCCTGCGTCGGGGGGGGCGGGAGGCTCTGCCAGGCTGGTGAGGGCAGGCAGGAGTTGCCTTTGTGCAGCCAAACGTGGCTGTATTTAGCAGCCCCAGAAAGCTGCAAAATGAAAGAGAAATCAAGATACGTGAGCTGCTCTTGGAGCCTTGCCTGAGAGCTGTAATTTTCTTGTAACAGCTCCCTTAATATAAAGCTTTTTTTTGTGGCTTTGCAGCTGTGGGCAAGTGATGCTCTGGCAGCACTGTGTTATCATGACAGTTTGTATGTACAGAAGATGGAGAAATAAAGGGGTTTTTTTTGATATATAAATGGGATCTTGCATCCATGTCATAACTTTGATGGCGCAGAGACAAATTTGGAGCCTTGTGGCACTGAGCTGCAGGGACCTCGTCCGGGCTGGGGTGGGCTGCTGGGGAGCTGGAGCAGCATCACAAGCTGCCTGCGGTGGGCTGGGTGCTGCCACCATGTCCCAGGAGGAGGCTGGAAGTCCCGTTCCCTGCTCAGAAAATCCACCTTGGGAAACCTGGTCTGGTACCGGAGAGCCCAGATGTGGAGTGGGCTCTGGGGGGTGGAGGTCTTCCCGCTGCCCAAATGTCACCCAGGCTGAAAGCCAGGCGGGTGGGAAGCTGGGTGGAGATAGGAGGAACCCTCACTGTCCAAATATTTGCCATGATGGATATTCCCCGGGGATAAAACGGTAGGCAGAGCCCTAGTCACACTGCTTGAGCCTTCCTCGTCCCCAAAGGTGTACATATCTGTGTGGCAGCTCCGTGCCAGCAGTGCCCCTCCTTTCGACCCCGCAGAGGGCTCCTCCTGCCCTCGTTCTCTTGTGAGCGGCACCAGCCTGGCCACCCGCTGAGTTTAGAGGTTGACCCAGCCAGAAATCAGCCAGCCTGCAGCTCCCTGCTGCTCCGCCGGGATGAAGGATGCTTTCTCCCAGATGGCTACTTCAGAGGGACAAATGCTGTGCCGCGTGCTGGTGGCACTGGCTTGGTGGCACCGGAGGAGTTTGTCTTTGCGACTGGTTCCGTGCACGGGGCTGGAGCCGAGGGCGCAAGGCTGCGTCCTTCGTGCATGGACAACCGAGCCCGGGCTCTGTTCCTCGTCCTGGGACCAAGCACACGTTGCAGCAGCCATTCTGCTGCTGGAGTCCTGCTGGCATCTCGTGGTAGGTACCCCATGGGGCACCCAAATCCCCGCTGCGGGCAGCCCCATCCCCTCCTGCCCAGGGCAGCGCTGCCTTTACCCCCTGCCTGCAGTGGGGAGCAGCCCCCTGCTCCCCTCCGTTTCAAAAGGTGGTGGTAGGACATGACCAAGGGGGTCCTTGGTGTCCCCTGAAGCTGCTCCAGCCCCTCCTGCTGCAGCAAGCTGCCACCAGCAGCTCCTCCCCATTTCTGATCCTCCTCTGTACCTTCCCCACCCCCTCACAGGCACAGTCTTAGGGGGACATGACCACAAGCCAAGCCTGTGCCTCAGACTGCTTCTATCTCTTCCCCAGCCCCCCTTTTCTGCTTCAAGGAATCCGTGTTGCTGCAGCAGGGTGTGGGATGGGGCTGGCCAGCCAGTACTTGTTCCACAGGGCTTTTGGGAGCTGGTCCCTGCTGGCATGGATGCTGGGGACTTTAGGACTAATTTAAAAATGAGGACAGAGACCTGATTATTGCCCTAGTTTATGTCAAATCCCCTCAGTTGGTTTGTTGGTTCTTTGGTTTTGTTTTTTGGGTTTTTTTAGCAGCCTTTTGATGAGTTCATCAATGACAAGTTGCTAATTGGGGATCAGGAGGCCTTGAACTTGGGTGGGGGGCAGAGAAGCGGGGTCTCCCGGCGTGCCCCACAGCTCAATGCATCCTTGTTGTTCTGTGAAAACAGGGGGAAAAAAGAGCCATGATAAAATAAACATCTAAACCTAGTGCTAGGCCTGACGGGGGGTGGGGGATGCAGGAAAACCAGGCTGGGGTGGCCTCAGAGGGGGATGAGGCTGGTGCTCAGTTAGGAGGTGGGGACACCCCAAAGTTCTGCAGGGTCCAGCAGAGACCTCGTGGCCCAGCGGGGAGAGGTGCCGCATCACCCCAGGGTGCTGAAGTAGTGGGGGGGGATTTCTGGTTTCTAACAACATGAGGTACCCACCAGCATTGTGTAGAGCAGTGGGCTCCAAACTTTTTGATTGCACCCCCTCCACTATATTTACTGGTTTATAAATTACCTACATAGGCTACTGGGCTAACATGTACATTGTAAAGCAGAGACTAAAATAGAAATTTTAAAAGGATGGGATAGAGATAGAATAAGCACTATTTTTTAAAGTATTTTTTATTTATTAACAGTACAAAAATTATTTTTTTTCCTGTAGCCCGGTGGACTATCTCATGCACTGCAATCTGGGGACCACGGGCTCGGAGGGAGCCAGCCAGGTCCCCACATCTGGCTCTAGCAGGCCCCTTTCCCAAGCCCCCCCTTCCTTTCCCCCCCTACCCCCAGTACTGCCCCACACAAAGCAGCTTTGTCAGCCTCTTCCTCTCCTCTGTCTGGCTGCTCTCCCTCTCTGGCACCCGTTTCAGCTCCCTCTGCAGCAAAAGACCCTCCTTCTCTCTTTATCTCTGGGGTTGGGGTCCAAGCCCCGGTGTAGCCCCATTTCAGCTCACGGGAACCCCCGGACTGTGCACTGGTCTGGAGATAACGGGGACAATGGGAACGCCACCCTGGCACCCACCCGCATCCTGGGGACCAGTCGTGCAGCTGCCACCGGGATGAGAGGTGGGCACCGCTCCCCCAAACCTCTGGAGTCAGGGGGGCACGGGGTGGGGGAAGTTTCCCTCCAGCACAGCTTCACCAGCTGCTTTCCCTTCCCCATCCCAGCAGGGCTGTGTCGCTCAGGCTTCACCCAGGAAAGGTCCCCTCAAATCCCAGGTGTCGTGAGCCCTGTGGGGAAGGAGGGGAGGTCCCTGGGACATGTCTCTGCTTCCCAGTCCAAAACTGGCAGCAACTTCCAAACCTTGGCCGCTGGGATGTCCCTGGCACAGTGCCACCCACACCCCTGTCCCCTGAAAGGGGGATATGCCCAAACACAGCCACCTCCAGTCCCCTTCCTGCTCCCAGCCACCCTGGCAAAACCCTGGCTGGTTTGGCTCAACATCGTTGCCCATTCATGTGGCGAAGGTGCCAAAAACCCCCTCCCCTGGCTGCGTGCCACCCGGGGCTCCCCGGGGATGGGTTGGGGGGGACCAGCACTGGGCTCTGGGGGAGTGGAGGGGTGTTCCTGACTGCAGAGGCAGCCTCAGACGCAGGGACCGCGCGCATGGGCTGGCTCCTCCACCGGCAGCTCGGTGACAGTGACCCTGGCAGGTCCCACCCACAGCATCACAGGGACCCCAATAAATTCCAGCGGAGTGTGTGGGTTTCAGGGGGGGATGGCTGTGTCCCCTTCGAGCTGAGCCCCTCCAGCCACACCGTGGCCCAGCAGCAGTGCTCACAGCATCTCCCCCATCCACCCGCTTTGCCTTCATCCCGCCTGGCATCCCTCTCCTTCCCCTGCCTCCCCCCTCCCTGCCCTCCCTTTTCCCCAGCTCCATGACTTTCAGGTTTTGGGCACAGCTGCCCTCGGCTCCCCCCGGGGCCAACCAGCCACCAGCTCTGCCCTGTGGGGGTGGACAGACAGACAGACAGAGCAGGCCCCCAGCAGCTCATGCCACTGCACGACAGAGGCCACCACAAGGTCACGCAGGCTGCAAACGGGCAAAATCCCAACCACGTCCTATCTCGCCTGGTCTCCTGCAGCCCGGAGAGCGGCTGAGGGCTGGCCCTGCTCCTCCACAGGATGGATGAGCTCTTGGCAGCCCCCGAAAGGGCAGGCAAGGCCTTCCCTCCACCCCTTCCTTCACCGCAGTCACAAGGTTTCAGCCGGCAAAAGGCAAATTTTTATTCCATCTCCACACGCGGGGCTTAAGTTGTTAAAAGAAAATAATAAAATAAATCAAAGCATCAGGAAGTGGATTTATGGAGCCAGAAGGGACGCGGAGGATGGTGAAACACCTCTCGTTCCCACCTGGGAATGTGAAACTGTGTGAGGATCCGGCTGCATCAGGGGGAAATAAAATCCCAGGGGATGTTACGGTGAGGGGCTGGCGAGGAGCCGGGAGGTGCGGGCTGTGGGCAGGGCTTTCCCACCACGCCACCCTGCTATGGACACCCACTCCCCTCACCTGGCTGTTTGCACCAGCCGTCCCAGATAGTCCCTTTTAGACCTTTTCTATCCCAAGCACTGAGATTTCTAAGTGAGTTTTGATGGCAACAGCTGCCTGCCCTGCTGATGTGTTTGTGGGAGGAGAAACTGCACTGTCCCTGGCTCCCTCGGGTTTCTTCTGCTTGGGGCAGGCTCAAAATCTAGCTGTAGGCTCTTGGCAGGGGGAAAGCACAAAGCCCTGTTTAACCCTACCCAGTGTGAGTGACAGACCCAGGGTAACCTCCTGACTGTCTTCAGGGACCCCAAAGGAGCAGGTGAGAGGGAGCTGCGTGAAAATTCAGCTTTTTGGGTTGATTTTTTTTTTTCCCTCCCCACACTCTTCACTGGGTGAGGTCACTGCTGGAGGAGCTGCCTGATGGGACTGAGCCCGTGACCACCGCGTGATGCCAAGGAGCACGTCAGCAGGCAGGACGCCAGCTCCCCACCCAGCCCTCCCCAGGACCGAGCGACCACAGGTCAGCTCAGCTCACAAAATCCAGTGGAAAACTGGGTTTGCTCAATTCTATTTTTTTTTTTTTTTGCTGTTGTTGTTTTGGTTTAATTTTCAAGGTCAACTGGCCAAAAAAAATTGTGACTGCTGTGAACGAGGGCTCCGCAAGCTGGTGATGTGGGGCCACCACTGCCCGCAGCATCTGCAGGCTCTGGCCCTGCCAGGAGCAGGCGGCAAGTTGGGGACAATCCCCAGGGAAAGGACGGTGGGGTCTCCAGCACTGAGTGACCTGTTCCTGTACCCCCAAGGGCTTCCATCTCAGCGGCCCGCAGAGCAGCCTGGGGTGCCCCTGGTTCCATGCCATGAATGTACCTGGGAGTGTGACAAGGAACAGAGGGGATGGGGGGAACTGCTCCAAATGGGGGAAAAGAAGGAGCTGGAGGAGAAGTAGAGTGAAGCAGCAGCAGGAGGGTACCGGGGTAGAGGAGGATACAAGCCCCTCCCGGCTGTTGAGGGATGTTCAGACCATCCCAGCGTGGACCCTCACCTGCCTGATACCCCAGCCCAGACCCGAAGTCCCCCTCTGCTCAGCAGCTGGGCCACCTTGAAGTTTGCTGGTGAATACACACACACACCCCCCCCATGCACACCAGGTTTGGGGGCAGGATACAGCTGGTCACCCCCCTCCGCAGCAGCCGGCACCAGGCACACAGGCCATGGTCTGATTCCAGCCACAGAGCCCCGCAGCTCCCCGCCACGGCTGGAGGTAAGACCCTTTCTCTACCTGCTCACTCGCTCCCATCCCACATCCAGGATCATCCCCTCCTTTCCAAAGGTCAAGTCTGCCCTTCCCGGGAGCAATGCCTCTAATCCCTGATGGTCACTCAGCTCCAGGTCTTGTCACCCTCTTTGCGTCTCTTTTGTCAGGGCTGTGACTTGGGCTCTGTTTCTGTCGGCTTCCCTTTTCTCATCACCCCAGCTCAGGAAGTCCTCCATCAGCTAACCATGCTGCAATGAACATGTTCCCGCTCCCGCCTGTCCCTGTTAATTAGTGCAGCTGACAGGATTCCCTTCATCAGCGCTAATTGGCCAGGTTTGTGTCCCTGTGTTTTCCCCTTCCCAGATTTCTCAGTGCCCTTGGCCGATTTTTCTTGCAACAGAGAGGCGAATTAAAATGAAACTAAATACACATCCTCACACTTGCACACACCCTTGCACTGACACCAGCAGCTGGGGACACAGCGGGGCTGGGGGTACCGGGGAGGCTCTGGGCCTTTGCAAAGCCTCTTTGCTCCCCACCAGCATGACTGTCACCCAGCCGGGGACCCGCTGGCCTGACCATCCCCTCTTCACCACCACCTGGCCCCAGCATCACTGCCAAAGAGGGCAGCGAGGCCCAGTGTCCTGGGACAATGCCACCGCAGCTAGGGTGGGTGCTGGGGACAGCCCCCGGGTGGCACCTGGGTGCGCTCAGCCCTGCTCCCCATTGTCACACACACACACACACCCCCCCGCAATGTGCTCCAGCGTGGGAGCGACAGCGTCCCCGGGGCTGGGGGCAGAGGGCAGGGTGTGACAAGGGCCCCACAGCACCAGGTCCCTGCCCTGTCACCACCCTGACTTCCCCCTCTGTGTCGTCCCCATCCCCATCCCCCCCCAGCGTCTGGGACCACCTACCCCAAAAGAGGATGCTCTGGCACGAACCCCCTCCTGTGTGGGTGCATGCATGTGCGTGCACACGTGTGCATGCGTGTGTGAGAGACCAGCGGTGTCCCCATGTACACGGGGAGGGGAGGAGGATTGGCTCTGCGTGGTGCACAGAAATTTGGGGGCGGGGGGGGGGGGGGGATGGACTGTCCCTATGAGAGGTGCATGGGGATTTCCAGGGGTCTCTGTGAGAATGCAGCAGAATTCGGGGGAGGGGGGTATGTGTCTCTGCGGGGTGTAGGGGGATTTGGGGCGTGTCTGTTGGTCTACAAGGGGGTTTTGGGTGGCGGGGTCTGTGTGTCAGGGCAGTCTCAAGGGGTGCTGGGGGATGGGGAGGGGGTGGAGGCCACGGAGCTGCAGCCCGGAGGGAGGCACGGGGTGAGGGGGATGGGATGAGAATATGGGGAGTTGGGGCTGTTCCCTGCACTCCTGGAGCCTCCTGTGTGCTGCTAATGGGGGGGACACCAGCCCCAGCCCCTCATGCCAGGCTGTCTGTCTGTCCTTCTGTCTCTCTTCCTATCTCGAGGCAGCTCTGCCCCCGCCCCTCCAACCCTCCCCCTCACATCTGGGCAGCAGCTGCCTATTTTTTCCTCCATGGTTGCAACACCCCGAGTCACAGGACATTTCTCCTTGGCCTATGTTGGATGTTGACAAGAGAGGGTGGGGGGGCTCGTCCTGGCCAGGGGGCCCCGGGTATAGTGACTGACCACCCCCCTCAAACAAAGAGAGGGGAGCCCAGGCACCATGAAGAGCAAATCACCTTGGGGTTGGAGGAGAGAGAGCGGATCCCTGATGATGGTGGGGTGGGATGACCAGATCCCCCCTGGGACTGGGGAAGGGTGACCCAATCCCTCCAGGATTGGGGAAGGGTGACCAGATCCCCGCCAGGAAGGGCAACTAGATCCCCTTGGGCTGGGGAAGCGGCTGTAGCTGTGAACACCACGGTCTCCTCGGTGGGGTGTGACAGGGTCTGCCCTGGCTTGCCCCAAAAATGCCGGCTGGGAGCACAGTGGTGTCACTCACAACCACATCACCCATGGAGGGGGGGTGTGCCCCAAGAGCATCCCCACAGAGGTAGCATCGGTGTGGACAAGCTCCAGTCGTGCCCCCCTCTTCCCATCGGAATAAATACCATTTATTCAGAAGAAACCATTTTATTATTTTTTTTTTCCCAGAGAAAAAAAGCAATATAAATATTAGAGTATAAAACTTGCGTGTAACACATTGACATTGGTCTATATGGGTATAAGAAGGATATAAGCATATATATAATATATAAGTATAATTCAATATTAGACACATTGAAAGGGCAAACGTGTTTCATTTCACGTACACTCGGAGCACAGACCACATGGAAATAAGATACAGAGAAAATTGAAAATACTGATGTCCACAAGTTAGTTACCGAGATTAAAAATAACACGCCACTAAATACACGACACTCACTACGCTACCTCAGATTGCAGATTAAAAAGAAATATAAAGACTACGATTCAGCTACAGCATTTCTAGAGGGGGGCAGGTGGCAGCTGCAGGGGACAAGGTGGGAACTGCTCCCGGCGCAGCCAGCACCGGAGGTGGCCGGATCCGGATGAAACACGGCGGATGCTCCTGCTGCCCTGGGTTTGGGGAGGGGGTGGCGGTGGGGTGAGCGCTGCCACGCCGAAGCCAGGCAGAGAGGGCTGGATCTGCTCGGGTGAGTTATGTGTTAGTGAGTAATAAGGGAAAAAACAACCCACATCCCCTGGGAAACCCTGCACGGCCCCTTCTTGGCCACCCTGCAGCACCTCTCCTCACTCTGGCTACACAAAGCGCCCCTCTGCCTCCCCGGGGGGGGGCTCCGAGCTGCTTTGATATGGGGAAGCCGGCCTGATGCAAGGGTGATGGGCATGTGGAGAAGCTCCATTCCTCAGCCTTTGATTCCCTCCACAGGGTGGAAAGCCCAAAGCCAGCGGGAGCATCACCTCCTCCAGGCTGGCCCAGCAGGGTCCCATGGGTGTCCCCCCTCCCCCCCTGCCCTCATTCCCCACTCCCCCCCCTTGTATCCCCAGTTTTGCAGCCTCACCCCATGCCCATCCCCAGCTCTCAGGTCCCCTCTCCAGGTCTGGTCCCCAAACACCACCAAACCAACCATCACTTACTCGGTCACCAACTCAACACCAAAGCCACGCGCCCGCAGCTCCGCAGATTTCCCTTTGGATTATTTGGGGTGTAGACCTCAAATAAGAAGAGATAAGTTTCTCCACCCCACTTGACCGATCCCCTCCACCCCCCAAAAAGCATGGGGGCTCGGGCAGCTGCCGGCGCGTTCCCACCACGCTGCGTGGGCATGCGAGGACCCCAGGGTCCGTGGAGCTAACTGCGCTAGTGCGGGTGTGAGGTGAAGGACGTGCATGCAGACACGGTGTGCAGAAACGTGAAGCATCGTCCCCTGGTCCCCTTGGCAGGGACTCAGCCAGACGGCTGCCTGGCCACAGGGGAGCAAGACTCTCTCAGCTTTAATTCCAGAAGAACATTGACTGTACATATAAATATTTACTGCAAAGAAGGAATGAGATGTGTCTGCTTTTTGGAGACCCCTAGAACTGCTGGGGCAGCTGCCACACACCTTGGCATGCTCCTCATTGAATTCCCTATTTCTCAGACATCAGGAGGTTATGGTTTTATTCTCATCTTTCAGACGATCAGTGGTTGTACTTTTTTAAAAAAAAAAAAATGTTTAGGATGCAACTTTGCCATATTCCCTTTGACTCATGCAATATAAACACTTAGGTAATTTTTTTCCAGGTAACAGGTAAGCAGGAACTGAAGCACTCCCTACCAACTTCTCAGCAACAAATCCATCACTATCATTATCTGGGGGTGAATTTTACTAATGGAAAGTTTAAGAGCAAAGATCTGGAGCCTGGGCTCTAAGCTAGGGATTTGCTTTTTGTTTCCAAAAAGTGATCAAATGTCTATAAATTAAAAGATCCATGTTAAAATTATTTACACAGGGCAAAGCTGAGCACAAGCCTTGTGCCTTTCTCAGACTATCTGGGAGCAAATCGGATCCAAAGACGTGGCAGAAGACCTTTCGCCCTTGCATATTCTAATACCCGAGGGATCGTATAAAACATTAGCAAGTATTCACAGGGCACTTGTTTGCATTCAGTTTAGCTTCCGGATTGGTTTTCATCATGAGATCTAACAGCAGCGAGACCCTGCTCCTAGCTCTGATGATGACGAGATACATTCGCAGCGTTTCCTACTTTTTGCATCACAAAAAATTCACATTCGTCCTCCGGCCTGGGCTGTGATTTGGGGGAGTGCTGGAGCAGGCTGCCCTGTAGCTCTAAGGTCTCCTTCTTCTTCTTCTTCTCTACTTCTTTTCCTTCTTCCCGGATTTCTTCTTGTTGCCTCCCGAGGAGCCGGCACTCTTGGCGTCGCGCTTGCCGGCGGCATTGGTGAGGGTGGCGGTGCTGCCCGGGATGTAGACATTCTGCCGGTAATCGGGGACATGCTGCAGGGTGAACTGGGGGCCGTAGCGGGCGCTCAGCCCCATGGTGCCCGTCCCACCGCCCAGGGTCGAGTTGTTGTCAGCAGCTTCTGTGGGGGAAGCCAGAGGAGCGGGGGGCAAAAGAGAAAAGCAGGTGGTTAGTGCCGGCCAGAGCCCCCCCCCCCCAGCCCCAGCAGCCCCAAAAAGCTCTTACTGGGTGTCAAACCCAGACCTCGGTGCCACCGATCTCCGCCCTCACCCTCAGCCCTATCGCCCCGCAGAATGGCCACAACGTGTGTGCTGGGCAGCACGGGGCAGCCAGCACCGAAATTCCATGTTTCCATCTCACTTCATTGCCAAAAGTTTGGGATTTGGGGCCGGAGGCTGGCCAGGGTAGGGCAACCTCTCCTCCTCCCTCAGCAGCGATGGGCCTGCCTGTCCCTCCCTGCCTGCCTGAGGCTGCCTGCTCTGCCCCCCCCCCCCCCAGCTCCCCGGTGCTGCCTCCACAGAAAAACACACCCCCCCTCCAAAAGCAGCCCATTACAAACATATTGTACAGCCACAACCATTAGTAATGCATTAAGGGAAATCCAAAAAAAAAATCTATTTTTTTTTTTTTTCCCCGCTGCATTTAAAGCCCTGCCCTCAATATTTCTCCAGCCAGGTTTATTCAGGGAGCAAAGCACATGAGATGAGAAAGAAAATCCCTCCCCTGCAGTACCACAAAATGGCTCTAGGAAGCTGAGCATGAAGCAAATCAATGCCGAAGCTCGTCCGATGGTCCAGATCTGGGAGCAGGGGGAGGGGAAGGCAAATTCATTCCTGTCACGCTGTAAAGCTTCAGTACGGAGCGAACAAGCGCAGAGAGGGGGGGGAAGGGCACAGGGGCCCCCCCCTGGGATGCTGGGGCACTGCTGGAAGGCAGAGACCAGATGGAGACAGGGGGGATAGACGAAGGGAGGAGGAGAAATGAGCACGGAGGGGTGACAGGGCACAAGCGGCATCGCTGCCGTGAGCCGCTGCACAACCTGCTCCGGCATGACTGCCCGTGCATGGCTTCGGGTGGGATCCTCGCCCAGACCCGCTCGGAAATGGTTTGCTAAAACGCTGCCCCTGCCTCGGACATTATGGAGCTGATCTCAGCCTTTTCACTGCCACGTGCCTGTGGCTACGGACATGCTGTCCTGGGAGGCTGGAGAGACCCAGCAAGTGCACCTGAACGACCCGAGGCAGAGTCTGGGGCTGCTGCTCCCTCCTTTCGCAGGCAGAGAGACTGAGGGAATCAGGAAAAACAATGAGCAGAGAATGTGGGCTGGTCCCCTCATGTTTTTCCTCACTCCAGATCAGATCCGTGCACGCCTCCATGTTGCCTTAGCTTTCCCCTGAGCGGATGGAGGTGGCTAAGCCAGCCAGAAAGCTAGACAAAAACTGGGCCTCATCCCACCAATCCCCTGAAATATTGCCGTGTACACATCCCTTCGCAGAGGTCGGAAGTATGAAGCAACCGCAGTTTGAAAAGTTACAGCTGCTCTGCTGGAGCAAGCAGAGGAAAACACACAGCGAGTCCGAAAACAGACAGGATATTGTGCACTGAGGCCGGGGGACACGTAGGACAGGGTACAAACACAACAAGCCAGTGTAGGGAAATGCCATTTTGCTTTCCGCTGTGGAAGCATTCACCGGCAGGGCCATTTTTCTACAGTCCCCATTAAATGGGTCCCAGACCTGGCGGGGCTTTGAGGCCCTTGGGCTGGAGGAGATGTGCATATTGAGTTAGTGGCATTTACCGCTAATCCTCACTCACCTCAGCAGCAGCTTGTTTCATTAACAACCAACTCAACCCCAGACCCGTTGGGGTGTTATGAATGGGGATGGGATGGCTGGAGCTGTGCTGTCAGGACAGGCAGGTGGACTATGGCCTCTGGCAGCAGGGGAGATTTTTTTTTCTGGGCTCCCTGAGCTGGAGACAGCCCAGTTAGGGGCATGGTGGGTTTGGGCATCTTCTGTGCCCTGGGTGCTGCTGCCCCACTCCCCCCCCCTGGACCATCCCAGATGTACCAGAGCCCTGAGCAGGGAGGGGGCTGGGGCTTCCCAGCACCACCCAGGACAAATGGTCCCCATGAACTAGTTAGCAGTCACCACCACAGTTTTCGTGTGGGAGAAAAAGCTGCCTGTGAAGTTCCCAGCCTGCCAGTTGGTCCAGAGTAAGAGCAAAGAGCTGTTTCTAGGTAACACTGACATTAAGGCTGAAAAGAAGAGAGAACAGGAACAATAGAGGTTTATAAATGGGCACCAAGCTGCTCTTGCCAAGCAGGGCACTTCAGCTCTTGTTACTGGAAAGGTTACACTCAGCCTTTACCAGCAGCCAGCCATTATCCCAATGGTCCTGAGGAGAAAAACACAAATTTGGACCTTGGCAAAAATAACCAGCTAGTGGCTCCATCGCGCCGGTAAGCAGAGTGGAGGAGAGGCCACCCCAGAGGCAGCCCAGGGCTGCCATCGGGAGCAGCCCTGGAGCCCATGCTGCTGCAGCTGCTGGGAGGGCTTTCAGGAGACCCCAGTATAGAGCGTCTGCCCCCGCCTGCAGGCAGCGGGGCTGGGGATAAGGACCTCCTCAGGCTGCCTTTCCATCTGCTCTCTCGCCATCTCATGGCACCTCTAGAAATTCTTGCTGGAAGCTGGAGTATTTTAAGGACAGGGTGCCTCCTATGCCTGCCCTTTAATGTCTGGTGTCTTGGATCATCTGTGCTCCTCAGTCTGTCTTAGCAGCTGCCTCTGCCTCTTCACATGGATCAAAACACATTGCCTTTTCATGTTGTTCCCAAGCTCCCAGCTCCAAGGGTGGAGAAGCCAGAAGGGAGCCCAGGAAGAGAGGCAGAAACCCTACAGACAGGGTTGCAGACTTTGGAACCAGCTCTCCAGGCACCCCGGCTTAAGAGGGTGATTTAACCACTGGGCAAGTGCTTTAATCCTCAGATCAGCGTGGCAGGACAAGCTCTGCCTCTCACTGAAACGAAGGATAACCCCCGGCACAGGGTAAGGATGCAGGCAGGGCATCACCAGCCCCTTCCAGATGCTTGTGGAGCAGAGCAGGATCAAAGGAGCTTCTGCTTCCCGGGCAGTCTCTGCTCAGCACGAACTCGAGCATGGGCTTGACACGGTGCAGTGAAGTCGGCTCTGGGCAGGAGCAGCTCACACTCAGAGGAGCGGGTGAGCAGAAGGCACAGTGCCATCACCCGTGTCGTGGTGTCCCACCCCCCACCCCGGAGCTCATACAGAGCTCAGCAGGTGACTGTATGAGATAAGGATCGTTTCAATAACCAGGAAACATTACCCAATGATCGGCAGCACAAAGCTTAATTAGCATTGCTCCTAATCAGAGGATGCTCCAGTCAACACTATTAGCTTAACGAGTGAGAGCAGAAAAGCCAGGACAGAGAGGAGGGGAGACATGAAAACAGAGGGATGGTGAACAAAGCTTGCGCTCTGCCCTCATCTGGCTCCATCCATCCATCCATCCATCCATCCATCCATCCATCCATCCATCCATCCATCCATCCACCCATCCATCCACCCACTCATCCACCCAGCAAGCAAGGGACAGTCACGGGCAAGAAAAGGATGGAGTGCACAGAGCCATCCTCTCTCTGGGGCCTCAGGAGGGAAAGCCCTTATCTAGCAGATGGATCTGATTCAAATTAACCCCCTGGGTGGACCGAAGGGAGAGGTTAGGGCTGTTTGAGGCTTGTGGATTGGGGGAGATTTGCTGCAATAAAGCCTGGGGCTACGTGAAAGTCAGTGCACCTGGAAGGGACCTGCTCAGCTCTCAGACCCTGGGACTGCCTGAGCACCAGTCAGAAAAACAGTTTTATTTGTGAGCAAGGAAACCGGATCTGGAGGCACGGCATGATGATAACCACATGCAACCCCAGAGGCTATTTTTCCATGGTCGTTTTTCAGAGCAGAGGCATTTTCACATTGTTTCTTTCCCTTGACTGTAAACAACTCTCTTGCTCAGGACCTTCGTCCCTTTCCCTGGCCACAGCAGCTGTGTCTCCAGGCTGCCTGGTGTCTGCAGAGCGGCAAAGTTCAGCTGCAGCAGCTTTCCAAGAAAGCAACACCAAAGCCGTCCCTCCTCCCCCAGATTCCTTCTCTCCCAACAGCTCAATGGAAACATCCTAAGCATTTTGCACAGGATTTTATGGCTGTGCTGTTGCTTCTATTTTTAAATCAAGGGGGAAATGACTTGGAGGTATTTATAAATAAAGGCTGTATGAAAACTAGCCTCCTTAACCGTAGTGCTGTGTAGATTGATAATTGCATTGCTTTTATATAAAGCCATGGAGACTGTGAATGCATGGGAACACCCCTCCCTGCCCACTGCTTCCACATGGCAGAGCCATAAACCAGAACAAACTAACCCAAGACAACCCCAAACCAAACAAATCTCTGTGACTACAACTACAACAAGCCAGAAGTTCTTCACAAACCTCGGTGAGCCTGTGGCTCGGCGGAGGGACCAAGTGCACGCAGGGAGCAGGCACGGTCGTCTCTGGACACAAGGTTTGTTGGAGATACTGAGTCAGGCATTTACTGTATTCCTGGCCCAAACACTAGCCACAAACAAATCTTCCAGGCTTCCTACCTCCTCACCTTACAACAAGTTGCAACACAGCAGATGTTTCATTTACTGAGACGTTCTGGAACCAAGTAATTTATAAAATATCATCTCAAGACTGGCTTTTTCATGTCACACAACCACATCACGAGCCAGATTCTGTCCAGGACATAAATAATATGGTTTGGGTTGGAGAGGTACCCTTGTCTACAGCATGCCTGATGCTGATGGCTATCTGGTATCTCCTCTGCCTGAATCCTTCCCAATGCCTCTCCTCTGCAGGGTAACACAGGCAGCAGTGCTCTTCTACCAGTATCTGTTGAAGAAGGACTTTTGAAGCCACCCCAGTCAACCCAGATACATCACTCATTTTATCCAACAGCATGCATCTGAGATGGCCGCGCAAGCGCAAGTGCCATGGTTTTCCCGCATGTGATGGAGACCAACCATTTGCTGAAGCCAGGATCATGGCTTGGAGCATCTCCGTGTCAAACTGGTTGTTTGGCCAGGCTCCACCTTCCTCTCCATTCTGGGAGCTACAGGAAAATAAAAGAAACAGCAAGTTACTACAACTTGGTCAGGAGGACCGGGCTTGTCAGAGAGCATGAGAAGCCAAGGCTGTGTCCACTGGCAGAGAGGAGTTTTCAGGTTTTAAATCCTTCTGCTAAATAACACTCCAGAGTTAAGACACTTTCAGAGGTCTCCATCCCCCACCAGGCTATTGAAGAATAACCATCAATACCAAAAACACTCGGGGGCTCAGTGGTGCTCCCAGCAGCACCTCCCTAACTCCTGCTGACTTCAGAGACAGCCACCACTTCATCACCTCAAAATCCCACTAATATAATGTAATACCACAAAAAATGCTGGTCCTAAAGCCCCAGAGGTGCATGCACCCTTGTACAACAAGGTCCTCCTGTTCCTTTTGCAGGCCATGTGAATGGATGCACCTTACAAGCTATTTCAGGCTACAGCTCTATTCTGCAGCTTCATTCATAAGACAAAGGTGAGAAAACCCCGTGGCGTTGTGGGCATTAGGGTCAGCATGGACCCAGCTGCCCGGCACTGCAACGCTTGTTCTGAATGGAGCCCAAGAGAAGTCACCAGCTCTGCAGATCCAGCAGCAAACAGTCCTGGGGAGGCTGGAGCAACAGGGACAGGAGAGAAGGGAGGTGGGCTCCTGCCTTGGTTCCCTGGGTCTGGCTAATGGTGGGGGCTGAGCACCGCAGATCCGCCTGGGAAACCTCTGGGGATGCTATCAAGACTTCAGCGAAGGAGGTTTTTGTGTCTGAGGTTACAATCAGCAGTTTGTGCACAGTCTAACAAACCCTGCTTTCATGTTTGCCAGGTGCCAGCTGTGCTTGGCCACCCGCTCACTGGTGGTGGCACTTCCTCTCTGGAAAGGTCAGGGCTGTGCTCCCAGAGCCCCGCCAGAGCCTCCCTGCTTCCAGCGGAGAGATCTAAACTTCTAACCAGCTTCCTGGGTCCTCCTCTGCTCTGACCCTAAGTGACCACATCACTCAGACCACGAGTCTCTCCTCTCCCACCCACTGGGATGCCAGGATCTGCCCCTTGGCTGTGCACTGTCTCTCTCCTGGGATGAAGGCTTGCAGCTGAGAGCTCTCCAGAAGTGAGCTGGCGGGGTTGAAAAAGCTGGGGGGGTCCCTTGGAGAGAGCTGAGCCTGACTCCCAGTCAAGTGTTCAAACCATCAGGCTTCAAAGCATGAAGGTGGTCTCCTCCTCCACCACCGTGGAGCCCTTGCACCCAGGAGTTGCCAGACCCCAAAGCCCTGCGCAGACCGACATGCTGAAGCAGCCAAGATCTCCCCCAGTTCTGGGGGCTCCTGCTGGCAACTCCGTGCTTAAGTGCTCGGCACCCCGCGCACTGCAAATGCCAGCGCAGGCACTGCCGGCGCCAGCTCAGCACCACATGCTGGGCGGCAGATGGGCCCTTCGCCACCGTGCCGAGCACCTCGCTGCCTGACTCCCCCCACCTCTTGTGCCCGCTGCAGCCCTCACACCCAGGGCAGTCTCAATATGGCCATTTTGGAAAGGGGACAGACCCATCCTTGAAGGTTGTATCTGCCCGGGTGACCTCGTAAGCAAAGGCAGTTCCCACGTCTGAGTCACTGTCCCAGCTGCATTAAAGCTCTGCAAGGAGGGAAGCCCTGGATGCACAAGAGCTTTCTCCGTCCCCTCCCTGTGCAAATGTCCTGCACACAGAAAGAAAAACTGCAGATACATGGGATGGATAAGAGTGCCCATGAGCTCTGATCGGGCCCCACGTGGTCCTGCATGGTCACGCAAATTGGTATGAACACAGTGAGGGGTATCTATGGGCAAACTCCCTTTGAAACACAAGCTCTGAGTGTAAGGATGTGTGTATGGACACTCCCAGGTACTCTGTGGAAAATCTGGTCTTAAACAACGTGTCCAAAGACACACAGGACCTCTGCCAGGACCACACGATCATCCGTCCCTTCCCCTTCTCTACCACTTGTGTGAGCCATCCCCAGCCAGGCGCAGGGCACTGCTATCATACCAATTTATCTGTGGAGGATGCAAACAATCCCTAATGCAGCAGAGGCTGCCTTGGCATGACACTGCCGACAACACTGCTTCTGAAATACCTGCCGTCTGCTGCAACCCAGGGCATCCCAAAAAATATTTAAATCCCTCCTCCGTGACGTGTGTGGTGGCACGCTTTCAAGAAGGCCAGAAGTGAGGCTTGCTCACTTCACAAATTTATTTCGGCGTTTGCATGCTGGTTGTGCTGAGGCTCCTCGGGTGTGGGTAGCACTGCCCTGCACATTGTGTTGCGCCAGGGAGCAGCGTGCAGGCAGTCCAGGCAGTGAGGACAAGGAGGGGACAGCCCTGGGGCTGCCAGTGACCTGTTAATGTCACAAGCAGGGCTGGGAATAGAGCACCCCCAGGCTAGATCCGATAAAGGACTTAGGAACCTAAACCTCATTACAAACTACAACCCGTTCAGCCACCAGTTAACCCCAGCAGCTCCTGTCCCACCAGCTGGCAGCTGAGGTTTCCAGGTTTTGCAGGGCTGCAGGAAAGCTGCTCAGAAACACCCCGGTGCCTCCCAGCCACTGCTCCTGGCTCTGGGGGCTGCCCCGGCATGCTGATGGGATCCAGGGATGAGGAAAGGGAAAGCACAAAGAAATGCCAAATCCTCTTCTTTTTCTTTTTTTTGAAATTGTAATAGTCCGGTGGTTTGAACTCTGTTTTGAAATCAGAGGCCTGGGTTCAACTCCCTCTTTGATGCAGCAGTGCCAGCATCACATTTTCCACCTCTGAAAGACTCTTTCTTCCCTGTCCACCTCTCCTTTGGGCAACAGGCTGCACTGGACAGAAGCTCCTCCTGCCTCCTGTCAAAGCCATGCCTCCGTGCCCTGGGCCAGCGGGAATGCACGGAAGGAAAGGCTCACCCTGCAGTCAGGGCATTCACCTGGGAGCACCAGGACCCCCAACCTCACTGAGCTCCCTAACCAGGGGGTCCTCGCTCTCCACCCCAATGACCCCTGTCCCCACAGCTGCATGCAAGCACAGATAGGAAAGCTGGCTACCACTGAGCACCAAATTTGCCCAAGAGCTGGGTTGGAAAGGGAGGGAAGAACGGCCGTGGTTAGTCCTTGCAGCCTGGGAGGGGGTTGAGTGGCACAGTCCAACCCCTCTGGTGCGTGGCCCAAGAGGAGCAGCTGTATCAAAAACCATGTGGATATTGTTCAGGTTGCTTTGAGCTCTTGTTTTTAGAGCTGTGTGTCCCCACGAAAGGGTGACCATGCATCACCAGTGAGCAGGAGGAGGTTCATCCCTGGAGGATGGTGAGACAGGCAGCATTTCAGAGCCTTTTCCCTTCTTCTGGTCTTAGAGAAGAAGTGAACACACATGAACTCACATGGTGGGCTTCAGAGGCCCCTGCATTATCTCTATACCCCAGTGTCAGGGGGACAGCCAAGGCCCTACACTTCTTTAATGCTCTGTGGGACCACACAGTCACAGACTGATTCAGATGGACAGAACATGAAGCACCCAGCCTAACAAAGGTGGAATGGTCTCTGGTCCAACACCCCTGCTCAAAAGAGGTCCAAGATTTCAGCTGGTCTCAACTTGATATTAGATGCTCAGAGCCTGAGCAGCCACATTCCGAGTATGAGATTTTTCCATCCCTCTGGTCTCCTGTTCCAGTGTTTGACCACCCTTGGGTGAAAAACATTTCCTAACATCTACTCCAAATTTGTCTTGCGTGTCCATTACCCCTAGTCCTTTCACTGTGCACCTCTGACAACAGCAGTGAGACCCTTTTCCTAGCTCTCAGGCCTCCAAGCTGAAGGAGCTCTCTCAGCCTCTCCTCCCCTGCCTCAGGCTCCAGACCTTTGATCGTTTTGGTGGCTCCCATCTGGCCATGTCTTTGATGAAGTGGGGAGCCCAAAACTGGGCACAGTGCTCCAGGTGTAGTCCCATAAGTGCTGAATTGAGAGCAACCATCTCTTCTCTTGACCTGCTAGCTACAATCTGACCAGTAAAACCCAGTCAGTCTCTATCACTGCAAGGATGCACTGGTGGCTCACGTTCAACCTGACAGCCTTTTCTGCAAATTTACGGCACCCAGCGTTCCCAAATCTTGCACAAACAGCCCCAAAGCTGTGTGCCTGCTCCCCATGATGCCATGCAGAAAAGCTATTTTAGAAATGCCTTAGCATTGCAAAAAATGGTATTGAGCTCATTTCTCTAAGCAGGAAATTCAAGTGCCTCAATTACTTGTGGTACAATCATCCAGAATTCAGAGGCAAGAAAAAAAAAAAAAAAACCACCAAGTGCTGTAATCTAACGCCCCAAAATAATTCCTCGTATTGGAAAAAAGCACACAGCTGATGACCAGATCTGGCCATCTTCCATGGCTATAAGGATGGAGTTGTGAATCAGAGCTGTGAATCACCAATTCAGTAGTGAGCAGCCTGCCCTGCCCTGCTCGTTCTGCCTGGGGCAGGCAGACCTCAGAGCCCCCCCCCTTGCAGCACAACTCCCTGCTCAGCCACAGCCTTGGGCGCTGCTGCAGGGAGGCTGCTGGAAGCAGGGGGGGGCGGGGGGGGGAGGCTGGCTCCTTTGGAAATGAATCCACAGACTCACCCGTTTTAATACAAATGACATTGATTCAATAGGTTTTTTTCTAAAAAACCCATCCCCCATAGGACTTTTTTTTTTTTTTTTCCTCTGTTCAATTCTACTCCACACTTCAAAGCACAGCTGGCTTTCATTTTCAGGAATGTTTCCAATACAGCTAGGACTCGAGGGAAGGAAGCAAACCCACTTTTGAGACAAACCCAGCGATGCAGCATCTTAGGGGGCACAGTGGGGACAGAGCACAGGACGGGGGCTGTGCCAGCAGAGGCAAGTACAGTCGGTGCATGACCTGCAAATGCCTTCATCAAACCTGACTACGTGGAAATCAGGGAATGCCAAAATGAAAGGCTTGCCCTGCAGCCTTGACACAGCCCCACGGCGTGCTTCATCACTAGGCTGCCCCATTACCAAGGGCTTCCACAAGCATCTGCCCAAGCAGTGCAGGGTGGACCCCGGTGCTTTGCTGACCAGGTATTTTGCAGCACCCCCCGCCCCCCCAGCCACCACATCCCCTTTTAACTTCCTCTTCGAGCACAGAATTATTCATTTCCTTGCAGGGTTGCTATGGAGCTCGTCACTATGGCAGCCAAAGGCCTTGCAAACATTGATTTGCACAACTGCCTGGTGGATTCCTGAAAAATTGTTTTCCTCTCGCTCTGCAGCTGGAAACACAAACCGTAGCAGTGCCACAACCAACTGAAGAAGTTTATTCATGTCAGATCGGTGCTGTCAGAGCCCCAGGGGCTGGAGAGGACAGCCCAGCATCCCATGGCACCCCGAGGGTGCCTGGCAGGACTGTGGGCAACGCTTGGCCTGAGGATTTTCCTGGAACATCCTCAGCATCCTTCCACCTCTATTATTTGGGGGTTTCTGGCTCGTACAGCAGTGACAACCCCCCCCCCCCGGCCCCAGCCAGCACGTCTCCCACCCCATGGCTCTGGCTGCTCCCAGGCTTCCCCACTCCGGGGAGGGGGATGTGACTGGGGTTTATTTTTCCTCCCAGCCTCTCGTCTTTTCTCTCTCATTTGCTCCCCAGCTCCTCCCACCCTTCCAACACCTCCCCCAGCAGCCTGGCTGGGGCAGGACTCTGCCCTCCCCTCCCCACCCAGCTCCCAGGGTCAGGGGGGTATCTTCAAGCCAACTCCTCCAGCTCCATTCTTGGGCAGTGCCCTTCCCCCCCCCCCCCCCCCCCCCGGCTGCTCCCCCATCCTAACTTCCCCTGCACTCCTGTTTCCTCTCTCTCAGCTTCCTCCAAGCCCTCCCCATCCCCAACCCCCCTCGCCATCTCCCACACACAGCTCCAGCTACAGGCAGCAACAGAAATAAAATCACAGCCTGCCGCGTTTCTTGGCTGGCAGAGTGACAAGCAAGAGGGAACGGATCTGTCCCTGCCGGTGCTGAGCCTCCGCTGTGCTCAAGGTGTGCTGGGGACACAGCCCCACGGCTGGGGATGCAGCTCCAGGGTCAGCATCCCGCTGTCCCACCACCCACACCAGCCTCCTGCAGGCCCAGCCCCCAGCCCACCACCCTCCTGCCTCCCCCCCCAGCCTCCAACAAAATGGAATCCACTCCAAAATTGCTACAATTCCCTGGCCATCTCCCTTCCTTAACAGAGGATGCTGCTGGCCCTTCCCCCGCGTTCCCCCAGCTCCGCACATTCCCTGCCACTTCTGTAATGCAATTACACGGGCTGGAGAGGATCTGGATGAGGCCCAGCTTTAAGACCATGACTGTGCAAAGATGAGGTTGAAAATGTTAGCAGGCAAGCGGGGGGAAGATTTGCAGCCTTGCAAAAGACCGGCAAGTCGTTACTTCCAGCCAGTGGAGGTGCTGGGATGCTGCCCTGTCAGGCAGAGGCAGAATAAAAGGCCATGATGTCTCTAAAACGGGGACAAGGAGCAGTGCCCCCCTCTCAGGGACTCTTCCAGTCCTCCTGGATGAGCCAGAACTGAGACCAGTATTATTTCACCCAGTTCATCCTGCCACCATCCATTCCCCAAATGCGCTAGGAGGGATAAATGAGAAATTCTTTGGAATGGTTATTGTGCCTATTTGTCGTATCCCTGCACCTCTGCAGCCAGTCATGGCATGTGGTCAGCTGTGCAGGAAGCAGATGGAGACAGAAAAATTAAACTAATACACATAGCACCTGCTATATTACCTAAAATAGCACTTCTATACATAACACTGTGATGATGAAACTCCTGATATTCAGGGAGATTTCCAGAATGAGAAACACGTCCCATTCCTAGGATAGTTCTCTGTCTCCATAAAAGAGTCTCCAGCCTTTGTCCCACCTGGCAGGATCTGGATGGCTCAGACTTCAAGGGCCATCACAATGCAGATAAAGGATTTATTGGCCCAGGATGGTCAATAAAGGAAGGAAAGATTCAGCTGAAGCAGGTATGTGATCTAGAAAGACACCCAAATACTGAATCTGCTGAGATTTGGGCTGTTAATAGGTAAAAGACTGAACCTTGCAAGCAGGAGTGCTCACAGGCATTGTGCACAGCAAGCGGGACCAGCTCTGTTGTCTCCTGGATGTGGAAGGGGAGGTGGGGTGGGACTGGGATACATTGCTACAAAACCTTCAGCTTCCAGTCCCAGCATCATCTCAGCTCTGCAGGAAGAGGGGCAAGGAGAGCAGTTATCCAGGGACAACTCCTGCTCCCCATGCCAAAACAGCTTCTGCCTGTCCCAGCACCCCAAATCCACTCCATAGCTGCAGCCCATGCTCATAGGAAAGCCAGGCTCCGAGCAGCCTCGTAATGCTTTAAAGCACTGTTTCTTCTGCAGCATTCGAGAGGAAATCACAGTCATAGAATCATAGAATCATTTAGGTTGGAAAAGACCTTTAAGATCATTGAGTCTAACCATTAATCTAACACTATCAGGTCCACCACTAAACCATGTCCTTAAGTTTGACATCTACATGTCTTTTAAATACCTCCAGGGATGGTGACTCAACTTCCCTGGGCAGCCTGTTCCAGTGCTTGATTATCCTTTCAGTGAAGAAATTTTTCCTAATATCCAATCTAATCCTCCCCTGACGCAACTTGAGGCCATTTCCTCTTGTCCCATTGCTTGTTACTTGGGAAAAGAGGCTGACACCCACCTTGCTACAACCTCCTTTCAGATAGTTGTTGAGGTCTCCCCTCAATCTCCTTTTCTCCAGACTAAACAATCCCAGTTCCCTCAGCCAGTTCTCATCAGACTTGTTCTCCATGCCCTTCACCAGCTTCGTTGCTCTTTGGCCACACTTCAGCGCCTCAAAGCCATGAGCCTCTGAGTGGACTTCAACTTTTCCTGTTTCAAGACACACCAGGGCAGCACCAAACCTGGCAGATGTGACCATCTGGCCCTTGCTGGGCTTCTGTGGTTCCCTCCGAGGTGTTTGCTGAGCAAAGACACAAACAGGCTCAAGGCTGGCACGGGTTGCATCATCAGGCATGAACAACCACCTCAAATACTCCCCAAACAGGCAAATTCTCTCCCAGGCTCCCCAGGACCTGGAACAAGCTGGTGACTTGAGCTCTGCAGTCACAGATGTATTGGCAGGGGGAAAGCCCTCCCTTCAGAGAAGAGCCCCTTTATGAGCACAACTCCTTCACTCAGGGGTCCACAGTCCACATTAAAGTGCAGTGGCTCTCAATCTTAGGAGGGAGCTGTGTTACCTAGATTACAGCTGTTCCTGCAAAGCGATGACCTCAAAGGGATTTCCAGAGGGTGCTGTGATTTTTCAGGCTGCTGGGCTCCACTCACACCTTCCCAAGGCCCTGGGGTGGAAGCTGAGAATCAGCTCCATGCTCCTCATGCTGCAGAAACCATGAAGGAATCACTCAATAATACTCAAGAATCCAAACAGGTAGATGAATGCAAACCAGCCTGAAGAAGCAGCAATTTCAGCCCAAAGACTGCTGCACCTCTTTTAATTCACCTGCAAAACATGTAGAGTCCTGCCTGGCAAAGCAAATACCACTGCTGGCTTCAACCCTTGAGTGAATTTGGGAAGGAAACCTGAGGACTACAATTATTTCCTAAACTTCCAAGGGTGGCGTTGTTTCTGCTGCTCCTTTTGGCCTTGTCAATGCTGCTCATCCACTCATCCTATTACCCCTGGCTTCTGGAAGATGCTGAGTGGTTTCAACCAGATTTGATTGCCAAGTAGAAGTTTCTGATATGCTACTCTTCTACCATTTGCTTGAAAAACAACAGAAGAAGACCCTCATTGGCATCTCCTACGAGGGAAAGGCTCAGTTACCTGCCATGCTTGGCCCGCTAGCTTGGCAGTCACTGCCCGTCATCACAGGGGTGGCTGGAAATTGCAAAAGCTGCTTGTTTTGCTGCTGGTTCAGAGCTGGGCACAGCCTGGGATGCTGTGTGGGATGACAGTGGTGCTGGGGAGAGGCTCGGAGAAAGCAGGAGGCTGGAGGTGCGGTGGGGAATGGAGAGGAGGAGCATAGGGAGACCCTGGCCGCATGGTGCACAGGACAGCAGGAGCAGATGTTGTGGTGGGAAACGCCAGGGACCTTGACAGGCTGGGGGAGTGGGCCCATGCGAACATCATGAGGCTCAACAAGGCCAAATGCAAAATCCTGCACCTCGGCTGAGGCAATTGCCAATATCAGTACAGACTGGGGGATGAAGGGATTGAGAGCAGTCCTGCAGAGGAGGGCTGGGGGTACTGGTGGGTGAAAAATGGGACATGAGTGAGCAATGTGTGCTCATAGCCCAACCATACCGTGGGCTTCAGCAGCAGCAGCAGCGTGGCCAGCAGGTCAAGGGATGTGGTTCTCTCCCTCAGCTCCCCTTTCCTGAGACCCCCCTGGGGCACTGCATCCAGCTCTGGGGTCCCCAGCACAAGACAGACAGGGACCTGTGAGAGCGGGTCCAGAGGAGGCAAATGAAACGGTCTGATGGCTGGGACAGCTCTGCTGTGGAGGGGGGCTGAGGGAGTGGGGTTGTTCAGCCTGGAGAAGAGAAGGCTCCGGGGAGACCTTACTGTGACCTTTCAGTACTTGAAGGGGGGACTTATAAGAAAAATAAAGACTTTCTACCAGGGCTTGGCGTGACAGGACAAGGGGCAAAAGTTTTAAACTGAAAGTGGGTAGGGTTTGGGTTGGACGTGAGGAGGAATGTCTTATAGTGAGGGTGGTGAGACATTGGCACAGGTTTCTGAGAGTCGTGGATGCCCCATCGCTAGAAGTGCTCAAGGTCAGGTTGGACAAGGTTTTAAGCAACCTGGTCTAGTGAAGGGTGTCCCTGCCCACGGCAGGGAGGGTTTGAGTGGATGAGCTTTGAAAGTCTCTTCCAACCCAAACCCTTCTGCAATTCTATAAGATGCCAGAAGAGCCACAGTGGGGCATGAGAGAGACAGAGGGGTCACAGACGCAGGGGCCTGGCTCTGCAGCCCAGCGATAGCACGGGAGGGGAGGGAGAGGACTTCTGCGGGCTGCAGCTTGGCCGGTGCCTCTGCCCAGCACATGCTGGTTTTCACAACATTTTCAAAGAGTGGACAGAAGGTAAATCTGTCAGTGTTCACCCAGACATCCCCACTGGTGCGGCTGTGTATATGTTTTATAGCCCTTGTTACTCTATCCACTATAACGTTACACAAACTTGTAACATACATTCCTAGGGGGTTACAACACCTGCAGACAATCCTGTAGCTGCTGGGTTAGCAAGTAATTTTTTTTAGGAAGGACGTGCTAAAGCCTCCATCTGTGGCCAGTTGTCTTTCTGCCATGTA
This sequence comes from Tyto alba, assembly GCF_018691265.1. NCBI lineage: Eukaryota > Metazoa > Chordata > Aves > Strigiformes > Tytonidae > Tyto > Tyto alba. The sequence goes on from NW_024881279.1 coordinate 21,676,907, forward strand.
TCTGCCTCGGTGCTGCTTAAGCCCGTGAACGTCCGTGTGTCCCTCTGCCTCTGGCCTCTGGCCCCAGCTGCTGCCTGCCCTGGGATGTCCCACCCAGACATGCACATATGGGGTCCCCTTGGCGGGAGCGTGGTACACTGGGGTGCTGCTGTCATGCGGGACCTCCTGACCACCCCAAACACACGCTAGACCCCCTCAAGCTGCAGTCACCCTTTGGCAGTACCCACACACTCCACGCACCTACAGTGCTCCTGAGAGGTTTAAGGACTATCCTTGGAACACATTTCCCCCCACACACCCTGTCCCCCACCGTGCACCAGCAGGCTGTCATTAGCCCTGCAAGCCCAACTCTTGGAGCTTGGGCATGAAAATTAAGAAAAGAAGGAAAAACCCCTCTTTTCCTTCACACCTCTCCTACGGGCACCTCCACTGTCTGCTGCAAACCCCTTCTACTGCACTGTCCTTCCTCCCCCCACACAGCCTGGGTGATGACTGCCGGGGTCAAACAGGGTGGCCGTGATGCTGTTTAACAGGCGAGTGAAGCGAACATCATGGTTGACTGTGTTCACCCTGGGAGAGGGAGTCTGGCTCACAACAGTGTTGGAAACCAGTAGAACAGGGAGATTTAGGATTAGAGAAAATAAATGGAGCAGGGGGGTGGGGTGTGAAATGACATCCTATATCTTCTTTGCATGCTTTACTCCTCCCTCCCCTGGAGTGACCGGGGATTCCCACACTGCTTCCCACCTCCTTGTGAGTCCCTCACCACAGTCTCTGGGGTGCCTGCTGCCTGGGATCTCCTAGCCTGCCCACACAGACCGAGATCATCCCCACTCCTCCCACGAGCTGCCCAGGACATACTGGCTTTTCCCAGCTTGGAATGTCTCACCCTCCCCTGCCCACCTGTGAGCAACACAGAATCCGCCCCACTCCTCCAGGAAGGAAATCCTGACTAGGGCCCACTGTTTTCCTGAATAAACCATCACACAGAGATCAAGACGAGGAGCTACCAGAGTCAGGCAAGTACCATGAACACGCAAGGCACAAGCTTTGTCTCTGTTCCTTTGGCAACAAGTGAAAAAGCAACAAAATGGGTCCCCTGTCCCAGTCCCAGCGTTCTCCCCCCATGCATCCCCCCCCTCCTAGGGAACCCCCACACTTGTGATCCCACAGGGATGTCCTGCGATGCTGCCAGACTGTACGTCTACTTCGCCTTGGACAATTCATCTCTGTAACCTCCACTACAGCCCAGCCACTGATCTGATTTGTCTGGCAACAGCATCTGCTGCTCGGTATCATTCTGTATTCATTTACATTTGCCCAGAGATAGCATGGGTGGTTTTTTTTTTTTTTTTCAGAAAACAAAATACAAACATGATTAAATTAATTAATCTATTCTCCTGTTTCTCCCAAACAAGATTAATTGAGAATTGCTCTACTCAGGTCTGACTCCCTACCACATATTCAGAGGATATCGTCTGAGCTCTTATTTCTTGAGCATGTGCACCAGATCTCTCCCGTGTTTCAGAACAAACTAAATTCTCTTTGTTGTCCCATAGCAGTGCTCTGAATGCAGTGACATAATACAAGAGCAGGAGACAACCCCTGCCTTATTGAGCTTACCCTGAGTTTTGCCTGGTTCCAGGTGCTCAGAGACATGTGGGATTTGTTTTGAGGGGCAGGGCTACACTGAGAAAAGACAGGATTGTTCCTTCTCCAACTCCCACGAAGACAGCAAAAGAGAAATCACAACATGGGTTTAAGCCTGCTTTCTGGCTTAGGGTCAGTGCTGGACTCCCTCCGGGATCCATTCAAACCGCCAGCCTAAGCTGCCTTGTCTTTATTGCTATTTAATTTGGGTCAGACAATGCAGTTAAGACCACATGCCTTTTTTTTCTTTTCAGCTAAGAGGTAGCCTGTGTTCCCCAAGCACCGAGAAGAGCCCTGCGGTTCAGAGAGCTCACAGTGCTGGAAAGGTTTGCCTGTCAGCAGGAGACACAGTTGTACATGAGATATCAGAGAGAGTAACAGTGGGCAGGGCTCAGGCAGCTGCCCTTGCACCTTCTTTAATACACCTGTACTACCAACCAGTGTCTGGGGAATTCACACACCAGGCGTCAAAATGTTGGGAAGAGCACAACAGGGAGTGGACCGATCTTCAGGATTTGCCTGTTCGATCACCAGAAAGATGTCAGGGCTGAGCACTGAACATACAGCACTTTGTATTTCCATCCTATAGTATTGTGATACGGGTTTAAAATAAAAACACCTCCCTTAATTTAATTTAAAACAGGATAAAAGAAACAGGAAATAAAAAAAAAAAGTCAGCAAGAGCTGTTTCATTGCGATTGCAGAATTAGCTTAAGCATTATTTGTTTAAGAGACACAATCAGTTACAGGCAGGTGGGGAAAACCAGCAGGAACTAAAATCCACTGAGTTATTTCAGTACCAGCCTGGACTTGGGCAAATCTCCTCTCCAAACCCAAGGGCCAGCCTGTGCACCCCGTGCTATGGAAACCCCTGCCACAACAGGCACTGACACGAGCCACTGATGGCTGTTTCAGGGACTATGGTGGGCACCCAGGTCACAGATCATCAGGGGTAACATCACGGCTTGTGCACCAGAACCAACACGTCATATTAGTTCAGCTCCTCATGAACAGCCTGAGGCTGCCTCTCCTCCTGCCCTCTCTCTTCCCACCCCACACGCTGCTCCCACTTACACACTGGGAAGGGCTGGAGCTTGTGAAGAGCTTCAGGCAGAGGCTGGGGGCTGAGGTGAGGGTCACTGTCCCATGACCTGAGAAAAAGTCCCTGTCACTGAGTTAAGTACACCTGGTCTGCATCAGCTCTGTGCCTTGAAGAGCTCCAGCTTGATTCTAGAAAAGGGAGCAACAGAGTTTGCTCTGATGGGGCTCATTTACTCACTTCTTGTGGCAAAACTATTACAGCAGCTCTGGCGCACTTCTGTATTAACAGGGCTTTCTTAATTGTCATTTGAACTAGAGCAGAAATGGTTAGAAAGAGTTTTCTTGATTAAAATGTTGTCAGTGATAGGGAATTCAACAGACCTCTGGGAAAACTATTCCAGTCATAGCCTTGTTTTAAAGTCCATGCCTGGTTTGTAGTAGGAATGCTTTATCTTCTTTACATCAAACCCTCACTCCATTTTAGCTTTGTCAGCTAGAAAAGCCTAGTCACGAAGTTTAAGCACTGCAACAAGTTGGCTATAGCTGTCTCTTTATTTTTTGTTAAGCTAAATTACTGAGCCAGACCCAGGGAAACACTCATACACAACCAGCTACTGCAGATGTTTAACTGCAAACTCCGAAATCAAAATCCAGGACCCAGTGCTCCTTGTGGCACCATTTAAACCTCAATGGGAGCTGCCTGAGTGGCCACCAGGAATGACAGAGCACAGAGGTGTGAGCTCCCCTCTTTTCCTCAGAGGTGCGGTGCCTGACCCAGCCAGCCAAGGAAGCACAGTATCCAAATTTACTCCTGACTGCACCAAGGGTATAATCCCTGGGTATGCCCCAAAAGATATAAACTTTTCACATATAAATTATCCTGGAGCCAGTCTCCTCATACACAGTAACCTCAAGAAAGTTCACCCTCTGAAGAGGATCCCTGGTCCTGCTTATAAACCAGGAGGAAATATGGGAGAGGTGAAGGACAGCTGCTCAACATTTTCTTGTCAATGTTTTCAAACTGTGGACCAAGAAAAACAAACTTTGTTGGGCCAGAGGCAGGAGAGTGCCCAGCCAAGAGAGGGGCACTCACTTGGGAGACAGGTCTCTGTTCTGCTGCCAAGGCTCCTTATCTTTTTGACGTCTCACACAAATTGGCAAAAACTCAGCCATGGTTTTGACAGCAAGACCAGACCTCGGGAGGCATCCTCCCTGTAAGCCTCCTGACCCATTAGGTTTAATATCTTCTTGTTTAGCCTCTCTCTGCCCAGTTTCCCAGTTCCAGTGGGAAGCATGCAGAGGGCTCCACACCTGGATGAACCGATGAACCACCCTGTGCCAGTGATGGGACTTCCCAAGGAAAGCAAGAAAGGTTCCAAACTCCCCAACAAATGGAGTGGGAGGGATTCAGGGGTCCCAACCCTGATTCACCCAGGCTAGCCCACAGGAGAAAGCACTTGCATGAGGGACCTGCTCCTGCTGAGTTAATGTGGCTGGAACACGTTTCTCTAGAGGGGCTTTTGGGGACCTGGGGCTCATTTCAGTCAACTTCTGGCTGCCACGGGGGCTTACACAGCGGTTTGGCACTAAGTGTTCAAGCCAGAGCAGGCAATACACTTCAGCAGCACAGAGCTCGAGGCTCCATGGCTGGTAAAGGGACTCACAGAGTGATTCCCAGTGGCCTCCATGCAGGGGCAGTAATCAAGATTTTGGACCCAGTAGCTAGTCTACATGCTCAAAATCTGCTTTAGAGAAGAAGCCTTTCTCTGTGAAGTATGTTTTCCAGTCCTTTAACCATCTCACAACTTCACCTGGAGTTCCCTCCAGTTCCTGACTGTCTGCCTTGAGCTGTAGACACCGAAACCAGATACACCATTGCAAACAACAGCTGTGACACCAGCACCAAACAGAGCTGACCCAGAAGCAGCCCAATTTCTGACTCTTTGGCTGGACAATTCTACCAATGACAGGAAACACCCGTCCTCAGAGCTGCCAGTCAAGGACATTTCTGCACTGAAAGTGGCATGCAAAGGAAAGAAACCTTCACCAGACACATACATGGAAAAAGAGGCACTTACCCACTCGTTCCAGGTCTCTGGGTCTGAGAGAAGCGCCAGTCTGTGTTAGGCTGAGCTTGCTGCAGAGAAAATAGAAGAGTTTTAATACCTCCATTCTTGCCTTTGAAAATGAAAGCGAACTGATCCTGGATTATTTCAGTCTGGAATATCAGCGTGTTCCTTCCAAGTAAAGCAAATCAATTAGAACAAAAAGAAAACTCCCCCTCCCCCTTTCTTGAGTATTTCTGAAACAGCATGAATACTAAAAAGCATGACAAAAACTATTCAGCGAATAATCTTCCAAAGCAGCTCAGGAAACCAGGCTGTGAAATAAATGAAGCATGAAATAAACTGATAAGGGCATCAATTCAGCAGAAGCAATGGTACCAAAGTAATGAGCTTGGAGGAGGGTGGGGGTGGGGTGGCAGAGTTAATTGATACCGAGAAAGATGCTTTTAATACCAGAAGGTAAAATGATAACAGACCTTCCTAATCTGTCCTTCTTCTGTCCTTAAAAAGGCCTGCCTGAGATCTTGATTTCACACACTGTATTTGAATGACTTTTCCTAGATGCTGTGGCCTCGGAGCATTACAATATTTTTTCTGTCCGCAGAGAAAATAATGAACTTCCGACAGCAAAAGAAAAAAGCATTATTTGTTTAAGAGACACAATAAACTTTGGACACAGCAGCACACTTTGTAACTTCATTAGTAAGCCCCCATATCACTTTCTGCCTGTGTTATTTTATCATCAGACAATGGACATTTTGTAAATAAAGAAGGACACAAAGCAGGCTTGCATATTCTTGTTTGAATCATGCCTTTGTGAAGAGCATTAAATAGCAGAACTCTTTTCTGTCTGGAAGACACATACTTCCGAAAATTGTAATCTTCGTAATTAACTCCAGAATGCTAATGTGCTACCTGGAAAGGACAACATTTCCCTCAGTTACCCTAGGAATGAGCAGTTCATAGTCCATACAGTGGAACAGTAACATTATAGGATTATTCTGCCTGTACGTGCAATTATTAAGGAAAAATGAAGATGGGTACAGCTGACCTACATTTTTACTCAGTAGATGTGATTTCACTAATTTCTCCCCAGCTTTGATGATTCTTATGAAAGAATATATTAGAATAAATTACTCCCCTAAAATAGAGGCCCCACTAGTACCCATGCTGCATGTAAATTAAGCTGTTTAAATACTTGCCCTCCAGATTTCAGACACACATTTTTGCACACGCTGACACACAATCCTGCACTAGATAAGCCCTTCTCAGTCTATATTTTGAATTCCTGTTGTAATTACCACTTTCAAATTTAGGGCAGGCACTTACAACACAAAATTGCTTTACTTTTTATATCCCAAAGTTATAAAAGCTACAGATAAATCCAGTCACCTACATCTATATTTAGACGTCTGAATACAAGTGGCTAAAGTTTTCAAAGCGCGCCGCTGCCTACGTCTCTGCAAGCACAAGGGCACATAAGGTCACCAGGATCTTTATGAAAATTGTCACTACGTTCAGTGCTGAATAGTGAATTCAGCCCCTCACTTAAAATGATCAAGCCGGAAAATGATCCCTTGCCAGGGCAAAATCAGTAATTAATAACATTTGGGAGTTAAAAGGTGAACAATTTCTACCGTGCACCTCTAAAACAGAGCAAAAGAAACACCGACAAACTGCTTTCAGGTAACCTCCTCCCGCACCGCGGTTCGTATGCCATGCAGAGTAAAGGGGTCAAACAGAACCAAGAAGTTAAACACCCAAACACCATGTTCCTGACCATGTTAAGAATCACTTTAAAAAGAAAAACATATGAACGGGGCCAAGGGAAAACTCTCCACTTCTATGAACACACAGCCTTTGGCTTTACAGTGCCGCCCACCCCTTTCCCCCACCCCCATCAAGCCAAGCCAAAGCCTCCACCTGCCACCTCCCAGGAGATGACGGCGACACACGTGCCCTGAAGCCACCTTGTTAGGTGGAAGGACAGCAGAGAACAGCCAGCTGGCCTGGATATTACAGACCGTTGCGCTTAGCAGACAGGACAGTAAGAAACACCCCTCTCTTACCCCATCGCAGGGACTTGCTAAAGTGCTGGTCACCTGCTCATAGGCAGCCACCGTCTCCGCAGTGCTAGAATGGCTGAAAGGTTTTACAAAGAGGAAATCACTCTGGTCAGACATGGGTGAGAAACAAGAGGTGTAATTCTGTGCCTGGGAGGTCAAGCCCGCTCCTCCCACATCCAGGTACTTGATGAAGCCATCTGGCTTCATCTGCCCGCGGAAATGGGAGGCAGGCTTGCGGCCAGTCCCTCGGCAGCAGTTCGCAAAGGTCCAGCTGGCAGTGCCAGCTTTGAGACACCGGGCAGCCAGAACAGCAAACATCACGCAGGACACGAGGGAAATGGACACCAAGGAGATGATGAGGTAAAGCGTTAGGTTGGTATCCTTGGGAGAAGATTTGGGGAGGTCCAAGGACTTGGCAAAGTCCTGCATACTGTTTTCCTCTGGAGAAATGACTATCACCACCGAGGCCGAGAGGGACGGTGTCCCATTGTCCCTCACTTCAACCACCAGCCTGTGGGGATCTTCTGACTCCCTGAGAGCCTGTGCAACCCTTATCTCCCCAGAGCGGCGTTCCACTTGGAAAGGCAAAGCCTCGGCCGTCTCCTGCAGCTGGTAGGACAGCCAGGCATTATGGCCACTATCGGCATCAACAGCTACAATTTTGGTGACCAGATAGCCAGGTTCTGCCAAGGCCGGGATGGTTTGGTGGAAGGCAGAGCCCTTGGGGACAGATGGGTAGACAATGGTGGGGGCATTGTCGTTCTCATCCAGGACGAACACATGGACCACAGCAGTGCTACTCAGCGCAGGAGACCCAGAATCCTTCACCTCGACGGGCACCTGGAACACCTTGTCTTGCTCATAGTCCAGAGCCCGCACGGTGTAGATGGTGCCGTTGTCCTGGTCTATCCGGAAGTAGGTTGAGATGGGTACATCCTGCATCCCGTTGTCCAGGATGGAATAAGTCAGCTTGGCGTTGCTACCCTCATCAGGATCAGACGCTGACACTGAAAAAACAGAAGTTCCAGGAAGGGAGTTTTCCTGAACATGAGCTGTATCAAAAGGGCTGGAGAAATTCGGTGCATTATCATTCACATCAGCAATTCGGAGGTAAAAGGTTTTTTGTGTGGCCCTCTGTGGGGACCCTGAATCCACCGCCCTCACCGTGATGTTGTATCCACTGGCCTTCTCCCGATCAAGGGGACCATTTGTGACCAGCGAGAAATGCTCCTTAAAAGATGACACCAGTTTAAATGGGAGCTCTTTTGCTATCTGCAGACGGACCTGCCCGTTGTCACCAGAATCGCTGTCCTTCACACCAATGAGGGCAATCACAGTGCCCGGGGTTGCGTCCTCCTGCACTGGGCTGGAGAGAGAGGTCAGTACTATCTCTGGGCTGTTATCATTGATATCGATTAATTCCACTCGCAGGTGACAGTGTCCTTCCATGGCTGGGGAACCCCTGTCCCTGGCACGAACTGCAATCTCATAAGCACTGGCTTCCTCATAATCCAGTGGGGCTTTGGTTCTGATCTCCCCTGTCCGGGGATCTAAGGAGAAGAGCTTGGTGAATTTACCAGGTGCATTATTGCTAGTTTTGAAAGAATATTCCACGTCCCCGTTGGGACCTTCATCCAAGTCGGTGACATTCAACTTGGTGACCAGAGTGCCCACCGGCACATTCTCCTCCAAATGTACCTTGGATATGGGTGGGTTGCAGACAGGAGGGTTGTCATTTGCATCCAGGACATGGATGGTAACCTTGGCAGTGCCGGATTTTACCGGATTCCCTCCATCCAGGGCTGTCAGTGTTAGGTGATGAACAGCCACTTTCTCTCTATCCAGTGCTTTTTCGAGTACAATCTCAGGCATTTTAACACCATCTCCTCTCACTTTGATAGCCAGGACGAAATGCTCGCTGGGGCTGAGCTCATAGGTGGAGATGGAGTTGGAGCCCATATCTGGGTCTTCTGCTACCTCCAGGGGTAGCCGAGTCCCAGGGTTGGCTACCTCGGTGATCTCCAAGACCACCTCCGGCTTGGGGAACTGAGGCGCGTTGTCGTTCACGTCGAGGACGTCCACCTCAACGCGGTGGAGCTGGAGGGGATTCTCCATGACGAGTTGGAGGTGCAGGGAGCACGTGGGGCTCTGCCCGCACAGAGCCTCCCGGTCCAGCCTGCCGTCGAGGAGCAGCACGCCCGCTGCCAGGTCCACCTGGAAATGCCGCTGCCCACCTTCGCTCACCAGGCGCAGGTTGCGGGCGGCCAGGCTCCGCACCTCCACTCCTAAATCCTTGGCCAGGTCGCCCACCGAGGAGCCCGGCTCCCGGTCCTCGGGCACGGAGTAGTGGAGCTGGGAGCTGCTGGGAGCCGGCAGGCAGAAGGCGGCTGCGAGCAGCAGCGGGAGCTGCCATGGCAAACTCCGGCCCCCGAGCATCCCGCGCCGGGTGTGAGAGCGCGGAGCAGCGCGGAGCGGAGCGGCGGCGGCTCCGCGCAGCCTCCCCCACCTCCCCGCCCCCGGCAGCCGCCGCCGCGCCGGAACCCCCCGCAGCCCGGGAGGGGGGGGGGGTCCGAGCGGGTTGCGCAGGGAGGAAGCCGCCGCCGGAGCCGGGCAGAGAGGGAGGGATGGAGGGGAACGGGGGGAGGGGGGGTTGGGGGGGAGCGGGGGGGGCGATCGCAGCCCGGCCGGCTGAGCCGCTCGTCGGCACGCAAAGACACACAAAGTCGGCGAGCGGAGGGGATGGACCGAGTGACAGTTTTACGTCTTTCCACAGCCCCCTCCTCCGCCTCCTCCTCCTTTTTTCTCTCCCTCCTCCTCCTCCTCCCTGCTCCCCCTCCTCCGCCGCCTTCCCCAAAATACGCACGGCGTAGCCCCCGCCCCGCGCCCCGCCGCCGCCACTCCGCCTCCGCAGCGCCGGGAGGGCGCCGGGGAGTCCCGGCAGCGGGAACCCCCGCCCCGCCCCGCCCCGCCCCGCCCGGCTGCCGGGAGCAGGCACCGGCGGGCACCCCCTCCCCACAACCGGCCGGGGCTGTCGCACCCCGAGCCGCTCCGGTGCCGAGCCCCGCTGACGCCGGGGCTGCGGTCAGGCTGGGGGACACGCTGCCGAGCTCACCTCGCTGCGCAGGGTGGGATCCGGCGGGTTGGCACCGGCTGGACCCGCGGAAGGTTTCACAAACATGAACTCACTGATGTCTGAGACCGGCGAAAAGCAGGAGCGGTAACGCGGAGCAGGGGGTGCCGTGGCTGTCACCTGGACGCCCATCACCGTGTCCCCTTGCTTAGGCTCATAGTGCAAGTGCCCAAAAATGTGGCTGGGAGGGGGCTGAAGCGTGTTCACGCTCTCCACGCAGTAGCCCGAGTTGGCAGGCGCAGAGCCCCGCCGGATGCACCGCACGCCCAGCACTACCAGTCCCACCAGCGAGACGGTGGAGATGAGCACTAGGGACACGATCAGATAAAGTGTAATCGTGGGCAAGCCCCCACCGTCAGCGGCCCGAGCCTCGGAGCCCTGCAAGGCCTCTGGACCCTTCTCCTCCACCAGCACCACCAGTGCGACCGCTGTGGAAAGGGGGGGCTCCCCGGCATCCCGGACCACCACCAGCAGCTCGTGCGCAGAGGCATCCGTTTCCTGCAGGGCCCGCGTGATCCGGATCTCCCCGGAGCGCAGGGCCACGCTGAAAAGCCCCGGCTCTGTGGCTTCCACGAGGTGGTAGGAGAGCCAGGCATTGCGCCCCGAGTCTGCATCGATTGCCACCACCTTGGTGATGAGAGCAGGAGGGGCGGTAGAGGGGGAGATTCGGAACTGAGTAGCAGAATCCTCCCCGGCCCTGGGGAAATGCACCCGTGGGGCATTGTCATTCTGGTCCACTATAAAAACGTGAACCAGCGTCCTGTTCCTCAAGGCCGGGGAGCCACCATCAGAGACCTCCACATGGAACTGGAGATAGGTGGTTTGCTCATAGTCAAAGGGGAGTTTGGCAGAGACCTGCCCACTTGTGGGATGTACAGAGAGGTAGCGAGCTGGATCCAGGACTGGATCTGTCCCACCAGCTCGCAGGATGGAGTAGGAGAGGCGGGAATTCTGCTCCGAGTCAGGGTCAGCAGCAGAGACCGTAACCAGCACGCTTCCCACCGGGTTGTTTTCTGCCACCAGTACTTCGTAGGACGCTTGCTCAAACTGGGGCGCGTTGTCATTGACATCTGCCAGGGCGATTGGCAAGATGGTGTGGTGGGAGAGCGGGGGGCTGCCCAGGTCCGAGGCAGAGATGGTGACATTGTAGTAGGCAATATGCTCCCGGTCCAAATGGGTGCTTGTTAGCAGCGAGTACTGGTGCTCGTAGTCCTTACGCAGCTGGAAGGGAAGGTCTGGAGACACGTGACACTGGACCTTGCCCTGTTCACCAGAGTCCCTGTCTCTGACGTGTATCACGGCCACCACGGTACCCGGGGGCGCATCCTCGCTCAGGGAGCTGGAGAAGGAGGTAAGAATGACCTCAGGGGTGTTGTCATTCACATCAGTGATTTCCACCACCACGCTGCAGTGCTCCTCCATTGTGGGCGACCCCATGTCCTTGGCCTCCACTTCGATCTCATACACTGTCGCCTCCTCAAAGTCCAGGTTGCCCTGGACACGAATCTCTCCAGTTTGCTCATCGATGGCAAAGATCTGGCGTAAGGCAGCTGAGTTGTGGCTGCTGAGGGAGTAGCGGATGGCTCCATTGGGCCCTTCGTCCACATCGGTGGCATTCAGCTTCACCACGAGGGTGCCCAGCGGCGAGTTCTCCACCAAGCGGGCTCCGTACGATGGTCTGTCAAAGACTGGGTGGTTGTCATTAGCATCCAGTACCTGAATAGTGATGCGTGTCTTGCTGGACTGGGGGGGAGAGCCCCCATCTTCAGCAGTCAGGACCAGGTAGTGGAAAGCTCTGAGTTCCCGGTCCAGGGCCCTCTCCAGCACAAGCTCAGGGAACTTCCCACCATCTGTGCGTGCCTTCACATTGAGGTTGAAGTTCTCATTGGCACTCAGGTGATAGGTCTGCAAGGTGTTGGTGCCCACGTCAGGGTCCTGGGCAGGCTGGATGGGGAAGCGGGCACCCAGGGACGCCAGCTCGTATATGCGCAAGGAAACCTCATCACTGGGGAACTGCGGGGGGTTGTCATTGATATCCAGGATCTCCACCTCGATGCGGTAGAACTCCACTGGGTTCTCGATGGCAAGTTTCAGGTGGAGGAAGCAGCGGGGGTTCTGCCCGCAGAGCTGCTCCCGGTCTATCCGCTCACTGACCATTATAACGCCAGTGTTGACATTGACCGAGAAGTACTGGGAATCCGAATCGGACAGTACCTGCAGATTAGCTGCCGCCAGTTTCGCCACATCGGTGCCCAGGTCCTTTGCGATATTGCCCACGAAGGCGCCCCGGGTGAGCTCCTCCGGGATGCTGTAGCGGATCTGGGCAGAGGAGCTGTGCAAGAACAAACAGAAAGAGAAGACAGGCGGCAGTCCCAGGGACCGGCCCGCCTTCCCTGCCCTCGGCATCCTTGCCGGGTGGGCGGCCGGGGAGCGATGCCCTCCGCGCTCCGGGGCCGCGCTCAGCGCTCGCCGCTCCCATTCATTGTTCGGGGCGGCCGCGGTTCCCCGGCGGAGGGGGGGGGTGGGCGGCGGGGAGGGGGGGGGGGAGCGCCGGGGCTCCGCGCAGCCGCCTCGCCATTGGCTCCGAGCGCCGCGCCGCTCCTCCAATCGCCGCGCTCCTTTCCCAGGACAGCAACAACCGGCGCCAATCGCCACCCGCGGGCTGTTGCCGCGCGGCACGAACCCCGCGCCCCCGGGACACACACACACACACACACACACACACACACGGCGCCTGGAGAGCCCCGCACCGGCACCACCGACCCCTGCCCCTAGGCTCTCACCTGGCCGGGGTCCCGCAGCGTACCGGTAGCGGAGAGGAAAACCCCGGTTTCCCTCGGTAGGGTCGCGGCGGGAGGGCAAGGCCGCAGGAAAGTGAAGTCGCTCCGGTCGGAGCCGGGGGAGAAGCAGGTGCTGTAGCACTGGGACTGGGAGTCGGTGGGTCGCAGGGTGACCTCCATGTACTTAAGGGTGCCGTCGGAGCTGAGCTGGAGCTTGGGGCTGGAGTGCTTGAAGAAGTCCCGGGAGGGCGACTCGCTGAGCCAGCAGCAGCAGCAGGGTGAGGCGGCGGCACGGCCTCTGCGACGGAGGCACCGGGCAGCCAGGAGGGTGACAGTGGCGAGCGCCACGGTGCTGACGGCTGCCAGCGCAATGATCAGGTAGAGGGTCAGGTCTGGCTTCTCCTTGGCACCGGCCAGGAAATCCCGAGGCTCATAGCTCTCCTCCAGCGTTGCCTCCTCCAGAGTCACGGTGATGGTGACAGTGGTGGAGAGCGGTGGGTCGCCATTGTCCGTCACCTGGACGATGAGCTGCTGCGCTGCCACGTCGGTGTCCCGGAGGACACGCGCCGTCCGCACCTCCCCGGTGTACAGTGACACATGGAACAAGGAGGGGTCAGTGGACTGTGGCAGCAGGCGGTACGAGAGCCAGGCATTGTGCCCAGCATCCGCATCCACTGCCGTCACCTTGGTGACCAGGTAGCCCGATGGGGCAGACAGTGGGACCCTCTGGGGTGCCGGGATGTCGCTGTCACTGGTAGGGTGCAGGATGGTGGGGGGGTGGTCATTCTGGTCCAACACAAAGATGTAGACGGTAACATTGGCGTGGAGCGGGGGTGACCCTGAGTCCCGCACGGCCACAGAGACCGGCAGAACCTGCAGCAGCTCGAAGTCGAAGGTGCGCTGAGCATAGAGGTTGCCATTGTCAGGGTTGATGTGGACAAAAGAAGAGGTGGGGGCACCCTGCACTTGGCCACTTTCTATAGAGTAAACAAGCCGAGAATTATCCCCATCGTCGGGGTCTGAGGCAGAGACAGTGCATAGCAGAGAGCCAGGAGGGTTGTTCTCCGGGAGGAAGGCATCATAGGAGGGCTGCAAGAAGCGCGGGGGGTTGTCATTCACATCAGATACGTTGAGGAGCAGCGTGAGCGTTGTGGTGAGGGCAGGAGATCCACCATCCTGGGCAATCAGCTCCAGTATGTACTGTGGGGTGGACTCTCTGTCCAGGCTCTCCCGTGTGACCAGGGAGAAGTGGTTCTGAAGGGACCTGATGGCAAAAGGCACATCGGGGGAGATCTCCAAGCTCACATCCCCATTGGCCCCCGAGTCACGGTCCCGTGTGTTGAAGAGCCCCACAACGGTCTCTGGTGGGGTGTCTTCTGGCACCGGGTTCAGCAGGGAGGTGAGCAGCACCACCGGGGGATTGTCATTGGTGTCCTCCACTTCCACCTGCAGGACACAGTGGCCCTCCATCTCCGGGACCCCTCCATCATGGGCTCGCACATAGATCTCATAGAAAGGTGATTCCTCAAAGTCCAGGGCCCCGTTCACCCGGACCTCACCGCTGCGGGGATCCAGGGCGAAAAGCCTCCGGACTGACTCCGAGGTGTGAACCCCGAAGGAGTACTGCGTTTCCCCATTGGGACCCTCATCAGGGTCAGACGCATTGAGCCGGAGGAGCAGGGCCCCCACGGGTGTGTTTTCCGGGACTTGCACCTTGTACGTGGCGCGGTCAAAGGTGGGTGCGTTGTCATTGACATCCACAACCAGCACTGTTATCTGCGCCGTGCCCGAGCGGGCTGGGCTTCCCCCATCTATGGCCGTCAGGACCAGCTGCAGTTCTGGCTGCTCTTCCCGGTCCAGGGCATGCTCCAGCACCAGCTCTGGGAAGAGTTTGCCATCCTGCTGCTGCTTGACGTCCAGGGAGAAGTGGGAGTTGGGGCTCAGCTGGTAGGAACCCACAGCATTGGTGCCCACATCAGGGTCCTGCGCGCTCTCCAGGGGGAAGCGCGTAGCCACTGTGGCAGACTCGGCAACCCGCAGGGTGCGGTGAGTGGTGGGGAAGCTCGGGGAGTTGTCATTCAGGTCCAGGATCTCCACTTCCAGGCGGAAGAGCTGCAGGGGGTTCTCCGTCACCACCTGCACCGACAGCACGCAGCTGGCAGCTACTCCGCACAGACGCTCCCGGTCCAGCTGCTGGCTCACCACCAGCTCACCACTGTCCAGGCGCACGGCGAAGTGGCGCAGGCTCTCCTCTGAGCCCAGGCGCAGCCTGCGACCCGGCAGCTCCTCCACCTTCAAGCCCAGGTCCCGGGCCACGTTCCCCACCACGGTTCCCACCTCCGATTCCTCAACCACCGAGTAGTGGATCTGCCCGGAGACCCAGCCCCAGCCGCAGAGCAAAAACAAACTCAGTACTTGCCATTTCCAGGAGGGTCGCTGGAGGCTGACGCTCTCCATGTCCGTGTGCGTGTCCGGCCCGGGACGCAGCAGGCGCTGGGGAGCTGTGAAAAAATCCCTGGGTCTCTCTTCCACAGCTTGGAAAACAGCTCCGGGGCTCCGGCAGGCTGCGGCTCCGGCTGTCAGCCTCCGAGCAGAGGGGGTGGGCTGGGGGAGGGGAACTGAATCACAGCCCCAGCGCGGAGGTGGAAGGGGGGGGGGGAGAAGCAGATATCCCCCCCCCCCTCCCTGCTTCTAGATCAGCGGCCAATTGGCCGAGAGCTCCGTCCCCTCTCGGCCAGCGATGGATCCCCGGAGGTGCGGAAAGCGGGGGCCCAAGCCGGCATCGGCGGGGCTGCCACCCCCGGCCTCCCCTCTGTCAGCCTGAGTCACTTGCTCCAACAGCTCGCTTCCCGTTCGCAGGGAAACTGCACGTCCTGGCAGCCTGGGAGCTAGGTACAAGCCCTCCCTGTGCTCTCCCCCTTCCTCAATGGTGGCTTCACATCATGCCCACAGACAAAGGGCAGCTGTCATGAACGCGGGCCAAAGGACTTTTCATGCTTGATGAAAAGGTGCTTGTTAGAGCCCTGAGGTGCCAGGGGCTCTTCTCCCACTCCTTTTCTCCCCGCCTCAGCTAATTCTTTGACTGCTGCCTGGACCCCAGGATTGCCTCTGTAAGTGAGGCATCACTGCCACCAGTACCACCATCAGCCAAGAGAGCTCTCACTGAGACAGGGATGTCCACCCCTGCCAGCCCCCCATGGGTGTCAGAGGTAGAAGGTGGGAAGGCAGAGATGGGTGAGCCATTCAAAGCCCGAACGCAATTGCTCCCCACACACAGGCAGCTGGATGCCCTTTCCTCACTCTGGGACAAGGAAGGTGTCAACTTTCACTGCAGATTCACGGAGCCAGCCAACAAGCCCACTGGACCACCACTGGATTGCATCATCAGGTCAAGACATCAGACTGAGAAGGAGGCCCAAGCCTCCCATGTGGCAGACACACATACTGAACCTCTGCAGCAGACACAGCTTTGTAGCCAAGCAATCTCTCGGAGGGCAAAAGCAGGGGTCTCAGCCTCCCCAAGGCGGAGCAGGGCAATAATTTGCCCCTCTCCCTGTCCCAAAGGATGGTGGCAATCTGCAGGGTGTTAGCATGGTTCACATCCCTGCAGAAGCCATGTGCAGTCATGCCCTGGAGTCCCATCCTCAGAGCACTCAAGCACACCCTGACCTCCCTTGGGTGCACGCAGACCCGGGGTGCTGGGGTCTGCAGCAGTGTGGCAGGTAGGGGAAGGCAGCTCCTGCCGAGGAGCCTGCCCTTCCCCACCACCCAGGCACCAAGGGGATCTGGGGGAACAGGCGAGAGAGTCTGGAGGCGCCCATGCCCGGCAGGGTGGACGGGGACAAGGACAGCATCCCTCTGGGCGAGGACAGAGCCGTGGAAACGCTGCCGTCGAGGGGCCTCCCTCCCCTGTGCAGCCCCTCCCTGCCCATTGCAAGAGCCACGGGGCGGGACAACCCTGCTGTCAGTCAGGGAGAGACGGCGCAAGGAACGTTGCGATTGGTGCAGAACATCGCCCGGGTCCCACCTACTGCTAGACCCGGGGAAGGGGAGAAGGCATTCTTAAAGGGCCAACGCAGCAAAACACCGGACGAGGGGATTCCCCAGCGTCCACAGACCTGCTCGGACGTATTCATCCCCCGAGGTCGTCCGACGGTGCCACCAGAAGCAAGCTGTCGCAGCAACCTTGACTCTGGGATGTGTCCTGTCCCCATCACAGGCAGGGCCTTGGATAGCACAGCTGGGTGACAGACATTGCCACTGGCAACACAGGGTGCTGTGCCCCTGGGAAGGGGCTTTGTGCTGCTGTGGTGCCTCAGAGGAAGCCCCCTGTGAAGCCCACATGGTCTGGGAGAATCCACTCAGTGTCCCAGGGTGGCTCAGTCACCAAGGGGCTGGGAGCAGGGGATGGGCTTCACATGGGGGATCCTACTGTTGCTTGGGTCTGTCAAAGCCCAGCACGGGGATGGTAGCAAGGCAGGAAGGATGTGGGGTGTCTAGGACAGAGAAGGAGATGTCTCCATTCCAAAGGGTCAGAGCTCACCCTGTGGAAAGCCTCTGACACAGATGACCCAGGTTGCTGAGGGATCACCAGAGATCCTGCAGAACATACACCTGCCACAGATGGGGACAACACCATTCGCACTACATACAGGTTTTGGGGTCTGGCTGATCCCCTGCAAAACAAAGAGGTGTAAAGCCTTTGCAGGCTTGACACAGCCCATGGCATTAGACTGGAACTTCTTTGACCACAAAGACTGAAAATCCAGGGCCCGGTGCCAGACCAGCTGGTTTCTCACAGCCAGTGCCTTTCCAGTGTAGTACTGGGGAGTGGCAGTGGAGCCATAGCTAGGGCTTAGGCTCACTGCCTGCCCATTATCACCTCCTTACATCCCCACTCTCGAATCACTTACTGCCCCCACCCCTAGAGGCATCTTGCCAGGACCCTTTAGTGGAGGGGACATCCTTGTCCCCAGCTGCAGCACAGCCTGCACAATGCACAGGAACACTTGTTTCTGCAGCTGCTGCAGCCGTTCCCACCTGCCACACATGAGAAGTGCTGAGTCTGAGCAGTGACGCAAGAGGGAAAAAAAAAAAAAAAAA